>NC_138245.1:11402065-12602065 GCF_964197995.2 Scardinius erythrophthalmus | reverse complement strand
AAAGCCTAGGCTAATGTTAAAATGTATGTTTTTAATATAACCTTCTCCCTTTGGTCAGTTCAAGAATAATTTATTTGCAATTTATATTATTTATTTGAAAACATTTAAAAGAGCACTTTAATGTCTACTCCTGTATTTTTCAACTGTACTCTTATTGGTTACACTTCTGAAGATATAGTTGCTGAAATTACTAAATTTTTTTGTAGTAATTTACCCAAAATTGATGACATGTTTCTGAAAACACTTAAGTACACATAAAAAGTGCACTTTGTAATGTCAACTTTTTTTTGTTGATGTGCTTAAGCACATTAAAAGCACTTGATTATAATTAACTGCAGTGTGGTTATCTGATATTACATTTAAAGTTAATATATATTTTAAATGTACTAAATTGCAACATTACAAATGTGCAATTTCAAATATATTTAAATACATGGCACACAGGTTTCAATAGAAATGCTATTAATGTATATATATTTTTTAGTTTATCATAAATAAAATAAAATTCTAATATGACATACAAAGATGTACTTAAGTCCTATTTAAGAATGTCAAAAAGCATTCTTAAGTTCAACTTATTGTAATATAAGCCTGTATTAAATACATTTTCATTTAATTGTAAATGATGCGCAGTCAATTTTCTGAAAACATTGCATGCAAATATATCATTTTAAAGTATATGCTATTATTTCTGTTTTAACAAATACTACTTTTTCACAAGGATTTATAGTTCATAAAGCCTTATATTTTGCTCTTAACAAAAAGTAAGCTACAACTCTAGTTTGTGCATTACATTTGTTGGTGTATGTCCCACATCTCGTGTAGGTTTGCGACTTACAACCACTTGATGGCGTTCTGGAGACTGATAGAGCCTGCATCCCACAACATGCTTCGTTTGACCAGAGCAACAACAAAGAGTGAAGATGGAGCATCAGACATTGCATCTGTAAATAATTACTTTATGCAATTTACAACTCTATAATTATCATTTATAATCTATCATTTATTATGCTATATATTAAATACATGTGAGAATAGAAAGTGGAAATAGATTTCCAGTGTATAGAATAGATTCTAATGTTACTTTCTCTGTATAAACATACACATACACTTCTCCAATTTTGTTATTTTAACAGTATCAGTCCTTGCAGCCCGTAGATGAGTTTTTTCTCTTCATGGTCCATCTCTCGATTGGGCTAACAAAGAGGGATCTGGGCCATAGATTCAACATCCATCAGTCCACCGCGAGTCAAATAATTACAAAATGGGCCAATTTTCTCTACACCATTCTTGGATCTGTGCGCGTCTGGATGTCTGAGGAGGCGGTCAAGGCTCAAATGCCAAAGGAATTCAAAGACTACCCAGACACACAAGTAGTGATTGACTGCATAGAGCTGCGTTGCCGAACACCATCCTCTCTCCGGCTTCAAGGTGAAGAGTCCCAGTGCTCCTTCAAGGGGTTAATTGGCATAGCACCGCATGGTGCAGTCACTTTTGTGTCATCCTTGTGTGCAGGATCTGTCAGTGACAGTGAACTTCTGAAGCAGTCTGGGATTGTGTCGCTCCTGAAACCTGGAATGGCCATTATGGTCGACAAAGGTTTTTTTGTAGATGACTGTGTACCATGCAAAGTTTACAGACCTGCTTACCTGTTCAAGCAGGAAGAGTTCCCAGCTAATGAGGTGAAGGAGACTCAATCCATTGCTCGGCTGAGGGTCTACATTGAGCTCCTCATCTGCAGAGCGAGGCAACACCAGCTGTTTGATACAGTCATCCCTCTCTCCAGCATCGGGACCATCAACCAGCTACACACTGTTGCTTGCCTCCTTACAAACTACCAGAATGGCCCTTTGTTACAAGCATGGGCAAAGGATTAAAGACTAGACAAAACTTGCTGTTGGGGATTAGATCAAAGGATTCATGTAACTGTAGATAAATGGAAACATGTAAATATTAATAACTCTGTTACAGTGTTTCTAATATAAGCATGTAAATATGAATAATTTTCATAGTGTTTCTGTAAACGTACACAACTTTACTGTGGCATGCAAAAAAACAATGTACCGGTAATCGTGTAAATATAAATTAATTTACAGTTTTTCTGTAAACGAATGAATAACTTTGTAAAGCCTCTCCTGTACATCACTGTAATGTCAACATGTAAAAATAGCGTAAATACAGAAACACGGCATCAAAGTTATTTACACTTTGACAGTGGTGTACGGGAAAGCTGTATAAAGTTATTAATGTTTACAGAAACACTGCATAAATGTAAATGCAACATACATATAACTTTTATGCAATGTTTCTGTAAACCTATAAATAAGTTTATAATGCGTTTCCTTTACACCACTGAAATGGAAACATGTTAATAAAAATAACATGGTATAAAAGTTATTTATATTTACATGTTAACAGTTTACAGGAAAAGCTTTATAAAGTTATTTATGTTTACAGAAACACTGCATCAGTGTAGATCAAAGTAAATGTAAATAACTTTAATGTGTGTCCTGGACACCACTGTAATAGAAATATGTAAAGATGAATAAATGTATAAAACTTTTCCTGTATAACACTATGATATAAACATGTAACACTTAAAGGGATAGTTCACCCAAAAATGAAAATCCTGTCATCATTTACTCAAGTTGTTCAAACCTATATGAATTTCTTTCTTCTGCTGAACACAAAAGAAGATATTTTGAAGAATATGGGTTACCAAAAAGTTGATGGGGCCCATTGACTTGCATAGTATGGACAAAAAACAAAAACAAAACACTATGGAAGTAGATGTGGCCCATCAAGTGAATTTTCATTTTTGGGTGAACTGTCCCTTTAACTTTTCTGTAAACACGTAAATATAAAGAAATGTTTCTAGAAATATAAATAACTTTATAAAGCTTCTCTTGTACACCACTGTAATCTAAAGGCCTTACTGATTGCTAGGCCTATGCTCTGGCCTATTTTTTTTACCTGACCAGATCATGTGATGATTCATTTAGCTACCTTGGAGACAATGAGTCTCAGTCCTCCCACCCCCCATCTATTATTTAGCTTTAAGCAGGTGCGTCTCCTATGGCACAGGGGGAAAAGTAATTTCCTGAGTGTGACAAACAGGTAATTATTGATGATGATACTTGATGCCAAAGCTCTCCTTGTCTCATAGTCCTTCTGGACAAGACATGTAAAGCTTGTAAACCATTTTACAGGTTCAAATTGAAACTGTTATTGTAGATCAGACATGTGAAATCACCAAGATTTCTATAAACTTTAATGTAGGGCTTTTACATTTCCTTGAATACAACATGGTTCCATCAAACCAAAAATGTTTTTATTTGCTTGTTTTAATTTTGGTCTGTGAAAAGAGGGAAATGACAGTGAAGACTCCTCAGCCAGGTGGTCGCAAAAGACTCACTGCAAAGGCTCTGAGACATCAATGAGATCATGGAGCCTTTGATATCTGAGGCGCTTAAATCTAAATGACAGCATTCCAACTGAATAAGATTCTGTTCATAAGACTGTGTGACGGATCAAAGGCCAGTTACAGTATTTTATCTAAAAGAGACTAGATCCTTCATCATAGTCCTACTTTGGCCAGTATTGAGGATGCTGGAACCTTTATCGATTATATTTACATATATAGAGAGAGAAAGCCTATAGGCTATATTACACATCATCTTTTTGTATTTTGTGGAAACAGTAATCAAATCCCTAATCAGACATAATGGATTTCTGCTACCACTTCAAACTTAAATATTCATGTAACCGGTTAGATTAGCTTTCAGTCTGCTGTTGTTGTGTCTAGTTTTCCATTGGCTGTTTAGACTTATTAAAAACTGTGGACAAGAGTGATCACGTGTATTCTATTATGTTAAAATAATTGGTATGCCATTAAATACATAATTAATCTATTTTATCAAGTCGAGTTACTATTACACTGGCAAAATAACAGGTTAATCCGTTTATTGAACAAAATTAAAACTTATTGCATTAGTGAATACTCAGAACAATACTAGGATGCACGACACGCAATTTCTCCCTCCTCAACTGTAACCGCCCTTTGCTTTCAACTCGTCTTATCCAATCACAATCCTCCTCGTGTCTTATACTCCCACTATTTTCTAGGGTTGACCAATCACCGAGCTCATCGCTGAGGCTTCACTCAACGCACTCCGCCATTTTGTAGCGCTTTAAGAAAACTCAGCCAAGCAACAAAGTTGCGGATCAGAGCTGCTGTTCCTCTGTGTGCAATGGACGGGTAAGTGATGCTACGTTGTTATGAATGGAAAATAAGTTGGACTTGCCTGGTGATAAACATTGCACTAGTAGAGCCGTACGTTTATCAACTGTTATGTAGCCTGGCTATATATTTTGTTGTTTGTTTGATTGAACAGCTCTTATCATCACCAGTTACGATGAAACAAACAAGCCCGTAGTTTTTCGTGCGTCAGGCTTCTGCATGATGCTCGCTGTTTTGTTTGGCACATGTAGCTTTTCCCCCTGGTTTGCCTGTTTTTTTTAATTATTTTTTTATATAAACTATCAGTGTTCGTGTTTTGCAGCCTAATTAAGTTTGTTTTCTGCAAAAATTATTATATTTCCACCTTGAGGACTTGTTGCATCGTATGCAGTTATAATAAAAGTTTAAGAAAAAAGTAAACAATAACATTCTTTAAAACGCATAAATGGTGAAAGCAGGCATTAAAAGTTGTGTTATTCTTTCAAACCAGAAAATGATTAGTTTAGTGCGTAAGAGTAACTTGATTAGTTAGATTGTGTGATGGCATTGACATCTTTTTCCCTGTGCAGCCGCCTAGAGACTGAATTGTATCCTATGGGATCAAGTTACGCAGAATTAGAGTAAGTCTATCTGAAATATTATAGCTCAGAATTGGTGTTTTTTTAACCTCTCACAGATTGTATTTTTATTGAGTAGTTTTATTAGAGAAATATCAGTGTGCCACAGTGTTTATCATACAAAATGCTCCATAGTTGCCATAGATTCCACAAAAACAAAGTAGTTACTTTGATAGTCAACTGCAGGAATTTAAAATGGCAATGACTAGCCTGTTGCTTTTTTAAAATTATGATTATTTTTTGTTTATTGCTTGAACAGTGCAAAAATTTGAGTTTTAAACTGTAATTAAACCTCCAAATCTGGGGTTAAAAAGGGCAACCACAATATGTTTGGGAAATTTTGTTTAACTTCTTGAGCTTTGTAATCAACATTTTCTGAAACTTATTTCACAGTCTTTGGTGAAAAAGAAACTCCATTTGTTGAATATTAACCTAGTGGTGGTTAATACCACATAGCGGTAACAATTACTGTTGTAAGTTAACTACTGTAATGTGGCAGATATTGTGGTTTCTATGGTAAATGGTCTCAAATGAGTCTGATAGACCTGGATGAACCAGACAGACACACTGCACATGCACCATGTAAGATGATACACAGAAACTAAAACCACACCCCAGGTATTGTGAAAAAATGACCCCAGTCCTCAGGCCCCCTTGTTCGACTTCTCATTTGCATAAAGGTTTTTCCCTGTTGGGGAAGATGTATCCGTATTTGTTTGGCACAGTCTGTTTCTTTTTCAATTCATTGTTTCAAACATAAAAGCCTTAAAGCTGTTCTTTGTAGATATGAGGACTTTTTGAAGAGCTGATCCAAAGGGGGATTCTGGAATTGCGTTTACTATGAGTTCATGTGAAACAGGATGTGGGGGTTAATCTTCAACCATAGACTGACCCAAAATACCACTCATATTTCTTGCTCTAAGGGAGATATGTGGGAAGGAACTAGATTGCGCAGTCTATTCACAATCTGCTTATTCCTTTAATGGGAAAAACATCTGACCAACATGAACCAAATTAAATATTAGACTCATTAGGCTAGACCTCACTTAAATATGAATCACATTCCTTATTTTGGTTGAGGATTTTAATTTCACCTATTGGCTTGCAGAAATGGGATAGATTCTGAAAATTACACATTAGACACACTGTCCTGTGCATGAAACATTTTTTTTTCTTTACCTTTTGTTTAATTGGGACTTTAGACAAATGCATGGAGTTAGAATGGTTCCTCTGTTCTCCATTTCTAATTTCATGTATTTTGTTTCTGTTTTCCTGCTCTGATTTTTTTCCTTTCATTTCTCTTTTCTTTTACAGCGTTGTTCACGATATTGCAGTTGGCACAAAGGTAAGAATTTTATATTTGGTCCTTTGGGTCACTGCGGTAGACGATACGTGCTATACAGCTTGAATTGGTTCAATAAGAGCAGATTTGACTCTCACATGGCCTTTGTGACTTCCACACCTTGTTCTATCACTCAGTCTAGATATGATTCATCCTGGCAACAAGGTGAATCATTTCGAACAAAAAAAAAAAAGATTTGTTAGAACAAGCACTGTGGCATTGTTCCATTCCATGTTGTGCTTTCTCAACTTTTTATGAAATCAGAGTTATATCATAATATGTTATAATATTTTATTATTGTGAAATGCATAGTTAAGAAATCCCAAACTTGCTGCCTGGTTCAGCCTTTACGAGGCCACAACATGAACACTCCCGCTCATTCTCTCATTAAAGATTATTTCCTGTGGTATGTGGCTAGTGAGGAGGGACCTACAGGATGTGGAACAAAGGCTGATTCATGAGGTTCATTTAGTTAGTTACTTACACGCTTCAGGTCATGCAGTAACTTATGTTGCATGAAACCTACCGGCACTGTATTTATCTGAGGATTACTATGGTAAAGGGGCAGGCACTGTTTAAGAGTTTTTTGCTAATTGGAAAAGTTGGTTCTGAAATTATATGAGATGTTTCCTAGTTTTGGAGTTAAATAATTGTAAGGGCTAAATGTCTCAGGTTCAGATCAATTAGCCTAAATGTTAAAGTCCCCCTGTAGTCAATTATATTCTTAAAATAGTTTGAATGTAACTCTACACCCTTGCCTCATTTACTATACGCAATTCTATGAATATGCAAATTATGTAATGTGACATTTCTGAGTGAAACAGGATATCGGGAAAAAAAATTAGGATATTTTTATTATTATAATTTTATTAATTGGAAACTAATTGGATTGGAAATTAGATGACAAGAATTGAGCTTGAATGCAAGTTTGCTTGAAACAAGACATTCTAAATGGCTATTTGGCTATTGGTGAGCATTAATGTGGTCTAAGTGATGTCATCATCAAAAAGGAAAGATGTTTTAGAGGAATAGCATATTACATTTACATTTTAATGTAAGCTATTAAAATGGTGGAATAGCATACACCAATCATTTACTAAAAAATAAGAACATAGAGGCTGTAAAAAGGGTCAATGTTAACTGGGAACAAGCTATTCGGTCTTGTCTTTTGGGCTAAATTAAACTGCATTCGCAAGATATTAATATGCTGCATGTCAGAGTGAAACCAATTATACAGTAGGAAATTATGTAGGGAGAAACTTGATATTTATCATGAACACTGGGCCATATTATTGTTTGATTAGATTTTTCTATACCCACAAAACCTTTGTTATCAGCACAGAATAGGTTTTCTTTATTTTAAATGCATTGAAATTTCATGCACAATAAGGTCAAAGACATCCATTAAGAAAAGTAGATGATCAGTTTTAATTTAATGTTTTTAAATTAATCATTGGATGTTCTGGTTGTTTTGATGGTCTTCAGATGACTGTAGGCTACACAGGTGACAAGCATTTTATTGAGGTTTCTACCTAATGATTGAACCCATTTCAGAGACATTCCTCAGAGATTGGTTTTGGTTGTTGATATGATGAGATGAATGCAGTCTATTCATCAAATGCAAATATGTTTGCCTCATCACTCAGCACACACATGTAGCTCTTGTGTTTGTTCAGCAGGGCTGATCAGAGGGAAGATGGCTGGGGGAGGTGCTAATGGGTCACATGGGGGTTCGCTTGATGCTATCAGTCTCTCTTTCTTGTTCTCGGTATCTCATAAAGAATGCAAGTTGAAAGCTTGTGGGTCACAGGTGCTGATTACAGCGAGCTGACAATCCACAATACTCTCAGCATGTTTTAACTCGATAAAATTGTGATGTTGTTTTTGTGGTGTCAGGGTGCACAACCAGGTATTTATCTGTCAAAAAAGTGCAGTGTCGCGTGTATAGACTCTCCACAGGGACAATTTCTGATCGGCAGTTGCTACTATTGCACTATCCAATGTAAAAAGGTCTGGTACTGTGCTCATAACCTGTATGGTTAGTGTAGTAAATGGCTCAAGGCACACCTGGGTGTATGGAGATAATGGGTCTTGTGTATTCAGTTCTGGGTTGGGTTTCAGTTACCTGCAGCACAAGGTTTCCATGGTGAGCGCATTTCAATCGGAGCCGTGGTAACGGCCACGTTTTTTGTTCTTGTGAATTGTTGCGTCTTCACCCTTCCCCCTGTCCTTCACACCCCCTAATCTATTTAAGCAAGTATCCCATCATGCCACACCCAACAAAAAGTTAACACATCGAATGTTTGTGTTTGTCATGCTTAATTAACTTCATTGAATGCACAGAGATAGTGCTGTCTGACACCATCTAAGCTTTGAAGGAATGTTATGGGTTCAACTCAAGTTAAACTATTGATGGCGTAGCTATGTAACAGAAACCACAGAGAATTCTAATTTCATTTTAGTACAATATGGACTTGATTTAACTAAAATGAGGGAAGTTGTGGGAACATTCATTTGTGACCTTGATGTCTTGTTTTTTTTTTTCATGCATGTCATGTTGGGGGCTCCGTAAAAATCCAATTTTATATATTTTTTTATAACAATGAACAGAATGACATAAGGATATTTGTTTAGAGTTTTTTTTTTCAAAGATTACGTTTAACTGTTATTACTGTTTTTAAGATCTATTTTAAGTAAGTGTTGGATGACAACAAAGGTAAACTAAATATAAAAACAGGGTAAATAATACACATTTAATATTAGACATTCACAATGTACTGGCTTCGTGGAGCAAAGCAAACTCCATAAACACTGTGTGTCCATACCCCAAAACTAGAAGTGAATTTGACTAGAATAGTAGTTCTACTTCTAAAAGGACAATTTAGTAATCCTTTAATGAAAGAATTTAGGCAAGCACTTTAACATTTGTTAGTGCTTTATTGTTACAAATGTTGCAAGCATGTTGTCAATTCATTGGTTGTTTTGCTAGAAAACTTTACAGTTTAGGGTAACAAGCAACTGAGTAGAGCTATAAAGATGGTTTCTGTAAAAGCGTAAAGATTAGCGTGTTTTTCAGTAACCATTTAAACATTTGTTTTTTTAGCTTAGTGTGTCATAGCAGATGTATGTTGTGTAGCCACCCCCCTCTGGGTTACATGTGGTTCTCATTGAGTCGTTTGACTGTGGAATTTTAATATGTGGTGGGCAGGCCTGTGCGGTTGCATGGGCTTTAGTAGTTTCTGCTGAATACACTTATTACACTCTTTCTTTAGTCATACGCTGTGATTGGACAATCAGAATATAGTTTAATTCATCCAACTACTGTTACTTTCTTTCTCAAATGTCTGTACTCGGATAATGGACAACCAGAACAAACATTTGCTTTCAATTGTCCGAACTAAACGGGACAAAGAGTTATTTGCAGAACTGTGATTTATTGTTTGTTAATCACATGTCTTAAGTCATGTGTAATCTTGGCTTAAGCTGTGCTGGAAATGGGGTGTTTGATACCAAGCGCAGAGGTTAAGAGGTTTTAGACATGTTCCATCTTTCTTTAACAAAGAAAAGTGTGAAAGAGCAAATGCAAAATTCAGTCTGGACTCTGGACACACGTTCCTCTTGGTCAACGACCCGGAAATGTAAACCACCCCTCTTCCCATTTTCTACAGAGATCCTTCTTCATAGGTTTGTAGTGGGGGATGTCTTGTGGTTGATCTCTGACCCCACCCGCCCTTAAGGCTCTGCTGTTTGCACAGGAAGGCTGAATGTAGCATTGCCCATTTCTTGCGTTCAGAGTTTCTGATGTAAACTTGTCCTTTTTTGGACATCCCTCTATCATTGTTTCCTTTACTACTTCTTGTTGCCATTCAGGCTAAAGGTTGGATTCATCTATCATTATGTTATTCCTTTTCAAGTGTCCTGTTTATAAGTTTGTAAACCTCAGAACTGACCTAAACTGTCTAAACCTCATACAAATTACATGGTTTGATCTAGAGCTTTTTTTTTTTTTTTTTTTTTCTCAGAGAGGATCTGACGAGCTGTTCTCCTGTGTTTCCAGTGGGCCTTATATCATGAGCTCAGCAGGTAGTATTTTTATGCTCTATACTTATTTCTTTCTTTCTCAGATGTGTTTAGTTTTGTCCCAGCAATCCATCCTGATCATCTGCTCTCAATGTAGCCAACGGCAACGACAGCAAGAAGTTCAAAGGTGAAATCAGAAGTCCTGCCGCCCCATCCAGAGTTATACATGTCCGGAAGCTGCCCAATGACATCAACGAAGCAGAGGTCATCTCCCTCGGCCTTCCGTTTGGCAAAGTCACCAATCTGCTCATGCTAAAGGGAAAGAACCAGGTACCATTGCCTCTCCTGTTATGACATTCTTAGCATTAGCTCAGAGTAGGAGAAAAGGTTGACTTAACCAAAGCTTGTCGCCTAAAAAAAAATTGGATTTTTAATTAATGCTGTAAATGAGCTCTTCTTAAACAACTATTAGTACTGCCACCAATACTAGTGTGTTCTAGATTTGTTTTTGTATAACATATTACGGTAAGCATTCAGCTTAGCAACGTTAACATCAGACTTAATTATTTCTTTGGCTAGAAATTGTTTGTGAGTGTATTGATGAGAATCTTGAAAGAAATGTATTCAATATAATATAATTCAGCAATGATGTAATTACATTGAAAAAAGTGACAATAAAGCCATATATAATATTACCAAATATTTCTTTTTCAAGTAATTGTTGTTCTTGTGAACTTTCTATTTATCAGGTTAAGAAACCTGAAAAAAGTATCTCAGTTTCTACAAAAATATTAAATATAATATTTCACAATATTACTGTTTTAGTATATTTTTGATCAAAAGAACCTTGTCACCGTCAAACTTTTGAAAGTAGTGTATGTGAAATTTAGCTTGTTTAGCTAGAAGTTTTTGCGTTCATGTGCTTGCGTAGAGCATTTTTCAGGCTTAAAGGAAAGTGCATGATCTGCATTTCTGTGCAGGCTTTCTTGGAAATGAACACCGAAGAAGCAGCCCAGACGATGGTTACTTACTACTCCTCCGTAACACCCGTCATCAGAAATCATCCCATCTTCATGCAATACTCCAACCACAAAGAGCTGAAAACAGACAACTCACCAAATCAAGTGGTATGTCCTTCAAATTCTCTTTGGGCGTCCATCCGGGAACGTTAGCGGGCTTTGCGAAGCTTCATTCCACTTTTATACATAGTTGATCACTTGAAAATGTATACATTTATAATGAAGAGTTATTTGCAGCTGCTGTGTGCATGATGATTGATACAAGCAGAGGGCCTGGTTTGCTGTCTTCTTCGCATCTTGTTTTTTTCCCTGCATTTTCCACACTGCCCGTTTCCCTTTTCTAAACACAGTTTATATGCCGCTAAAGGGCTTTAGCAGTGAATTCCACAGCTGCAGCCCATCAGCACTCATTTAGAGGATAGCTAAATTTGTTTTGCTTTTTTCTGGTTTTGAACAACTAACAGTGTTTACTCCATTCTCGATTTTGTTCATTGAATTGACTCATGCGTGCGCATGGATAAAAAGCGTTTTTCTTTTCCATTTTCTTTTCTTTTAAACCTAATTGAAATCTAATTTAATCTTTGCCATTGTTTGGTGTCTACAGAGGGCACAGGCAGCACTGCAGGCAGTAAATGCTGTCCAGACAGGTAGCATGACTCTAGGTGCTGTTGACCCATCCGGTATGACTGGCCCCAGCCCTGTCCTGAGAGTCATCGTTGAAAACCTATTCTACCCTGTGACCTTAGATGTCCTGCACCAGGTATACACTTCCTCTAGTCTATTCTACACCGTGACCTTAGATGTCCTACACCAGGTATACACTTCTGTAGTCTAGTACTCTGAAATGACTTTCTGACTTTATCCTTTCTGAATTAACTGTTGGCAGTTATGATTGTTTGATACTAAAATATCTTTGGTTCATAAACAGATCTTCTCCAAGTTTGGCACAGTGCTGAAAGTGATCACATTCACCAAAAACAATCAGTTTCAAGCTCTACTCCAGTTTGCTGATGGCCTGACAGCACAACATGCCAAGCTGGTGAGTGGTGCCATCTATCAGCCATCTTATGTAATGACAAATATTAAAACTTTTACTTTTTGCCAGCTCACATACTGTGAAAGAATTTGAAAGTCTAGATTTTGGCATGATGTTTGTGGCATGGTTTTGACTAAAATCTCTCTTTCCTCAGGCTCTAGATGGCCAGAACATCTACAATGGCTGCTGTACCCTGCGCATTAGCTTTTCCAAACTTACCAGCTTAAATGTCAAATACAATAACGACAAGAGCCGTGACTATACTCGTCCAGACCTGCCCACAGGGGACAGCCAGCCTACTCTTGAACATCACCATATGGCTGCTTTCGGTACAAATGCCCAGCACACACTTTTCTTAACCAGTCCCATTCGGCCTCTTTTAGAAATTTCTTAAAGTCCTCGTATTTTGCAGCTACTCCCGGGATCATCTCTGCCTCTCCATATGCGGGAGCACACGCCTTCCCTCCGCATTTTGCTATCCAGCAGGCTGCAGGTACGACGGCACACAGCTTGAGTCTAACGCCTTCTCCATTTTCCATTTTCTTTGTGTCTTGTGATTTGTCACGTAAATTGAGACTGTCTTGATCAGGGTTGACAATACCTGGGGTTCATGGAGCCCTGGCCTCACTAGCCATGCCTGGGGCAGCAGCGGCCGCTGCGGCTGCTAGCAGAATGGGCTTCCCCTCCCTACCCGGGACCCACTGCGTCATGCTGGTCAGCAACCTGAACCCAGAGGTTAGTAGTTTGTAGTCTCTCTTGGACCTGGAAGTGCTCAAAATGTCTATTTAAACGTTAGGTCTTCGACTTTTTTTATTGTGCCATAGCCTACTGTTCCTAATGATCCTTAAATTCGATTTTCTCTCATGTTTAATTTTATAATGAATGAGAAATGCATTATTTGTAAAGCTGTCACAATTCTAAAATTTCACTCCAAAAACAGCGGAACTTTGTTTTTTTTACATTTAAGTCTATATTTAATATTGTAATGTATAAATATTAACCACTTAAATTAAAACAATCACAATGGCACCACAGCAAAATCTTAGTGGAACATTCTTTTTAAATGAAATTATTGAAATTGAAATTAAAGCAATGGTACGTATCCTTTTAACTGTATTAACTGAATTAAATGAACGGTACATTGGATATTGTAAACTGGTGTTGTTACTGCTGAATGTTTCTTTAATTTTAGTGCGTTTATGATCTGTTGTCGCTCAGTAATTGCAGTGTACAGGGCACAAAAGCCTGTTGTTTAGAGTTTCCATTAACTGAAGCTCCGGCTCTTTATTCGCTCAAGTGTCCTCACCCCTTCTACAATGCGTTGTCATTTCTTCCTCTAACATCCTCAGGTTTTGTGTTAAAAAATTCCATTCAGTTGAGCTTCATTCTTCTTGTTGCTTCCATTTGAATATGTTGCTGCTTTATTTCATACTCCACTCATCTCCTCCAAATATTATACAACAGTAAAATTGTGAAATTGTATTTTCTGTTGGTCTGTTCAGAAGTTGGTTTTATTTATTCATTCATTTGTACTGTTTTGTAAAACAGACCATTGGAAAGTGCATTTACACATGTATCATATTGAAAAAAAAAACATTGTTTACTACAGTAACTAATTGCTAAAGTTTAGCTTGTTTTGCTGGTGAAGTTTCTTTGTTAAATTTAGCACTATATTTTGTATTTCTTTATGTATACTGACCTTGTTTTTTTTACCTCCTTTTTTCTCCTATTTCTCTCCCTCCCCGTTCCCCTCATCCCATTGCTCTTTTTTTGTTTTTGAAACCTCGTTCTCCTTTGCCATCTGGCTGCACGCACCATATGTCTCTCTACTCATCTGATCTGTACGAACAATTCCACATCATCCCACAATCACACACACCAACATGACTTCAAACACACAAACATTTCTCTCTCTTCTATCCCCCCCCCCCCCACTCCCACCCCTCTCTCTGCTCCCAATCCATTAACCATCTTCATGATCCAACCATCGTTTTTCGCCATTTCCTGTGGAACTGCCTCGCTGCCTCGGATATGTTGAACCTCCACTCTGCCTCCGATCTTTACCTGTCTCTTCCTCCTCCGCTGCCCCCCTCTGCTGTCCTTTAAAGAGAGTTACACCCCACTGCCTCTTTATTCTCTTCGGTATGTCATCCTTTAGCATCTTTTTTTGTCACTTATTTATTCTGTTCTTTTAATTTGGTTTTATTTCCTCACAAGGCATCTGTGAGGCCCAATTCTTTGAGTGCCTCGCTTGTTTTCTGCAGTATTTGGTGTGGTGAGATGAGACGCGTCATGAAAAGCTGCAGCTTTGCCGAAAACGACAGCACTTCCTTTGAATGCACTTCCTTGGGAGGCTGCCGCTTTTTATGACGGAACAAAACAAATTGGCTTCTTGTAAAAATGTTGCATGCTTTTGAAAACTGTTCGTTCCACCTTTTTTTATTGCATGTCTTTGGAGAAAAGCTGTTTAAAATACTTGGTTTAATAGTCAAGACTCCTGCTGTTTTATATGTTCATTCTTTTTTGGGTTAGAAAGCATTTTCATCCCCCTCAAAACTTTTTATCTTTCAAGTCTTAAACGATTCTTATCTCAATCAATCCGTTTAATCTGTTCCTCATGAGATCGTAAAACAACTTAAACACTTGTTGCAGTCTTCCTAAGATTTGCAGATCCACTACTCTACTCTTAAATAATTTTTTTCAAGAATTTTTTCAGTTTCCTCTTAAAACAAGTTACTTTGTCCTTTTTCACTCAAAGCCCTGATAAAATTGCTATTACACGCTAGTTTTTTTTTCTTAAAAAAAAAAATTGTACCCTGAAAAGCATGTGATGGTGTGATATATTGGAGTATCTTGATTGTGAACTGAAGTTGTTTTATAGCTCAGACTGGTTTTGATGAGGTGTGTCTGATCATAACTAATTGCTTATTTGTATCTGACATGATCCTGTCTTTTTGTAGGTGTATATGGGGATGTAATGAGAGTAAAAATCATGTTCAACAAAAAGGAGAACGCTCTCATACAGATGTCTGATGGGACACAGGCTCAGCTCGGTAAACTCTCTTAATATTATGGGTATTTGCATAGAAAAGGAGCCAAATATATGTATAATATATGTGTAATTTTAAACCATATATAAAAAATATTCACATGGTTTAAAATGAATGCCCAATGCAGGTAACGAGTAACGCATAACACACGAGCCAATTTGGCTGGTTATGTATAAATGTTCCATCACTTTGCATGGCATTGCTATCAGAGCCCTTCCTCTAGAAGGAGCTGCGCAGTGCCACATCTTTAAAATTCAAACACATTGTTTTCTATGACCGTATGAACACGCCGTCTATCCACAGTGCCCAGCTACAACTTCGGCTGTTTAAATATCACGCCCCTAAGTACGGTTAAGGAGCCTTGCCCCATGGAGAAACGTAACCCGGCCTAGAAGAGCAAGTAATCGCATAAAAGAGAAATGGAGCTTACTCCAAAAACAGCCGTTAACCTCGTAATTGCAAACAATGACATTAATTTATATATATATATATTAAATATCTGTAAATAAAACAAAACCTTAACAAGCATTATAAACACTATTGCCAAGGATATTTTCCCCTCACAAATTTAAAGGACAAAAAAGTCCTTTAAATTTAATGGTATTCAGAACAGAAGAAGAATGAAAAATAAGTAGCTATAAATTATATATTAAACTATAAAATAAAACACAAATTAGGCTATAGTGGCATTCTTTAACATACAAACATCAAGCCAAAATTAATTTATTTAAAGTGAAACTGAAACGGCAGCTCACCTCTCATTCGGCAAGAATCCAAAAATGTTATGGTAGTGCTGAAATATTTTTTTGCAGTATACTGATTCACGTCATGGCTAACTAGGAGCAGAATGATACACCCTCTGTATTTTTCGTTAGTTTTCAATTTTAGTGTATACATTCATGTACACTTTTATATTTCAGCAATGAGCCATCTAAGCGGGCAGAAGTTATACGGCAGGCCCCTGCGCATAACACTGTCCAAACACACGACTGTCCAGATGCCACGGGAGGGACATGAAGACCAGGGTCTCACCAAAGACTACAGCAACTCTCCTCTCCATCGCTTCAAGAAGCCAGGCTCCAAAAACTACTCCAACATCTTTCCTCCCTCATCTACCCTGCACCTGTCTAACATCCCGTGAGTTTATCAGCTTCTTGTTTTTCTATGAATTTAAAAACCAGATCTCATCTGTAACTTTGTTTCTGTGTTTTAGACCCGCCGTTGTTGAAGATGACCTCAAGATGCTCTTTGGTAGCAGTGGTGGTCTCGTCAAGAACTTCAAGTTCTTCCAGTAAGTCTGTGCGGCTGTAACATGCGGTAGCCTATCAATTAAAAGTATAACTTTAATGTGTTACAGAATGTTTGCTGTTGCACAAGTTTTTAGGATTTTATTATTTATTACTTTAATATTTAATTATTTTATTACTTATGTATTAAATATAAGCTTGCTATTAGCCATAACTTTTACAAATATACTATCAGGCAGACATTGTTGAAATTTTGTTTCAATATTGAAAAATAGAATTTCTAGACACCCTGGGTTGTCATTTCTCATTGTAATTTCTGCCTTTTCATGGTTATGATTATTATTTTTTTTAAATAGAACACTTCAGCAAGTTAAATGGTATGAACACACTGATCACATGTAATATGCACTATACAACTTTATTATTATTTAGTTAGTTTAGTTTGCATTATTGGTTTAATTTTAGTATAGTGAATGGTTTTAATTAATTTGCTACCTGGTTGTTTTGAGTTAAAATGCAGTTTTTGGCAGCAACAATCTGTAATTATTATTGATTATCTTCAGCACATAAATTCTATGTTGGTTTATCCATAAGAAATACTAACAAATTCATCAACTTTCAGGAAGGATCGCAAGATGGCTCTGATTCAGATGGGTTCGGTGGAGGAAGCAATCGAGTGCCTTATCCAGTTCCACAACCATGATCTTGGAGAAAACCACCATCTTAGGGTTTCCTTCTCCAAGTCCACCATTTGAGAGAAATATTCTCTAGAATGGGTGGGAGTGGCCAGTCATTGTAAACCTTAATGAGTCTTAATCACAAAGCTCACTTCCATCATTCCATTATTTTATTTAAGAGGCATTTTAGTGGATATTTACAAATGTTCTTTTTATTTTAGTCAAATTTTTAGAACAGATGTGTTATTAGTTTCCCCTGAAAAGTTCATTAACTGGATGTATCACTCCATCTATTAGTTTCAGTCTAGTTAAGGCTTGTAAAAATGATTTCTATAGAAGCAGAGATGAACCACTTCAGGCCTTTGATTCCATTTGTGCCTTCAGATCTCTAGAACCTCAGTCAAACATCTGCAACTAATGTTTGCAAATCTGTGGTTTACAGTCCATTTCGTGGCCTCAGGGCTAAGCATTGATGCTCCTATGAGACATGGGTAATTTCATCAGGCTGATGGTACAGGCCTTAAACTCTGCGCCTCTGCGTTATGTATCTCCCAGTAGGTTTGTAGTCATCATATCCTCTAGCTTTGGCATTTATACTGTATTTTAGACATAGAATGTTTACAGTCATTTTTCTCCTTCAAGTAAATGCAATCATTTGTGTTTATATCCAATAGTGTTGTCAAGATTTATATTGTTTTTATACTGTGGGCCATTGCATGTTGGCTGTGGTCAGCGGATCATTAACCGCTGTCCGTTTACTGTTTGTCCTGTATTTTGTGTAGATGTTCAGTGTCCGGCTTCATGTTATTGTGTGATGTAGATTATTTATGATATTCTACTTCAGTGCCCCATTTTATGTATTCATGTACCTGTGTGTACACTACAGCTTGATACCAAAGCCTTTCCTCCATGTACCTTCTAAGGGACATCCTGACACCTTTTAGCCTCACGACAAATGGCATGTACAAACATGGCCTCTCAGAATGGCTTGATGCTTCCCCTTCTTTGTAGAGAACAGCACTGTGTGATCTGTGATGGAAACAGTTCAAGTGAACTGGGACAGGCGACGGAAATGACTGAAAGTCAGCACATCTGCTGAATTGTGCACATCACATAATGCTCAGATCAGACACAATGGCCTTCAGTGACCTCTGTTAAGTTTGAGTTTGGGTCTTTGAAATGACAAGTGCCTTTTTAAAATGTCTTGGTTGATTCATAGCAGTCCATTCTGGTGACATTCAGCTGCATTAACTTTCAAAAGATGTTTAACGAAAGGCTTGATGGTGGTGGACTAAATTTGACACTCGGACCAGAAAATGTAAAGAAAATAGAATCTTCTTTGTTTATATTATGTTCCCAGCTTTCATAATTGATCAAGTTATTTTACTTTACTATTTTTTAATTTTTGCATTAGTTTCTGTGTATGTTTTTTTTTCTTTCTTTGTTGTATGTTTTACAATTTGTGTGGGACCAATCAAAAAACAACAACAAAAAAAAAGGCGCTGCTTAAAAAAATGCAAATGCTTCTTGGATATAGAAAAAAGAATCCCATTTTTGGATTTTTGTTATTTAGATGAGAAACATTTATTTTTCACAGTGGCTGGATAAAACCTGATTATGCATACTTGCACAACATTAAAAACCCTCATTTTACAACATCTGCCTTAGATAAAGTGCTTTTTCTTACAGTGGACAGATGAGGTGTAAATACTATTTTTGTATCACAATCTTAAAAGTTGTGGGGTTTTTATATTTCCTGAAAACGTGTATATTTTGATTACAGCTATGGACCATCATCATGCAAAAAATATAGTTCAATATAAAATGGTTAAAATCAGGATTACACTGTTTTCAGTCTTTATCTTCTTCCTCGTGGCATTCCTAGTTGTACTTTTTGCCTTCAATAAATATTTCTTTACTCCAGTCTGTGTACATGACGTTTATTCGTGTGTCAATAAATAATGGACAGCTATTGTTTCTTTTACGAGGGACTTAATGACAGAAGATAACAAACATATCACACACAAGTACTGCAAGAGCTTGCAGTAAAAGGCAAGTCGTATGCTTCCTTGCGGAAACGCCACGAAATCGGACTTGATTAGCTAATAACTACCAACTGGGTCGACGTATTTGCCGTAGAGTATGATTCAGGCAACAAACATTCTCACAATAACCACAGTCTCTATCAAAATAGTACTTTATTAATTATCTGAACCCTGGGGAAAAGGTGAATGGAACGTGTTTATGGCCTCACAAAGGAACGTTGTTGTTGTTGTTGATTCCCCTCAAGAGGACACAATTTACCGTAACACTAACGTTACGTGTGCTGTGTCGTCACGTCTTCAATCAGGAAGAGGAACTGGACTCAGTCGTTAAGCGAACTTCATATTTGTGTGTGGATCTTCTCTTGGCTTTAAAAACCACGAACTCGATTACTATGAAACATTTATTACTTCTGCCTCTGCTTTTGACTTTGTGGGTTGTTTCTTATGCCGACGACAAGAGCAATGCCACTAAACAACCCGCACTCAAGAACATTTCCAACATCAGCATCAATACTGATGGGTCTGATAAAAACACCACAAGCAGCAGCAAAATGGGCTTCGATCTGGATGGCGCGATGATTAACCGGGCACTGTATGTTCTTATCGGGATCACGGCCATCGGGGTTCTGTATTTCTTAGTGAGAGCGGTCCGGTAAGTGATCCGGAAATTAGGTTTTGTATTAAAGTTTACACACTATGTAACTTATACTAATACTAGACAGTATAGTCAGCGATTCGAAATGCAGCGGTGATGGCAAAAATGTTTTTATGGGAAGAAACTTTGCGTTGTGTCATACATAGCCTTTTATTGAGCAGAAGAGCTGCTCAAAAACGAATTAACTTATTGTTTAACATGATATTGCTAATTTAAAAAAGTTTTACTCAAATAAAAAGCATGTTTGAGAAATATGAAGGATGTATGCTTACAAGAAGATTCCACCAGAGCCCGTCTACGGAGAGCCTGCCCACTCCCTATTAAGCTCTATTGTACCGAATTTTGGTTGTAATACCACCAGAGTTCCACTGGGGGCGATCGCCATGAGTGCAAAATGAATGGGAGTCAATGGGGCTAGACAGCTAAATGTGTCTCTTTCACCCGATTGCCGTTGATAAATCTCAAATCTGATTGTAGATTTTGCAAGTTCAACATGGGTTTTAGGTCGAAAGTTGAATGAACAAGTACTTATGTCCTTTCGATTTCTTACAGGTTGAGTTGTTGTTGCCCATAACACGCTAGCATTCTGCTAATGAACGCTGATTGGTCAGCGAAGGACTGATTACGACCAGAGATACCGCTTGATGGCATCGTGTCATCCGCAGCGGGACCAGAAACAAACAAAACAAAAACTCTTCCAGCAAGTGTGTTTACCTGTGTCAGCTGTGTTGTCGATGCCTCGAGTGAAAAGAAAGTGCAGAGCGCGAACGCAACAGAGTGAGTGAAGGATTGCCGTTAAGCAGTATCTCTGGTCGTACATGTATATGACGTCATTGACACTTTAAAATACTTTTTAAAGCAAATAAGTGACTCAAAAAAAATCTAACACCCAGCAATGTGTAATTTATTTGCATCTCCTTTCGAATACAACATTCAAATTACTAGACAAAAAAATTATATCCTGAGAAAAGTGGATTTTTATTGGCTCCATTCATTCTGCACTCGTCCTGTGAGCGCCCTCATGGAATCAGAGAGGAACTGCAACCAGTTCAGAAGCCGGAAGTGTACTGAGAGTGAAACTTCTCGCCATATTAGACATCTCTGATTCCACCCAGACGCATCTTGTTGAAAAGGCTGTTGAAATCTACATGGAGCGAGTCGCCCCCTCATGGCCGCTGCTTTACTTTACAGACCGAAATCTCATAATTATTCCCTGATAAATCCACTAAAACTGCTAAATGAAGTACACTAGTTATGTGGACCGCTTACACTAACTTTTGGCCCTCTTGCATTTAAAAAAAAAAAAAAAAAATCCATGCATTTTGCAGAAGAACATTGTTTTGTTTGTGCTGCGGCTCTGCGTGACTGTGTGGATGAATATGGTTCTTTCTCATAACTAAAAGAGAGAGAGAGAGATTATCCTACTGTTCATAAAACATTCACTACTAGGCTTAAGAAATATTACTAGTTTAGATGGAAAGGATCTCCAGCTGACTTTCTGAAGACATTACTGCAGCTTTACCCATTAATAGAAGTGGTACTTACTTGAAAAGAAATCCAGCACAACATTGTTTTATTACAAGATTGGTCGCATTCTCTTTTTGTCAGCAGACTCTCCTCTGTTCTGTTTTTTTTTTTTTTTTTTAAAGAATACATTTTTTTTTATTCATAAAATATATATATGAAGGGTTCAGATGCAAAAACCTCTAAGTGCCATCTGAAATTTGAAATTTTCTTCTAGAATGATCATTTTTATCAAGCTTGTATATTTAAGTTCAGTAATTTCACTTAAATGGCAATGAAAATTGCCTATTAATTGTCATTTAAGTGAAATTACTGAACTTAAATATACAAGCTTGATAAAAATGGCCATTCTAGAAGAAAATTTCAGATGGCACTTAGAGGCTTTTGCATCTGAACTCTTCATATATACATATACATATACATATGTATGTATGCATGTATGCATGTGTATATATATGTAGGCTATGTGTATATATATATATATATATATATAGATATATATATATATATATATATATATATATATATCTATATATATATATATATATATATATATATATATATATATATATATATATATATATATACATATACATACATATATATATATATATATATATCTATATATATATATATATATATATATACATATACATACATATATATATGTATATATATATATATATATATATATATATATATATATATATATATATATATATATATCAGGGTTTTTCCTGCATAGAGAATTATGAGGCGGCCGCCTCCGTCAAATTTCGTGCCGCCTCCGGCTCTCGTCAAAACTCGGACAGACAGTCATGGTCAGATACAGTTTTTCCACCGTGACGGTTCTGTTGCGGTTACCGCATGTGTCCATTCTCAACCCGTATAGTGCTGCTGCTGCGCGCTGCACGCGGATAAGTAATAAAAACATTCCATTCCAATTAATCGAGGGTGGATGACAGATAAATAATTTTGTGTTGAGTTTAATAAAGACACGGAACTCGGTAAAACGCAATGAACGTGCGTCACTTTACTTTCGTTTTCAACAACGTAATTCTCTTCATGGAAAACCAATCAAGGAAAACATATTAGGAGAACTCGACAATAACGCTTGTCTGGTACCATATACTTTGTCCGGGACACGTGTGTTTTTCTTTCTTTCTTTTTTGAAGGGAAAAGTGAGAGAGAATTGTAGCCCATCCGGACAAATGCCCTGATTAAAAAAATAAATAATATAAAAATATTCCGAATCACCGAAAACGTGAGGATGATTCTGTTTTATTTAATTTTATGTAGGCCTAAGTGGCGATTGAGAGCCTATAGCTGATAATATAGGCCTACCTAATGTACTGACGGTAACAATGTTGCGCTGTTGAGGCTCGTGCTGTTATTTATTACATATTATAGTTAAGAAACAATATATAGCCTAGGCTACACACGATCAGAGTGATGTTTTCCTGAATGCCATCAAGATTGAAACCGAGACTGATTTCATAACAGTTCAATAAACAAATAGTTAAAATTAAGTCACTTACATTTGAGACGCAATGACTGTTTTTGTTCTGTTTCTGCAGCGAAAATAGTTCCAAACAAAGATCACAGCAGAACCGTAACGTATCTCACAGCAACACTCAGCCGTGTTTCATTACTGAATGATTCAGCGTTTTGAACGAATCGATTGAGTCAAAGATTCAATTACCTATTCATAAACTGCCTCATTCGGAATGAATCAGCCTTTTGAACGAATCGTTTGAATGAATGACTCAATGACTCGCTCATTAAGACGGTCGCCTGCCGCCTCCTACTGGCGGTTTAGTTTCATAAAGTATAATCTTTTCAACATTCCTTATTTGTATATTCAAAAATATTTAAAATAATCTAATTTAATACAGTTATAATTTTTCAATGTAAATTATTTAATTTGATTGGAAACAGCCTAATGTCTTATTTTAATTGAATATATTGATCAAATTTAAGAATTTGAAATGAAAGATGGAGCAAACATTTAATAAAATAAAACCTTATAAAGGTACAAAAATTATTCTGTTTTCAAACAGCGATGTAATGAAACATTGACAATTTACGTTTGAATGGAGTAAAGCCGCTGTTAAGGCTATTAAGGAAATGTAATTTTGCCAAAAGAAGAACTTAATTCTTAAATTGTTAATTTTTAATTAGCCAACTTCAGTGTGATATGTTACCATATTATCATGCTTAACACTGAGAATTTGAATAATTGTAATGTGATCAGATGCAGATATCTAAATCAAAGAATATGGGTGGTTTGCGGGTGGATTTTTTTATTTTTAACAGTGGATTTGGGTGACTCAAAGTGCACCAGATTAATGAATTTATCTTTAAAATGTACAAAAATTTCTTTCGGGGGGGCATGCCCCCGGACCCCCCTAGAGGTACCAATCTCCACCCACAAAAATAATGCCGAAAACACATTAGGCTATATGATGATCTATGAAAAATAACATTTAATTACCTTATTATTAAAATACATTATTAGGATTTTACCACCTCCGCCTCATTTTGAGCCAGGAAAAACCCTGTATATATATATATATATATATATATATATATATATATATATATATATATACACATATACATATACATACATATATTTATATATATATATATATATATATATATATGTATATATGTGTGTGTGTATGTGTGTGTGTGTGTATGTATATATGTGTGTATTTATATGTTTGAACTGTTCCTTCAAGTGTTTAATGGTTCTTCTTTGTGCTCTCGTTCAAGTCTGAAAAAAAAAGGTGTTCAGAGGAAGAAATACGGGCTCCTTTCAAACTATGACGACACAATGGAGATGGCCCACCTAGAAAGCGATGAGGACGATAACACTGTTTATGAAGCCAAATCTTTGAGAAGGTAGTCAAACACTAGATTATTCTGCCAGATCCCTCAAATATTGACACAAGTATCACTCAGTCTCTGCTCAACTGTAGACTTTGGACTGTGATGCTGGAAATCTATTCCTCAGATATGATCTTGTTTGACCTGCTTTTTAACAGCTTTTCTGCCCTGCTTCTTTTAACAGATGAATCTCGGGGGATGTTTGACACTGCTAGTAAAAGAATGTAATGAAGACAATCCCGTTCTCTCCACCAAAATGGTTGTTGAATGATTTTGTCGTTGTTTTCAACAACCATGAGAGGACCTAGTCACGACGCTGGAAGGTGTGGCTTTAAACTAGATCGCTACATTTTGGACTGATATGACCAAATAGATCTTTTTGGAAATTTCTTGGAAGGTCGTACTCTTTTTCTTTTCTTTTCTTTTTTTTTTTTTTCTTCTTTTTTTTTTTTTTTGTGTGTGTGTGGAAAGAAAGTTAGAAGATGATCTGCTTTTCTTTCTTTCTGCTATAAAACTGTTTTGTGCCAAAGTTACTTATGCATATTTTTTTTTTTCGGTCAATGTGTGTTAATTAATATTATTGTAAAAAAAAAAAAAACCTAACAGTCCTAAAAGTTGTTTGCTAATTTATGAGACCTTTACATTGTTTGGACTATGTGGATTTTTTTGTTTTAGATGTACCATCATATTATGATAGATATTTTGCTTTTTTAAATTCTTTCTTTCTTTCTTTCTTTCTTTCTTTCTTTCTTTCTTTCTTTCTTTCTTTCTTTCTTTCTTTCTTTCTTTCTTTCTTTCTTTCTTTCTTTCTTTCTTTCTTTCTTTCTTTCTTTCTTTCTTTCTTTCTTTCCTGCCTTCCTTCCTATACTGGGACTATACTGGCTATTATTTTCAGATGTAAATTCTGAAGTGTCATAAATTCATGGATATCATATGTATGAATATGCCAAATACCAGCATATGTAAGAGATGCACTTTAATTTTTAGGGTTTAGAAACTAAAACAGCAAAACAGCCAGTCATGATATTTTATGCCATGACAACACCCTGACTGTCTTTGTACCATTACAAGGTTGGTTTGATAAATAAAATGAGTATTTTTAAAGACTAAACATTTTGGGTCCAAACGTAGATGTGCTTCGTGCTCAGTTCTGCGTTCGAAGTCATTGGGTGTGTTAATTAAGGTTGACTTGTGGAAGTTACATGCTTTTTTTCCAGTGGGTGTGGTTTTGCAATTAAGTAAAGATGACAAATGATTGTGCTGTCAAAACAGCAAGCCATCTTGAGGTATATGGATCGAACCACAGCATTCACAAATTATCAACTTGACATTTCAAGAAGTGTAAATGTCATTAATGACATGGTTATAAATGTACTGACTTGTCAATTCTGTCCAATACTGTCAAATTTAAATGCATGAAATATTACTCTATCAACGTTTAATGTACATAATTCCAATGATTCCTGAAGCGTGCCTTGCATTCATCGCCTTTTTGTAAGTGCATTTGATTGGATGTGTTTTGGGCTTTTTTGTAATTAAATTCTATTCTATATTTTCTCCTATTTCTCTATTCTCTGTTTTTATCAGTCTGAAGTTATTGATTTACTTTGACTTAAAAAAAAAACATTTATGTTTTAAATTTCATTAAATCATTATGTAGAACTGATGCAGTGTGCAGCAGTTTATAGAGGTCATGACATGAGAAATCATTAGACATACATGAGGTCTTTGTACTATAAAAACATCCTGTAAGTTAAATAGCTTAAAAACATCTATATAGTGCTTTATACAATACAGATTGTTTAAAGCAGTTTTAAAGTGATAACAGGAAAATGATTCCTGATTCCTGAACAGGAAAACGCAAACGAAGGAACAGCAAAAGAAAACAGTGTCATTGTTCAGCTGAAGTCAGATCAGTATTGATTCAGTTATGTTGTGAAGATCATCAATTATTAAATTAGTTGACAGTGATGTCATCGTCCAGTTCAGTTCTTATCTAATAGTGTCAGTGCAGTCAAATCATTATATTGTTGAATGTTCCTCATTTAGACAAAGCATTTATTTTACCAAGCTCCAAAAATGGTTCATTTTGCATATTTGTGGATCTCATTCATCGCCACACTGTTGCAGACTGGAGTTTTTGAGATGTAGGTTCGTTGTCTTGTGATTCAGGATCAGACTCTGGCTCAAACATGCATGGCTGAATTTCACTGGTTGTCATTTTTCAACTTTAGAAGTTTTCAAAGCTTTTCACGCATATAATAGCAAGGATGTTCAAAATTGTTTGAATATGCAAAACTGTTACTAAATCATAGCAGTGGGCATTTACTTCCAAGTCTTGAATGCGGCATGCCTATCAAAACAAGTGTTTAAGAGAGGATCAAAAACAGGATAGAAAAGTACTTATTTTATGGACCTTAAAAACACCACAACATTTAATTTTCAGGTTTCATTTTAATGGCGTCCCAGAGGATTATATGTTTGTTCGGAGCATTTCAGTGCTGATTTGTAAACGAGGCACAGAGAGTTCGAAAAGAGACTTGTAGAAAGACGAAGCAGCCAACTGTATTGGATTTGACAGCGCAAACCGTAAGTAAACAATTTGATAATGCTTCATATTAATGTTTTCAAAGCACTTTCTCGCCTGTGATTTCGAGGGGGGCTTTGATACTTTTTCCTATGCAATAGCAAATCATACCAGTGGTTACTGACAAGCCTTAAAGGAACACTCCACTGTTTTTTGAAATAGGGCTTATTCACCTTCTTTCCTACATTTAGATAGGTGGGCAAATGCATTTTTGTCTCAGTGCATGCATTGTTTTAGTTTGACAGGGTCAGCGCTAGCTTAGCTTAGCATAATTAATGGAATCCTTTGTTGCCAGCTAGCATGTCCTGAGTAAAAGTGATATAAATTTTTTTAAAAATTTACCACCTACCACCTAATTACTTCTTGTGTCCTGCGTATTCACAACAAGTACAAATAGCGATGCAGATTAACACTAGGCGATTTCCTATGCAGATATTGACTTGGGACTATATTAGGGGGAAGCACAGGCGAAGCACTGCTACTTGGGCGCAGAGATATCACGCCCAAGTAGCAGTGCTTCGCCTGTGCTTCCCCCTAATATAGTCCTTAATATATAAATCAATATCTGCCTGGGAAATCGCCTAGTGTTAATCTGCATCACTATTCGTACTTGTTGTGAATACACAGGCCACAAGAAGTAATTAATTTTTATATCATTTTTACTCAGGACATGCTAGCTGGCAACAAAGGATTCCATTCATTATGCTAAGCTAAGCTAGCGCCGACCCTGTCAAACTAAAACAATGCATGCACTGAGTCAAAAATGCATTTGTCCACCTATCTAAATGTAGGAAAGAAAGTGAATAAGCCCTATTTCAAAAAACGGTGGAGTGTTCCTTTAAAGGAGCCACCCCTGAAAGCAAAGATAATTTCAGAAAGAGGCTGCTTCTGAAAACCTAGGCAGTTGACTTGTGGCAACGACTTAGCAGGCAGCGCTTACACGTGAAGATACCTCACGAAACTGATTTCAGACTGACTTCTGAGGCAGCGTGACGATTTAATGATCGATAACAAAATAGAGAGAGAGCTTTGGTGACTACTTACTGAATATTTAATTATTACAATAACTTCTTGCTAGAAATGCCATCAAAAGTGGGAAAAGTTGGTCAAAATGTACACTTTACACAAACTGACCACCAACCTCAAATTTCAGATGCCATCTTTATTTTTTTAGCTCAACAGTCAGGGAATGGAACACACAGGATTGTGGGATATCAAAGGCAGCGAAGGATCCATCTATGCTGCCTTCAAAAATCGCTCAGATGAAGGTATCTCAGGAGACAGGATGTGGCTCGAACATTGAATTCGGACGTGCCTGTTACCTTCCTACATCCGTATCCTGGTTTTCGGACACAGTCAGAGTAAGAATGAGGGTTGAAAATAACCTTTTTTCCACGTTTGTGTGTGTGTGTGTGTGTGTGTGTGTGTGTGTGTGTGTAAAATAGGAACATTAAAATAATAATTTTATATTCATGTCATGACACCTTATGTGTAGCCTATATCTTATGTCGCTGTCATTTAGCATAAAAAGTAGTTTTAAACATGTCAAATGCTTCTAGAATAAAATATTTAAATGATTCTCATTTTTGTAATCACCAACGATTGTAATTTGCACTAAACATGTATAAATTAATACAAATCAACATTTGGTGTCCAACTAATATAGCCTCTGTTGAGTGTTAGTATAAATACGGTAAATATAATTTATATGAACAGTATAATATATTTATTATATACTCATATTTAACATAATATACATTTAAATAAAATCATAACATTTTCCTTGTGAAGGGGACTTCCTCTTCATTACTTATAGTCATTTCTTTAACCTGGTATTTTCAGTCACTAGATGGCGCCATCTGTCTATCTAATAGCAGTGCACACTGTATCTATATACACACACACACACACACACACACACACACACACACACACACACACACACACACACACACACACACACACACACACACACACACACACACACACACACACACATGTTGGGTTTCCATATTTTATGGGGACTTTTCATGGACATAATGATTTTTATACTGTTCAAACTGTATACTCTATGCATTAACCTAAACCCTACTGCTAAACAACCATCACAGAAAATATTCTGCATTTTTACATAAAAAATAAAAATAAAAAACACAATTTACTATGATTTATAAGCTGTTTTCCTTATGTGGACCAAAAAAAAAAAAAGAAAAAGAAAAAAAAACATCCCCAAAAGGTCATACATTACTGGTATTACTATCCTTGTAGGGACATTTGGTTCCCATAACATACAAGACCACTTACACATACACACGCTTTCAGCTGTTGCCCAGTTGAGTTTGGCTTCGTTCCTGCCTTATGAACCATTAAACCTGCTAAATAACATAGAGAATTAAGATTATAAACACAATTATGCTGAAACAACAGAAAAGGGTTCATATTCTCCTAATTCAGATGCAAATGACCATGGACAATTTGCACAGAAATGGCGCTCTTAAAGCAGGGTCAAAAGGGGTCCAAACACACATAATCATTATATTACATTAACATGAGTTTGATGTCATTTTCTGCTTATCTACACGGCTTAATGAGCAACAGTCTTGCATATTTCAGAATCTCAATGAAGTATTGAGTTTGAATAGAAACTCCAATTCTTTACCGCATGTCTAAAAGCTACAAAAAACTTATTTGATTCTCAGAATGATTCAATGTCCATTATCAAACTCTGAATGCAACTAAAAGCACTATTTCATAGAATATCACTTTCATAATTTCATCGACATTAACCTTTTCAGTTCTAAGGTTTTTTTTTTTTTTTTTTTAAGTAGCCTACATTGGGGTACCATTTATACCATAGTACATGAACATGGCACCATGAATGTTGTACCATGGTATACTATCGATACTATCATTGTACTGGTACTGCACAATACTTTTTTGATAATGTGTAATAACATTTCAATTTAAACAATATTGAAAAAAAAAGCCTAAATGTAACAATTTTTACACATATTTGTAACAATGTATTATTATTTAAATCCAAACAAAGTCTTGCAGCTATCTATTTGCTTGTGTAGTAATAAAGGTTGGCAAAGCTCACTTTTAGCAGATACGCATTTAAAATTTACTGTCTGTCTATTGTGGGAAAATGGAGCAAAAATATTGATGACTCATCTGCACTGCAGGGATTTTTGTCCAACCAAATTGTTTCTATAATGAAAATGTCCTGTCCCCCAATGGCACAAACAACAAGTTGCAAATCAAGTTTGTTGCTGCTTCTAAAGCCTATTGGCTATTTTATTTCAAAGAGTTGATTATGATTTCACTTTTTTAACTTTAGTTTGTGTGTAATGTTGTTGTTTGAGCATAAACAACAACTGCAAAGTTACACTGCTCAAAGTTTAAAGCAAAGGGAGATGTTTTCTTTTAAAGAAATTTAAAGGACTTTTTAAGGACTACAACAAACGGCTGATAGGGACTAAAATGAGCTTCTTCTCGGGTTTGTGACATCACGGACCCTAGAGTTTACGGAATCTCCCGGAAACGCGATTTCTAGATTATCATGACAGAATATGCTAATCAGTGACTAGAAGGTAGTTAACTCCACATCAGCAAAATATATTCTCCAATCAGAAATGTCCTGTTGCTTCTACATGTTGTCACTTCTTCTTGAGTCTCTTCATCTTTGTCCAACTCTGGTTTGAACATAAAAGGCTTTTCAGTGCTTGTCTGTGTGAGGTAATTAAAGATGCTAACACACAAGCTCTTGAAGCTCCGCCCTCTGTGCAGATTATTTGCATTTAGAGGGACACACACTCAAAAACGTTTTTGCTCACCCTCAAAAAGTGACAGTTTTACCATGCTATAAAAAGAGATTAACCATTTTAGATATCCTGTCTTATATATCCATAACTTCTCGTTTCAGGAAAATTGTCAACACATAAAAAAATAAATTAAAAAAATCTATAATTAAAGTGTAACTTCACTGATTTTGGGGATCAACCGGCTTTGTTACAATGTTGGTAATATATGTAAATTAATTATTATACTTAATAATTATTATAATGATTAATTATTATACTTCCACATATTTGTATCCACGCCCACGGTTGGGTTAAAATCGAAAGAGGGTTATTAACGTCAATTTATTAATTTATTAGGTTATTACTCCTTCACTGGAAACTGAAAGTAACTCACTCCTGCTAAACATTTACTCTTTGAATTCATGCACACAGGAACAATACAAGTCGACACCATTAGAACTAAAAGTTGGATAAGAAGTATTTCAAACTAAAGCAAGGAGGTATTTGACAAGCTTATAAATTACAGACTGTTGGGAGTGGCCTTTGATACAACATTCCCAGTGCATTATGGGTGTTGAAGTTTTCAAAAAGACAATGGCCTTTTTTCTCGGTTTTCTCTGGTCAGGTAGCACTGATTTTAATTTTTATCCCACCTTTCTACTGCATAGGCAGACAAGTTTTATACAAAGCCCATTTTGCCAGTGGTAAAGTACTCCTTTAAGAGTTTTTTTTTGGGCTGTAATATATACAATATAAAACATTTAGGATTTTTTTTTTTTTTTGTCTGTCGTGAAAAGTTTTTTCAAGCTTTGTGCCACAAAAGATTTTTCCTGCTGGAACATTTAATTGTCCTGTGATGGGATTCTCTTTTCATGATTCCAGTTGACTCTAAAAAGAAACCAATTTACCGACCTCCTGAAAATGTGGAGAGACAAGCCAACAAGGAGAACAAATGACAAATGCTATTGATCACCACAGCAGGAATTTAGAAAAATGCAACAACAGAAAAAAGGAAGAAATACTGGAAACATAGTGGCTAAGCTCTGTATAGAATTCCAATTTTAAGAAGCATGCTAGAAGAGAGATTAATTCAGTAAAAAAAAAAAAAAAAAAAGAGAAAATCCAACTTAGTGAAAAGCTACGCTCGGACTGTTTGAAAGGCAGAAGAGCAGTGGTGTGTTGTTGATGATCATCCCAGCTTGATTCAGCACTCCATCTGCGCTCTCAGCCGTGAAAAGCAGCTCCCGCTAGATACTTTTTAGATGCTGCTCGGCAGATAAAAAATTACCTTTTGTGCCTCTTTGTCTGAAATCCGGTGGCTGGTGTGGAGATTTTCCTGGTTCCCCACTGAGTCACTCTGGCTCTCCTCGGCCATTTGTCCATTGTCTGCACAGCAAGCATTAAATATTCCCCCTGGAAGTTTCACACAATTTTCAGCTGAAGCTGTAGCTTTGGCATTGTGTTCTTCTGCTGACTGACATCAGTTAAAGAGCCCAGCGGCATCTGTCATTCTCACCTGTGGGTCAGAGAGATGCTGAGAATGTTTCTGCTGGTGGGGTTGTGGTGTGTTCATGGTGATTCTGTCTATGGTCACTCTCCCGTTGACCAAAGAGGCCCGACCCAGGAAGTTCAAAAGTGCGGAATGAAACTTCTTCTCTTGTGCCTTTTTCAAGTTTGGGACAGCTTCTGCTTGTATGTATAATAAATACTGTCAATTCCACATATGACACTTTCAATTTCAATCTCTTTATTGTCTTGACAAAAAACTGAGGAAAAGCTCTCAATAAGGAAAATTTGTATTTTTGTCCCACTGTCCCAAAAATATATGACGATTGAAATAATGTTATTTTTAATTAATATTGAAGGAGTCACATATTTTGTGTAAATTTGAATGATAAAAGAAGTTTGTTTTGATCATAGCCTAAAAAGACTGGCAGCTAGAGAAGCTGCTGGGATATAATGGTTTAGAAAAGAGCGGTCTATGGCAAAATATGCCATCATAGTGATACGGTGAAAAATGTGCATACTTTTAAAGAAAAATTGTTTTATTTGATATCGTCAACTCAGTACATACAAAAAAATGTCTTTTTATAAAAGATGATTACGTATCCCCCCCACCTCAACCCCACCTCAACACCAGCTGGCCCAACCCGTTCTCACGGCAATTCGTACATATTTTACGAGGTGGTTAATTTGTACGAATTCATATGACCTCACTTGTATGATTTTTTCTAAATCGTACATATTTTACGAGTTGCCCAATTCGTATGAATTCGTACAAATGACCTACCCCTGACCCCGCCCCTAAACCTACCCATGACTGGGGTTTAGACAAATCGTACGAATTCGTACAAGTGAGGTCATACGAATTCGTACGAATTAGCCACCTTGTACTCACTCCTTGAATTGGTCCTGAGATAGCATTGGCTGGCCTGGCGCTGCTGTTCTCAGACTAAATTTTTATTTAAATTTGAATATGTCCTGCTCACTTTATGACTTAAAATAGTCTAGAACATCTTTACTGTTAACCTAGTAAACACAGTCAGTTATGGCTTAAGTGAACGTGAACATTTGATTACTTTATTCAATTTCTGTACCTGAATAGTACAGTTATACCTACCTGAAAAGCACTGTTTATTTCATGTGTATCTTTATTCTGTTGTATTTATGTATTCATGTTGGCCTGTTGAATGTTAAATTGATCCAATCCATGTTCAATGAAAATTCTAATAAAATGTAATATTCAAATGAATAGAGCTGATAAAAGTCATTCATGTATTTACTTCTGCGCTTTCATTTCATTGGAAATGGAAGGTTATGTGCATTGCATTGTGGTATACAGTATTTTGTGTAATATGCACTGCTGTATATTACACATTTTGACAAATGTAATGGGTTGTGTGGTATTATACAGAAAATCTACTGTGCATATACATACTACAAATACAACCCATCCAGGCCACTTATTCTAATGCTAAAACCCCGCCTGAACAAGTGTTTCGCCCTAAACATTTTTTGGACATGAATGTTTTCCTCCCAATTTTCACTTACTATATTAGTCAAAATCATTATTTATATGCAGGAATAATAAGAATAGTATGCTTCTATGCTATTCCAAAAACCAGTCCACGATTTAGGAAACATTTCCCCCCCAGTGCGGTTAGATAATTGATAAATTGACCTTTTAATAATTGCATCTGATTGTTGGATTGCAGCTCCACCAGTTTATTGGAAACTTTAGAAGTTAATGGAAAGGAAATCATGACACTGTTCTCTATCGTATAGGTTCAAGCTGTTGAGCTCTGTGTTCCCAAGGGTGTATTTTACACTGCAGTAAATCTGATAGAAATGAGATGGAAAGATGGACCAGTATCTTTCCTTAGATATCTACCATGCTTTGTTCCATGTCTTTTATTTTTTTGCTCTTACTCCTCTTCACAGACCCTCACGGTGACGTCCCAGTGAACAAAGCTGGATTGTGGGCAGGCGTGGGCATTGGCGGCTCGGTCACACATGCTAGTCAAGCACCCCGCCTGAGCAAGCGTTCCGCCCGAGTCATTTTTGGACAGGATTTTTTTTCTCTCAAATTTCATTTGCATAATCCTTCACTAAACACCCCCAACACACACACACATTCTCTCTTTCACTCTTCACTCACATCTATTGGACCATGTTCACTATAAGGTTGACAGACACTTCTGAGGAAGTAGAGATTCAAACACACTCAACAGTACAATTCAAGCAGCTGATTGAAGATTTGCTTTTATTCTGCGGCTCTATTTATCTGCTGCTTTTTCTCATGGATTCCAGAACAAAAGCTATGCAGAATCATGTATTCGCACAGGTTGGACAGTGGGAAACTGGTGGACTGTAAAGTTTGTGACCTTTCTCTTTTTCACAATAAAGTGGGATGATTTTATAATAACTTTTAAATTATAATATATTATTGTCATGAACTGCACCGAGACACGAAGGTTGAGGATCCAAACGCAGTTTTATTGAAGGCCAATCCAAAAACGTAATCCAAAGACAGGCAATAGGTCAAAACAGGGTAAACCGTCCAAACAGTAACAGGGTCAAAGGGGCACATGCGAAAACAGAGAAATCCAAGATTAACAGGCAGAAAAAAAAAAAAAAAACAAGATACCAGAAACCAGGAGATAACTGTGATTTTTAAGAGCATTAGTATATAAGTTCTGTCTTTAGTTGTGTCCCAAATGACATACTATACACTATGCAAAAGATTTTGTAAATAAAACATAGATTATTGGAGTATGTTTAACAAGAAAACACTTTCAGTCTTTCTACTTAAAAACTTTTACTTAATATTTCTGTGTAATTATTTGTGAAATTTAGTGAATATATAGTGAAAATTTTTCCTTTCCAAGTAAGTAAATCTTACACCAATTATTATTATTATTTTTTTCAGTGCACTGTGTAATCTAGTAGTGTATGCATTTTAGAAGGTTATTTTGTGATCAAGCATCAGAGCCTAATAGTTGCTACGTAAAGAAAGCTGTGACAGTGCTCATTTGGTAAAAAAAAAAAAATGATTTGGTACTCTAAAATTTTTATTTTAGAGGGTAAAATTAACAAAAGAGCCCAAACTATTTTATTCAACTTCTGTTTATTTTAAGATAAAGCCAATTAATCAGACTCAAATAAAAACTTGAATGTTTGTATACAACTCTAGTTTCATAAACACTCGTCTTCATGACAAATTTATTCAAACATATATATACTATTAATAGGGATGGGATGATCATGGCCGTAGCCAGCTATGAGGTCACCGAGGTCCGGACCTCGGTCATTTTTTTATATTCAAAAATAAAATTTCAAGCTCTCTGAATGATTAATTAGCCGTTTAAACCGCGTCATATGTGTGTTTGCAATTTATGTCGCTGCGAGAAGGTAGATCAGTGAACGGGGCTTGAGAGCGTGTTGTGAGCATAGACTGTAAAAAATGCGGCAGAGCGCTTTATGTCACTTTATTATAATTTATAAATAAAGCGCAAAAGAAACTACAAGCATGATGCAACAGCATCGTAGTTGATGTCAATTTGAAAGTCATGAAATGACCAAAAAGTGCCAATAAACTTTTTTTTCTTTTACATTTCCGATAATGGCGCGTATAATTTGCACTAAGTGCCTGTCTTTTTAGCAAAAAAGGCACCCACAACTAAATAGCTACAGTTGCACGGGTCGTTGGGCGTGCGTGAGGTGCTTGAAACTAAGTAGCTTTTGACGCGTTCGACTCGAGTTCGAATCCGCCTTTTGCCGAACTCGCTCTTCTCCCTCTTCTCCCTTTTCCCAATACACATGAGATGTAAAATGTATAGCCTAACATAAAGGTCTCTAGCGTTATATTTTGCCAACGAACTAATATCGAAACCGTGATATGGTTTTGTGCTTTATAAAACAGCACAAGACTTTAAGTATCCTATATAGGCATTATGTTTGTGCTGCGTGATTTAAAGAAAAGTGCGCACTTTGCTCACGCGATCAAAGGGTTTATTTCTTGCAAGTGAAGACATTAGGACAAAAGTATTGTAATTTTCCTATAGTGTAATGTAAAATATACTTTTGAAATATTCATTTTCATTTATTAGGCTATATGGATTTTATGTCATAGGAATAATTATAGAAATCATTATTATATTATTATACTAATTGTTTGGCATACTAAAACACCAGTTATAATGTAATGTAGACTGAAACTCCATATCATAACTAAAAAATATGTTTGAGCCCCCTTTAATGTCCAGGTACAAGTCAATGTTTTTTATTTGTGCACAGTTCATGGGTTGAAGCCCGTTGAAGCTCTTAATTTTGAGCTCTCAAAGAGCACCAGATTGATGCATTTAACCTTAAAATGTACAAAATTTTCTTGCGGGGGAGCATGCCCCCGAACCCCCCTAGAGGGACAGAGGTTTACCCAACATAGTTTTACAAAATCCTATATGGGAAAGATCTATCATTTATGAACTTTACTCCAGCATAGTACAACAAAGTTCCTTTTAAGTCAGTAAACTAAAACTCTTAATGCAAAATTAAAATGTCCTTGGACAAACTATACATTAGGCCTGCCTAAGGGGGGGCCTACAAGACATTGATTGTGCCCAGGGGCCTCTGAATTCTTAATCCGGCCCTGCACCTCACCTCGGACCTCACTAATTTTCAAACCCTGGTTACGGCCTTGGGGATGATACACCTGTTTCACGATTCAATACCATCACAATACTTGAGTGTCGATATACGATTGTGATTTTTCAGAATTGCGATTCTACAAGTATTGTGAATTGATATTGCAATTCATTGCTTTTTTAACTCTAGACCATGGGTAAAAGTTGAATGATACATTTATACACGATGGGGCAGATTGTGTATCCGTAGATGCCTCTCCGTCCACCATTTTTCTCTTTCTCGTTTCCACTAATAAGAGATATGACATCATGTAATAATACTCACAGATACAACCCTCTCTGCTGAAATAAAAGAGGTAACTCTCACTGTAAACCCTAACGCTCAAAATAATTAATTGGTTTGAGTAGGACAAACTTATAGAATAGTATAGAATAGAATAGAATAGAATAGAATAGAATAGAATAGAATAGAATAGAATAGAATAGAATAAAAAAAAACTAATTAGCTCAGTCAAATGAACTTTTGAGTATTTAGCAGTTTCTTTTTCTTTCAAGTTCACATACTGTAAATGATATATTTTAAGTAAACTGAAATGTTTCATTGTTTTGAGTTTTATGAAATTATTTCTTTTAATTTAGACGAACTTAAGTTCAACTGAAACTGGGCTGGGATTTCTATTTCCCAGCATGCTTTGCCAATGGCACTCAAAAGGGAGATTAAATGCTGAAATTAAGTGTAATATAATGTTGTTGTTTTTTGTGCAAGATTAATGTTTAGTGGGAGATTTAGTAGTGATTCATATTTTGTTATGCTAATTTAGAAGATTTTTTTGTTAATGTTGATTTCAGGAGAGTTACCATTATGATGACGATTGGTGCATGTGGCTTGGTTTGAGAGCAAGTATGTCAATGCTTTATATTGCTGCATGCATACAGCAAGTGCTAAACCATGCTATTGTTAGCATGTTAGCATGTATTGAACTAGTTTTTTTTATAACCAGCTAAGTTTATAATTACAAAAATGTTCACACTGAGGTTACATGAAAATTTTAAGTTAAATGTGTGGATTAATATACTCAAACATTTCACGTTAAGAACAAGTAAAATGTATGAGTACAAAATAAAAATCTGCAAGTTCTACTTTTAAACTTTAAATTTCTTAATTTCTTAAATATTTTGAGACAACTGATTGCCTTAAATGTATTGAGTTTTGCCACCTTTTTAGGTTTACAGTGTTCCTCTGTCTCGTCTCCAAGCAAGGACTAAAATAAAGCAATTGAATATGTATTAATATCGATTCTAGAATATAAAAATTTAATCGTAAAAATAATTGCGATAGTTGGGTGAATATATTTCCCCCCAACCCTATAATAATTAACAGTAAATAAGCTTCTCTCTGTTGTTTTTTCATTGCTAACTAACAAACTGTGAACATTGGATAACTTTCCTGAGGTTAATGCAAGAAGTGATACATTGTTCACAAGCTGTTTTATTGACTTTTTTCCTGTGGTTGAAATATATTGAGCGAATACATGAGACATGATGATGTATTTCAGTAAGTTATACTGTATCTTTCAACATACCTTTTGATGTTCATGTGTGTTTTTCGTGCTAACTTGTTCTAAAGTGGAAGAAAAGACTCTTGCAGCCACCTGAACTGAGGCGCTACAGTGATCTGTCACGTCACATTTAAGAGCGTCAAAATGCTAGCCTGGAAATCCAGACCTAAATCTGAAAGATTAATGGTCTGGCATCGACTAATGAAAATCGGCCAGCTCGAGGGGCGGCACCAAGCATGCATTTGAAAATCTCACTGCAGACAATTGGATAACACTACGACCAATCATAACAAGTTATCGCTTAGCTACCATCAGAGCTAACTGGTAGATTAGACTCTTACCGTATCCGGTTGGCAAAACAGCAAAAACACCCTTCTTGCAAAGGAACGATTCAATCGCCGTCTTCTGTTCCTCTTTTAGATAAAAAGCCAAGTCTAACTTGTTCATTGTAGCGGCCAAAGCCGTTTCAAACAACTGGTGTTCATCCATAGCCATCTTGCAATGTTTACTAATGACTTCGATGTCACAGCGCTGTCCTCATCTGTTTAGCTCGCCTCTGGCCTGCCTAAATCAGATAACCCGATGTGATTGGTGCAGCTCGGATACAAGGGCATATTTAATGAGCATCATTACGCGACACCAGAGTACTCGCTGAGCAAATTCAACTTGTGCTCTTGCGAGGACTCTGGATTCCAAGAGTTGATATGCAGAGTGTTGCCATAGAAATTAATAATTCGGAGTCTGGTGACTTGAACAGCTCCAAGTAGAACATCACAGGTTGTCATCTAGTAATTACGACATGGCATGAACACAGCAAGAGGCTCCAGTTCACATATAAACTAAGATCTGTGCTTAGGACTGCACATGCAAATTGACTGGATCAACCCGAAATATACGTTTTTATGAGATCCAACCTAGTTTGAGATTTTCAAAAAAACTTTATTAAACAAACAAACAAACCAAAAATAATTTAAAAATGAATAAAAATAAAAACCATGCTTGTAAAATGCACATAAATAAAATAAATTAAGTTGTCTGAAAAGGAAAAGAAAAATATCATTCATTCTGCTTGTGACAGATTGCTTTGACATGATCAACTCATCTCTCACATCCTATCTTTGCATTTGAGAACAGTGCCAGAACAATCCTAAAAACACAATTTTGAATCCAAAAGCCTTGGTAACGTTAAAGAACAAGAACAAAACAAAACAAAACACTTACATTTAAAAAAAAGTTCTCTATCAGTCATCAGAAAGCCAATGAATTTGTCATCTCTCACTGGACTGCTAGTAAATGTGGAGAATTTCACAACTGTGCCAAAAACAAACAAAAAAACGGTTCCACAAATTCTTCTTTTGGAGCAGCATGGCCATATATTTCTTGTGTTTTAACGTGTTAACATAATGATTTGTTCCAACAAGGCCTGCAGGACTTCAGAGATTGTTGTTACTTCATACTTTATGGGGAAAGGACACTTTTGTGATGTTTAAAAAGAGAGAATTGAGGCTCTTAAGGGTTGGCCAGCGCATAATTGTTTTCTAGTTAACAGTCTTTATCTTAATGGCTGAACACTCAAGAAACTCTTGAGACTTTTTTCTGAGTGAAGAATTTAGTTGCTGTAAATCTCGTAAAACATGGTATACATTTCGCTATAGTCTCCTCCACTGTCGGCTGAGAGGGGCAGATGGATGGTTAAACTTGAACAGATAGCTGAATTAGAGGCAAATGAGGGCTGATGAGTTTTTCGGAGGGTGGATGATGGGGGTGTGGAGTAGGTTACCCCGAGGCCCTGAGGATTAGGTCGCAGTCATGAGCAAATGTAAGGCGGGAAAATGATTTTTTCCGTTCATTTTAGTGTAATGAGGTGTATATTGCTTCTTGGGAGAGTAATGAATTAGAGAATGGGATTCTTTTCAAAATAAAGTGGTACATTCTTCCCTGGCTCATTTTTTCCTCTCCCACTCTCCTGCAGTTCTTTGTGTTGCACTATTTTATAATCAGGGTGTCAAGCGACAGAATATAATAACCCATAATTTCCCATTAGGCTCATGAAAAAGTCATTTGGGCTTGTAGAAGGGAGTGTGAAAATATGCCGCTGTTTTTATTTATTTATTTATTTTAAGATCTTTTTAGAGTCATAACAGGTATAAATAGGCCACTGAGTCTTATTTGCTAAGAGATTATCGCACTTTTTATGCAGAGTTTACAATAAAAACGGAAACCTTTTATGTTCATAGAGGTAAGGCAACTTTGAGAGGCCAATTTAAAAGTTGCTGGGGAATTTGTTAGGGTGTCACTTTTTTAACTTTTTAACACATTTTAATAGTTTAGAAAAATCTTTTGAAGATCAATTAGCCTTACAAAAGCTGTTTTATTTTACATAGAAAAGGTGGCCTCTTGGGGGCAGACATGTTAAGATCACATGGCCACATCTAATTATTGGGAATGTCTTTATAGCATCTGCAACTGAAAATGTTCTTATGTGATGTCACATCCACGCCACTAGCTGTCAGTCCTAGACAACCAGTAAAAGATAAACAAGGTTTCGTTTAATGAAGTTCACATATAACTGCTGTGGGGTTTTTACTCAGTGAGTTTTGAAAAATATTACATTTGAATTACAGCGAAAGAACAGACTGCTGCAAGAATGACTCGAAAGTTAGCATCACCCTGGTTCCCTCAACATAAAGGTAATAGAACTGCTCCATTGACTTACAGAAAATAATCTCAGTGTCCAAAAAAAGTTTGATTCTTACGCAATTTTCACAAACGAAGTAAAGAAGTAAAAAGTGAAAGTTAGTCTATGAACAACACATGACTTCAATGTCTCCACCACTAAGCTTCTGGCAACTCTTTCAATCTTTATTTAAAATCTACAAGTTTGAAAGTTTGAGTTAGAATAGTTTGCAAGAGCATGTGTACTTAAACACAATGAGGCTGTAGTTCCATTTAGCCACTTGTTTGCAACTGCCTTTTTCAAGACAAGTAGAAACTTTCTGAAAAAAATTCCTGAGTGGGGTGTTACTGATCTATGTTATGTGATAGAATATAAAGTGAAAATATCTTGAGCTTATGTTAACCACAGATCTTATTTCAGACATCATAACCATAACCCCATTCAAAAACCCATTGACTGGGACAATGGAACCGGAACTTGTTTTGGGGTTTTAGGACTTATTCCTGCACCACTACCATACTTTTTTAAAACAAGAGAAAATTGGATAATTGAAAAGCTCTAATCTTCAAATGTATTATATTTTGGATTATTTTGAAATGCCATAATCAAAAAGACAAACATTTCTATCCTGTCTCTGTTTGTTTCTTAAAGGAGCTGTATGTAAGAAATCTATTTCAATTAATCATAAAATGGCCCTGATGTGTCACTAGACATTAAGAAATCATGTTAATTTCAAATACTTATATCACTGACAACAGTAGTATGGCTAGGATATTGTCATTTAAAAAGTGGACTTGCAGCCCTCAACTGATGTTGATGTTGTCATTTTGTGTTTTGGCCTGACGCGCCTCCCTCCACCTATCGACCAATCACGAAGTCAGTAGTGTTTCGGGATCCGGGTTGCCAGCTTTGCTCTAACCTACCCTAACTAGTCGGATAAAAATGTCTAACGTTACTAAATCAAAAAGACCTCGTTATAATTCAGAAATTCGCCGTGACAAAGTCCGAAATAAAACCCGAATTTGTATTGGAGATGCTTTTGAAAGATGGAGACGACTTTGAACACAGATGCCAACGTTGCTTATTTTCTCCTGAACAGGTAAGATTCTTCTATGCTTGGCTAACTTGTACTTGATGTCAATGGACATTTCATATATTCATGACAGTCGAACAGTTATGCATGTTCGTGCAAAGTAATGTAACGTTAGCTCACGTGGACGTATGCTAACATTAGCAATGCATTATAGGAGCCCGTTTCTCTGTCATTATGTTGAGACGCTGAGGAAAACAACATTAGCACGCCCATTATGGCAATTTGAAACGTAATTGAGACAGAAGCCTAACTTTACCTCAGAAAAAATGATTCGTCATTCGTTCTTCACGTATATCGTGGACTAAGTTACACATGCTGCAAGTTGACCTGTATTTCACATCACATATTTTAGCGTTATGGACGTGTGCTGCAGGGTATTAAAAAATACAGCTGGCCACTTTCACTTCATGAATAGCTGTATCTTTGATATTGGTTACACACATAGATATCATGTATGATATCTATGGTTACACATAGTGACATAGGCTTGTGCTTGTACTTACATTAATGACAGATTAACGTTACAAGTTAGACTAACAGCTACCGTTCTGTCTGTCACATACGAGCATAAGTTACATCTTTACGATTATACTGTCACATACGAGCATACATCTTTACGATTATATAGGCTACGAGCAGCATAAATCTTTACGATTATATTTAACTAATGACAATTAGTACATTTTTTAAATACATAATTACTTATCAAAATATCTATAGCATAAACATAATTAACAGAAAAAAACTTTCTGTGTACATCTCGTCGTCACTTGCCATTGGAAGCTCTCATTGAATCAGCCGTTTCTGCTGAATCCTGCAGCTTATCTGGCAACCTCAAGTCAGGGTGTAGGGGGAGGAGATACACCGTTCTACAGTATTTTTAAAGTGATTGCAGTACCAGTTTTGGCCACAATCCTACATACGGTTCCTTTAATTTCATTTAACTTTGTCTTTTGTTAACTCAATTAAATCAAGATTAGCTACTAATACTCTTTAGTTGGTTGCCATAGTTTCTATGAAAATTCTGTAATTTACTCACCCTCATATTATTCCAAACATTTTTCTGCTTTCTGCTTCTCATAGTGACGCTCGCATGGTGTTAGCATACTTAATCATAGATGATTTGTCAAATATACAAATATAATATTTTATGTTTCATACTATAACCCTTTTCATACTATACTTTATGGACTGCTTAATTAGAGTGCCATATGTACAAGAATAATATATATATATATATATATATATATATATATATATATATATATATATATATATATATTTTTTTTTTTTCTCAGTTTTATATGTAATAAATTACACAATATTTGTAAGGTTACATGAAAAAATTTTTTACTCTTATAAAAACAAAATTGTGAGCATCAGATGAGGTGAATGTGTCAGAATAAACATTAAAATAACTAGGGATCTGCCTGAAGCCGAATACTAAGTTCGGAAAGGAAATTACGCATTCTATGGAGCCCCTATGTGTCAAACTCAAGGCCCGCGGGCCTAATCCGGCCCGCCACATTATTTTATATGGCCCGCGAGAGCATATGAGTGTCTTAAAATTAGGGATGCAACGAAATTTAGGCTGCCGAAAATGTTCGGCCGAAAATAACATTTTCGTTTTTTGGCCGAAAAGATACTAAAAAGCCGCCGCGCCCCTCCGTGTTCGGCGATGGTTTGACTCTGGCTCAGCGTGTTTTATGACTTTGCGTTCGAGTCCGCTTCCGAAGATGCATAACTTCTAAGCGCGTTCCGCTGTGTGTGTGCGCTGTGCTCTCCGCTCCGTGTTCACAGCGCGTTCTGCTCAATGTTCCGCAAGCAACCTCCGTGTGTGTGTGTGTGTGTTTGTGTTGCGAGCTCTGCTCACGCTCACCGGAAAGGCAAAGTCCGCTAAAAAAACGTGCCGACATGAAATTTCTCTGGACCTGTTTGTTTCTTTTTGCAATAGCACTACTGTGCTGTTACATGGTGTGTATAGCCGTGCTGGCAACACTGGTAAAATTACACGAATCACGATCCTCTCGTTCTTCCTGCTCTGCTCATGCTCTGATAAAAATAGCTTTGTAGGAGTATACTTTATTTTGACAATTGGTCAAAAAATAAATCTGTTAAATCTGATTCTGCTGCATAGAACTGATTGAAGAATAATATATTGATATTTTATATTATTTTAATATATATATATATATATATATATATATATATATATATATATATATTATATTATTTTAATATAATAATATATTTATTTAAATATATTACATATATTACATAATATTTAATATAATATGTACCAGTATTATCCTTTTCACCATTTGTATCACTCCGCTTGTCTGTGTTTGCGCCACTTGCATCATTAAGCCAGTAGGTGGCGACAAATGACTGTCTTTATGAGTGAACAATTGAACTTTAAACTGATTAGTGCCAAAAACATTGATTAACTCAGGAAATAAACAAGTTGCTGAAACCAATCTTTAATGGTAATATAAATTGCTCATTTGCCTCTGGACACAAAAAGATTGCACTGGTTTTTGATTGAAATGTAACATCTATGCAAAATAATCCTTGAAAGATTTCTCATTTATGGCCATTGCTGTTTGGAATATGTGATTGTGTATTGTCAACAATAAGCAGAAACATTCTGCATTTCCATTTTGTAGTGTGGATCATTCATTGCAATATTTATCCTCATTCTCATGTTTAAGAACTGTTATCTTGACAAATAATTTATGCTACTGCCCACTGACATGCTTTTAAAGCTATTGTTATCCAATTTTTTTGGCCTTTAAACACCTTAAAATGCACATATGTAGGTCCGAGAAATCTAATTTTTATCCAAATTTTACCCCGAACCCCCCTAACTACCTCATATTTGAATAAGCATGGTAATGAATTGCATGTGGTAATGTGTGCTGGTGTGTCTACAGTGCCAGGGCTGAATTTTTGAGCCAGTTTGCCCCTGCATATATACAATAATACATTATTATCTGTATCAAATCATTGTTACCCAGCTCCTGATGTTTCGGGCTCATCCCCTGATGTTTTTAAAACCTAGAAACACCCCTGCAAATGCCTATACAATATTTGTAACTTAAATAAGTAATAATCAAATAAAGAGACAATATATTAACATTTTAAAAGTCTTATAGTTACAACTGGCCCTTTGAGGGCAGCCATAATGCTGAAGTGGCCCTCAGTGAAAATGAGTTTGACACCCCAATGGGACAGGGACATGGTGATGGAAAAAAATATGAGATGGGAGGAAAAAAATATATTCCTATGCTTTTGAGTCCTCTGGCAATTATACAGTTGGGTAATTATATTGTATATAAATCAATATGCGGGGTATTGAATTGCTATTTGTCAATGATGCTCAGGATCTGTTGTGCACCAAAGCCTCTGTCATTGTCCTGTCAGTCATCTCTCCTTACTATTTTCATGGTATAAGTGAATTCTGATGCACAGTAATGTAAAAGACTACCGCAGCAAGGGTAGGGGACATTCTCCATAGAATGCGCAACTCATTTTCTTTGTCTTTTCAAATTCGGATTTAAGGATTTGGGCACATATCCACATAGGCTCAGCCTCAGACGTCACGCCCACGACCGTTGGCTGAACGTCTGATGCATATGGCACACTTTTCTGGAAACACTTTAGGAGTTTCGAAGTCGCGATCTGACTGGTTGAATTCTACAGGATGTCCAGGACACGTATGTGTCGCGTTCTTTATCGGTCCGCCTGGAAACAAATGCCGTGATGGCAAAACCCCTCGTGGAAGAAGAAAGCCGTAGTGTTTATAACTGTGACAATGACCGCTTACCAGGATTTAAAGACTATATGCTGGATTTTCAAAAGTATGTGAAGTTCATGGCTCCGTTGTTGCAGTAAACTTGTACAATGTTCTTGAATGAATAATTTATTAGATGCGCGGCCTGTTATTGTAGTGACATCGACATTATATTTTCACGTCCCTAAACATGACACGGACCAAAACAAACTATGAATGGTTGCGTTACATGTCAGTCAAACCAGCCAAGACTGGTCCATGGCCAAGAAAAGCTGTGATAGAGTCCAGACCTTCTGCCACCAGTCTGAAGGTCTGGCTACGCGAGACTAATTCCCACATGAAACACACATGATCGTTGTCTTTGGTCATCATCAGAGCTCTCGAATTGCTCTTGTGGTACTTTGATGGCATATGTCACAGTTTCGTGGCAACTCGCAAGTCGGACAGAATTTCTAACCGGCATGCACTGCTTTAAGTCAAACGCAGCGCCGCATCAAGTCGAACACACCTACTGACTTTTCTTTCATCCAACACGAACAGCGGTAACAAAGAAATGTTGAATATTTCCGCTAGTCACACCTGTAGTGTGTCCTTTGTGTGCCCCCACACTCACACATGCACACACTTGCGCAGTACGTACTCACACACACGCACTTGTAATCATGCCTCACACTTCTTACCAATTCCAACATCTCACTCATCTCCTACTGCTTTTTAAGATCTCTAATCTCTTCATTCTAGAGAGAGAGAGAGAGCTGTGGGCCTTCATTTTTCCTTCATGCTCTTCTGGTCACAGTTCAAGCCATCATCTCTCCTCTCATCTCTTTCGATTTCCTGTCGAGTATTTAATAGATTATTCCCCTGCGTCTCCACTGCCATATGAGGCCCGGCAGGGGCGCAGTGTGACCGCAGTGGGGTCATATGTTGATGTACTGCACGCTGTTGTCTCTGATTAGCACCCGAGAGCTGTGTGAAGGGAGCAGCGCACACTAATTAAAGGTATCAAACCCCATCTGTGTCCGATGACAGCAGAGTTTAGGAGTGACACCACAATCCTGTGTGTGTAATTAGACGTCCAGAGGCAGCTCGCCCAGCAGGCTCCTAATGATGGAGCTAGTCGACTCAGGTAATGCTCAGTTGCTCATTATCAGGCTGTGAGTGGGAGCACTTGTTGTCTTCTTTTGTCAGTTTATCAACTTCACTCTGTTCAGAGCAATTAGATTAAACTCAAACTAATCTGTTCAACTAAGTAAGATTTTACAAAAATAAGTTAACAGTTCGACACTATTAATTCACAAGTTATCAGTACTGGTGAAATTACTTTGTAATGAAGCATTCTAAAGCATTTGTTCACACCACCAGTGACAAAGCGACATGATTCCATTCATTTTCAATGGAGCGCTGGCGACAGAATGTAGGCGTGTCAAGCGACGCGAGACATGCAACAAAGTTCAGACCCTGCGTCTCAATGTCCATACTATCCATCCTAAACAGTATGTGGGATTAAAATAAGTGTGTCCCAAAGCATAGTATGTACTGGTATATAGAATAGCTACATAGTATGTAGAAAACAGTTTACGTGAAAGGATGATTGTAACAAAAAGAGTACATACTTTTAGGGCGTAGTAGCAAATTGAAGCACAGCATAAATTTAACTTTATGCTAATGAGCAGTGAATTACGCGAGCGACAACCAATAGGAGTGAAGACTGTCGGTGGAGCTCAAGTCACTCGAGTGCAGACAAGACAGGACAGTTTCGGAGCGATTTCACTGTTTTATATGATTTGACTGTAATGGAAATAGTGTTGTGTTGTGACATGTGTTGTTATTATATGATGCAATGAGCAGTTTAGCACTGCTGCAGTTCATATGACAGTTTGCCCTCCATTGTGTTGATTATTAGGGACAAGAATTTTAAATTTTTTTTTGTCAAATTTGTCAATATTATTTTGTTTAATTTGTCAATTGATCAATCATTAAGATACAGATAAGATAAGAACAAGGGATAGTTCACCAAAAAATTTTAATTAGCCCATGATTTACTTACCCTCAAGTCATCCTAGGTGTATATGCCATTCTTCTTTCAGACAATATACAATCAGTGTTATATTAAAAAATGTCCCGGCTCTTCCAAGCTTTATAATTCTATAATTTTACCTTGTAACTTGTTAAATATGTTTTTTTTTTTCCTTACACAAACGCATCGCTTCGCTTCAGAAGGCCTTTATTAACCCCCAGAGCCGTTTGGAGCACTTTTATGATGGATAGATGCACTTTTATTGACAGAAACGGCTATTCACTGCCATTTTAAAGCTAGGAAAAGCCAGGACATTTTTTTTATATAACTCCGATTGTATTCGTCTGAAAGAAGAATGTCATATACACCTAGGATGACTTGAGGGTGAGTAAATCATGGGCTAATTTTAATTTTTGGGTGAACTATCCCTTAATGGTTAATGCACCGATCACTGCTAGTTTAATATTACGACACTCCAACAGCAGATGCTACTTTTAATTCATTTAAGTCTAATTCCTAGTCAAAGTGTGCAGTCTACCAAATAACATTAGAGGGACAGCACTAGGAATGCATTCAAGTGTCTTCACTGTACAGAGACTATAGCGACATACAGCGACAAAGTCGCTGGCTGTGTGAACGAAGCTTAAGTTATAAGCTACTCATAAACTAAAGCAGATAAACTACAGTCAAACTACTCAGTTTTTTAAATAAATAATAAATAAATAAATACCTTTGTCTGTAATTTTATATGCCTGCTACAGGTTTTATATTTTTGAGAAGTGCGTAGGTTTAGGACAGGGGTGTCAATCTCAGTTCCTGGAGGGCCACAGCCCTGCAGAGTTTTGTTCCAAACAGATCAGGTGTGTTTAATTAGGGTTGAAGCTAAACTCTGCAGGGCTGTGACCCTCCAGGAACTGAGTTTGACACCCCTGGTTTAGGGTATGTGAAATAATTTCTACTTTTACAAATGCAAGGAATTAATTTGGCAATAAATTGGTCTGACACACAAGGCTGAACGTAATGGAATACCCTGCACGTCAAAAATGATGCTAAAGGGGTACCCTGTGCGTTAAAAAGTGATACAGAGAGGTCCTGCGCAAGCGTCAATATGTGACGAGTTGGGAAGTGAGAATACGTTGCTAGTTGTTTGTTTGAAAAGCTACAAAATTATCTATGAACAGGTTACTTAAAAATGCATTTAGTTACGCCACAACTTTTGGTTAGTTACAACCTAAAGTAGGAAAACACTTGTGGCTTCCCCAAGTGTAAATCCGATCCCAGTCTATCTCTCAAACATCACACATGGATATTCACAATGGGAGGCAGGTGGAGCATATGTGTCCTTGCTAAACGAGGCTCTTAACTGCACATCTCCATCTTCCTCTGCATCTGATGACGGCCCCAGACTGAGGCAATTCTGCGCTGCCACCAGCAGTTAGACAACAGTTCAAAGATGCATGTGGCGATCACTTCCTGCCCTGGAGTTCTCACTCAAAAGCCATCATGAGTTTTCCAGCTATCAGGAGCAGCCGTCGGTGGTCTCTAAGTTATTCATATAAGCCGGTGGAGGCCCTGCACTATTTCTACTGTTGCCGCCTGCGTTTTGAAAATGTAATAAAGCAATAGAGATGTGTCTATGTTTTCTTGTAATGCTTTTCGAGGGAGTGTTTGAGCGCATGTGTTTGAACGCACCCCAGTGCCGACATTTAGACGCCCTCTTCTAATTGATTTGTGCACAGACAGGGTGTTTATCAGACCCTGTTCTCCTGTTGGCTCTCCGTATGTTTTCAATGAGTGATTGCATCGATACCCACCCCTGTCCTTGTTGTGTTCTGAGCCATCAACACTCTCAGTGGGGATTGAAGCCCCTGCTGGAAAACTATTGGAATTTGCCTTTAGTTGTTCTGGTGCTCTTTACTTGAGGACTGGATGAACGCTGGCCTCACGACCCAGACCAAAGCAGGACCAGCCTACGGAAAATGAGGAATAAAGGTGTGAGACTCATGGGACAGATGAACGCTCAACAGGTGTGCCAGTCATGCGAGAAACTTGCATGGAAAATGTTTCTAGGAGTTTTCAAGTTTACAGAACAGTTACTTGGATTTATTGATTCATAAAAAGCTGTCTGAAGGAATCAAGTAGATCATTGACACAAAGCCCTCTTCGAACAGAAGTAGTTTTCAAAACAGTGTTTGAGATGAAATTCTTATCTGACATCTGTGATTTTATGTACCAATTGAGACTGGACTAACATCTCTACGTTTCTTAAAGAGGCAGGAGTGTGTTTTACCGTAGTTCTTTGAATTAATTATTTTTATTTCATTTTTCATTAATCATAAAAACCTTATTTAAATAAAGTTCACTGGAGACATTCGATTTTGGATGAGATTCGGTTTGGTTTTTCAGGGGACTATTGTGTTTGCTGAAAAACAGGTAATTTGCTCTGGAATTTTTTACAGAGGTGTGAAAAAAAGACAGATTTAGCAGATTCAGACGGGATTATAATTACAAAGTAAATCTGTGGATTTCTAATGTCCTCTGTGAAAACAGTCTTGTCCTATCAGGGCATTAGAGTGTAATAAATAAATAAATAAATTAAGAAAATATTATAAAAACTCTGTCAAAATATTCAAAAGTTAAATATTCAAAGGTCAAAGACCCACCCACCAAAAAAATATCAGAATTAAAAATTACTTAATTTAAATGAATTAATGAAAACATGAGAGGTGTATTAAAGTATTCAGTTGTATGATTTGCATTTTTAATGTTTAAACAAAATAAGATTTGTGTCATTGACCAAAGGTGTAGATGGACTTTTTGTTTATGGTCGAAATCATTTCAATAGGAATCGATGCATGAGGACGGAAGTTTTGCCCAAGCAGATTTTGCAGGATTCTTCGAGTTGATCAGCAAAAAGCTTCTTGGTTTGAAAATAACTTCTGTATGAACTACACTATTGGCAATAATCTATGAACATAGAAATCTCACCGAAATTTTGCCAATGTGACTGCACGTTTAGAGTGCTATTTGGAACAGGGCCTATACCTTACCCCTTTGATTGACACAATATTGCTTTGTCAGGCCACTCGCAGGTTGCAATTCTGTTTGGTGCCACTAGAGGTACCAAAAATTACCCACTGCATATTTAAACTCTATTTTTGGCATTTTAATGAACATTCTGGATTCTCAAATTCTCAAATTGATTCCATAAAAGTGTCTGTCAAATGAGTAAATAAATAAAATGTACACATGTGCTAACTACTATACAGCAGATTCAACACTCAAAACTTGAACCTACGATTGAAAAACAAAGTGGTTTTGAATGATTAGGAATTGATGCATCATGCTCTGCTGCGATTGATTTAATTTGGAGTCTTGGACTCAGTTAAGACTGATGCCCCTCACACATGACTGGTTACGTGTTTGACAGTTGAGACATCTATCCATCTTTCTTCGCACCTTTCCCATTCATCCATTTTCCTGCTCTCCTTGCACAGCATCCATCTTCCTGGTCTCATTCCTCATCAGTCCGTCTTCTTGCTGACGCTGTCAGAAGAGACAGTGAGAAGGTGTCCATGGCTTATCCTTAAGGTTGCTGGTACTGACATCTTTAAGCTTGTCTGAACTTTGAGCAAGTGCGGTATACCACAACTCACATCCCATCAATCAGAGAGAGAGAGAGAGAGAGAGAGAGAGAGAGAGAGAGAGACAGGAATAAAGAAAAAGAGTAAAACAGAAGTGTGCTCAATAGAATTGGGAGTAGCTAACTAAAAGTAGTGACACTAGTAACTACATTTTTCAGTAGCATGACAGTAGCTCAGCTGCTCTCAAAATAGTGTAGCTTTTTAACAAGCTACTTTTTCCCAAGAGTAGCGGTGTAGCAACCACATGCAACATTGCTGTTTTCAGTGTCACATTGTTTGTGCTTGTAGCTGTTTCTTTTATTTAGAATTGGTAAGTGTGTTTCATTTTAGTGACAGTTTGTGAATCAGTTCATCCCTCAAGTCTGAATAATTTCTATAGTGAATTAATTCTTTTAATCATTTCATCCAAAATTTTCATTTTTTTCCAAGGGGAAAAAAAAATACAATTTTGGACGAAATGATTAATTTCATATGCAAGGGCATATGCAAGGGCCTATATGCAAGGGCCTATAGGTTTGGAAAGTTAAATTCCTTTATGTGAATCAGTTCATCATAAATGGTCATCTCTCTAAATCTGATTCATTCCAGTGAATATGTTTGTCCAAACCAGTTGTCTTTTCCATGTGCTTCTTTGGAAAATTGTATTAATTCTTGTATATTATTCATTAAAAACAGCCCTCTCTCTTATGAAAGATTGCAAAGTGTGATTCATTGGTTTGTCCTTAACAGTACTCTCTCAGTCTGATTCACTGGAATGAATCAATTTGTCTTAAATGGTCCTCTCTCACATATATAGCATTGGAAAGTTCAGTTCATAGTGAATCGGTTTGTTTGGAGAGTTCACACGAATAAACGTCACTGATTCTTCTCCCTACATGGCATTTTATTGAGTTTTTAACAGATTATTAAGCTTTTTATTAAGTGCTACCACTTTTTCAATCCAATTACAAAAATTTGAGTGTATTTTAGTTTTATAGTTGTATTTAGTATAAATATATCTGTTCAATTAAGTCTAATGCTGTCACCCTAATTAAGATTACATTTACATTTACACATTTGGCAGACACTTTTATCCAAAGCGACTTACATTGCACTTCAAGGTACACACTTTAAATTCTTATCAGTTCTTGCTTTCCCTGGGAATCAAACCCATGACCAACACTCTACTGTTTGAGCTACAGGAAAGCTCATTAGCAGATTAATTAATTGAAAACCCTAATTGTTTTGTGCCAGAAAAATATGGCTTTAGTTGAATTATATATTACATATTATTACATATTAATAATATATCCATAGGCGGAGCATGACTATAGTATTGAATGCTATAATTTGCCTGCTGCTGCTTCTGATTGCTTTTAGAGGGAAAAGCTTACTGCTGGTCTCGGGTCAGTCGTAATAATAGCATATTGGCGAAAAATCTGGCAAACGATCCAGTGCGTATGTGGAAGGTTTCTATTTACAATGTGTTTTTGCAGCTTTGAGCCAAACCACAAACATTGCTGTTGCTTTCTTGAACGCAGTGTCCAATCAGAGGTGTTTAACTTAACATGAACAAAAACTCCAGAGTTTTAAGCATTATGTGGATTCTGAGTTCTGCACATTCACAAATCCTCTCATTAGAACAAAGTGTAGACATTATGTAAATGAGAGATTAATTGTGCAGGCAGTTTCATTGATTATAACGGAACTTTGTGAGATTGCGATGAACAAAGATGATTGACAGTTTTTAGCAATAAAGGGAGCCCATTTTCTGCCATGGCAAATCCATGTATTAGCTAATGATGTTGTGTTACAATGTTTGAAATATTTTTTTTCTTAGTAGCTTGTAATGTTGCCAACGAGTTTCATTAAAAGCTACCCTAATGGATAACTCCCTCGAGGCATTAAACCTCCTTAAGCTTACTACTTTTTCAAAAGAATTTACATTATGAGCAGCTTGTAACTTGGCAAGCTATGGTGTAAAGTATCCCCACCACTGAAGCCAAATAAGGGAAATGGCTTCCTTATCCACTGTTATTTTTATGGAGATATGCAAGTCATCGCTCTAGTTACCCTCGTTTATCTGGAAGATTGGGACTGATGCGGTGGGTGATGGAGATGGGGGTGTTTGTCATCACTCACCCACCGAGAGAATCGTCCCGGGGGCAAGAGACGGTATCGTTATCATGCTGAGAGGAAGTTAAGCTGATTTGGCCTGAGCGAGGTTCATTTAACGCTGCCTCTCGGGAAGAACGAGGCTTTGCAGAGGAAATGATGATGATCTTCAGAATGTCATTAGCTGCTGAAGATAAGAACAAACTGATCGCTCAAAATCTCATCTCAATCCAGATCTTTAAAACATTTGTCACGGAATTAGGTGTTGAGTAATTGCCACCTCCACAGCACAGAGGTCAAACCAAGGTCAATCACGGGTAGCATAGTTTAGCTCTCTGTAGTCTGACAAGACATGTTTGTCTATGCTTGGAAAACCTAACTAGAGAGTTAGTAAAACTATCAAGAGAATTTTTCAAACATGGAATTCACTCAACCTAAACATACACATAAAAATGCTTTCAGACACTGTAGAACCAGATTTTTTTGACCTGGGGCCGGTTGCGCCAGCGCGTAAGTTACAACTTTGACGTAAATGGGCACTAAGTTGCAACTTCTGCCCTATTAAATATTTTTGCGTTGCACCATCAGACTTAGTTAATGCGTAACTCTACGTATAAACTAAATATTTACGGAAGCCCCTGATCAGGAGTAACGGTTGGAATAAAATAGCAGACTGACTAAACTGCATCGATAAGCTCTTTTTTTACCTGACAGGCTTCAATTTTTTAGACATATATTATAATGCTGATATTTACACTCCCTTAGAGAGAACATTATGTGTAAAGATTACTTTGTTAGCGGCTCTTCAACACGAACCTGTCCTAAACATCTTTCCCATCGCTCCGATGTTGTGCATGTCAAATAAAATATGTCATAATCAATAAATGTTTTTTTTTATTTAAAACTTTAGCGACTAAAGTAACTAGCTTCCGGCAGATGGCCGTACGAATCGATTTCTGGTGAAAGAGTAACCCTTGACCTGATGCATGACGCATTGATGAACGCGGAAGCGCAGCGGATAGAGCAAAACTAAACACCAGTCACAAATTAGAAGTCTAAAACAACCATTTTTAAAGAGAAATGTCGAAAGAGCTTGGGTTTGTAGCCCTGCCCTGTTTGTTTGAACCGCGAGAGGCATCAAAGCTTACACTACTCCTACATCCTACGTCATTCATCGTCAAGTGTTATTCTTTTGGCGTAAGTCGACTTGCGTAGGCCGTTTGCCGGAAGCTAGTTATTTTAGTCTATAAAGTTTTAAATATGGATATTTTTCTTACACAAACTTCAGAAGGCCTTTATTAACCCCCCAGAGCTGTGTGGAGCACTTTTATCATGGATAGATGCACTTTGATGGACTTTAAAACAGAAACGCCCATTCACTGCCATTATAAAGCTAGGAAGAGCCAGTATATCATCTGAAAAAAGAATGTAACACATAGGATGACTTGAGGGTGAGTAAATCATGGGCTAATTTTCATTTTTGGAAACATGAACAATCCAAGAACAAATGGTGCAACCAAATAAAGTACAGAGTTTGTTACAAACTAGTGGTTACTAAGTGGACTTGGACTTTGTTCCAATTTAAGAGAGAATTTACCGCTGGTGCAACACCTGGACTCAGGACCTCAAGTAATGTACTTACTGTAGTTCTCAATCCTGTTCTATACACACAGAGTTTGGTTACAGGAACGATAAGAAAACAGTTATAAATACCAAACAGGTTACACTGTTAGCATTAAAGGGATACTCCACTTTTTTTGGAAATAGGCTCATTTTACAACTCCCCCAGAGTTAAACAGTTGAGTTTTACCGTTTTTGAATCCATTCAGCCGATTTCCGGTTCTGGTGGAGCCACTTTTAGCATAGCTTAGCATACATCATTGAAGTGGACAAGACCATTAGCATTTCTCTCCAAAAAAATGACCAAAGAGTTTCGATATTTTTTCTATTTAAAATTTGACTCTTCTGTAGTTACATCGTGCACTAAGACCGACGGAAAATGTAAAGTTGCGATTTTCTAGGCTGATGGCTAGGAACTCACATTCCTGCGTAATAATCAAGAAAGTTTACTCCCGTACCATGAGTGCAGCAGGCGTAATGATATGACGCAGCGCCTGAAAATTGTCCCCAGCTCGGTAACTTCCAACGCTCCCTGTGCAAGCAGGTTGTCACGTTTGTTATGTTGATGGAAGGTAGCCTATTTTCAGGCGCTGCGTCATATCATTATGCCTGCTGGACTCATGGTATGGCAGTAAAGTTTCTTGATTATTACGCAGGAATGAGAGTATAGTTCCTAGCCATATCAGCCTAGAAAATCACAACTTTACATTTTCTGTCAGTCTTAGTGCACGATGTAACTACAGAAGAGTCAAGTTTTAAATAGGAAAAATATCAAAACTCTTTGGTCATTTTTTTGAGAGAAATGCTAATGGTCTTGTCCACTTCAATGATGTATGCTAAGCTATGCTAAAAGTGGTACCGCCAGAACCGGAGATCGGCTGAATGGATTCAAAAACGGTAAAACTCAACTGTTTAACTCTGGGGGAGTTGTAAAATGAGCCTATTTCCAAAAAAAGTGGAGTATCCCTTTAATGTTTCTTGTAAGACAACAAAACTTGATGTTGTTGATTAGCCCTATGTCAACCATAATCACACATTACCAACCATCACAGTTTGGAAGTATAGCTTCCCATACACACACACAGGATGCATAAAACGAAGAAAACTTCTGCTGTTTTTGCTCTGCCTCACCAAACTTACCCTCCCAGCCAGAAACTATGTTCCCAAAGATTGCCATGTGGATGATTTTGGACATTGATTTCCACCAGATAGTACTAATCTGGCTCCATTCATTGGATTTTAAACGCTTTTGCTCTATTTTTAATGTAAATACTGTATTCATTAAATAAAAACATAAATAAAAAATTATAATAAAAAAACACCAAAACAATGTAACAAAACCATTTAACTTAAAGTAAATTAAGTGTTAAAATGGATTGTTACAATTCTCACTTATTAAAAAAAAAAAAAAAAAAAAAATCGATAAATTAGCAAATAAATAACTGTGAGTATTATAGAAATGTACCAGATGAAGTAGAAAGTTTTTTTTCCCCAGACACTTGACAAATTCATTTTTTTTAAGAGTGCAAAACAATATTCGGTATTCAAATATTCCACACTATTATGATTATATTCTAAGGTTTTATTATAAATATATAACCTTGCAAAATATGTAGTTTTTGCAACCATTTAAAATTCTTTGTTTATATTAACAAAATAAAAATTTGAAAGTAAAATATTTCTATATTTTCAATAGTTCATGTTTCATTATATTATAGATGATGTTTGGCCAGTTTTTTTAAGACATATCTGTCACTGTTGCATTTCAGGATAAATCACAAATAAAGGGCTTGACTACAATCACCTTTAGGCCTGTCAGGATGTTATTTTCCAGTGACTTTATATTAGTCATGGCATTTACGCTCTGAATCTGTCCCTATATATTTAAACTCTTTATGTCTAAATCTATTGGGACACACATATCTGCATTTTGAACTTTGTAACTTTGTAAGCTTTTTCTCCATCACTCATCAATGTTTGTGACTCAAACTGCCCTTTATGTGGTGCCTAGGGTCTTCATTAAGTTGACCGTGTGCGTATACGCTACAGTTTGTAGCTGTACAATTACTAAAGCAGGGTCCAGATTCCCAGTTGTCTGAAAATTAGCACATAATAGTAGGAGATCAAAATTTGCTAATGGCTGCCATGTTTATGTGTTGAACCTATAGGAATTAATTCACCCCCACCCCAACCCACAAAAAAGTTATCTCTAGACAATTTTAGATTGACTTTTGTAAGGTTTTTAAAGGTCAGTAGAACGATCTGGCTGACTGCACCAAAGAAGAAATCACCAAGCGAGCGAATAGTTTATATGCTAATTCTATCCACTCCCATAATACACACAAAAACACGCAGATAAAAAATGGCCAAATGTAGCGGAGATGCTCTCCCCCCACCGTGCAAACTACTTATGGCACATCTCCTGCCACATACTGGAAGCGGTAAGTGCTGCCCAAATCTTGCCACACCGTCGAATGATCGCACTCACAAGCGGAACGTCAGAGTGATCAATATAAATTGCTGTGTGCGGTGTCGGGAGAATGGAACGGGAAAGGTTTTGATGTGTTGTCTGGTGAGGAAAAGACGAGAGAGCATGCATGATTTGACATGTGAAGGCAAAACTCCGCACCAGGCCTTCCTAATGGCTCCATTGGCTAGTTAGGCATGTCCGCAGTTCAGATGCCCCTGTCAGTTTGCCACTTTTGCCTAAAGGGGTATTATGCAAAGTTCTGGTTCAGTGCCTCCCGTCACGAGTACCTTTTTCTCCTGGTGGTCCTGTTCTGCCCTCCACCGCCCACCAGCCACCCCTTGCTTTTTTGCCCGTTCCATTGTTTATTTACAGGAATCCCTGTTGAGAGTGAATGGGCAGATAATGGCGTTGGCATGTGAGACGTAAATAATTGCCAATTTTCTTCCTGCTTTCGACCTGCCTCAAACCACTCTGCACCATTTCTGCTTTCTCTGAACAAACTATTAATTGGACATGTCTCCTGTTTTCAATTACTCTAATTGGTTGCACTTGTGAGGTGTACAGTGGGCAGAAAGGACAGCATTTTTCCGCTCATCATCCAGTTTCCTACTTAGACCTCTGGAGAGCCACTGCCATTCCCATCACACTCAAATCCTGAAGGACCTTTTCAACACTTTGATTGGACGGACGGGTCTTTTCCTGCAAAAACACAATAAAGTACAGCCTAAATAATGCCCGATGGGTCCTCAAGTGACCTCTAACTAGCTTTTGTGTTTCTCTGAAAATCAGCCTGTGATGGACGGCTTTCTTTGAGCACCTATGTTGTCTGTCATCTTCATTAATGCCACGTCTAAGTCATGTTGGAATGATCGTGTTTAAGAGTTGAGTGCACATGAATGACGCCATCAAGTCATAATTAGTGGGCATTTTCTTTAATCCCTGAGCTTCTGAGTGAGAATTTAGTTGTAATTGTGAATGTTAATGGTACAATTTAGTTTGTATGCATTTTGTGTGTTGTTGATGAACAGCAGTGAAGCTGGACAAAAAATCAAGGAGCGAGTTCTGTAGCTACGTTCACTCCATGTCATAATTACGTAACTATTCTGAACTGCAAAATGCCTTTACATTCTTGTAGAACTTGTAATTACAATGTGTAAACTTGTAATTTTCTGAGACCTACAACCTTGTACCACCTGTCTGCAGTACCACCTGACCACTGCAGATTTAAGATGTGTTCGACTTGAAGAGGCGCTGTGCAGACCGATTGGTGTGACATCAAAGTACCGCGAGAGCTATTAGATAAAATAGAAATGTCATATGCTTGGAATAATAAGAATAAATTAATATCTTATTTAACAACAGGAAAATTATATGATATTTATTATTTGATTATTTAAATCTTGTGTTTAAAAAATAGACATGCTATAGTTGAAATGGTCTTGCATTTTATCTCTCAAAATGATGAATGTCATTTTAAAAATGTGGAAATTTTAGCAGAAATAAGTTACTGCAACCTCTTATTTACATAAGGCAAAAAAAGCTTCTTGGTTTATGTTTTGTAATGTATAATGCACATAATACATATTTTAAAATTGTATTGCATACCTGTTACTGCCATAATAATGGCCCAAAGGTGTACATGCTTTTCTTTCTTCTTTTTGATCTTAACAGCTCCAGTGGAGGTGGAGCAGTGATGAAATATTGTTCTTGCAAATACTTTCCGGCATTTCAGTAAGTGTACGTCTTTAAAATGCCAACTACCACAAAACGCAACAGTTACTGCACAACCTTGGTGTTCTGCAAAAAACTGTAGGTAATTTTTACGCAGGTGGCGGGAGAAAAACACAGACATTTTGCATTCGAATGGCAATAGAATTTGAAGGGTGAAAAACACAGACTAAACCCTGTAAATTATGAAAATACCATGCATCCTTATAAGAAACAATTACCATATGAATAGGGCTAATTGTCTGGGAGTGAAAAAGAAAAAAAAAAGAAAAAACTGTCCAGAGAGCCCATTTTATTCCGTCCAAAATCCCTTACGCACATCACGTTGAAATTATGACTTCCCAGGATGACTTGAACGCAGCATGAGCCTCTTGTTGGAGCTTTACATCTTTCTCAAAGTTCATCATGTTACATTTCATTCTGAAAGTCATCTGTTGATGAAGAAAAAGAGAGCCGGGGGAAAGACAGAGAGGCGACGGGGCTCTCACATAAAGTTTGGCAGGGGTCGCCATCTGAGACGATGAAGGGTGACGGCCAGACCTAGTGAAGAGCAGATTACAGACTGTCAAGAACTCCACTGGGGATCACACGTTCCCAGTCTCTTCTCCCCTCATCCCTCAAAGCCTTTCACCTATTCATCTTCCAGAAGGTGAAAAAAATTGTCAACAGCAGTTACTGCAGAGGCCAGGCGCAGACCGGCTCCCTTCGGCTGCTGTCTTCTTAGGCTTGATAAATGTGTCTGATTCCTAAAGCCAGCTATCTCTGTCACATGGAGTGTTTTACCGGGTACCAGAGAGACACACTGTGATGTAACCAATAAGGATTTCAAGTGAATCTCCACCTTCTCATTCAGTGAAACAGTTGTCTTTGTAGTGAATGTGCTGTCTCAACTGCAGGCTCATTTTACTCTATTCAAGCCTCTATTCAAATTCAACTTACTAAGTCCAGTTCTACACTAGATCAATTGCAGTTAGTAATGTCAGAATTTATGCAGCAGACTTCATTTATTATCCTACTTTTATGTTTTTGCACAGGTTTTTGTTATAACATGCTGACCTAAAGCAAAAAGTCACCGTACAAATTTTAGAGTTAAAACACCCTTTAAGTTAAACTGCAAACAAACAAATAATTATAAATTATACAATATTATATATTTAAAAAAAAAAAAAAACGATATCCATCTAAAATTACCTATACATTAATACAGGATGCTTCAAATAACTATTGAAGAAACTTTACTCTTTTTTTATATAACTTTTTTTTTTTCTTTTTTTTTTTTCTGGCAGTTGAGTGTTCTGGCTACTGTTGAAGTACACATACTTGCACTCAGTTTTCATTGCTGGTCAATGTCATAACCCAGCCTTTTACACACACACAACACACTTCCTTAGAAACAACACATCAGCAACACAAATCATGAACACAACACATCACCTGCACGCTCTCAAACACATATATCACACACACCAAAACACATAGGCTGATCAGCACACAAAACAGATGGTAGGATTCTGCAGTTGAAAAGATGCTGCTGTGGAGCATCTGAAAATACTGCTGAAAAACAGACTGTTCCACATTTATTTATTAAAGGTGAACTAAGTAACTTTTTTTACCTTAACTGAACAGCTTCGGAGTCATTGGAATGGTTATATTACTTATTTCGGGTTGAATGGTGGTCGTTTCGCACCCCCCTGGTGCCCGTGAGCGGAAAATACGCACGGCCGCCGCGTCAGGAAGTCTCGCGTGATATCAGGTCTCGCGATGTAAACAATTGCTTTACGGCCAAAAGAAATCTGCTAAAATGCTGTCATTATTGCGCTCCCTCACGCTGTCCGAACCCGAATGAAGAAGACGTTTTAAAGAATGTCCCATCTGCTTTGATGTCGTTGATCTATAGCCTCTGGTGTCTGAGAATCACCAACGAGTTTTTACAACAGTGTTGTCAAATATCTATTCCGAAGCTGTGGGGGGAGCTCTAGAGAGAAACCTGCGAGCAAAAAGCGAGACTACAGCGAAGAAATCCCGAAGCTACTGAGTGCTGCTTTAACTTTAAGTTGCACATGTTATTGTGACATTGCTGTGTCATCAGATTTGAAATGCAGATGCCTTTTTAAATTTCAGTTCAGTTCCAGAATTTGAATTATAGACAAGTAGAATTTAAATTGAATTTAAATTTAAGATATCTGCAGTTTTAAACGATTCATATTATTTTTAAAATATGAATCACTCATAAACAATGAGGCTGCGTCTCATTTCTCTGTCTTACCCCTTACTCTTACCCCTTCCCCTCGGTTTTGCGCGTTCATGTGAGGGGAAGTGGTGTCCCAATTCTCATTTTGATTAAGGGCTAGGGCCAAGGCGTAGGGCTACATAGCCCTTGAAACGAAGTCTGCGGAGGACCACACTTGAAAGAGAGGGGTAGGAATTTCTCAGAAGTGAGTCGCACAAATGTATGTATTTTCAGCAGTTTAATGACACTCGTGTTTTATGATACCTTTAATAAAACGTTCAAGCGGTTTTAATTGTAATGTTTTTGTTTTGAATCGCTAACGTTAGTTGACCGCTAGCTAGCAGCTATGCGCTATTTGCCGTTTGCTAATGTTTTGCTTATGGTGTCGCCGGCGCCGCCGTTAAATACAATGAAACAATGTCTTTGACTGATGGCACACAAGCGTGCAAAGATAAAGAGAGACCAGGCAATCGATATCACAACCCGAGACGACGGTATCTTCGTTTGTTTATGTCAACGCGTATCGCCTCTGTTGACATAGCAGCCAGCTAGCGGAAAGTAGCGGAAAGGGAAGATGACGCAAACGGTAATCGAGTGGTGTCTCATTTCTTAGAGAAACGTTCTTCCCCCTACCCCCCTTCACTCGGTATCGAAGGGCAAGGGGAAGACGCAGACAAAGGGGTAGGGGAAGGGGAAGGGGTAAGACAGAGAAATGAGATTGGCCCTTTATGAGGCATTTCTAGAGATATTATATCAGTAATCTGTTTTAATTTTAAAATCTAATTTATGTAGATTTTATTCTATTTAATAAATTAACTTTTTTCAGATAAACTTCTAATTAGTTAATACATATACGTATTTTACACAGCAGTGAACAAAGAAAAAAATAGAGTATTTTACTAATTACTATTAGACTATTAGGCTATTCATGTTTTGTCACAAATCTTTTATGTGACTGTTGTGTTACATACTTTAAAATGCCTCTTCCATGTCATTCCGAAACAGTGAAATTTGTTTATTAAACAGATGGGATTTTGAGGTTCCCTTTCAGTCGCTCACATTCGACGTGACAACGTAATTGGGATAACTTCAGGGAGCCCTATCAACTTCGAGTGTCTACAGAACGAGCCAATGAACGTTGGTGTGCGTGAATTGCATCACGCGTCCCGCCCCGCAGCGCGGGTATAAAAAGGAAGCGGGTGCACGCACATATTGTCTTTCACTTCGGAGCCAAGCTTCTGTTTGTCTTCCGAAATCTACAGACTGCTACTGTGTTGGAGACTCCTTCAAGTCTCTCTCTCTTCGGTGTTGGTGTGACGCCGCGATCAGTGAGTGGCCGCGAGCTTAAGCTCACACAACTGCTGTTTTCACAGCAAGCTTATTTCTGTGTCGGTATCGGTTGGCATTTCCCTGCTAGTGTTTACCGCACTGCTGTACACTGCGGCCATTCCCTGGGTGCCTCAGCACTGTGAGAGTATAACGGAAAGAGTATATTTCTTCTTTTCTTTCTTTTTCTTCTTCACAAAAGAGCAACACAAGTGAACCCTGCGTCCTTTTCAGGATGTCATTTCACTTGTGCGTTTCTGGGTGCGGTCGTTCCCTGGCACCAGCAGACGGCCACAATAGTTGTCTCTCATGTTTGGGCATTCAGCATGCTGAGGCAGCTTTTGTGGATAGTTCATGTTCCCACCGTGGGAATATGACTATGGCCACGTTAAGATCGAGACTCGCTTACCTCAAGGGAGGTGCAGTCCCCTCGCCTATGCCCCGATCTAGCGTCTATTCTGCCCCGCAGAATAGGCCTACTTCGGCGCTTAGCCAGGGTGATCTGAGGATTACCGTGAGGGCTTCCCCGCTGAGGCAATCTCCGTGGGTACCCTCACGCGGCCGCCGTTGGAACTCCCAAAAGAACATGCTGTTCCTTCTCAGCTTCGAAGCTATGCCTTGTCACCCTCAAGCCCCTCTTTCATCGCCAGCGAGCAGCAGTGGCTGTGTCCCGGACACACTGTCGCCTCCCCAAACTCACTCTGCCCCTCGACGGAAGCAGGTACATTTTGCACCACACACTCAGATCCCACTTCGGGCTGCTGTGCATTCCGTCGGGTCCCTGCATTCCGTCGTGTTGCCCCAACCCGGGTACGTCTGTGGTGCCGTTGGTCCCGCTTGCACGGTGTCTAGTGTCGTAGAAATTACTTTCACAACTTTAAATAATAATTGGAAGACAGCTGGAGATTTCAAAAGTTATAAAGATCTTTATTTCTTGCAAGAAAGGCTGTTCACACATCAGTCAGAGTCTGATATGAGAAGGGCCGACTTCTCCTTTTTGCCCAGCTTATATACTCTTAACACATCCTGGTCTGTCTCAAAAGATCGCCTTGGTTTACCTTAAAAGGCAACACGTCTTTGTTCAACATAACATAAATTCTATCTAGACAGAACAATATCACGTCTGCAAAAGTTTCCTGTTGTTTAGCTGCTTCATTTTCACACATTTTGCCTATCTTTAATTTGATCAAAGCTGCGCACATACTTTTCACACTTGAAGTACAATAGGTCACTTTGAGTACTCATAGTCTCTTTGTTACTTAGTCTTCTAACCCAGAACATGTACTTTAGCTTATATGATTATATTTCTTTAAATGCTTATGAGTAAAAATAAATGTTCAACGTTAACACAAGTTGCAACCATCTGAAAGTAAAAGAACACATCTAAATGTAAAATTTCCATTACACTAGGAGTCTGGCTAGTGCTCCCCAGCCCGTCTCGCTGGCTCATCCATACTACCAGACTCGGCTATAAGATTCAGTTCGCCCGGCATCCCCCAGCGTTCTGTTCACCCGTGTTCTGGCGGACAATGCCCCTGTGCTCAGGGCGCAGATCGCAGTCCTACTGGCGAATGACGCGATCGAGCCGGTCCTTCCAGCCGAGATGAAGATCGGCTTCTACAGCCCGTACTTCATTGTACCCAAGAAAGGCGGTGGGTTACGACCAATCTTGGACCTGTGTGTCCTGAACCGGTCCCTTCACAGGCTGCCGTTCAAGATGCTTACGCAGAAACACATTTTCAAATGCATCCGTCCCCAAGATTGGTTTGCAGCGATCGACCTGAAGGATGCGTACTTTCATGTCTCGATTCTCCCTCGACACAGACCGTTTCTTCGCTTTGCGTTCGAGGGACGGGCATATCAGTACAAAGTCTTACCCTTCGGGCTGGCCCTGTCGCCACGTGTCTTCACGAAAGTCGCGGATATGGCCATTGCTCCCATGTGCGAGTGTGGTGTTCGTATTCTCAACTACCTCGATGACTGGCTTATCCTCGCTTAGTCGAGAGAGCAGTTGTGCGAACACTGGGACATGGTGCTCAGTCACCTCAGCCACCTAGGGCTTCGGGTCAACTGGGAAAAGAGGAAAGAGGACCTGCTCTTGGGGCACCCAATGGCACCCAGACCTCTGGAAACTCCATGTCTGGTCCCTGGACAGATCGCGGAGGTTCTAGGTGACCTACCCCAAGCGGTAGTTGACACCATCACTTCCGTTAGAGCCCCCTCTACGAGGCGCCTCTATGCATTGAAGTGGAACCTGTTTATTGACAAACCTGCGCACATAAATTCAAACGCACATAACTATAGAACCAATTTTTAATGCGCATGTGAATGCCATCAGCGTTTCTCACAGGTTCGCGTTTAAAGTCTGTGTAGAGAGAATGGTGTCATCTTAGCGGCCCCTAATTTAATAACAAATGATCGTTGCGATGGAAGCGAATCAATCAAAACTAACTTTAGCTGAAAAATAACTTTATTAAAGAACCGCTATAAAGCCAAAACAATCTCTGTTACCATAAATTATACGTTTATCTCTGTAAAGCTGCTTTGAAACAATCTACATTGTTAAAAGCGCTATATAAATTAGGATGACTTGACTTGACTTGACTGGTGTTCTTCTCACGAGGAGAACCCCCGAACTTGCTAGATCAGAGCCGTGCTTTCCTTCCTGCAAGAAGGGCTGGAGCGCCCCTCCACCCTTAAAGTGTATGTCGCCGCAATTGCCACACATCATGATGCAGTTGAAGGTAAGTCTTTGGGAAAGCACAACCTGATCGTCAGGTTCCTGAGGGGGGTGAACACCTAACACGTTCGCTAGGTTTTATAGCCTACGTGTTGAGCTGGTTTCTTCCTGTGTGCTCGCTTCTACCAGCCGGTAACACAGAAGTTCCCGCTCTAGTGTCGGCTTGCTGCGCCACTCCCTTCCACTGGAACAGATCCGTGCGCTTTTTGCTCCAGTCGAGTTCCCCACTCAGGCGAACCCTGTAAAGTTCCTCCGCACCCCTTTGGCAGCCGGACGTTGCGGAGCATCCGACGCCAGGCCTAGTGCTTGTATGCTACGTGTAACTTGTACTAGGCTGGGTTCCATATGTGGTGATCCCTGCGGCGATCCCATATGCATATTCTTCCACGAGCTCGTGTCTTTCCCTTGGCAGAGTCCGCTCTGCCGTCACTGTCCGGTGTTGTCTCCCCCTTCTCAGGCTGGAGCCACCCCAGTGACATTCCACATGTTGCACTGCCCCTAACCGGCCAGTCCATATGTGTATTCTCCACATGGTACCCTTCGGGCAGGATGTGGTTTCCGCAGCGTCCCTCTCCCCTGGAAAGGCATGCTTTCCCAGTGTTATCCAAGAGTTCCACTGTGTGGGGTATAACAGAACAGCAGTTGAACTCCCTCTACGCAGGCCTTCCGCCCCAGCCAGTTGGGGGTCTGAGAGTCTTGCGTAGGGCAAGTGATCCCAATTAAGTGGTCACATCGACCTTACGTCTCCCATTCCCTCCTTCAGGGAATGAGGGTTACATTAGTAACCGAGACGTTTCTGTAATACAGTCCCAGGATAGTATTCTGTGTATGCGGCTAATTTAATTAAAATTATGACAAATATACTAAAATTCTTCAGTTCTGAATTTCACCCAACCTTTTATTTTTTATTATAGGGCCTATTGTGACTCATGTGACTCAGGATCAGTATTTTATAATGGCAAAACATGAGGTCACTGTCTCTTTCTGATGTTCATGCCTACAGGACTCATAATCTCAGCTACACTGATGTTGTACAGCTCACACAGAGGGGCTCAATGGTCCTGACCTACATATGCGCCCGCATGTTCTCTTTTAGGTTCCTTAAACTTCTCTGATTAGCTCTTATAGTGCATGCCAGAGGGTTGCTGTTTCTAATCAGGTGGTCTTTGGTCAGCTATGCGTCTGGGAGTAATCTAGCTCTGTTTTAACTCCTCCCCACTGGCACTTCAACATCTGCACTACCAAACCGGTGATGTCATCACCCTTGAAGCTTTTTCTTCTTTTTGTCCTGGTTAGGTAAAAACAGCCCAGGACCGTTTCCCTTCCACCAAAAATTCCACTCTTCTGTTATTCATTTATTCACACTTTCCGTATGGGTCCAAAAGTCTAAGACCACATTTAAAAGATGTATTCTTTATTATTTAAACCGTGGAAGAAACAGAAAAAAAAGAAGATATATTTTCAGGAGTGAAAGTATATAATAACAGAGATTTTACTGACAGGGGGGTTATTTATTTATTTATTTATATATGTTATTGGTGATGTGAAATGACTCGAATCTCATGTCTGTACACAATTTTTAAAATATTAAATTATTTTTAAATTACCATAAGTCACCATAATGACTGTGTTCATTGTTTTGAGATTTAGAAAAACAGGCCATGTTTATAATTAGTTAAAAAATATGTATTATACACACTAGGGACTAGAGAGGTGTTTTTATTCAAAATTAATGACTAGTGACGTTTTTTTTTTCTTGAAACGTTTGTGTGACTGTGGTGAAAATACAAAAGCTTTTATAAGGCTACTGAAATGACTGGGAAAAGTGCAGGAATAAGCTATTTGTAAATATATTTATTTCATTTTTACATAATATTTTTCAAAAGTATCATTCATTTGTTTATTAAAACCTTTTAATGATGATAAATACACATGCTTATAGACACGCACAAATTATTTTGGCTATATAGTTTGCATGGCTGGCAGTTGTTGTAACTTTGTAATCTGGTTTTAAAAACTGATGGCCATTTAAAAGTAGCCACACACACACACACACACACACACACACACACACACACACACACACACACACACACACACACACACACACATATGGGGACTTTCCATAGACATAATGATTTTTATTCAATACAATATTCTATCCCCTTACACTAAACCTACCGATGACAGAAAACTTTCTGCATTTTTACATTTCCAAAAACATTACTTAGTGTGATTTATAAGCTGTTTTCCTCATGGGGAGCAAAAAATGTCCCAACAAGAACAAGGATTTCGGATATTGCCATCTTTGTTATAATGTAGAGTGTAAGTTTTTTCACTATTTTGTGGGGACTCTCCATAGACGTAATGGTTTTTATACTGTACAAACTGTATATTCTATCCCCTTACACCAAACCCTACCCCTAAACCTCCTCATCACTGAAAACTTTCTTCATTTTTACATTTTCAAAAAAACTCAATCTGTATGATTTATAAGATTGTTTCTTCATGGGGACATAAATTTAGGTCCCCACTGTGACACAAGTCATGAGTAGAAAGTTCATCCTTGCTAAAAGTAATACTTTTGATGTAAAGTATTACATCAAAGTACTAAGTATTTATAATAAAAAAAAGACCCAAACTCTTAAATGGTAGATGCAGAACACTGTAGACACATAGACATGCTTCAAATCTCACCTAAAAACTCTAAAACCATTCTAAAGAAATCACAAAATTAGATGCAACCATACGCAACCATTAATGACATATGATTTGTCACTGATATACATCTACTGGCAAACAGATAACATTTTTATTGGTTTATTTAAAAAAAGAAGAAGCCCAATCTCAGGTGGGAGCCTGAGCCCAAAGACTGATATCTTAAAACTATATACTGGCATAGTTGTATTGCACTGTTACATCACTTTTGGAGATATGTGTCTATTTTGTGTATTCTTTCTCCTCTCTATCTTACTATATCAATCAAGGAAACATATATTCCTGTTCTCAAGTGCTCTCCCGCAGAAAAACTTGACTGCATCTTGGTTCCCTTTCGTAAAGGGAACTCCCGCTGCATCGATACTCGATACTTTGGGGAATGCCTTCGGCATGAAGCGTCTGAAGTCTACTATACAACTATTCCAATCTTGATTGGTGCAACGTCATTACGTCATGCGTGACGTCGCATGTGACGGTGATCCGGAAGCTATAAAACGGTCACAGGAACCAGGAAGTGTTAGCTTCTGGTCTTCAGCAAGCGCTCTATGTACAACTTGTCTGTCTTATTTGGTGTTGTTTGTCCTGTTATATTGAAAGTTTATTATATGGTATGATGGCCGAGAAAAAGCAGTTCAGACAATGTGCGTCCCCTTGCCCACGTTTTCTCGCCGAGGGTGACACACACTCACTGTGTGTAGTTTGTTTGGGAGTGGAGCATGCACAGGCAGCGCTCGAGGGCGCTGTCTGTGCTAACTGTGAAATCATGCCCCTGAGAACGCTCCGCTCCCGGCGAGCTATGTTTAATGAATCCGGCCAGCCCCGCGATCCTCGTGGATCAGGTCCCGCGTCTGTCGAGGCAGCGCGGCGTCTGCATTCATGGGGATCGCAGCGGGATCTAGTGGATAATGCTGAGACGGCTTCGGCCCTTTCTCAGCATTCTGAAGCTAGTTCCCGTGGTTCCGCTCAGGGTGCGGAAGCCCGCGCTGCGGCTTCTTCCGCCCCGGTAGCGGGACCGATGCTCGAACTCTCTGGTTCTGAGGAATTGGAGAGTATGAGCATCGACGCGGGGGAATGTGAAAATCAAACATCAGTCCATTCCCCTGCATTTGAGGAGCTGCTAGAGGTTGTGACCAGAGCAGTTGATAAATTAAAGATTGACTGGCCACCTGAGGTGCAGGAAGCGACAGTAAAAAGTAAGCTCGATGAGCGCTTCCTGCAGCCTCGGTCACAGCCTCTACGTCGGAGCCTGCCATTTTTCCCCGATCTCCACACTGAGGTGGCGAGATCGTGGGATAAGCCCTTCTCCTCACGTATATCTGGCCCCAATGTTCATTTATATTCTAATATATTGGGTGCTAGGGAGGAGGGCTATGGGATGATGCCCAGGGTTGAAGAGTCGTTTGCATCGCACCTCTCCCCTGACGCTGCATCATCCCTGCGGGCTCCGACGCTTCCCACCAAGCCCTGCCGTACAACATCGGCCTTGGTGGGAAAGGCATATATGGCGGCAGGTCGGGCTGGTAGTTGTCTGCATACGATGGGGCTGTTGCAGGCATACCAGGCCGACCTCCTCAAAGAGGTGGACGACAGCGGGGAGGTCGCCTACGATGACATCAGGGAGATGCGTCGTGTGGTTGACTTGTCTCTCCGTGCTACCAAGGAGACGGCCCGCGCCATCGGCCGCTCCATGGCAGCATTGGTAGCTACGGAGAGACACCTGTGGCTGAATCTGTCGGGCATCGGGGACAAGGACAGGGCTTGTCTCCTCGATGCCCCGCTTTCGCCTTCTGGCCTTTTCGGCGACGGAGTCAACCAAGTCGTCGATAGGTTTCAGGAGGCGAAGCGACAGTCAGCCGCATTTAAGGAACTTATCCCCCGCCGTCGTTCCAGGTCTCGTGGGTCTGCTGCCAGGGGGCAGTCCCAGGAGGCCGCCGCCAGCTCCTCACACCTGCTGAGGCAGAAGGAGAGTGTTGCTTCTCGTGCTCCCCCCCAAGGGACCTGGAGGCAGAAGCAACACCCTCAGTCGAAGTCTTCTAAGCCGAAAACAGATCTGAGGACTGTTATTCAGGCGAAGAAGGCTTCGGCTAAGAGGCCATGACGGGACACCCAGGCCTCTGAGGGCATCCCCCTCCGCGTGAGCTTTTTAAAACTTCGCTCTGCGGAGCCCTCAGGAAATCGATGTTGCTTCCCGCCGCCGAGTGCGCTTCGGGACGCATCGAGTTCCAGCGAACGTATCACACAGAATATTTCTATAACATCTAGTGGGTTAAAACGTTCGCTACCTCTCACAAGGCCTGTAGAAAAAATGATTCGGTTAGCTCCTGCCAGAAAACTGCTTCAGGTCACCGATAATAATAATAAAAATAAATACAAAAATAAGGAAAGGAATACAGATGTGAATATGGCACCTGAGGTCAGTCCTGAGAGACTGATTCCCTTAGTAGATTATTTAGACACCTGGAAAGGTCTTCAAAATATATCTCAGTGGGTCCTGAATACAGTTGAGAAGGGATATAGAATCCAGTTCCAGTTTAGACCACCTAAGTTTAGTGGCGTTATTCATACACTGGTAGCTCCTGATCAGGCTCAGGTGATGGAAGATGAAGTTCAGACTCTTCTAGCTAAGGAGGCCATAGAATATGTGCCCTTAGAGCAGAGGGATTCCGGGTTCTACAGCCGGTACTTCATAGTTCCAAAAAAGGATGGGGGGTTGCGTCCCATTATAGATCTTAGGGTATTGAATAAATCTTTGAGGAGATTTAAATTCAAAATGTTAACTATACCTATGATCGTTCAACAAATCAGATCTGAGGACTGGTTTGTTACGATAGATCTTAAGGATGCGTATTTTCATATTTCCATCATCCCACATCATAGGAAGTTTCTTAGATTTGCTTTTGGGGGAAAAGCTTATCAATATAGAGTTCTTCCGTTCGGCCTAGCCTTATCCCCTCGCACCTTCACTAAATGTATGGATGCTTCCCTTGCTCCTTTGAGACTTCAGGGGATTCGTATCCTGAATTATATAGATGACTGGCTGATTTTAGCTCAGTCGGAAGAACTGGCAATTCAACATCGAGATGTTGTTTTGAACCATTTGGGGTGCTTGGGGCTGAGACTCAATGTAAAGAAGAGTTCATTGACTCCTCTTCAGAGGACTACGTTCCTGGGAGTAGAGTGGGACTCAGTCACGATGCGGGCACAGTTGTCTCCCGCTCGTATTGAAACTATTTTAAACACAATGAAGAGTATCAGGTTAGGCCAGGCTATCACTGTAAAACATTTTCAGAGAATTTTAGGGCTTATGGCTGCAGCTTCCACGGTAATTCCCTTTGGTCTGCTTCATATGAGAGCCCTGCAGTGGTGGCTCAGGAACAAGGGATTTTCTCCTTTGGGAAACCCTTTTCGTACGATCAGAGTTACGCACAGATGTCTTCGTTCTCTGGTCATGTGGAAGAAACCATGGTTCCTGTCTCAAGGTCCGGTTTTGGGAGCACCATGTGAGAGAAGAACTCTTACCACGGATGCTTCCCTCACGGGCTGGGGTGCGGTTATGGAGGGCCGTTACACCCGAGGTGCTTGGAAGGACCATCATCTTTCATTACATATTAATTGTTTGGAGATGTTGGCTGTATTCTTTGCCTTGAGGCACTTCCTTGTATACCTCAGAGGCCATCATGTTCTTGTTAGGACAGACAATATGTCGGTGGTCTCGTATATCAACCGCCAAGGAGGTTTGAGATCTCGCCCTCTTTGTAGACTTGCGCATCAAATCCTTCTTTGGTCCCAGGGCAAATTTCTCTCTGTGAGATCCATTTATATTCCTGGGGTTGAAAATATGGGAGCAGACATCCTGTCGAGGCAGGGGCTGAGGCCCGGGGAATGGCGGCTCCACCCTGAAGTGGTTGAGCTTATATGGAGAGAGTTTGGCCGGGCGGAGGTGGACCTGTTCGCTTCTTATGAGAACTCTCATTGCCCGCTCTGGTACTCTCTCTCACATCCAGCTCCTTTGGGTTTGGATGCCATGGTACAGAGGTGGCCGAGGTCACTTCTGTATGCTTTTCCCCCGATCGCTCTGCTCCCTGGGGTTCTAGAAAGGGTCAGGAGGTACGGAGTGAGACTACTCCTTGTAGCTCCGTACTGGCCGGCCCGAATTTGGTTTTCGGACCTTAATAGTCTCCTGGAGAGTCCTCCATGGAAAATTCCTGTTAGGAGAGATCTTCTGTCCCAGGCTGAGGGTACAATATTTCATCCCAGACCAGAGTTATGGAGACTATGGGTCTGGCCCCTGAGGGGGTCCCATCCATAATCAGGTTGCCTTTCCACTGAGGTGGTTAGGACAGCCATTCTAGAACCTCATTCTACTAGGAACTAAACAATTAAGTTAGGGAGGGCATCGAACCCAGTGTTATTACTGCCCACTGGCTTCAGTTCTGGTGTTCCATCCTACTCTCTAACGGGACCTCCCGTTCATGCTTAGGGCCTCTGTGGCGGCCTTAGTGCCCTCCGCAAGCCTCTAAGGGTGTATATGTAGGGACATTCCCACTCAAACTCCATGTTCCTGTAGATTGGAGGATAAATCCTTTCATCCAACTTATTGGCATCAGGCTGATGGGGTATCCCTGGCACCCATCATGTCCTATGGATGACATATATTATATGTATGAGTATATATAAATATATATAGAAGAATCTAATGAGTCGGTTTCCTGTTTATCTTACTCCCTGGAAGAGTGGTGATGCTGCCCCCTCTTACTTACTACTGTTGGAGCCACTCTGCATCGTGTTTGCTCCGGTACTGAGGTGCCGGTGGGTAATAATTATGATTCTTCAAGGTATTCTATCCTCCATCGCATGTGTCGGATGGTCAAGGTCATAGCCTTGGAGGGTTCTATATAGGCCTCAGGCTGAAAGGAGTCAGTCCATCTAGCTAGGTCAGGGTTAGGAGCTATTTCCCTTTATTACTAAGAGAGCAGCTGGCTTTCTATAAACCAATAGGCTTATCTAAAGTATAAGGTGCGCTTTTGCCTTCACCTCTTATTCAATACTTTCTATTTGTATGGGGCTCTCATCCAGGAGGTCAGTCGAGCCTCTAGTTCCAGACCTCCTCTTTTTTACAACCAAATCTTATGACAAGCTAGTTTGGATCTGTACTCTACTTATTCTATCGTCCGTGGGATGTACCAGATGCTTTGTACCAGGGCGTTTTTCTCTCAGTATGGTGGCGTGGGTATTCGTTCCCCAAAGTATCGAGTATCGATGCAGCGGGAGTTCCCTTTACGAAAGGGAACGTCTCGGGTTACGTATGTAACCCTCGTTCCCTGAGTAGGGAACGAGACGCTGCATCACTCGGCCATACTTTTCGCGCCCTGAGAACGACTTGCTTTGACCAATTAGAAGCTAACACTTCCTGGTTCCTGTGACCGTTTTATAGCTTCCGGATCACCGTCACATGCTACGTCACGCATGACGTAATAACGTTGCACCAATCAAGATTGGAATAGTTGTATAGTAGACTTCAGACGCTTCATGCCGAAGGCATTCCCCAAAGTATCGAGTATCGATGCAGCGTCTCGTTCCCTACTCAGGGAACGAGGGTTACATACGTAACCCGAGACGTTTTTGGTTGTAGGCGTGTTTGTGAGTCATTATCAGAGGGGTGAGGGCAAAAGAACAGACGGCACACAGACATCAGAGCACCAGGCGGAACAGCATGTGAACGAATCCCCAGATTCAAGCAGGATACCTCATGAAGATCACAGTCCGGTTTTTATAGCCTAATAATAAAAACCATCAACATCACATTGAGACGCATGGGCTGATATAATTGACCTTTGGGTTTCTTGAACAACACGATCCATGTGTTCCTCAAGACTACTAGACTGTTCTGATACGGCTATTAGATTAATTAAACCCCACTCATCAAAGTTTCAGAAGCAGATCTGCAGGTGTTTGGTTGCCTTTACACCTGCCCAGCTCTAACACACTGATGTGTATAATTGGTTGGGTCCTCTATTATGCCATTAACTGGTGGTACTAAACATTTATATATCCATTATTCCTGCTGGGCATTTCTAGGCTATTAGCATAATTAACAAAAGTGCTTATTAAATGAGTCACCTAATAGCCACATACTGATCTATGACAGAATGCTGTCTTATTGTTCCAATACTACTGCATATATTGGACTTCGACTGGACTGTGGGGAGGCATATCTGGCCTCTGTCACAGATGTTAAAAAGCTAATTATAATGTTAATTACAACAAAGGAACTTTAAATAGATTTAATTTATTTTCTTTTTTGTTATTCTAAGCCGTAAGGCTAAAAGGTTTGCTTTACTGTAATAAAGAACTGTGAAATCTACTGAAAATGAAAACATGGGCTTGCTTCATATAAATGGCCGTTTAGCTTAAAATAGTGGTTTAAATTCATAAATTACAGTCTGAAATGTTGATAAATTATATGGCCTTCTTCAGAGGGTAGTTTAAACTATGAGGGCTGACCACACTGTATATTGCTGCCAAAAAACACTCAAGAGCAAGTTTACAACTTCCAAGTATAAAACTATTTATTGCAGGCAGTGAAAGGCGAATCTTGAAATCGAGGGGGGAAAAACGAGTGTAAGCCTTGATGAACTGAACTGCTCAAGCTGAACAAATGGAAACACTCAGAGCCCTGGGAAGTGAGGTGTCTAGAGACGACTAAAATAGGTGCACCTGGAGTCCAAATTTCACTTGGTGCTACAATGAATAAAACATAGTCAGCTCTCTCCCTCACTCTCTTTCTTCTCTCTCTTTCTCTTTGTTCATTTCTCTCGGTTTCAGTTTCAATTCACTGGACTTTATTGGCATGACAAATAACATAACATTTGGATTGCCACAGCGGTAGCAGACAAGCTGCGGAAAATCATTTTAATAAAGAGCAGGGCTAAATAAATTATGAATTACATTTAATGAAATGAGCCACGACAACTAATAACTATAATAATGGAAGATTTATTTAATTTACTGCAGTAAGAAAAAGTTTGTTTACTCGTTGTTCTTGAGATAATGGCATTCATATCAACGTCATATCCCCAAGTCAGTAAAATTACAGTTTAAAAACGCTAGGTTCTTTTTTATATATATTTTAATACATTATATTTTAATATATTTTTATGTAAATTATTCCTGCAAAGCTGAATTTTCAGCAGCCATTATTCCAGTCTTCAGTGTCACATGATCCTCCAGAAATAATTCTAATATGCTGATTTAAGTAATATTTATTCATATTATTAATGTTCATAATAGTTGTGCTGCTTATATATTTTGTGGAAACTGTGATATTGTTTGGGGGGATTCTTTGAAGAATAGAAAGTTCAATAGGAGAGTGTTTATTTGAAAAAGACATATTTTGTAACATTATAAAAGTATTTACTGTCACATTTGACCAATTTAATGCCTCCTTGCTGAGTAAAAGTATTAATTTCTTTCAAACAATAAATAAATAAATACATTTTAGGGTATTCACTCCAAACTTTTGAACAGTAGTGTAAATATAGATTTTCTTAGCTTAAATCATGCTGAAAATGCATTTAAGTTTGAGAATATGAGTTTAGTGTTATCAAAATGTCCTACAATTGGTTTTGGTCAAAAATAAACCAATAATTAAGTAATTTTATAGTAGAATCATGCCGGCCATTACTTTCCTGTGCTCCATGTGGCACTTCATCTGCCAGTCCAGTAGGTGACATAAATGCTGCTTTCTTCTTATGCTGCTGATTTAATGGTGGTTGGCACACAGCAAGCACACTCATGCCCTTAAAGGTGCTCTAAGCAATACCACACGTTTTTTAGGCCGAAGCATAATTTGTCACATACAGCAAACATCTCCTCACTATCCGCTTGCTGCCTGTTCCCTGAACACACTTTAAAAAAACACGGTCTCTGTAGACAGCCCAGGCTCCACAAACGGCAAGAAAAACAAACTGGCCCAGCCTGGACCACAAAACATAACATTGGCAGTGTTTCAGCCAATAACCGACAAGAATGATTTGGGGGTGGGGGTTGGTGGGGTGAGAGTGGAGGAGAGAGAAGCATGAAGAGGGACGTTAGCTAGAGGAGAGATGTCCTAGACAACGACAACGACTAAAGTTAAAATTGTATATTCTTGAGAATTTTGATATGGCCTACACACAACCAAAGAGACGACGTTCCGATGAACACATAACAAAGAATAGGGAAAAGGTAAATCCATGAGGAGGTGGAAGGGTTGAGGGGGGGAGAACGCGGCAGCAGCAGCAGCAGCTAAAAATGAAGTAAAAATGTATTTTAATCAGGTAAAGCTTTAAGCAGAAAATGTTCATGGGTGTAGGCTCTTACGTTACAAACATTTGACATATTAAATAAATATCATTCAGAGTCCATTTCAATGTGCAGCAGCTTTTCCCCCCCTAGTTTAATGCTGTTTTCACATAATTAAATGTGCTCTAATCCAATCTGTTACATTTCTTAATTAGGGTAATGCAATTAACATTTGACTTCTACTCAGCCAACAGCAGGAGGGAAAAGCTTGCAAAATGAGGGGATGAAGAGGAGATGGCCACAATGTATTGGAAGAATATTAAAATCCAACAGGAAAAAGAATAACTGTTGCTTTTGGATCTGTAGAAGTCCAAATTAATTGTGAATAATTTGTTTATTTAACAGCTGTGGTGGTGGTTACAGCATATATCTCTACCCTTCTATCTGGCCTCCTTCCATTCCATACAGTAATCTGTTTTATTTTCAGAAGGTACGATGATGGGAATATGCATGTCATCAATGCATCCAACCACATTGTAAATCCTAAAGGAAATTCTAATTATTAGGTTACTTCCAGAGTTCGCAGCAAGATGTTATCAAATGAACGTCATTTATCAGATTAGCCTCATTTAAACTGATTTCTACACCACTGACCTGTAATCCAGTAAAACTCCTTTTTAATGGCTCTCACGGGTTTGTGCCCATGCAGGAAACAACACAAACATTCTCAGAAAGAGTGTGAGCGAGGCACACTTTCCTTACTGCTCTGCATGCAGTGGCCTTAATGTGCTCGGCATCCCCGATGTCAAATAGAAAACTACCAACTACCGCTCAAATAAATATGCATGTGGATATGGCAAAAAATAAAATGAAAAATCCTCTCCTTCCAAATTAATGCAGCCTCCTGCATAAAAGGACATGCCATTTTTGTCACTTTGAAGGTCTCTGCATGATTTGAGCAATGATAATACCTGCGCTGCAAAAAATCTTTTTTCCGTGTTTTTTTTTTTTTTTTTTGTCTTGTTGAACATACATTTTCTGTCTAAAAAATGACATCAGGTATTTAGTCTTGTTTTCTGAAAAAATAAATAAAAATAAAAAATCTTACTTTGCAGAGTTTCTTTCAGTCTCCTCTCTGGCAATCTAAGTTAATTGCATTTGACTTAAAATAAGTAAAATACCAGTAGGGTAAGAAATTATTTTGTTTCTGGATGCATTAAGATTATTTTTCTTACCCCACTGGCAGATAATTTTACTTATTTTAAGTAAAATGCAATTCATTTAGATTCCCAGAGAGGAGACTGAAAGAAACTCTGGGTTTATCAAAGAAAACCTGCTATTGACCAGGTTAGGTTCACAGAGTAAGTTACCATGGTAACTGACTCTAAATTATCTCTCTTTCAGAAACGGGCTTGACTTACTCTGCTTTCTCGGGTTTGCCAGAACCCCCATTCTGAAACGGAAAACGTAATCGGTTACTAACGTAACCTCGGTTCTCTCTAGAGAGAGGAACGAGTACTGCGTAGAATACGCCACGAGAATACTGAAGCCAAAAAATAATACTTTAATTTTGTATTAATGTAAAACGCGTTGCTGCAGCATACAGGCATAGGCGAGACAGCTCGCGCGCCTATTGGCTGGTCTGCTGGCAACTGCTTGAGCCTATCGAGCGAGACCTAGAGTGACGTCTTACCCAATGAGGGCGCTTTGCGCCCTCTGCGTCACGTCCCGCCGAAACGGGCGTGGCTTAGGTCTATAAATATCGCTCGCGGGCTCATATCTCTGATTTTTCACAGTGAAGCAACCAGAGCGCGTGCATGCACGGCAGGATACGCAGTACTCGTTCCTCTCTCTAGAGAGAACCGAGGTTACGTTAGTAACCGAGTACGTTCTCTTACGAGAGATTCTCTCGTACTGTGTAGAATACGCTAGGGGAACCTAATGTAAAACGCTGTGTGTGCTGGGATCTGACACCATAGACTCAAAGGGCGACAGCCCGGAGTTCATATAGTGCACAATCACCCAGGGGACCCACAGGGAATCCTGGAAGAAGAGGGGTTTAGCCACTATCTTCCGAATATGGCAGCTTAGCGCAGCACTGCTATTCACAATAGCCGTATAAGTCAAGACTGACAGTGTCAGTTTAAGAGATTTGGCCGTACTAGACCGACAGTAGCCTGGCTTGTAGTGCGGGAACCTCTAGGTTGTAAAACCTTATAAATGTAGATGGAGAGGCCCAGCCTGCCGCCATACAGATATCTTGCAAGGCAATCCCACATGACCAGGCCCACAATGAAGCCATGCTTCTCGTGGAGTGCGCCCTGACACCCAATGGGCATTGCATGCCCTTGGTTGTGTAAGCTAGCGCTATTGCGTCCACTATCCACCTGGATAGGCTCTGTTTTGAAGCGGCTAGTCCCTTAGAACGCCCGCTGAACGAAACAAAGAGCTGCTCCATCTATCTGAAGGCAGATGAGCGAGACACATAAACTCTTAATGCCCTGACTGGGCAGAGGAAGCTTTCGTCCTCATTTCCTTCAGTGACCGGTAGGGCAGACAGGGAAATGACCTGTGCCCTAAACGGTGTATTGAGGGATTTGGGAACATAACCGCGCTTAGGTTTGAGTATAACCCTAGAGTCATTAGGCCCAAATTCCATGCACGTTGCGCTCTCTGAGAGTGCGTGTAAATCCCCTATGCGCTTCACTGAAGCGAGAGCCAGAAGAAACGGCGTCTTGAACGACAGGTGTTTAAGATCAATCTTCTGCAAGGGCTCAAAAGGATGACCTTTCATGGCTTCCAGTACCGTAGAAAGGTCCCATGTAGGGACTGTGGGAGGTCTGGGAGGATTCAGTCTCTTAGCTGTCGCGCCTTAGGGACGTCGCGTAGACGGAGCTCTGGCCTGCGTGATCGTGTTTAACACTCCCTGTGGGAGGTCAGCGGGTACCCATTGATGGTCCACACATGAAGGGACCACAGCTCCGGTGGCTTGAGAAAGGAGATCCTTCCTCAGAGGCACTGGCCACGGGGCGGTGCTTGCTAACTGCATCACAACTGGGAACCAAGGTTGGCTCGTCCAGAGCGGCGCTACAAGCAGCACTGAACATCCTTCTTCCCTGATCCGTTCTACCACCTGGGTCAGGAGGGAGACAGGGGGAAAAGCGTAGAGAGGACGGCGAGGCCACATGTGGGTCAACGCGTCCTTGCTTTTCGAGAAAAATTCTGGACAGTGAGCGTTTTCCTGAGACGCGAACAGGTCTACTTCCGCTCTGCCGAATGTCTTCCACAGCAGCTGTACTGTCTGTGGGTGCAAAGAACATTCTCCTGTCGGAACGTGGTTCCTGGACAGTCTGTCTGGTCCTATATTCAGGAGCCCTGGCACGTGCGCTGCTTTCAGCGAGAGCAGGTTGCTGCGAGCCCATATCAGGAGGCGTCTGGTTAGCCTGTTCAGGGTCAGGGACCTGGGGCCGCCCTGGCGATTTATGTAGGATACCACCGACACGTTGTCTGAACGTACTAGGACGTGGTACCCCTTTATCAGGGGACGAAAAAACGTGAGCGCTTTGCTCACTGCCAACATCTCGAGGCAATTTATATGAAGGAGCTTCTCCCGTTTTGACCATTGGCCAAAGAGCGGTCTGGCCTCGAGCAGCGCTCCCCATCCTGAGGCGGATGCGTCCGTGGACACCACCATCAGTCTCGAGGAAGTCCCCAGGCTTACACCTGAATGGTACCAGTCTTTTGCCCCCCAAGGGTTCAAAGCTGCAATGCACGCTTGATTGACCTTGAGGCGAAGCCGACCGGAGGCCCACGCTCTGTGAGGCACTCTCTCTCTGAGCCAGAACTGCAGTGGGCGCATGCGCAGCAGGCCCAACTGGAGAACTGATGATGCTGAGGCCATCAGACCTAGCATCCTTTGAAATTTCTTGAGAGGGACTACAGCGCCGCAGCGAAAGGAGCCGACTGCGCGCTGAATGTCCAGTGTGCGCTGGGATGACAGGCGTGCTGTCATTGACAGCGAGTTCAGTTCTATTCCCAGAAAAGATATAATCTGTCTGGGGAATAGCGAACTCTTTTCCCAGTTTACTGTGAGACCGAGATTCTCGAGGTGATCGAGTAAAATGGTTCTGTGCTCCACGATCTCTGAGTGAGATTGGGCTAAAATGAGCCAGTCATCCAAATAGTTCAGCACTCGTATGCCCCGGAGTCTGAGGGGTACGAGCGCTGCGTCCATGCACTTCGTTAATGTAAGGGTGCCAGGGACAGGCCGAAAGGCAGGACTGTGTACTGATATGCCTGGCCCTCGAAGGCGAATCTCAAAAATCGCCTGTGACGTGACGCTATCTGTATTTGAAAATACGCGTCCTTTAGATCTATTGACACAAACCAGTCCCCTCGGCGAACATGCGCGAGGATTTTTCTGGTCGTGAGCATACTGAACTGACGTTTCATAAGTGCTCTGTTCAGTTGCCGCAGATCTAGTATGGGTCTGAGACCCCCGTCTTTCTTGGGTACCAGGAAGTATCTGCTCTAAAGCCCCCCTTCGCTTTGAGCTTGAGATAAGGGTTCTATAGCCCCTTTGCTCAGTAGTTTCAGAGTTTCGGCTCGAAGTAGATGTGCTACTTTCGATTCTACCGTGGTCTCGACGCGTGCCGTGTGGCGGTGAGGGCGTCGGCGAAACTGTAGCGAATAGCCTTCTTTTATGATGTTTAGCACCCATTTCGAAACCCCGGGAAGCTTCGCCCACGCGTCTGCACGGGTAGCTAGGGGCTGGGTGCGAAGCGCGCTCTGATCGGCTCGCAATACAGCGGCTTCGGTGAGCTGTGACATAAGCGTCACGCTCGTGACATCTGAGGCAGGGGGCGCGCTGATAACAGCGGGCAGAATGCCCGCGCTCGACTCCTCTGTGGTGGTTAACCGAGAGGGGGAGGGCTGGGCGAGTTCCATTGGAACTGTCATGTCTGTGTGTGGACGTGGGCGCAGGGTAGCGGGCACATTTACCACCTTTATAGCATCGCTCGCCTGAGCAGAGCGCCTGCATACTGGTTTCGTTTTTACAGAAACCGTGAGGCATGTAGGAAGTAGCGTTTGTGGGCACTTGGTCGTGGGCACGTTTGCTACGTTTAATACGCAATCGATCTGAGTCGATTTTATGTGCGCGAGCCCTGTGTGAGGGGCTGTGCTTGTGTGTAGGAATGGGCACTGAGTAGTGGGCATTTTTTCTACACATGAAACACCATCGGCTGTGGCCGGGACACCAGAAAATATACTCTTTAAGGGATTTATCTGGGTAGCCATAAAAACTTCTTTTGTGTGCAGGCAAGCGGGCAATGGAACCGGCTTGTTGGCTGCTAAATACGCTGGACCAGTCACATTTCTTGGAACTGGACGAGCGGCAAGCTTTGGTGGAAGTCCGGCCACAGCGGGACTTGGACATCGTCGCTTTCCTAGGCGTGCTAGGACGACTTCGGGGCCTCTGGCTTCAACGCAATCTTTGGCCGCGGGCCACGCGGGAGGGGGCGGCGGCCGGAAGAGCGAGAGCGCGGTCTCGAGCTCTGGGTCTGGCGGCGTTGTGAAGAGGAGGCGGTGGGCGGAGGCTTAGGCTGTGAGCTCTGAGCAGACGGTTTCGCACGGCCTGCTGCAGAGCTGGAGCGCTTCGGGAGGAAGTGCTTCATGGCCTGGGTCGCTTTCTGTACCTCAGCAAACCTGTCGGTGAAGTCTTTGACCGAGGTTCCGAAGAGGCCGGCAGGGGAAAGCGGCGCGTCGAGGAACGCGGTGCGCTCCGACTCAGACATGTCCGAGAGCGTTAGCCAGAGATGTCTCTCAGACACGGTAGCGAGGCCATGCTCCGTCCTATGGCCTGAGCCGCAGACTTGGTAGCGCGGAGAGCGAGGTCTGTAGCGCTCCTCAGGTCTGGCACGCAGATTGCGTCAGATCCTTTCTCGTCCAGCTTGCGGAGGAGATCAGCCTGGTAAATCTGGAGCGTGGCCATGGTGTGCAACGCTGACGCGGCCTGCCCGGCGGCGGAGAAAGCGCGGCGGAGCAGGGATGACGTCGTGCGCAGGCTTCTGAGGGCAGCGCCATCTTAGCACGCCATCCAGCGGAGGGCGGGCATAAGTGCGCTGCAATAGCCTCTTCGACCGGCGGCAGGGAGTGGTATCCTCTGTTCTTGGCGTCGTCAACAGCGGAGAACGCCAGAGAAACAGAAGATTGTGTCCTGGCCGAAAAAGGGGAGCTCCAAGACTTAGCGACTTCTTCGTGAAGCTCAGGAAGAATGGGCGCTGGCTTGGATGCAGGCGAAGTGCGCTCCCCGGGCAGGAAGTAGCCGTCCAGCCGGTTGTGAGCGGGCTGCTCAGGCGTAATCCAATCGAGGCCGAGGCTCGTCGTGGCCTGAGTGAGTACGCGTATGAGCTCCGCCTCAATGCTCGCTCTCTTTCCCGTCGAAGCACGGGCAGGGGGCGCGAGATCCTCAGAGCTCGCCCAGCCTTCACTGCCTGATGCCAGGAGAGAGCAGGAATCCCCTTCTCGCAGCATCGCGTCAATCTCATCCGCGTCGTCGACAGAAGCGGCGGCAGACCGCGGCCGTTGTCCGTCAGGAAGCGAAACTGATGAAGCCGGTGAAGCAGGCGGGCGCACCGGCAAGCTTTGGCGGCTGGGAGAAGGTTCCGGGATTCGTTGAGCGCGGCGCTTTTTACGGCGCGGCACTACAGCAGGTGTGGGCGCAGTCTCGTTGAAAAATGCCAAGCGAGTCTTTAGAGTCGCTATGGGCAACAGCTCGCAGTGAGGGCAGCCGCCGTCAGCGAGCGCGAGAGCTGCGTGTTCTTCACCCAGGCAGGAAACGCAAACCACGTGGCGGTCCCCGTCGCTGAGTGTGGCTCTGCACGAGCCGCAGGAAGGCATCTTTAAAAAGACGCAAGCTCTTTTAGTCAGTGTGTGTCGCGCCGGCGAACACACACACAGTGCAGAGAAAAAGGATATAGGCGCCGGATAGTGCAGCAGGAAGGCGATGAAGGCAGCGCAGCCAGCAGCTTCTCGACTCGTCCCGCTGAGATGCTTCTTCAAACAGCGCGGCTTCTTCTCGGATCCAGCGATGTGAGTTGCTTCGCTGAAGGATAAAAAATCAGAGATATGAGCCCGCGAGAGATATTTATAGACCTAAGCCACGCCCGTTTCGGCGGGACGTGACGCAGAGGGCGCGAAGCGCCCTCATTGGGTATGACGTCACTCTAGGTCTCGCTCGATAGGCTCAAGCAGTTGCCAGCAGACCAGCCAATAGGCTCGCGAGCTGTCTCGCCTATGCCTGTATGCAGGGGCGTCATGCAAGCCAAAATTCTGGGGGGGCACAATCTGAGACGTTGCAATTGTTTTCTGACGGGTGATATGGATCATGTTAGGAGGGGTCAGGGGGTTTCTCCCCCTGAAAATTTTTAAATTCTGGCTGCTAAACATACCATTTCAATGCAGTTTGGGAGGGACAGAAATACCTTAACGGAGCTAGCAGCAACCCTCCTCTATCTGAGGACTAAGTTAAAGTATCTATTTTGTAAGTTTATGTAAAAGACAGGTTGATGAAAGAACTGTAAGCTCAAATTCAAAAGCTTTTGAAGTCTACTTCATTAAAGCATGTTTACACACACACTTACTGTACACTGCCTACTACACATGATTTTAAAAACAGTACCATTGCAATTTTTATGTTATGATTTTAAATTGGTAGGCTATGTGACCTAAGAACGATCTTACATTAAAGGTACATAAAGGTGCTGAGGTCTGACTTTGTGGTGCTCTGAAATTAAGTTATTTTAATATTAATATGTGATGAAGGACTTTGAAAGAAGTTTGACAGATTTCAACTTGTGACTTTGACACAAGACAAAACAGAACAGATGTTTCAAAACCGATCAGATAACGTTACTATGGCTTTGTATGGCAGTAACGTTAGCCAACTAGTTTACGGTTAGACTAGGCTAGCTATCGATAACGTTACACTGACACAACTTAAGCTAATGTTCTGAATTCGCAGCTAATATCAAATCCATAACTTTTTGATAAAGTTAAAATTTCCAGGTCAACCACAAATAATCCCACTACCTTTTAATATCATCCGATAACTAATTCAATGCCGATTTGTTGCTTTGCCCACTTACCACTTCAAGACCATCTGTAAAACATTGCCAGCTCAACGTGCGAGACGAGTGAGTTGCTTGAACATACACAGCAAAGATTCTAGAGTGCTACGCGCGTAGCGCTCTAGATTTCATATACACAGACACCATATTAGGAAAAAGGGGCGGGCTGATGCTGACTGATTTATTACACATCCAGAAGAATACATTTGAGTCGTTATAGGCTCTGGTATATTATGGAGCATAATAGGAATAAAGTTGTGACAAAAAAATTATCAGGGAGGAAAAATCTGAGGGGGCACGTGCCCCCTCACTTTGAATGGGCATGACGCCACTGCCTGTATGCTGCAGCAACGCGTTTTACATTAATACAAAATTAAAGGATAATTTTTTGGCTTCAGTATTCTCGCGGAAAAGGATTTCCCCTAGCGTATTCTACGCAGTACGAGAGAATCTCTCGTAAGAGAACCCAGAGTTTTCTTTTATATACTATTTCACTTGGAATACCCCCTCCCCCTCGGTTCTGACAAGCTTCATTTGTTGCCATGTGCACATTTACAACTGAAATATTTTGCATGTGTCCAATGCATAGATTAAAACTCAAAGCGCTGGGCTGAATAACAGAGTCAGCAGTCTTTAGTCCACTAATAGACTTAATCTGTGTCTGTACATGTGCATTATCAAGTGCTCTATTGATGGTATGATTATGCCAGTCAGAACTCAGCGGTACATCTCTTTTAGACCGACCCAAATGGATCTCTCCTGGAGCGAAGCGGCTATTTCCATTATGCTACATTTGTATCTCATGCCATTATTGCTAAAATAGCACAGAAAGATGCAGTTCTGTTCTGGGTTTCTGTTACAGACCCTGATGGGTCTCCATTTACATTAATGGTCCCATTTTGCTGGATAAAAGCCTGGTCAGTTTGGCCTGTATCCTGGATCACTCGCTCTGTTTGCAAGGGTTTTAGAAAACACCTTTGCTTAATTTTTAGTTGTGATATTTTTGTGTTTATGCAAGCAAACTGCACTATAGGAAAAAAAGGAACTACATTTTATCCAAAATACAAAGTCAAATATACTAAGAAATTACTTTGAATATACATAAAAGCACATTAGACTGACAACATTCCCCCAATTGTTGTCCTAATAGGCTAGTTTTACTTTTTCAAATTTGTTATATTGAAGTAGGACTATTTAATTATATTATTGTCACAGGCTGGTTGGAGCAGAGATTATACTGGATCAGCAGTCTTTATTGAAAACAAAATCAAACAGAAACAGAAATTCTCAGGTTTCTCAGAAATACCAAAAGCAAGGACAGAACAACCAGTAAATAAAGTCGACGACAGACAATTAGACAAGACTAAACACAGGGCTTAAGTACTCTGAAAACGAACGGAGAAACTAACTAGACACACCTGAACTAAGGACTCTAATCAAATCTGTAACCAAGGACTCAAGGAGACAAACAGAGGAAGACTGAACCAATTAACAGATTATAAAAATTAACTAGGAAACACATACATGAAAATAATAGAAAAAGAGATCAAAAACATGAACAAATATAAACTCATAAACGTGACAATTATATAGTTAAATTATATTAATTTATACAATTATTTCAATATTTAAATTGATTGTTTCAGTCTAGTTAATTATTATTATTATTATTTATTATTGCACATAAGTTACATTTCTGATTACTGGATGAATAAATAATGTGGTGACTGTTACAGACTCATTGTTTTGTTGTTTGCATACTTTATTTGTGCAATTGTTGTTCATTATCTGTTGTGTGGCAATGTTAAGAGCTCATCTTTTAACTTAATGATGTTTGGTTATTGTCACTGCTTGTGTGTTTAGCTCCATATGCTTCAATATAAATTACTGCATATAAGATTTGTCTTACCAGATGTTCTCTTGAGGCAAAGATTGTGAAGTTCATTTTATAAACGTGTAAAAAAAAAAAAAAAAAAAAAAGATAAATAAAATTTGCCAAGCAAATTGCTAAGTTACTACTTTATATTTTGTTCAACAATAAATCTTGTCCTGACAAGAATTCAGGCCCGGTTCCAGAATCAAACCACTGAGGGCGCTTCTGAAAATAGTGAGGGTGCACTAGCCTTATTGCACATCTAGTTTGACACGTTTTTGTATCATCCATTGTTCTCTTTATAATCACTAAAAAGCTGTTGCTAATCTTAGTTCATCGCAATCTCACAAAGTTGTGTTATAATCAATAAAGCTATACTGCAAAATAAATGTCTTATTTACAGTACATCCTGTCTACACTTTTGTTTATTATGACAAGATGATTTGTGAGCGTGCAGAACTAGCATTGAGGGGATTCTAACTTAAATTTCTCCGATTGGCCTCTGTGTTCAAGAAATCAACAGATATTTCTGTGATTGGCTACATTCCTCAATGCTGCAAAAATACATTGCAAACAGAAAACTTTGACCTCTCCAGAGGACAAACAAAATACGCACTGGATCATTTGCTAAATCTGTTTTGCCAATATGCTGTTAACAGCTTCAAATGAGGGTGTTCCTGCTTTCTAGCACCCCGTAGAACCGGGCCTACAAGAATAGGCTTAACCAAATATTTTTGTGAATTAACCATTTTGACCCATTCAGGTATGATTTCATATGTTTTTAAAGAATTAAGCCAAAAAATAATTGAAACATTTGACAATTACCTTTGTTTGGGCCAGGCCATAAGTCTAAACATACATTGAGTCGGACATGTCACCCCCAGTATTAGTGGCAAACCAACTGAATCCTGAATACGTGGTTATAAAATATATGACAGCTGTCAATTTCCCTCCCTGTTGCCTTGATCATTAACTTTTCTCAGGAATACAGTATATTGGTTTGCCATTTTGAAACATCCAAAAGATCCCAGCATAGGTTTTGTGGGTGAATATCGGCTGCTGAAAAAGCACCAGTTCCAGTTCCCTTTCAAGGGAACTCCCGTTGCGTCGAGAATGACGCTATGGGGAACGCTTTGCGTGATGACGTCTTGAAGCACATGTAAAATCAGTCCAATGGTGTGGCGGAACGTCAGAGGCGGGTGACGTCACGTACCAGGAAGCTATAAAAGCCGGCCCGAAACAGAAAACGAAAGCTTTCTGAGTCTTCAGTTGCGCTCTGTGTTGAATCTGTCCGTTTATTTGGTGTTGTCTGTCTATATATATATATATATTATTCAGTATGGCGAGCAAGCAGCAGTTTAGAGTGTGTGTCCATCCCTGCCCGCGTTATTTAACGGGAGGTGACACACACACTCTTTGTGTTGTTTGTTTGGGAGAGGAGCATGCCCAGTCAGCACTCGAGGGTGGTGATTGTGTGCATTGCTGTGCGCTTCCATTGCGGACGCTCCGATCCCGTTTGGCTCGGTTCAATCCCGACCACGTTCCCCAGGGCTCGGGTCCCGCCGCGGCTGAGGCTCGGCGGCGATCTCAGACCTGGGGTTCGCAAATGGATCTGTCAGTGGATGTTGAGACGGGCTCTGCCTTATCTCAGCCTCTTACTGACAGATCCAGTGCCTCTCATCAGGGTGTGGAAGCACGCGCTGCGGTTTCTTCCCCCCCGATAGAGGCACCAGTACTACAACTATCCAGCTCTGAGGAGTTGGATGTTGTCAGTATTGAAGCTGAGTCTGAGGATTCGCCACCTCAGTCTCATGCATTTGAAGAGCTGCTTGATGTAGTTACTAGAGCAGTTGACAGACTGTCTATTGAGTGGCCAGAGGATAGGCAGGACGTTCGTTCGAAAAGCAAACTCGACGAACGCTTCCTGCCATCTCGTGCACAGCCTCAGCGCAGGAGTCTTCCGTTTTTCCCCGATCTCCACACCGAGGTGTCGAGATCGTGGGGAAAACCAATGTCATACAGAGTTTACACACCACAAACATCCCATTACTCTTCCATCTATAAATATAAAGAGCATGGTTATGGGGAGATGCCGAAGGTGGAGGAGACGTTGGCGAACTATCTCTCTCCAGCAACGGCATCTTCCTTGAAGACTCCTACACTCCCCACTAAACCAGTAAAGTTTACATCTTCCCTGATTCATAAATGTCCCTTATGCAGGCTTATCAGGCAGAATTACTGGGTGATTTAGAGGAGGGCGGGGGTATTGGTCCTGACACAGTAGCCGAACTGCGTAGAGCCACAGATTTGTCTCTCAGGGCCACCAAGGAGACCGCTAAATCAGTCGGGCGGTCTATGGCAGCCCTGGTGGCCACTGAGAGGCATCTGTGGCTCAATCTGAGTGACATCAAAGATAGAGAAAAACATGTTCTTTTAGATGCGCCGGTTTCTACTGTTGGGCTATTTGGAGATGCAGTGAACAGTGCGGTAGCTAAATCGCAAGAAGCTTCAAAACAGGCTGCTGCACTCCAGAAACTTCTCCCCCGCCGTTCTTTCATTGAGGCTGCTGAGCGGGAGCAGCCTCACTCCTCTAAAAAGAGCGCTGATCATCGTGCCACTCAAAAGCAGAGTGTGTCCTCCCGTGCTCCCCCACAAAAATCTCGGGGACACGGAGGGCGCGCTCAAACCCAGCAGTCTTCGAGGGGTAGAGCGGATCTGCGGACCGTTATTACCGCCAAGAAGGCTGCTGGGAAGAAATCCTGATGTCCGAGGGCTCAGGACATATGAGGGTAGTCCCCCCCGAAGCAGAGCGGTTAACACCTCTTTTTACGGTGCCCGTCTCTCTTCGGTACCCTCAGGGGACCGCTCTGCCAACCCTGCCGCCTCTGGTGTTACAGGGCGCAGCGGTCTCCGGCGAGCACATATCTCAAGGACCACCCGGAAACGTAGTGGCCTCGGGATGCCCGCCCCCTCCGAGGAGGGTGTTAGAGCAGTCTGTTCGGTCGTTCCCTGCCGGTGCGCCGTTACAGGGCGACGAATTGACTACTCAACAACAACGAAATCCAGAAACCAGTCTCGAGAGGCTGGTACCTCTAGTAGAATCTTTGACAGCGTGGAAGCTACTGTCGAATGTTTCTCGTTGGGTCCTGCAGACCGTGGAAAGAGGGTATCAGATACAATTCAAAAAACGCCCACCTCGGTTTATGGGGGTCCTGCCCACAGTGGTGGGCCCCGAGCAGGTTCTGGTTATGGAACAGGAAGTAAACACTCTGTTAGAGAAAGGGGCCATAGAATATGTACCTCCCTCCAACAGGGAAACCGGATTTTACAGCCGGTATTTCATAGTTCCGAAAAAGGACGGGGGATTGCGTCCCATTTTAGATCTTCGAGTTCTGAACGAGTCAGTCATGCAGCTCAAGTTCAAAATGTTAACATTGAGACAGATCGTGCCACAGATCAGGTCCGAGGACTGGTTTGTCACGATAGACCTCAAGGACGCATATTTCCATATTTCCATCCGTCCGTGTCATTGGAAGTTCCTGAGGTTTGCTTTCGGGGGCAAAGCATACCAATATCGTGTTCTTCCATTCGGCCTAGCTTTATCACCCCGCACTTTCACCAAATGCATGGATGCAGCTCTGGCGCCGCTGCGCCTCCAAGGTATTCGCATCATGAACTACATCGACGATTGGTTGATTTTAGCTCAGTCGCATCAGTTGGCGGTTCAACATCGAGATGTTGTTCTCGCCCACATGAAAGAGTTGGGGTTACGGCTGAACGCCAAGAAGAGTGTGCTTTCTCCACTCCAGAGGACCACTTTTTTAGGCGTAGTTTGGGATTCAGTGTCGATGCAGGCGCGCCTGTCACCGCCACGTATAGAGTCCATCCTTGCAGCTGTGAAAAGTGTAAAGCTAGGCCAGCTACTCACTGTCAAACAGTTCCAGAGACTGTTGGGTCTCATGGCAGCAGCGTCCAACGTGATACCTTTTGGACTGCTACACATGAGGCCCCTGCAGTGGTGGCTCAGGACCAGGGGGTTTTCCCCGAGGGGCAACCCATTTCGCACAATCAGGGTCACGCGGCGATGCTTACGTGCCCTGGTTATGTGGAAGAAACCTTGGTTCCTGTCCCAGGGCCCAGTGTTGGGAGCTTCTTGTCGTCGCAAACTGCTAACGACGGATGCTTCCCTCACGGGTTGGGGAGCGATCCTGGAGGGTCGCTCAGCTCAAGGTCTGTGGGAAGACCATCATCGTTCCTGGCATATCAATCGCCTAGAGATGTTAGCTGTCTTCCGGGCTCTGAGGAGCTTTATCACAGATCTCAGGGGACACCATGTGCTAGTACATACGGACAACACGTCGGTAGTCGCCTATATCAACCACCAAGGGGGTTTGCGCTCGCGCCCGTTATCCAACTTGGCACGCCATATCCTCTTGTGGTCCCAGGGGAAGTTACTGTCACTCAGGGCAGCTTACATCCCCGGGGTCCAGAATTTAGGGGCAGACACTCTGTCGAGGCAGGGGCCGAGGCCCGGGGAATGGAGGCTCCACCCCGAGGTGGTGGAGCTGATATGGAGGGAGTTCGGCCAAGCACAAGTGGATCTGTTTGCGTCTCGAGAGACTTCTCACTGTCCACTTTGGTTCTCCCTCACGCATCCAGCTCCTCTGGGACTGGATGCTATGGTTCAGACGTGGCCGAGGCTACGTCTGTACGCCTTTCCCCCAGTGGCTCTGCTCCCGGGAGTTCTGGAGAGAGTTCGCAGGGACCGGGTTCGCCTACTTCTGATAGCCCCGCGCTGGCCGGGCAGAGTATGGTTTCCCGATCTGGTCTCCCTCCTCGACGGGCATCCTCTGGAGTTACCCGTCAGGAGAGACCTTCTGTCCCAGGCAGGGGGCTCAATATATCACCCCCGCCCAGAACTGTGGAACCTGTGGGCTTGGCCTCTGAGGGGGCCCAGCTCATAGAGTCAGGTCTCTCAACTGAGGTTGTTGAGACCATTCTACAGTCCAGAGCTCCCTCCACGAGGAAACTTTATGCCCTGAAGTGGAGAGTCTTCACTTCTTGGTGTAGTGACCGTCGGTTGGACCCAGTTAACTGCCCAATTGGTACAGTGCTGGAGTTCCTGCAAGACCGGTTCACGGCAGGTCTGACCCCGTCCACTTTAAAGGTTTATGTGGCGGCCATAGGTGCTTACCACATTCCTTTGGGTGGAATGTCTGTGGGGAAAGACCCTTTGATATCTCGTTTCCTTCGTGGCACTTGGAGGCTGAGGCCTGCAGTTCGCTCTAGGGTTCCGCCATGGGACCTGTCCATTGCATTACAAGGCTTGTCCCTGGCCCCCTTTGAGCCCATTGAGGAGGTTCCTGAGAAGTTTTTAACTCTGAAAGCTCTTTTTCTCCTTGCTATTTCTTCTCTCAAGAGAATAGGGGATCTTCAAGCATTGTCAGTTGCTCCGTCATGCTTAGAGTTTGCTCCGGGTATGGTTAAAGCGTTTCTTCATCCAAGACCGGGTTATATCCCCAAGGTCCCCACTAATGTGGTCAGACCTGTTGTTCTGCAGGCCTTCTGTCCTCCTCCCTTTCAAAATGCTGACCAGGAGGCTAATAATTTGCTTTGCCCTGTGCGGGCGTTAGACGCATATGTCCACAGAGCTGCCCTGTGGCGTAAAAGTGATCAATTATTTGTGTGCTTTGGGTCCCCTAACAAAGGAGGTCCAGTGTCTAAGCAAAGGATGAGCAAGTGGGTGGTCGAGGCTATCTCACTTGCTTATGAGGCGGCTGGGCAGCCTTCTCCTTTGGCTGTCCGGTCGCACTCGACGAGGAGTATGGCGGCCTCTAAGGCCCTTATTTCAGGAGTTTCTTTACAGGACGTCTGTGATGCGGCAGGCTGGTCCTCACCGCACACTTTCGTCAGGTTTTACTCTCTGGATCTAGACTCTGCTCCAGGGTCTCATGTTTTGTCTTCCTAATGCTGCTCTCTAGATTTCACACAGGACAGACATTCGTAGCTATGGAGGCGTTGGTATAGACGTTCCCCATAGCGTCATTCTCGACGCAACGGGAGTTCCCTTGAAAGGGAACGCCTCGGTTACGACTGTAACCTCGGTTCCCTGAAGAGGGAACGAGCGTTGCGTCGCCTTGCCATATCTCCTTCATGCCTGTCAGCTCGACTTCAGACTTTTACGAAGCTTTCGTTTTCTGTTTCGGGCCGGCTTTTATAGCTTCCTGGTACGTGACGTCACCCGCCTCTGACGTTCCGCCACACCATTGGACTGATTTTACATGTGCTTCAAGACGTCATCACGCAAAGCGTTCCCCATAGCGTCATTCTCGACGCAACGCTCGTTCCCTCTTCAGGGAACCGAGGTTACAGTCGTAACCGAGGCGTTTTTCTTTTTTAAACAATGTGTCAGATTCAGAGTGGTTTTTCCATTTGTCCCAAATCATCAACTCACACTTTGGCCCAGTAGGACACACACGTGCCAATAATGCTGTGTTTGGCAGTGTGTTCAGAATGTCATTTAGACAATTTTTTCCAGTATATGTCCATCTTCATCATCAACACATCTCTCTATTTCTTATAATTCCACTTTCTTCTTTGGCAATCGAAGTTTGCATGAAATATCCTATACAACCATAACTGTCTTTTCTGATCTACCAGTCAATAAAAGAAAGTGCCTGATGGAGCAAAATAACCACTCAGACCCTTTGTGACCCCAGCTGTGATGGCTTAAGGCTTTCTGATGACCTTTGAACAATTTTCCAGTAGCTCTCCTTCTAGCTGATGGTGACAGAGTGCCGTACCACCACACAGTGCTGCTTAATCTAATAGTGAGGCCAGTACTGGCCGGCCCACGCTCACTCTCCTCTCATGCTCATATGAGGAAGGCTAATGTAATCTGTTCAAGCCGCTAGAATCATTCAGTAATTAGATTTGTCTGTTCATGATGTGTGTGTGGAGGACTGACTCATCTTTTCCTTGGATCTCTGCTGCACGGGAATGTGTCATATTAACTCTTGGTTTGCCATTGTGCTACTCAACTTTAGCAGAACAGAAAAACAGCTACTGTGAGTTTTTTAATGATGAGCTGTCACTTTTTTTTATAAGAACGCAAAGAATGGACTGGGGAAGATCAAGCTACCTTGAAAGTAGTGTTGGGCGCTTTCGAAACACGCTTCAAGAAACTTTGAAACCTTTGAGAATTATTTGTTTCGAACCAGTAAGTTGGAGTGCATATAAACTGCCAAAGACATTTTAGTAAACGCAGCTTTGTTAAGTCATAACTGTTTCAAAATGTTTCGAAATTTCAATGGTTCGCCACTAAGGGGGCGATGATCTCTGTAAACCTATCAGTGTCTTTGTGGTTTTTACCCGATCTCAGATCAATTTCATAAATTTGTATATGTTTAATGAAACATTTGTATAATCAAAAGGAAGAGTTGTAGTTAATAGTCTTTTAACCCTCTATGGGAAATCGTCAAATTGCATTAAAAATACAATAATATTGTTCAGTAAATTTAATTTAAATCTATTTTCCATTTGTTTGATTTTTCTGTGTATCTGCACTATTGTTCAGTACTGGCTGTACAAGTATTGATGATAGTGACGGCAGTGCATGTGAAAATGAAGTAAGAAAGGAAGAAGTTGAGGATCAATGTGAATAGAAGCAGTGAGGCTAATGGCAGAGGTGAAGGATATAAGTCATAGATTTTTATATAAGTCATGCGTTTCAGAAGATGTGATCCACACTACATAGGTCAGATGCCATTGCCTACTGGCCTCACTACACAGACAAGCAGGGATAATCCCAAAAATAATGACTAAACAGTTCAAAATCGAGTTACGTGTGGAAAGTGTGGGCTACACTGAAAAAGAAGAGCCTTGTTGATTTTCACATGTTACAACCATTGATTTGGAATTCCAAGAAAGAAACAATGTTTTAATGCTTTTTAAAAGCACTAAGACGTGGTTTCACTACTTTCCAGGCAGTGAAGTTGCATCTGAATTTGTGTCATTGTGAAGTTTTTGACATTTACACATGTGAACATTTTCCAAATGAAATATAGTAGCACAAGTTGAAATGGAATGTTAATTAAGCTATTTAAATACTGCATATTTAATTTTGAAACACTAAGACCTTTTCACTACTTCTCAGCAGAGGTGGGCACAAATACATCAAAAACTATTTTGTTACAAACTACAAATACTGGCTCATGAAATGTAACAAAATAAAATACAAAATACTGTTGTGAAAAATGTATTTAAATAAAATACAAGTAATTAGTATTTTGAAAATACAAAAATACTCCCACAATAATCTTAAGTCTTTTTTTTTATTACTGAAAGGTCAATAACACAAATAGTAGCAATAACACAAATATAAGAAATGTGTAAATTCAAAATGGCGAATTAGCAAAATAAAAAAGGGGGAAAAAAAACAGACCGAGAATTTGTCACAAAATCAAAATTCCATTTTAATCATAATATATATGATTAATCATATTAATCATAATATGTGTGGGTTTGTTTTACACACAAGACTCTAACTGCCCTGATCGTGTATGCCTTTTCCATAGTAGAATCGGGCAATTATTGAAAAACAATAGGATTGATGTAACCTGACTTCGTCATGCTCATATTCTAGGCAGAATGTGAGTCTGATACTGCTCCATAGGGCTTTGATTATGAGGCGTGTCTTAACCGAACCAGGAAAAAAACAAAACTCTGCACTCAATTGGATAGACCTACAACCAATCAGAGCAACGCAGTAAGTGACGTATGTTGAGCGACGCATATATTGTCAACAGAGCTCAACTGCACACACGCAGGAAGTAGTAAAGTAATGAGTAAAGTAATAATAAAGCACTTCATTAGTGCGACCAAAGGAGAAACCACAATGACCACATGGTTTTCATTGCATCCCATCTTCTTAGCGACCATCGGAGTCAGCTGATAAATTAAACTTTTGCCGAATCTCGTAGGAAGGACGGCATAAAATTATTTTATAACAGACGCGATAGCTGAATCTACTGTAAACATCTCAATTCTCCTGCTGCAGTCATCTTTGTTGAAAACCAATTCAACTCAAGCGCTCTTTGGTGACGTGGGTGATTACGTAACCGCAGATCATCTGTCCATCATCGATTAAAGCCAGCCCTGGCAATTTGATTGGCTCGGCCTTCTGGGAGCCGAGCATAATTACTCCTCAACGGATCGAGTCCAGACCGAACTTCCCGACCAAAAAATTTTGTGGGCGGGGTTCGGGCTGGCACCCAGGCTAGGATTGGTGATAGGATTGGTGATTATTTTATACAAAATCCGACAGAATATCAATATTTCTCATATGTAATACGTTTAAAAACATGTAAAACCTGCAGATGGATGTTATATTGTGAACGCTTGCTTAGCATGGAGATTTCAGTGGAGTTACGAAAGACGCGCTGTATCATAATAGGTATGATGTCCTTTTATGAATGACAACACAGTGCATTGATCTCATAAGGCACAATTATTTTCTCTATAATGCCGTTCAGTGTGCAATATGTGTGTGTGTAGACTGTATATTTTTCACAAAACACTTTACCTTAAAGGGATAGCAAGTTCACCCAAAAAAGAAAATTCTGTCATCATTTACTTATCCGTATGTTGTCCCAAACCTGTAGGCTATGAGTTTCTTTCTTCTGTTGAAATAAAAAGAAGATATTTTGAAGAATGTTGGTAACCAGACAGTTGACGGAAGCCATTGACTTCCATAGTAGGAAAAAAATACTATGGAAGTCAATGGCTAGGCTACTGTCAACTGTTTGATTACAGACATTCTTCAAAATATATTTTTTTGTGTTCAGCAGAAGAAGGAAACTCATACAGGTTTGGGACAATAAAAGGGTGACAAAATTTTTATTTTTGAGTGAACTATCCCTTTAATGCCATTTTTAAGAGGAGCAGCGCCACTTCTTCTCCTGTGTTCAAAACATAGACTGTAAAAAAATATGTAGTAGTGTCCGTGACGTCACCCGTAGGGGTTCAAAACTCATTCACTTCTTGGAGGGAGCCCGGTCTACAGGGTGTCACGTGATTTTCGTGCATCTAACCTGGACATTGCCATTGCCAACATTAGACCGAAAATATGGCAAAATCATTTACTATGGTGATAAGCATATGGTGATTTTTCTTGAGTATTTAAGTATTTGAAATACTCTAAATACACTGCCTCAAAATATTTTGTGACAAACTACATTTTATTTTTTCCACACCTGCAAAATACAAATTACAAAATACACTAAAGTAATTAAATACGTATTTAAAATACATTTAATTGAAATACTGCCCATGTCTGCTTCTCAGATAGTGAAAATGCATTTGAATGTGTGTGAAGTTGCAGACAATTTGCCAAAAATAATTTACCCTATGGGACAAAGTCTGTTAGAAATGACAGCACCCTAAAAAAGGTCAAAGTTCTGATGTACTAATTTTGGAAAATGATTTTAGTCTTAAATATGTCAAATAGAAATTAATTTATTTTTTCTAGCTGTGATTTCATAATTACCTCCAGAGGGTTGCAGCAGAGATGAAACAGGATCTAAGTGCAGCAGCTTTATTCAAAAAACAAACTCAAAACTTCACAAAACAGATTCTCAGGAACATGAACAGAACTACAAACTTGACACACCATAAAACTGACAGAAACACAAGGCTTAAATAGACAGCAAACAGAGGAACTTAACGAGATACACCAGGTGTCAGGATGTACACTTGGATAACAAGGTTAGAAGGATTCAGAATAACTTTTAATGAAGCTTTCCATGGCCGTTGAGGAACGGGTAGAGGTAATTGTTTCCCAGAAGGTAAGTGACGTTGAATCTTCGATACAGCGCAAACTTGACATCCCTGGACGAAACGTTGCACTTCCTCTCTCATGCCTAGCCACCAATATCGTTGTTGTAGAAGGGTGTAAGTTTGTGTTGCTCCGGGATGACCCGTACCAACTGATGAATAAGCAGATTCGATGAGAGGTAGGTGATATTTGTTTGGAACGTATTTGAAGGTGTCAGGGCATTCCGGTGGTGTAGGTTCTTGTCCCTAGTTTCTTGGATCTGATCATCAATGTCCCATAGAATAGGGTTAAAAAAAACTGTAACGGTGTCTGGAAAGGCATGGAGTCTGGACAAGGCATCTGCATGGATGTTCTTGGTTCCTGGACGATAGGAAATGTGGAAGTGGAACCGGGTAAAGAATAAGGCCCAACGGTCTTGACGTGGGTTTAGTCTTTTGGCTTCTTTGAGATATTGGAGATTCTTATGATCGGTAAGTACCATGAATGGATGTTGCGCCCCATCGAGCCAATTTCTCCACTCCTCCAGAGCTAGTTTAATGGCGAGGAGTTCCCGATTACCCACATCGTAGTTCTGTTCAGCTGGTGACAACTTCTTTGAAAAGAAGGCACAGGGAAGAGGTTTATGAACATTCTCCTGGTGCTGAGATAGTATGGCGCCTACTCCAGTCATGGAGGCATCGACTTCAACAATGAAGATGAGATCTGGGTTAGAATGACGGAGAAGAGGAGCAGTGATGAATTTGTCTTTCAAAGTTTGGAAGGCGTAATCTGCTTCAGGATTCCAGGTCAGGGACTTTGGTTTCCCTTTCAGAAGAGAGGTAAGTGAAGAAGTTATGGTACTGTAGTTGTTAATAAATCTGCGATAGAAATTTGTGAAGCCAAGGAATCATTGGAGTTCTTTTACTGTTTGCGGAGTGGGCCATGATGTGACTGCGGCGACCTTTCCGTCGTCCATCTGTACCCCCTGCTTACTCACGATTTAGTCGTGAGTAACGAGGTACTCGTAGTGACCTGAGGGGGTGATGAATGCAGTTTTCCACTCATCCCCCTCTCGTATCCGAATGAGATTATACGCACTCCTGAGGTCTAGTTTGGTGAAGATACTAGCACCTCGTAGTAGTTCGAGTGATGTGGGTACGAGAGGAAGTGGGTACCGAAACTTTTGGTGACCTTGTTAAGAGCTCGGTAATCGATGCAAGGTCTTAGACCCCCGTCTTTCTTTGCCACGAAGAAGAAACTAGATGCTGCTGGAGAAGTTGATGGACGAATGTACCCATGATTTAAGGCTACTTGTATATATTCTTCCATGGCTCGTTGTTCTGGGATGGAGAGCGAATAGATGTGACCATGGGGCACCGATTTACCAGGTTCCAAGTCAATCGCGCAATCCCAAGGTCTGTGTGGAGGAAGATGAGAGGCTTTATCAGGACTAAACCCGTCTGCAAAGGAGGCATAACAGGGGGGAATTTCTGTGGACTGTTTTTCTCGAGGGCTCTCAATAGATGTCACTGCAATGGAGATACTCTTTGGTGAAGAAGGGACAGGTCTTGGAAGTTTTGGGAAGCAAGTAGAGAAACAGGTAGAACCCCAGCGCAGAATATCGCCGTTATTCCATGAAATCTCGGGATTATGCTGGATGAGCATAATGATCAGTCTGCCAAGAATGATCATGGAAGTGGAATTTTCTAACACCAAAGGAGTGAATAATTCTTCGTGCAAACAGCCTACTCTTAACGTGATTGGTTTTATTCTGTGTTTCACATACCCAGGATTCAAGGCTTTTCCGGTCACTCTTTTGAGAAAGCATATGATGTTCGGTGATGATCAGGATAATAATTTTGAACTCGACGGGAGACTCGGATAGATTGTTGAATAAACTTTTCAAGGCCCATGACGTCATCATAAATTGTGAGTTGTAATCTGAGGGCTGGATTCAATCCTTGACAGCAAGTAGTGATGAGTGCTCTCTCGTTCCATCCACTCGCAACGGCAAGGGTTCTAAACTTCAAAGCATAGTCTGTGATAGACATTCGGCCTTGTTGTAGGTGATATAACTGTTCACAAATTGATGAGTCACCTACGGGACAACCAAAGACTGCTTTGAGGTGCGCTATGAAATTTTGAAGAGAATCGGTAACCGGTCCTGTCTGATTCCACATGGTTTCTGCCCATTGAAGTGCTCGGCCAGATAGAAGTGAAATGATGAAGGAGATTTTTGAACGTTCAGTAGGGAAATGGTAAGGTTGTACCTCTAGAGCGAGAGAGCGTTGAAGAAGAAATCCATTGCAATCTTCTTCCCGGCCAGAGAAGGACGCTGGTTTCACCATAGGACTGGAAATACACAGCGGGGGAGAAGCGACAGATACGGGAGTGGGGATCGTTGCAGCTCCGTGCTCAGCAGACTCGCGCAAGGAATTCCAGCTGGATTGGTCCCTGGATCGGGTTGTCCTGAATCCATAGCGGTTATGGTCGAACCTTCTGTCAGGATGTACACTCGGATAACAAGGTTAGAAGGATTCAGAATAACTTTTAATGAAGCTTTCGTTGGACAGCAGGTAAATTCAGATGCACAAACAGGTACTGTGAGAATAACATTGATGAATGATCGTCTTTTCTCTTGTAGATAACGGCAGGCTTGAATGTGGCATGAAACACAATCCGAGGAACACAGAGCATGGACACCAAGGAGAATGTGGGATCTCAGGACGAGGAAAACAGGTAAGTATCACAAGGATGTACTGTGGAAACAGACTGGAACAGTTCGGGAACAATAGTCTGAAATGCACAGAGAGCAGGTTATTGGGTCTTTCCTAGTTCAAGGTTCGACAGGGACTGGAGGTGAGGTGTGTTCCTTTGGTGTTCCAATCGCTCAGTGATTGCTGGGATTGATGACAGGTGCAGGTGATTAGTATTCGGGTGAGTGTGATTGTAACGAGGTATGATGTTATGGGAAGAAGGAGGCGGGAACCGGCGAACATTCAACAATATTTAATGAATAAAATGACACAAATACAAAATAAAAGTAAAAGCCAGCAGCCCCTCACGGACGACTGCTGGCAACATAAACCAAAAACAAAACATCAACTAAAACACAGGCCTGTCCTCTCTCGCTCTTCACTGTCGTCGCTCCTCCTTTATGCTTCCGCTCCTCCGTGAGAGATGCGAGACCGGTGCGTCGCGCACGTGTCGCTCATTATCAATCGCGCCACCGGCCTCGCGCCGTCCTCCCACGGCCCTCGACCTCGTCGTGCTCGCCACATACCCCCGCACCCACGAGACTGCGCTTACTCCCCCTCCCCCTCCCCCCCTCCCCGGGGGACCGATCACGGCGGCTGCGGTACCTGGGCTGGAGGTATGGATAGACGAGGTGAGGGAAAAGGAGACGGAAGCACGAGGAGCGACAGAGACGAGAGAGGGGAGAGAGGAAAAAAAAAAAAAAAAAAAAAAAAATAAAAAATCTTGATCCGGTTCCCGGACACACTGCCGCTCGGTCCTCAACCAGCTGAGAGTCACTCGCGGTGCCATGCGATGGTACTGGACATCCGTTGGGGAACAGCTCGACGCTCCTCCGCCTCCTGGCGGACGGCGATGGCTCCTCCGGTTGAGGGCAGCCGGCAGCGAGTCTCCCGTTCCCTGCTCCGCCCCCATCATGGCCGACGGCAACAGGCTCCGGCCCACGGCAAACGGGACTCCTCCGCTCCCTCTCGGACGGCAGCCACCCCTCCTCGACCCAGGAGCACGGCAGCGAGCTCGAGCTCCGTCCCCCCAGTTCTTCCATCGCTCCAGCACCATCGCCTCGGGCAGCAATCGGCGGCCATCGCTCCCTCGTGCTGCCCGACCTCCTCAGCACCGCGATCCCCCCCAGCAGCGAGGGCTCTCCGACAGCGTGTCCCTCCTTCTTCCCGGGTTTCGGCACCAGTGTAACGAGGTATGATGTTATGGGAAGAAGGAGGCGGGAACCGGCGAACATTCAACAATATTTAATGAATAAAATGACACAAATACAAAATAAAAGTAAAAGCCAGCAGCCCCTCACGGACGACTGCTGGCAACATAAACCAAAAACAAAACATCAACTAAAACACAGGCCTGTCCTCTCTCACTCTTCACTGTCGTCGCTCCTCCTTTATGCTTCCGCTCCTCCGTGAGAGATGCGAGACCGGTGCGTCGCGCACGTGTCGCTCATTATCAATCGCGCCACCGGCCTCGCACCGTCCTCCCACGGCCCTCGACCTCGTCGTGCTCGCCACAGTGATCTTTGTGTTGTGGATATGAATGAGCCTGACTGATTCCTGTCACCTGGGGCCTGTTTCAGAAAGGAGGTTAAGTGAAATATCTGAGTATGTTAACCCTGAAATGAGGGAAACTCTGGGTTTTCTGTTTCAGAATGGGAGGTATGTCAAACCTGAGAAATCAGAGTAAGTCAAGCCCATTTCTGAAAGAGAGGTAACTTATACTCAGAGTCAGTTACCATGGTAAATTACTCTGTGAACCTAACCTGGTCGGGAGCAGGTTTTCTTCGGTAAACCCAGAGTTTCTTTCGGTCTCCTCACCTTTTTTAAAGAGGAAGCGGTGTTTAAACACCTCATTAATTTTTTCGGTACATTTATTCATTGCTGTTTTTACTGCTGTTTTTTTAATAAGATGAAGTCTATATAACTCCTTAACTGCCAACTGGAAATGCAGTAGTAGATTAGAGTTATATAATGTAGTTCTAAACAAATTCTACAGAATTAAACTGTGGCATTTACTGAAAATCACTGAACTGTGTTCATCTGTGCAACAGAAATTGATGGACCGTCCTCCTGCTGTTCTTCCACACTCTGGGGGCGGGGGGCGGGGGGTGGGGGGCGGGGGGGGGATAAGAATACCCGTTTATACTTTTAAACTTTAAACTTAGATTCTATAGGCTACTCCACATAAAAATGTGAAAAAATCTGAATGTGTAGATTGTTTGATGCGTAGACACATAATAATAACATTACCTCTGTAGGCCTCTCTGTGGCAACAGAAACTCTTTATCCCCATCGTCCTGTGAAGATGAGCATTTGGTTGAGTACACTTTATAACACTATTTGTCATAATTTCTGGTGTATTGAGTAGGTTACTTACAACTGCTTGGTGTTCTGTTGGGACAGGAGGCTCCAAAAGACAGATATTACCATCAGAATCTGTTGGGACCAACAAAAAACCCAACATAAAGTAAAATAAATTGAAATATATAAAAAATAACACATATGTAAACCTCTTACATTTTATCAATGCCCTTGGATCTTCGGGGGTGACTGGCTCTGAAGTCCCTCCAGGAATTCCCTCAGCCAAAAATGCTGCTGCACTGCTAGACACTGGATGCTATTTAGTTATTTAATATGTCAAATGTTTGTAAAGTCAGGTATAGCCTTACCTGATTGAATTATGTTTTTACATTTAATTTTCAGCTGCTGCCATGTTCTTTTAATACCTGCAGGATTGCACATACATGAAAATTACAATTAGGTTGAATAACATACTGTTCTTCCAGTTTCACCTCTGATATTATAGCAGTTGGGTAAGTTACTCTAAAATAGTTATTAATTACTAACTACAAATGACATCTTCAACAGTGTTATAAGATTAATGTAATAATGACTATCTTTAGAAAGTATTGTTCTACTTATTACTAATTACTAAATCCAATATCAACCTCAACCACTTGAACAAAATGAGGAGAGACAAGAATCTGCACTTTTAATGCTTTCAAATTAATATACAATTGCATGAACTATTCTTGAATTGACCAAAGTGTGTAGAGGGAGAAAGTTACATTAAAAATATACCTTTTAAAAATGTATGTTAAATATACAGAATTGTTCTATAGTCTAATGCAATTACATCAGATTTTACTTTAAATTACAGAAGAATTAAGAGTAATCCCTTTAATTAAATTACAGTATTTAGATTACTTGGTAATTAATTACACCCAACTGTATAACAGTAATTAAAATGTAAACTTACGCATTGACTCAAGCAACTTTTTTCTCCCTAGCTAACTCTGTACTTCGCTGCTGGAGATATAATAATAATAAAATAATAATATGTGTTTGTACTCTCCATATGCTTGCAGAAGCTCATCCAGTTTTGCTGGTGAAAAATATGCAGATCTCTTTTTGTCTGGTGCGGTTGCCATGGTGATTCATAACATCTGCACTCCATTTATTGTGGTGCACGCGCTTAACTCAGAGTCAGTCAACTCAGAGTTTATTGAACTAACTAATTTCAGCTGTTCTGTAACTGAAAACTCAGAGTTTCCCATCTCAGGGTAAGTCAACTCAGAGTTCAAGTTTTAACTCAGAGTTGGTTGAACCTCCTTATTGAAACAGGCCCCTGAACTGAAACTCAAATAAAATCAGTAACCACGGATACAAACAGGCAGGGGAAGGAGAAAGACTGAACTAAACACACTGACATCAAAACTCTAGAACAGAAAACAAACATGAATCAAAACACACACAACATGTGACAGGTTCAATTCAGGTTTGGGGGGGGGGGGGGAGTCTGAAAACCAGTCAGTATCTGGTGTGACCACCATTTGCCTCACACAGTGCAACACATCTCCTTTGCATAGAGTTGATCAGGTTGTTGATTGTGGCCTGTGGAATGTTGGTCCACTCCTCTTCAATGGCTGTGCGAAGTTGCTGGATATTGGCAGGACCTGGAACACACTGTCATATACGCCGATCCAGAGCACTCCAAACATGCTCAACGGGTGACATGTCCGGTGAGTATGCTGGCCATGCAAGAACTGGGATGTTTTCAGCTTCCAGGAATTGTGTACAGATCCTTGCAACATGGGGCCATGCATTATCATGCTGCAACATGAGGTGATGGTCGTGGATGAATGGCACAACAATGGGCCTCAGGATCTCGTCACGGTTCAAAATGCCATCAATAAAATGCACCTGTGTTCGTTATCCATAACATATGCCTGCCCATACCATAACCCCACCGCCACCATGGGCCACTCGATCCACAACGTTGACATCAGCAATCCGCTCACCCACACAACACCATACACGCTGTCTGCCATCTGCCCTGTACAGTGAAAACCGGGATTCATCCGTGAAGAGAACACTTCTCCAAAGTGCCAGACGCTATCGAATGTGAGCATTTGCCCACTCAAGTCGGTTACGGCGACGAACTGCAGTCAGGTCGAGACCCCGATGAGGACAACGAGCATGCAGATGAACTTCCCTTAGAAGGTTTCTGACAGTTTGTGCAGAAATTCTTTGGCTATGCAAACTGATTGTTTCAGCAGCTGTCTGGGTGACTCGTCTCAGACGATCTTGGAGGTGAAGATGCTGGATCTGGAGGTCCTGGGCTGGTGTGGTTACACATGGTCTGTGGTTGTGAGGCCGGTTGGTTGTACTGCCAAATTCTCTGAAACGCCTTTGGACACGGCTTATGGTAGAGAAATGAACATTCAATTCACGGGCAACAGCTCTGATCCACCTGTGAGGTGGATGGATTATCTCGGCAAAGGAGAAGTGCTCACTAACACAGATTTAGACAGATTTGTGAACAATATTTGAGAGAAATATGCCTTTTGTGTACATAGAAAAAGTCACATAGATCTTGGAGTTCAGCTCATGAAAAATGGGGGCAAAAACAAGTGTTGCGTTTATAATTTTGTTCAGTATATATAGGTGGACTAACAAAGTACATTTACTGTACTTGAGTACTGTACTTAAGTACACTTTTTGAGTATCTGAGTATTTAAGTATTTTTATCAATTCAGTAGTTAAATTTCTATAGGTTTTATAACACTCTAAAAGCCCTTAATTCCACAGATACTACTAACTGGTAGGTGTATTCACTAGGTTGCTTCAGAGGCATAAGGTACTGTAAGTATTACATAAAACAGTGCAATATTAAAACAATGCATTGACATTTACTTTTCACTTTTGATACTTAAGTACTTTTAAAAATGAGTACTTCTATACTTAAGTAAAAATCGGTCTTTACAACTTTTACTTGTAACGGAGCAGTAACAAAGTACATTTACTGTACTTGAGTACTGTACTTAAGTACACTTTTTGAGTATCTGAGTATTTAAGTATTTTTATCAATTCAGTAGTTAAATTTCTATAGGTTTTATAACACTCTAAAAGCCCTTAATTCCACAGATACTACTAACTGGTAGGTGTATTCACTAGGTTGCTTCAGAGGCATAAGGTACTGTAAGTATTACATAAAACAGTGCAATATTAAAACAATGCATTGACATTTACTTTTCACTTTTGATACTTAAGTACTTTTAAAAATGAGTACTTCTATACTTAAGTAAAAATCGGTCTTTACAACTTTTACTTGTAACGGAGTAATATTTGACCAGTAGTAACAACGTCAATATTACAGTAGGTGGCAGCAAAGTGCACACTACGTTTCACATCTGCTCACACTCCACAATCACAATACCTGTTTGTGATTACCTTCATCAGCACCTTTCTATTTAAGTTTACCAATCAGTTCACCACTTTTACCTGATTGTTACCTGACTACCCACCTATGGAAACTTATTTGTGCAATCCTGTCTCGAACTGTCCATTCGTCTGTGAAAGATACAGCGGGGGAAATAAGTATTGAACACGTCATCATTTTTCTTAGTGAATATATTTCCTCACAAGATTTCTGATAGAGGAGTGAAAAGAATAATCAGAAGAGTTGTCCAAGAGCCAAGGATCACTTCTGGAGAGCTTCAAAAAGACCTGCAGATAGCAGGTACTGTTGTCTCAAAGAAAACAGTAAGTAAAGCACTCCACCGCCATGGCCTGTATGCACGCTCACCACACAAGACTCCATTACTGAAAAAAAAGCATGTTGAAGCTCATTTAAAGTTTGCTGCACAACATTTGGAAAAGCCAGTGAAATACTGGGAGAATATAGTGTGGTCACATGAGAGCAAAATTGAACTGTTTGGATGCCATAATACACACCATATTTGGAGGAGAAATGGCAGTGCACATTACCCTAAAAACACCATACAACTTGGTGTTGGCTCTTGGACAACTCTTCTGATTATTCTTTTCACTCCTCAGAAGGAGCACTGGTCGAGGCAAATTTATGGTGAAATTATTATCTTTCCACTTCCGTATTATGGCCCCAAAAGTGCTCACTGGACCATTCAGAAGCTTAGAATGGTGCCTATAACCAATGCCATCATTATGTTTTGCAACAATTAGGTTGCGAAGGTCTTGAGACAGCTCTTTGCTTTTACCCATCATGAGATGTGTCTTGTGTGACACCTTGGCAATGAGACCTTTTTGTTGGCCATCATTTGGGACTGAACCAGCTGTTATTAATTTCCACTGACAGGGGGCTGGATTGCTTTTTAATTACTGTAAGTTTTCAGCAGTTGTCTTGGCTTTCCATGCCTTTTTGTGCCTCCCTTTCTTCATGTGTTCAATACTTTTTCCCTGTGTCATTTCACATTATTACACATAGCTTATTTTCTGAACTTATTTTTGTTTGTTTCTTTTTCTTGTATGTATGGTTTACTTGGGTTGTTACCAACATCTGGTGAAAATTTCATGTCAGTAGCACCTTTGGAAATATATTTACTGAGAAAAGTGTTCAATACTTATTTCCCCCGCTGTACATAACAAAATAGGAAGGGAAACATTTGTGTGAGTGTAGGAAAGATGCTATTTACAGAAGTAATTTGAGAAAAATCTAACTATTTGATTTAAACACAAAACATAACAAAAAAAAAAAAAAAACAGTGTAATTTCATGTGTAAAGCCACAGTTCACTTTCGGGTCAAAGCAGACCTGAACGCATAAGGTGTGACAATTTAGTTTAAATGGTTATGTCTTACGATGCATGCATCCTCAATATCAAGAACACATCAGGGTAATTCCACACGACCTCTGTACTTTCTTTCGGCAGGTGATGATGACTTATAATGAGAATACAAGATCACTAGAACGCATAAAGGGGCTATTCACACAGCAAGGTTTAGAGATGCGTTTTTTGAAATATTTAAATTATTTGAACTTTAAACGCTATGTACCTCTTCCAGTTAAAAAAAGTCTTATTTATGTCATCCACTCTAAATTACTTATGGGACTTCTAGCAGTTAATTTCTTTCACATCTGTATTTGATGCATGCATCCTCAATATTAAGAACACATCAGGGTAATTCCACACGACCTCTGTACTTTCTTTCGGCAGGTGATGATGACTTATAACCAGAATACAAGATCGCTAGAACGCATAAAGGGGCTATACACACAGCAAGGTTTAGAGACGCGTTTTTTGAAATATTTAAATTATTTGAACTTTAACTCTGTGTTTGCCATGCCATGCATGAAATTGCAAGTACAATGGTCAAACATTGTCTAGCTCAGGGGTGCCCAAACCTCTTCCTGGAGATCTACCTACCTTCAGAGTTCTACGGTGGCCGAGAGAGCTCAACTCGCTGTAACTGAAGAAAACACATGTAAATAGAAAAAAACACGTGCTGCAAATACTCACAATGCAACTAAATACAGAATTCACGTGCTGCAAATACTCACAATGCAACCAAATGCAGAAATGCCTGCAAATACTCACTATGCACATACGATCAGGATGCTAAAATAAACAAAAAAACTCATCTTTCAGGTCATCGAAAACACCACTGATGAGTAGACATTGAACAATAAGCATGTCCCAGCCATGTTCGTCACTTGTTGGGGTCCCCTTGAAAAATTTCCATTGTGGTTTGTGCTATTTGCAGCATGTTCCTATATTTGGTTGCGTTGTGATTATTGTCAGTGTGTTTCTGTATTAGGTTGCATTGTGAGTAATTGTAGTGCGTTTCTGTATTTGGTTGCACACACCCCTCCCTTCATTGCCTACAGTTACACATACAAGCAGGAGTTCGTTGTTAGTCGTCAGCAGCACAGACTCTAGTCTAAACCAGTGTTACACATGTGTGGAGCAGAAACAACACATCCTCGACATCCGATTTCAGGCCTTCCCACTGAGGTCGCTCTGGCGCTGGAAAGCTTTTCTAACATTAATGCAGGTTCTAAAGCTCTTGCCTGGTCATAACCCTTCTTTTTCCAGTGAAGTTTCTCTGATCTATTCCCTTTTGTAATGTCTCTAGTGGTGTAACGATACCCTCATTCACGATTCGATACATATCAATGAACTCACGATACAATATTGTTGCGATACTCCAAGACATATGGCAAAAGGTTAACAAAAAATGTACTGTCGATTAAAATGCAAAATTTGGTATTACATTGGGGGTGTAAATTAATAGGCATGGACTTTGTGCTAGTGACCCAATGCACAGGACAATGGTGACACCAGAATAAAAATATTCATGATTCTGAAACTGAAAATACAGAATTATTTTAGACGAATATGCGTGCACTCTGTTACTGACTAAATATATTTAAAATAATGTAGGACACTTTTTACTGGTAACATAAGACATTTGGCATTATCAGGACACACAAATATTTTTATACATTATATTCTACATTATATATAGTAGTTTATTGTAGTACTGACACTAAAACTCTGTAAACTTGAATTTTTTTCTCACAGAGTAATTCTCATTTTGGATGAACACAATACAGATTGTCACTATCCACGATACATATTGTTGCATTTTTGTATTAACACCCCTATCCCTCAGCCATCTCTTTATCAACAGTCATTCTTCAAATCTCCCTCTTGCATTAGTGGAATTGCATTAGCATGGTTTAAATCATACTTATCTGACCGTTATCAGTTTGTAGCAATAAATGAAGAGATGTCTTATCGATCACAAGTTCAGTATGGCGTACCACAAGGCTCAATACTAGGACCTTTGCTGTTCACTCTGTACATGCTACCATTAGGAGATATCATTAGGAAACATGGAATTAGCTTCCACTGTTATGCCGACGATACTCAGCTGTATATTTCTTCAAAACCTAACGAGACTTACCAATTCACTAAATTAACAGAATGCATACTGTAGCTGATATAAAAAATTGGATGACTCGTAATTTCCTACTTCTAAATTCTGAAAAAAACAGAGATTCTAATTATTGGACAAAAAACTTCCTCATGTAATAATCTAGAATACTGTCTAACACTTGATGGCTGCTCTGTTAAGTCTTCGTCGTCGGTTAGGAACCAGGAAGTATGACCATATTAGCCCAGTTCTGTCAACACTGCATTGGCTCCCTATTAAACATCGCATCCATTTTAAAATATTGCTGATCACTTACAAAGCACTAAATGGTTTAGCTCCGCAGTACTTGAGTGAGCTCTTAACGCATTATAGTCCTTCACGTCTATTGCGATCTCAAAATTCCGGCCAGTTGATAATACCTAGAATATCAAAATCGACTGCTGGCGGTAGATCCTTTTCCTATTTAGAACCAAAACTTTGGAACAATCTTCCTACCATTGTCCGGGAAGCAGACACACTCTGTCAGTTCAAAGCCAGATTAAAGACACATCTCTTTGACCTAGCATTCACATAATACATTATAGACTTCTATAATTCATTATTAGGCTCATAGATTAGGTCAGCTGGAACCGGGAACACTTCCAATAAATCCTGATGTACTCGTTACAGAAGAATGACATCTATGCTAATTTTAGTGTCTTTGTTTATCCCAAGGTTTTCCCGCAGCCTGCCGGATCCCGGCTGTATCCAGATCTGACGAAGGACCTTCTCCAGGACCCGATGACAACGCAGTGCTGAAGTGCCAACTAGTCTCTCCCTATGGAGGATCCCTTTACCACTCTACAGATAAAGCGTCGTCGGGAAACTCAATTCGCGTATCTACCCCGAACTGATAAAAAAAAAAAAAAAAATTCTGTATCAAAATTATAAGGAAACACCATTACTTTGTTTAGGCTTGGTTTGTAGGGAATTCCAAACCTGCGCGCATATATTCGAACGCACATAACTATAGAACCAATTCTTAATGCACATACAACATTTTTAACATATAGAGAATATAAGTTTAGCGTGTTGTGTGTATTTCCTAATTATAAGCTTTTGGTGAAATTGCAACAAAACTAAAAGAGTAAAAGTGCATAAAAACATAAAAACATGGCGTCGTCTCAAGAAATATCTGCGTACACACTAAACCACTGAAACCGACTCAAAACGATGTAGCCTAGTAGGCTATACATACCAGACCAGGCACTGTAATTCTGCCACATTAAAAACGGAGAAGACTTAAAGCATGCGCATAAACCTCGCGCGCTATACAACAATAATATTAGGCACAGTAGCTTCTTTTTTTTTTCTTTTCTTTTTTTATCAAGAACTTTGTTGAACAATATGAACAACCATAAATGGTCTGGTACAAAATATGAGTCACGATATTCGATAGTTAACGGATGCATAAAGCTTGCCACAAAGAACTGGCAAAAGTAATCATGTGTCAAATATAGCAAGGAGACATTTTAATTGTTTACTAATCAACTAGTGTTTTATGTGTCAGTCAAAGATGTTGACAATGCTGACTCGTCATCTTCGCAGATATTGTGAACGTGCCTATAGAGAGAAATGCACACAAGAGAGTTGTCTGTTTCTTTTCGTTTTGAATTGTTTTGTTTAAAAGTGGACATATCAAGCTTTCTAGATACATTTCTGAGTTTCGGTTCATTTGAGACGAGCTCAGTTCACGAGCAATGCAAGTTATATCGCGCCGGTGCCTCCATTTCATGATGTTTTATTAACAAAGTTCGGGAGGAGCACGTTCAAATAATCAAGCAATCAATCAATCAACTCATCAAACAATTACCATGTCTACCCTATCAGCATGAGAGGAAGCATATATATATTCACTGTCAACTCACCTAACTTCCTTGACAGTTTTCAGCATCCCTCCACCACCCCGACTCCTCACTCTTGGCTTGTTCTTTCACAGCCAGGAATACGGGGGAGTACTCTGGGTTCGGGCCAAATACCGAGCCCGGAGCCCTCTCCTCGGACAGCACGCCAAATACGCATTTATTCTATCTGACTTATTTGTAAGTGTGAACTCGTGAACTGATTAAATCGTCTTAAATGCGTCTCCGTGTGGACAGAAACCAATGTAATCTTCCTGATTTAATCACGTAAAACACAAGTCTAAACACAAGCACCACTCTTCTGAATGATGGTAACCACAAACCTCCAAGAGTTTGTAAACCAATTGTTTGTAAAACATATTTAATATTTACAAATTCAAATTAAAAAAAAAAAAAAAAAAAAAAGTTTTACAGTGTATAAATAAAACGACATGAAGAAAGTTATTTCCAAAATGTAATTAATTGCACAGTCTTTGTTTTAGCTGCTTGTTTTAGCTGCTACCAATTGCACAGAGTCAAGAAATTACAACCACCCACCCCCCAGGTCTGTTGATTCAACCCCCAATGCAAATCGATCTCCTCTCAGGGAATCAAAAGAAAACCGGTTTTTTTTTTAATCCCTTGCAGTTCCTTTGTTTAAATGCTATTTAAGCAAATATACTATACATACGCTTTAAGTTATTTCAAATTAATGTTTATAGCTTAATTTGTTGATATCGCGTAACTTAATTTGACATATGTTGATATAACCAACTGACATTGTAGATTCCATTGCATGCCAGGAAGAGGCTTATGCTTTGTTTTAAGTAATGAGCATTTACTATAATATAGCCGCACTCAAGCGCACGACCGCACGCATAAAGCTTGCCACAAAGAACCGGTAAAAGTAATGATTATGAATGCGTCTAAATGTGTCTAAATACACTGTAAATGTGAATGTGCATTACACGCTGAGTTTCGGTTCAGTTATGAGATATCGCCGGCGCCTCTAATGTCGTAATTGTCTGCTATATTTACTTCTTAAATCCAGGCAATTGGTTCACGAAACATTGATTCAAATTAAGACATAATTAATACAAAACGAAATTCGATTTAAAGAAAGGCAGCTGTTCTGTTTGAGGTCTCTGTGAAAGTTTTAAAGCAGTCTTTTAGTGCCGCTTTTAGAGCGCTCACGTCCATAACCGTAAACTGACACGTTGTTTTTTCCCCTCATAAATGCGAACACGAAAATTAAAATAAAATTAATATTATAATTTTTTTTGTTGTGTCAGACAATGATTACAAAAATTTTCTCTCATATTGCTCCTCATAACCACTGAAAACGGTCAACGGAAGTTAAAAGTGGTGGGTACAAAATGACTCATGACGAAATCTGGTGGTTACACGTACACTGTGTTTGTATCTCTTTAGAATATTGCTTTTAGAAAAACTTTTAGTTGTTTTACTTTTACTTTTAGAAAAAAACGACATACTTATGAATCAAATTATTATGAACAAGTAATGAAACTGTGTCAAAATTCGACAACACAAATAATGATCAAAAAGCGATATAACGCACATCTCAGGTTAAATTAATTATATAAAAAACAGGGAACATTTTGTAAAAGCAAAACTGAACAAAATGCATACTTAAAATAATTGTATTAGGCTATGTGTTACCGAATATTTAATACCACTTCCCCATAATGTTGTAATTATTTTTTTAAAACAACATCTGTCAAACTGTCAATCAGATACCTCTTATCTGGTCATTTTTATTTTATTTTAGAAGTCATAACTGTTGATCACCCTTTGTATGGAATTTGTGAATATGAATATTTAGAAGATTTACAAACTGTCGGCAAGACCTCAAACCAACCCCGGACATTCTGAGACTAACGTGGAAAAATCTTTATGCTTAATGCATTAAGACAGTTCAATTAAAATATTTATTAATAATGTAATGGCAAATCAGATGCGCCCAAAATATAAATGCTACGCGTTGTGCTGCAACATTACCTCACAAGAAATATCTGCACAAGAACAATCACACAAGAAATATCTGCACGAATTAAGAATCTGGGTAAGTCGCATTATTTAATTTCATTATGTTAGGATGATTTTGTGTATATATATAAAAAATACTGATGGGTTTTTACAGGCAGAGTCACGTGTATTATGCTCACACTAAATTCTCTGTTGCACTTATATGCACAATCATCCTAATAGTTGTACAAAAAAGTTATGCGCTGGCAAGAACGTCACTTTGCTGTTTTAATAAAAGCAATGTTAAATATTCTGCATGCACTCATCTCCTGGAAACCACAGCAATGACAAAGCATATAAAAATTCGTAAACGTTGTCCAATACCCCTTCTTGTCTTAATTAACCTTTTGCATTTACAAATATTTTCAAATGTCTGTATAATATGGAGCGAAATATGTGCCATAATTTAACAAACAAATCCAGCATTTTGCAAACAAACTCAATCTACTTTGCAAAGGAAAACTCGACTCGCAAACAAACTCAATCTACTTCGCAAAGGAAAACTCGACTCGCAAACAAACTCGATCCGCTTTGCAAAGGAAATCATCGCAAACAAACAGAAAGCAATGTGCAAGCACAAAGGTCACAAATGCGTGCAGGCAGATTTTCTCACAAATGCGTCCAGGCAGATTTTCTCACAAATGTGTCCAGGCATATTTTCTCACAAATGCAGTTGAGCAACTTCCTCCTCTAAAACAGTAGATGGCGCTAAACTATAGGCTAATTTAGCGCTAGTCTCCCAGGAGAAGCACTGATTTGAAACTTGCCTTTGCCTACAGCTGAGGAAAATGACCGGTGAACGGGTGTGTTTCTGTCTTATTTGATCTATAATTAACCTTTTTGAGGTTTTCTCTTGCCAAACGTTTATTTCATATCTAGACAGAAATCCACATTAGCACCATAAATTAGTGATTATGTCTACACTTGAACGAATCTATTTCTTTCATTCTCCATAAATGAATGAGAACATTTCATTTAATTGAGCGGCGGGTTTCATTTGTGTGTCCAAAATAATAATTTGGGCACTGCATAGGCTACGTCACAGGCAAGATATGAAACAATTGTATATTGTTTTGTTTTTTTGTTTTTTTTGCATTAATTATTTTATTACATTAATTGTTAAGCTGACTGAATTCCAACTAGGCTAAATAAATAAATAAGTGGGAGCCTCCTTTCAATTAAATTAAATGTTCTCATTAATTTATGGAGAACGAAAGAAATAGATTCATTCAAGTGTAGACATAATCACTAATTTAGTAATTTCGCATGAGTCCGATGCAGAAAAAAATGACAAAAAGCAACAAGATGGCAGAGCTTTCAGCTTATAGATTCCCCGATCCTAGAGAGTGAAGTGCTACTAAGTGCTAATGTGAATTTCTGTCTAGATATGCAATAAACGTTTGGCAAGAGAAAACCTCAAAAAGGTTAATTATAGATCAAATAAGACAGAAACACACCCGTTCACCGGTCATTTTCCTCAGCTGTAGGCAAAGGCAAGTTTCAAATCAGTGCTTCTCCTGGGAGACTAGCACTAAATTAGCCTATAGTTTAGCGCCATCTACTGTTTTAGAAGAGGAAGTTGCTCAACTGCATTTGTGAGAAAATCTGCCTGGACGCATTTGTGAGAAAATCTGCCTGGACACATTTGTGAGAAAATCTGCCTGCACGCATTTGTGAGAAAATCTGCCTGCACGCATTTGTGAGAAAATCTGCCTGCGCGCATTTGTGACCTTTGTGCTTGCACATTGGTTTCTTTTTGTTTGCGAGTCGAGATTTCCTTTGCAAAGCAGATCGAGTTTGTTTGCGAGTCGAGTTTTCCTTTGCGAAGTAGATTGAGTTTGTTTGCGAGTCGAGTTTTCCTTTGCGAAGTAGATTGAGTTTGTTTGCAAAATGCTGGATTTGTTTGTTAAATTATGGCACATAATTCGCTCCATAGTATAATACAGTAGCCTACTGTAAATATTTGTGTCTATTACTATTTATAATTTATATTTTATTGTGGATGTTTTCTCACAATCATGACGTAATGTGAATGTTTTATGCGCCACCTGGTGGATATTCTGTGAAGCGAAACACATTGAGGGATCTTTTAAGTAGCCCCCCCCCAAAAGCACTTGCAGAATTCTGCGAGACTCTACGAGACGAATTGCCTAATGCCGCGGGAGAAAACGCGCGTTTTTAAAGGCCAGATCTGTATGAACGCCATTAGCGTTTATCACAGGTTCGCGTTTAAAGTTTGTGTAGAGAGAATGGTGTCGTCTTAGTGGCCCCTAATTTAATAACAAATGATCGTTGCGACGGAAGCGAATCAATCAAAACTAACTTTAGCTGGAAAATAACTTTATTAAAGAACCGCTATAAAGCCAAAACAATCTTACCTTAAATTATACGTTGATCTCTGTAAAGCTGCTTTGAAACAATCTACATTGTCAAAAGCGCTATATAAATGAAGATGACTTGACTTGACTTGACTTGCTCACTCTCTCTCTCTCATCGCCCAACATGAGTGCATACACCCCCTACAGCAGTATTGGCTACAGGTTTGTTGTGGTTCTTGGTCTGATCCACTTTCAACCACTGATCCACTTTTTTTTGTTTTTCAGAAATCGCTTACTGCATCTTTAACCCATCTTTAGCTTCTTCAGTTGTGTTTGATCAGGGTTGAAGCCGAACTTTGCAGGAAGGTAGATCTTTAGGAATAGATTTGGGTACCCCTGGATTAGCGTATGTTTACATACTGTGCAAAAGTCTTAGGCTTGTTAATATGTTCAACCCAAAAAAATGGTTTTAAGCCAGTTATTTATATATTTTGCTGTGTCGGTAGGAAATATCAGTTTACATTTGCAAACATTCCTTTTGCCATTAATTTTAGTAATCCAGTGAGATTTTTATATGCACAAGGAGTCTGACAACAGCCAATATGCTCCACATGGAGATCTGATCTCACCATTATCAAATCCATCTGGGATTACATAAAGAAACTGAAAATAATTGAGACAGACTGAATCCAGAAGAACTGTGGCAACGTCTCCAAGATGCTTGAAGAAACCAAGCTGCAAAGCTACCTGAAAAACTATGTGCAAGTGTACCTGGACAAAAGCTGTTTTAAATGCAAATGGTGGTCACACCAAATATCGATGTGATTTAGTTAATAGAAGTTCATTGAAAAATAAAATCTATTTATGACATTATTTTTGAAAGCATGCACTTTACAGCATTTTTTTACACAAGTGCCTCAAACATTTCATTGGATTATTATAACTAATGGCAAAAGGAATGTTTGGAAATATAAACTGATATTTCCTACTGATGCACTACAGCAAAAATATAAATAACTGGCTTAAATACATTGTATTGGGGTGAACATGCTATATATATATATATATATACATACACACACACAATCTGCTTTTGTATAGTAAATAAGACATATGGTCTTTTATTATGCTAGGATATTTGTAACATTGGATTCAGATATACCTTGATGCATATAAAAGGTAAGACAATATAAAAAATAAGACAACACTTTTCAGAAAAATGCCAGTTTGAAATAAATAAATCACAAATTTCCTTTAGATTATAGTGCAGGGGTGCAAAACTCAATTCCTGGAGGGCCACAGCCCAGCAGCGTTTAGTTTCATCCCTGCTCCAAAACACACCTAGCTTTCACCAGCTATTATAAACCTCCTTGGCCTGATGTGCTCATGCAGTACCAGCAGAACTCAAAAGGGGGTGCACAACATCAGCAAAGATGCTCAGACTCATTGGAGGCCGAACTGTAAGTCAGGTTCACAGATTCTGGTAGCCTACACGTTTCACCCATGATCAAATAATTAATGAAACGTAATAAGATGCAGTGAATCTTTTTTTAAGCTACATAGAAGTCAAGCAGATGCTGATTTCTAATGCTTTTTTTTTTCTCAGTGAAGAAGTCACAGGGTGCACTTCATGTTTACTTCGCCAAAAATATTTCAGAGAGTAAAAATGGCCTCCGCTGTTATGAATTGCTCCTAATCCACTGGAGAGGGTCCAAAATATTATGATATTTATCTGCATCATCCGAGTCTTTAAATGTGGGTGTGTTTGAGTATGGTTCAGTAATTTGATAGCACATCTGTCGATCCACAATCTCTTCAAACCGCTGCCTTTAACTCATGCAGCGCACTTTCATGTGTGTTTAATTCGCCAATTAGTCTCAATGACTTCACATGTTTTTAAAAGCATCTTTGTGAAGGTCTCAGCTTTTAAAGGGCTAAAGTGAGATAAACCCTGGGATATTAAATTCAGCATACTGGCTGGTCATGGAATGGATCTGCAGGCTTTCCAGCACTTTTGTGCCAGCAGGCATTTAAAGTTTACAGCAGGGCTTCATATGGGACTTGATGACCTTCACAAACTGCATCAGAGGAGGCATGACTACAGCTGTAGAGACATTTCAAATTCAGCCATGTCCTGTGTCGGAGACATTTACTCTTACAAGGAGTAAGGGCTCCAACATTTCTGTGGTACATGGACCTTTGAAATGTTAAAAACTAGTGCAAGATGTTGTATTTTTTTGAGTTGAGAGTGTTGAAAGTGTGTTGAGGGGTTGTTAAAATGCATTGCCTGCAGTTAGGAATACTATAGCAGATGATTTCACATACAAAACCAGGTGGATCATTCCTACTACGCACTGCATTTTCATGTAATTATAGTAATTAATGAATTATCTTTTATTATAATTTTTTTTTTTATCTCACCCTGAAAATAATTTATTGGAAAGATATAATTAATAAAATGCCTGAGCTGGTCTAAATACAAATATTTCCAAATAAATACAAAACAAAAAGGTTAAAAAGGCACTGCATAACAATGAGCCATATTTGTAATTACAAACTTTAAAATAACAGCAAGACTAAGTGAGGAGTAACACATCACCTCAAGCAAAACTCCTGTGGTGTGTGTGAGAAAGTGTTTGTATATTTGTGTTTTCTCTCTTTCAGCTTACAAAGTGCTCAAGTAAAGCTTTTGCTGCCGTCCGGCAAAAGTACAGCTCCGTTTGAAGCTTTATTGGAAAGGTATGCTTGTTCCCTCAAGTATAGTTTTACACACATGGTGGTTGCTGGAGTGTGCGGCAGATCTTTCAGGAAAGAAAAAACAGATGTGGCCTCTTGTCTCTGTTAGCCACATCTCTCTTCAGGCCAATATACATTTCTAACTGACTGCTTTTAAGAAAGTGACCCATTACGCTGACAGATATATTTTTCAAACATTGTCCGGGCTTGTCAAAAGATTTCCAGGAGGTAGTGTAATTTGTTTGTGAACAGTTTATTAGCAGCAGCGGTAACATTTCCTCTCAGAGCATCTATTAGGGCTTTCAGAGTTTGAATATGATCGCTGATGGATCTAATGCAGCAGTGAAGGAGGCAGATAAGAGAATGTCAGAATAAAACAAAGCCAAGTGAGCAGATCCAGTCATAGGGTCAAACTCCAGTGAGTCACGCTGCCCTCTGCTGGCAAACACTTAATCTTAGGCCAAGACCCGCAGCGCAAAACCAGTAAAACTAGTGTGAATCACATTTCATGTGAAAGTGTAAACAATGTGAACTAGGCTGGATATTTATTTCCACTGTAACATGTCTTTGTTAATATATAAAAAAAAAGAAAAGAAAGATACTTCTCTTCTTATTCAGAAAGCCAGTCAGTCACATAGACACATGCTGTTTTATCAGGGAATTTGAATAATATTTTATTTTATAATAGCCAAGCATTACTTTTTCTCTGCTAGTATGCTATTTAGAATATATATATATATATATATATATATATATATATATATATATATATATATTTTTTTTTTTTTTTTTTTTTTGGCATCTGCGTGTGCTGTGTCTCCTCCTATAACATCTGTATCCTGGGTATAATGATTTCACAATCCCCTCCACAAGTCATTAAGCACTCCATGCTCCATACATATATGCAGAACACACCCTGAATCTTTAATACATGAGCACCATTAATCTCTGTACCATCTTTAAAAGCAGAATTAAACTTTCATTTGTATTTTTCTTTCCTGTGTGTCTGTTGAGCCCCCAGCCTACTCTACTTTTTAAATATTAATCAGTGCTGAATCACACATTGTAGAGCGTCTCTCTCTCTCTCTCTCTCTCTCTCTCTCTCTCTCTCTCTCTCTCTCTCTCTCTCTCTCTCTCTCTCTCTCTCTCTCTCTCTCTCTTCTCTCTCTCTCTCTCTCTCTGTTTTACACTAAACACAGCAACAAGCACCAACAAGCACTGGAAATACAGTACAAACAGTAATATTGTAAAATATCATTGCACTTTAAAATAGCTGTTTTCTGTTTTAATATAATTTAAAATGTAATTTATTTATGGGATGTCAAAGCTGAATTTGCAGCATCATTACTTCTCTCATTTGATGATTTAACATGTAACAAACTAATGATCTTATAGGATCATCATCTGTTTTTGTCCTGGACATAAAATCTAGTTTTTAGGTTTTGGTTTAGTTTTAGGCTTGAGCTGTTATCACCTACAATTTCCCTCCAATTTGTGGTATAGTTATTAGGTTTAGGGATAGGTTAAGGACTATATGGATTTGACAGGAATGCTGTTCCAAGAATATGTTCTACATTTGTGAACTACAGCTCATTTCAGGGTACTTTTCAAATATAGGCTATGCTCCATTTCTAGACAAAAGCAAGAAATCAAGAAACTTTAAAGAAGTCAAAGATTAAAATATGAAAATTCAATTAATAAATTCTAACATATGGATATTAAATAATTTAGGTAATAATAAATTAATTTTCCTGAGTGGAAATTACACTGTAAATTTCAATTTTACACAGAAAATGAATGTAAATAATGCCAAACTGTCAACTGTAAATTACTTTCAAAGGCAATATACATTTTACAAAAAAAAAAAAAAAAAAAAAAAAAAATGTTTTTTTAGAATTAATAATTAACTCAGTATATCTGTCCCAATATATAAAGTACTGGTCAAAAGTTTGGAAACATTAAGATTTTGAATACTTTTGAAATAAATCCATTAAGCTCACAAAAATTCAGTACAAACAGTAATATTGTGAAAAATTATTACACTTTAAAATAGCAGTTTTCTGTTTAATATAATTTAAAATGTAATTTATTTCTGTGATGTCAAAGCTGAATTTGCAGCATTATTATTCCAGTCTTCAATGTCACATCATCCTTCAGAAACAGTACAATTTTCTGATTTTCTGCTCAATTATTATCAATTATTATTGATGCTAATGATTAATAATGGTTCTTTTTTATGAATGTTGAAAAACACTTTTGCATGCTTAATATTTTTGTGGAAACTGTGATACATTTTAATCCAGATTCTTTGATGAATAGAAAGTTCAAAATAACAGCATTAATTTGAAATATAAATCTTTTGTAACAATATAAATGTATTTACTGTCTCTTTTGATCAATTTAATGTGTCCTTGCTGAATAAAAGTATTATTTTACTTACACCAAACCTTTGAATGGCAGTGTATGGTTGGTCATGTTTTTTTAAAAAAAATATAAAGCAGCACAACTGTTTTCAACATTGATAATAATAATGAATGCATGTTAGAATGATTTCTGAAGCTGATGAGTGGAGTTGATGCTGAAAATTAAGCTTTACCATCATAGAAATATTACTTTTAAAACATTAAAATAGTTATTTTAAATTGCAATACTATTTCACAATATTACTGTTTTACTGTATGTTTAATCAAATAAATACCGCTTTGGTGAGCAGAAGAGACTTCTTTCAGAAACATTAAAAAATCGTAAGGTTTCCAGACACTTGACTGGTACTGTATTTATCAGTACATTTTACAATTAATTTGCAAACTATGCAGTTTTTTTATTTATTTTTTTAAAAACCGCACCGTAATGCGTGTAATATTGTCCCTGAATTTGTACGGTAAAGATCTGGTAAGCACAGCTGGCATTTAGTTTTTACCGCAAATTTACTAAAATAAAAAAAAATAATAATAATAATTTATAGTGCTCATCTTACAAGCAACAACATTTAAACATGTCAAACAACCCACACAATCTTGCACTTATCATTCTTTATCTAATGCGAACTGTAATTAAGTTTAATTTCATATAATGGCCTTCTTAACGGGCAATATCTCCAAAGTTTCAGTGTGTAGGTCCAGGCGGTCCCTCTTCAAGCAGCTCCGCCCCGCAGTCGAGGAGACAGCGAAGAGACTGAGACATGTGCTGAGAGAGACAGCGCGTTGTGGAGGCAGGACCGATCGTCTTTAGGTAGGAAACAGATAAAATGTCATTTCACACTCGCGAGAGCCACTGTGTGTAAGGAGCAGCAAGTTGTTCGCGCGCAGAAGCGACATTTAAAGCGGCACACCGTCAACTTTGCGCGTGATGCGGCGCGTGTGGGTTCAGCATCGCGTCTGTGAGCGCGCCACGAGCCCGCAACCGTGATAACTTTCACATGGCAGTTCGACACTGAAGTGATGGCTACTTTTTACTCTCATTGACTGATGATAAAGAAGACCGACTCGGTCAGGTGGCTTAAGAGAGGAGTCTCACGGATCACGCGCATGTGTGGAGTATCAGCAGGATTTTAGAGCGCGCACGTTCGCCTGAATGGATGGTAACTATCTGGCCACTTTTTACGAGTCTGAAAAAAGTTATTTTAAAGCCACTGCAAGGAAGAATGGATGTGAAAAGCAAGCGGTATTGTAGTTTAACAAGCAGTGCTTCTGAGATGGAAACATCTCAAGCTATGGAGGTCGAGATGCTGGATGGATCCTCCGTGATAAGTTCTTTCACTGAGCTTTGACTTTACTTTTATTCCTTCACAGAAGAATGTGATGCTTTTGAATAAGACTCTCACACATATGATCGTTCCCTTTAAACGCATCTATTATTAACTGAGCTTGTATTTTCTCCCTGTTAATTGACATTATGGACAAGAACTCTGTTGCATATCAGATGGAGTTGACACTTTTCATGGTCGTCTTCCTGTTTTGGGTCACCGTGTGTGCGGATGACAGTAAGATCATTTCAGACCGGTATGCTGTGTACTGGAACAGCACGAATCCCAGGTAAGAAACACCTCAGTGCATCACAACTGAAAGGAGTGTGAGTCAAGTTTCAACTGCTATTGCAGAGTCATGGCTAGCAAGTTTTACTCTAGTTCTTCAAAACTATAGTCAGGCCAGAGTTGTTTGGAACTTTTCCCAGTGTATATATATATATATATACACACACACACACACACACACACACACACACACACACACACACATATATACACACACACACACACATATATATATATATATATATATATATATATATATATATATATATATATATATATATATATATATATATATATATGTATATATGTGTGTGTGTGTGTGTGTGTGTTTGTATATATATATATATGTATATGTATATGTGTGTGTGTGTGTGTGTGTGTGTATGGGAAACATATGGGTGACTCTTCAATTAGGGAAACTTTTCTGACCCTCTAGAAAAAAAGGCTTTATATAAACAACCCTTGTTCTAGTGTCCAACTTTTTATTTTGTCTGTTTACTTTTACCTAATTTGAAATATAGAAATAGTTGCGAATGCAATATTTAAAACATTTAAACATTATGTTGGGCTCATCTTCTATCTAGATATAAAAAAAAATCTTTTTTACTTGCACTTAAAGCATATTTTTATTATAATTATTTTATTATTATTTCAATTTATAATTGTATTTTATATGTCAGAGATTCTGCTGTCATTACCATCATTTTGAACATTTAGGAAAACATTTTTTTTTTCCTAAAAAAGTTTCTAACTGGTTATCATGTAAATATAAATTAATTTGTGCTTTTCAACTTTTCTCCAAAATAAAAAAAAATAAAAAAATAAATAAAAATTCATTACCGTCACAGATTATTTTACTATCCTGAAATCCACTCGAAGGTTGCTCAGGCCATATACTCCGATCTTTATTGTAGGATGTGTGATGTATATTTTAATATTGATTAAACAATTTGGAAGTTGTCGAAAAAGCCTCTAATTGAAGAATCACCATATATTATTTTATTTTTTAAATATGTTTTTCTTTGATCATTTTTGATACAAGTTAGGTGAAGTGATTTAAATCAGTCCTTAACATCAAGGGACACTCAGGGTCTTCCATTTGAGTTTTTTTATGTGCGATTTCACTCATAAAACCATCAAGATTTTATAACGCACACAAAAAGGCCTCACTTGGGCACTGTTTTAACAACTTGTGTGTTCTATTTAAAAGTACTTATAGGGCTTCTCACAAAATCAGCCTCTCTATGAGCATATTGTAACTTTATGGGCTCATTTATTGCACGCTTACTGTTTGACACTTGGTGTCTGTTATGAGTTACTGAGGGCTGTGTACAGTTACATTGTGTGCCTTTGGGGTGCGGGGTTGATAATCACCCAAAATATGTTAATACATGCATAGTCTGATTTCCTGTCAGCTTTTGAAGATACTGTTATTTTGTTTACTATTCTTTCTTCATGGATGTTTCTGAGGGGGGATCAGTACTGTTCATTTCATATCACCATATGGTTTAAATAGTCTAAGATGAAGCCCCCCTCTTGGAACACCCCAGCACCCCTCATCAGACCGCTTTCAAAGGCTGTTTCTGGCAGAGGACAGGGCTTTGTGTAACCACACAGTCAAACTTATACATTACATGCCACAGTTTTAACCAATTATAAGGCATTACTGAAAAGTCCACAGATGTTTGTTCTCATTAGTTCTGTGAAGAATTTCTAAAGTTCTTTTTTGAGTTCTAGATTTGTAGTTTTTGCTTTTTGTCTTCTGTAAGAACGTTTGTATTGAACTTTTTTTTAATGAAAAACAATAGCATGGAAGGAAGTTAACAAAGAAAAAGAGAAGAGAATTTTATTTGCGTATCTTATTTTTTTTTCCAGTTCATCTTAAAGGAAAGAATGCTGAGTTGAGTGTATAATGTATTTATTTATTTTTTAAGAAAGAGACTGCACATAGTTTAAGCCTTTAAAAAGTTAATGGCCTTTTTTTTTTTAAGTTTTCTGTCCCATATTCCATGCATCCATAGATTCAGATAATTAAAAATCTCTGATTACAGCAGAGATATATTTTAATATATATTAAAAATATATATAATATATTTTTTCTATATATTTTTCCACCTGTAAGTTGTGTGTGTTTGTGTCTGCTGTGCTATGTCAGAGCAGTGAAATTTTTGTTCAGCTAAACTGAGATGGGTCTTCCCTCTGTGTGTGTGTGTGTGAGAGAGAGAGAGCTCAGGGAAAAGGCATCTCTATTATTAGGCTGCAGAGTTTTTAACCCGTACTATTGATTTTTACCGGTCAGCCAGTAAATCAATGAGATGTATCAGTTCTTCCAGGTTTGGATGGTCAGAAACGCAGAGCAGATATGCATTGTAGCTCCATTGATTTGCATTGGTTGTTTGCAAACCTGGAAAACTGAAATTTGAGTTTGCGGGCTCATTCTGAGCGGTGGTTTTCTAGCACGTCACCATAAAAGCGAGCTGTGCCGTCTGGTGTGGTTTGAGTCAAGTCTCGACTGTTTGAGTCTGTTGTGTGGCTCAATTAGAAGTGTGAGACTGAAATGACTTGTGCTAAATGACCCCAATCAGAGCATAAATAAATACACTGAAATACATTTCTGCTCTCTATGAGGTTCAGCCCTGAGGTGTCGATTTAACCCTTGTGGCTTTACGGTGAGGTCCACGAGGAGACTGGTGACTTATAAAGAGCATTTAGGGTGAAATGTGAGTTTTTACATAGGTACCCCATCATGCAGCACTTTGGAACCGTTTCAGAATGGAGCTGTTCAGGTCCGAAGAGTAATCTTTGTGATTACATTTTTGAGTGGAGCAGCTAAATAGTTAGTGAATGCTTGTGTGAATAAAGTTTAGTTTTTAAGCTATTTAGCAGGCGCTCTTATCTGTAGAGACTTAGGAAGAAGACTTTAGTTTAATTTGTGACCTGCTGAGAACTACATGGCATGTCTTATTATTGATGTTTTGCTAAGTGTTGGAAAAATGTTTTATTTTTGTAGTTTGGCACTTTTAGTTTTTCTTTTTTTATGGCTATTATTATTATTATTATTTTTAAATAATAATTCTTTATTTTAATTAATTAATGAAAGGAAATATTTTATTGGATTGATTTTTTTTTTCCGCGTGCCAGTAAAATATGCAATGAATTGTTTCTTCATAACGAATAAAGATTTTTCTGAATTTTTTTAAGCGACTCATAAAAATCCTGTTATGAAATCCGAATTTTTTTCACTATAATCTTCACTATTAAATATCAATTCACTATAATAAGAACCCATTGTTCTGGTAGGGAAGCATTTCTTTGTATGGTTTTATTTTATTTTCTCACTCTTTGGCATAGTGTAATTGGTTCCTCAAGGTTATGAGGGATGCCTAGTGTCAGAGGACTTCTGTATGAGGGCAAGACACAGATATGACTGTCTGAATCCACATGGATTTTTATTCTCTTAGGGTCATTAACCTCTATTGTGATTGGTATGCTTGAAATTAATGACTTCAAGCTTGACCTTGGATGCTCGTGTCAAACTTCAGCTCCTGTAGGTGGCAGTGCACCACATTCTGCCCCAGTTTACGGATTTGTCCGCCATTTTGTGAACCCTCACACTTGCATCTGGATTATGGTGCAAGACGATGACAAAAAAATGGAGTATGGGGTTAATTCAGTCATACTATGAGAATTAACCAGTTTTTTTTTTTTTTTTTCATTTTATTACAAATAACAAAATTTTGAGGTTTATCACCTAGGGCATTATTTTGAAACTATTAGTATATTATTGACAGTTATAATTTAGTTGTCATTTTCATATCTATCTAGCATAGAGTGTTGAAAAAATTAATGCGCTAAATGTACTTGCATTTATTGTAGAGACAAATTATCGTTACGGTAAAGCATCTGTTATTCAGACATGCGTTCTTGAATTTGTTCAAGATTTTGTGTTGTTCGCTTAAACAACACAATTCATAACACAGTTATTTAGCAAACAAGTGTGCTGATTTTTTTTAATCTAATTTATCTCTCTATGGCAAGTCATATAAATACCCAGTGCCCAGTTTATTGTGCCTGACATTAATTGATTTTTCTGTTTTAAGCAGCACTTAGAGTTCAGTCAGCTTCCACTTCTTTGTTTGTGCATTCTTTCCGTATGTGTTTATAATTCATTTCTGGGCAGCTGGAGGGTGGCAATTTACAGTCTGCTTTCATCTAGACAGAAATACCTCAAATTTCACAATGCATGACCGAGTGTTTCTTCTGCTAAGACTGTGACCTGCCGTCCCGAGGGTTGGGGGAACAATTTAGCCTCTTTGTAGGAAAACACTTTGAGAGAAAACCCATTCCAACCACCAAATTGTCGTCCATCCCGTGACTTATTGCAACTTTAGCATGAGATCGCTGTTTTGTTCGGTGGTTTAATCAAATTAACTCATCCATTAAAGTGTATAAATATAATCATTGTTTTTTTCCCAACGACCCTCGTCCATTAATACGCAGTAACTACAGTGAGGGAAAGCACTTAAACTGACAGCGCTCTGGGCACAGTGAATTCGTTAGTTTGGAAATCAGATTACAGTGGGAATGGCAGTCAGCTGTGTCCACTTGCTAAAACAACAGTGCATCTTTTAAGATGGGTGCATGGAGTCACGCAGCCTCACTGGTGCTTTGTTTCTATGAGATTACGGGCTACTTCTGTTGGAGAACTGTAGGAAGAAATTCAGTTACTGGGGTCTGTAGGTCAGCGGTTATTATAGCTATAATGCTTCCATTCTGTTATTGATGTTTACCGCTGGACTTCAGATTCATCTGCTAATGATTATCAATGACAGAATGTTTCATGAGACCTTTGTTCTCTAAATACATGAACCAAAAAGGGAATTGAGCCCTTGTCGGCAGTGAATGATGCAAATGGTCGAACGCCATATTGCATCAAAAGGCTCCAACATGTAATTAAAGATTAAAGTTGCAGCATGTTTTTTACATAAAACGACTATGAAATTTTGTAATCAGTAATCTAGGTTCAAAGATTCGTTGAGTAAAATGACGACTCATCGGCGTATTTCATTTTCAGCATTAATCAAAGTTATATTTCCTTAGGTTGGAATAAAACATCCCACTGTGCCAGTCACTGAATAGTGGAAACAGTCGTGCTTCTCTAAATTTGTATTGCAGGAGTAACATAACCCTCTCCGCCATTATCTGCACTATCCTGCCCCCCACCCTGCAACAAGATGACTGCTCATACCTGAACATTTGCACAGATGTGACATTCTTTGCAAACAACTCAAAAAACTTCAGTGTACAAACAGACAATATAGACAAACATCAAGGTTGGTGTTTATAAACGCATGTTTATTTATATTTTAAAGCAAAATATTTTAAGCTAGTTTATGTTTACGCCAGATATGTTTTGTTAAAAAAATACCCGTTAGTGTTATTGTTGTATAGTGTATAAGTTTAATGTCAAACATCGTGCTTTTTTTTTTAAACAGTGATTTATTTATCTTTAATTGTTTTGTTGTAAGGTGTATTCATTTTTCTTTGTCTGCTTTCAAAACGTTTGAAATCACTCTGATTAGAACGTCAAAACTGTTTTATAGAAAGCAGCAGCCAAAATGCTTTCTGTGCAGGCACTATGACAGTCAATTTTCACGCTTGTTCTCTGCGGTGGACACAAACCAGAATTCATTCTCAGGACCTTACAGGGCACCTTATCACCCCTGCGTCCTCACCTCTTTGTGTGGCGGTTTATTTTTGTCTGTTTTTATACCCAGCAACAGCCCCAATCACAGCGTCACCCTGCCTTCTGTATTACTCATAAATTTTAATGCCTGACCCACATTCACGTAGCACATTGGCAGTCACGTGCATCCAGGGAACTCAAACTTGGTTTGAGGTAGGTGTTCGTTCATGGGTGGATCTTTCCCTCAACGGAAGATTTCAAAGCAGCATTGCATGCTGGCTTTGGTTTAAATAGCAAATCTGAGGACTAGGTGTTTGTTTAAATATCTTCTTGTCGTGCTTTTATCCAGGTGCTATTGGGTTCTCGGTCAAGTTAGCTCGGGACGCTCCTCTCTCTCAGGACCAAGGCCTTTCTCATTTAGTGTACAGTATTTATGAGACGCAGAGTGCCAGAAAGCCCTCCCTCAGATGGGATTGTTTTTAAGCGAAGTGAGATCACCAAAACCACTTTCTCTTTCTTGTATTGTGGGCCGAATGAGCTTTTAAGTTAAATTATTTTTTAAACAAACTAATTGTTTTCTTAATTTCTTTTCCTTAATATTAATTACGCTGATTTCATGTTTGTGTTTTATAAAAATATACATATAATCACATTTCTTGAAAAACTAATTTAAGGCACCAGGCATCACATTGTTTAATTTATTCACTGTCTTAATTCGGCTGGAACTGTAGTTTAGTTCTGTTGACCCACATATAGTCGGCTCATTATGTCTATCCACAAACTCCTCATTTCTCTCCTCGAGTGATTTTTATTCGGAAATACACTCTGCTCTCTGCTAGGAAAGGGAGGGTGATTTTATGTCTCAAACCTAATTTGTGAAATTGCTTGTACATAGCCGTTTTTTTTTTTTTTTACGGGAGTCTTATATGTTATAATACTTAAAATACCTGATGTTATTCATCTGTGCTATAACTGAAAATGAAAGACATGCACTATACACATTATATGGTGGCAGAAAGAATTATGGGGAAATATATTCTCTGAAAAAAATAAATAAAAATTAGTCAGTGCCGAATTGTTTTTATTTTGACATGATTATTCAGTATTAACATGGTCAAAGTACAGTGCACTTCCTGAGAAAAATAAAGATGCAATCATTTGTCAAACAATCCTCCAAAAAATTGTTACATGGGTTTTGCTTCATAAGTTTATCATAAGGTGTCAGACGTATTCAGTCTGAATCGAGCAGTGCCGTCTTCTGTACTTCATGTGCATTTTCCTGATTATTATTTAAATGTATATATATATATATTTTTATAATGTTAAACCTTTTACTCTTCCGCACTAAGTAATTAAGTTTTACTGCTGTAATAATTGCCAAAACGATAGAAAAAATGCACATCGCTTTAAAAAAGGAACCGCATATGCTGCAATGAAATGTAACATAAAGTATTTATAAAATATTATTTTATTTTGTGTGGAATGCATGTGAATTTGAAATTATGCAGAATCCTCAATTATAATTCACACTATGGACATATAAAATACTCACAATATAAAATATTTTTTATAAATATTCACATTTATGGAGAGAGATTTTATGCGTTATGTTTCATATAGTTTAATATTCTATGTACAATAAAATCACGAACAAGATAATTTGACATGAAAGTGCCCACTTACAAAGTGGCTCACAAATATATTTCTCAGTTGGGAAAACTGAGGCCACATTTACACATAGCCGGGTATTTAGAGAAACGAATATTTCCCCCCCTCCGTTTTCAAAAATAACATCGTGCAGACATCATCGTTTTAAAAAAAATTGTCGTTTACATCAACCCGCATAACTACGCTGTCGAGCGCCATTATAACTATACCAAACCTATGGGCGGCAGTGTAGGGAGGAGCCAAACAAACTCTAAACATAGGGCGCTCACATGACGTAAGCATTTTCTAGCGCATAATATGACGTTTGAGAACCTAAAACCCCGTTTCTCACAGTTGACACGGCAACACATAACCGGCGTTTTCAGAAATCTCCACTTTGGCCGGAGTTTTTAGAAATAATCGTTTTCTGGGATAAAAACGGCGTTTCGTGTAAATGACAGGCCAAAACGCAGAGAAATATCTGTGTTTTCCCATCGTGTAAACGGGGCCTGAATATACTTGAATATTTTACTAAATGATACATATCAGTAAATAAGAATATCATACCACCTGGATTTTGGCAAAACTCTGAATGTCTCAGCTGTGTAAAATTTGAGTAATTAAGTTTAGGAGAATATGATTCCTGATGCTGGAGCCTCCAGGTGACTTTTATTTGATCTAAAAAACATTTTTTTAGTCTGTTTTGCATGTGACTCCATCTCCCTAAAGCTGAATTAGTGCCGATGTGTTTAGTTGATTCACCTGTTTTCACTTTGCAAATGTCTTCTTTTCACCAATGGGTTGAAAAGCCACTGAACACATGGTTCTGTCTTCAAGTGAGAGGGAGGAGCTGCCCACACATCTCAGTAGGCCTTGACCTTCAAATAACTCGACATTTCTAAAGGAAAAGAATAGGAAAGCATGTGAGAAGTGGAACATTGCCTCCTTAGTCATCTGGGAGTTTTCTCTCTTGAACTGTAGATACGTCAAACCTGTCATTCTTGCAGAACCAGAGAAAAGCCCTCTTATGCAGGGAATGTGTTGGCAGAGCAGGGACTTGGGTTTGGGACCAATTCATGAAGGAAAACTGCCGACCCTTACCCTAAATATCTGCTGCACGCCCACTGCCAGGGATAGTGGGACAGTTTTTAAATGCATATCTGTATCACCTCATGCTCTCCATGCACTGCAAACCATGCGGTTTCATGAACTCAGCCAGCATCTGTAGCTATGCTTACCACTGACAGATCCTGCTCAGCATTTACTTAGAAAAGCTGAATTAAGCAGTAATTCTAAAAATAACTTTAATTTGAGCAATAACATGTTTGCTATAAATGAACATAAAAATTACATACAGTTAAAATCCAATATTTATTCAGCAAATAAACATTTTGTTTTGTTTGGTTTTTAAAACAAATTAGTTCGGGATTGTATTACTTGTGAATAAAATGGTCATACCTAGGATATCTAGGTCCACCAAAGGAGGGAGAGCATTTTCACATTTAGCTCCAAAACTCTGGAATAGCCTTCCTGATACTGTTCGTTGCTCAGACTCGCTCTCCCAGTTTAAAACTAGATTAAAGACGCATCTCTTCAGCCAGGCATTCATATAATACTAATAGTTCATAAACGCCAGAGGAGAACTGGCCCCCGACTGAGCCTGGGTTCTCCCAAGGTTTTTTTTTTTTTCTCCATTAGGTCACCTGATGGAGTTTTTCGGTTCCTTGCCACTGTTGCCTTTGGCTTGCTCAGTTGGGGATATTTAATTTAATTAATCAATCAACACTATTGATCAGCATTACCAAACGTGGACGTTTTCCACTAGAAACAAACATTGATGTATTATTTTAATTTAATACTGTGAAGCTGCTTTGATACAATCTGTATTGTGAAAAGCGCAATATAAATAAACTTGACTTGACTAGATGGAGAGTAACACGGCATATTGTTTAATGTCAAATGTAGGAGAGTGATGATGCTCAATAACTGTATGCGTTGTTGACTATGTAGATTTAGGAAGATATTATGATATTGCTGAATTCAGGTTTAATCCTTTTGTTGGGGTAACTATATTAATAATTAAGACATTCATACATTAATTACATTATACCTGTATATTGTTGTATTTTTGCAATGCGTTTGTATGGTGTTACTTAACGTTTTTTTTTATTTTTTTTTTATTAAGTACAGAAATGCAGCCCAAAAAATAAAATGTTCAAAATGTTGTGTAGTGCTTTTCGGTAGTTTTTGCTACTCAAGAAGCAGAATTATTTTCAGAAGTGTCTTTTAGTGACAAATTGTTGTTTTCTCATAGTCTTAATCAGGAGCAGGCGTGGACAAGGAGGTCAGTTTCTGTGCCCTTTTTTTCGCCCCCAGCACAAAGACAATCACGCCTCCGACTGAACCACCAACCCCCCCCAAAAAAGTGGAATTTTTGATGTCTTCTGATGACAGGGTTCTGCGAGAGAGACTGTGGTTGATATCGATTAATAATGACAAAACTATAACATAACTGCGTGAGCTTATTTGCCAACCAGATGTTTACAAGTTATTGTGGAGAATGGGGCTAGTTGTCAAGCTTTTTACTCCTGTGAATATATTTATTCAGAGTAGGTTTATTTTTGAAAGTTAATTTCTACAGGCATAAACGATAAAAAGTCTTGGCTTTTCCGGTTAAAATTGACCTTTGTTCAATAGTAGATTCTTGTCGGGTTTGTGTACTATTTAAGTTGTAATAAAAATATGATTAAGTAATTTTGTTGTTGTTGCGCAATGCACGGATGAAAAAAAAAAGTAGTGTGCACAAAAATATTATAATATTTGACTTGAAACGTCTACAGATCCAAATTTAGGAAATAACCCACTTGACATCTGCCATATACTATACATGACTCTAAGTGTAAAAATACACTTTCCTTCCCAAAGAGAGAACTTTCCTGATGTTTGTTACACCCGTATATTTGTTACAGTGAAGATCAGTTAGTTTTCTCTGCTTGTTTTGTGAAAGGCAAAGAGACAGTAAAGTACACGGAAAGAGAGAGCACGCGGTTCGGCCTTTTTATGTTGCATGATGGGTAGGATGATTGAGCTGTGTGCGGGCGGCACTGCATATGCCCGAAACAGCCTTAAAAATGCCTCGGCTGCCTCCAAATGTAGGTTACTGTGACAGGCAAAGCAAAAATGTAATTCTCACAAGCCTGCAGTGATGCTATGGTACCTTTGACCCATGTGTCATAATGTAACACTCGGAAATACATACTTGGAGTTTTAATGTAACTCTTGAAATAATTTGGTAAGAAAAAAAGATGTTCTCTACGGAAATTTTTTATAATATTGCTAAATATTAAGATTTCTAAAGTGCGTTGTGGTTTAAGCATACAGGAACATGGGGCCAAGGCTGCAGTGCAAGGAACAAATTGCATTTCAGTTATATATACATATATTTTTTTTACACCATTGGAAATAAATTGAATTGGTTGATTCGGCTTCAGCAGGTCAGTGTGTTCAGTCCAGATTTGTGCTGAAAAGAAGCGTTGCATAAAAACCCATTGACAGAAGCTAGAGAAGTACTTATCTTGCAAATTTCCACGGCATATACTGTACGTTATTCTGCCATGAAATGGCTAATCCCGGCACAGGTGTGATCACGGATTGATGTCTCACCTTTTGAGCTGTGAACGAGCCAGCTGCTGATCAGGACACAGGAAGATTACCTGGGCAGTGTTGTGAGTTTAAACAGGATTAGCCATTTCAACTCAGGTGCTACGCTAACAGGATTATAGACTTACTTCACTGCACCATCCCAGCTTCCAGTTGTAGTCCAAAACAAAGGTATGTTTGACACACCACACATTATTGTTGTCGACAAACATTTGGCCACACGCTTAGTGTTTGTTTTTTGATGATCAAATACTTTTTAACATTCCAATGTAATATGCTAACTACAAGTAAGACATTAATAAGTTGATTCCCCTGAAAAGTGTAAACACACTGTCTCTGAGGTAATATCAAAACAAATTCTGTTTGCGAACTCTGACCAGCCTGACATAGCAACAGTGGCTCACCCAATGGCGTGAGTTCGGGGGTGAGGCTGTCTGTTATTTTGACCAATGAGAGACATGGGTGACTTTTTGAAAACAGTTGTTATTTTCTATAAATAAATTCTGTTTGGTAAGGCTAGTTGCAAAAATCTGTCATACTTTAGCTTGAACATACCCTGATTAACATTATATTAGTTTTTAAATTAACTGGATACTGTTTACCGTTTGTGTTTTAGCGAATGAGATAGATTCTCAGCCCTGATCTCTGTTCACATGATATTCTGGTTATGATTATTATCACATGCTTCATGTTCTGTGTGACAAGGGTTGATGACAACCCGCAGGACTTTGGTCTGTTCAAGGCCAAACAGAGAGAAAATCCCAAGAAGGATGTATTTTTAATCCAAGGATTTTGTCTTGAAAAGCCAAACTCCTCCAGAGGGCTTTGAGGTTCCTCCAGAATTCCACGGCTCCTCAGCCACGTATCATGGGGGAGGAAAGAAACTGCATGTCTATACTGATAAAGAAAGATTAGTGTTGGAAATTAATTATTATGAAAATAATTTTATTGTCATGTTTGAAGTCTTAAATGACATTCGTTCATGAAATATGTTGCACAAGCCAGTATTGGTTAAATATGGTTCTTTTAAAAAAAGATTCTTTTTTTTTTTTCTGGTCAACCATTGTTACAAATCTGATGTAGTTACAGTTGTGGTCAGAATAATTGGCACCCCTGGTAAATATGATCAAAGATGGCTGTAAAATAAATCTGCATTGTTTATCCTTTTGATCTTTCATTCAAAAAATGTGCAAAAATCTAAACTTTCATTGAAGTAAAATAATTGAAAGTGGGGGCAAATTGCATTATGAAATAAATGTTTTTTCTTCTTCTCCAAAACACGTTGGCCATAATTATTGGCACCCTTTTATTTAATACTTTTTTGCAACCTCCTTTTACCAAGATAACAGCTCTGAGTTTTCTCCTGTAACGCCTGATGAGTTTGGAGAACACCTGACAAGAGATTAGAGACCATTCTTCTTTACAGAATCTCTCCAGATCCTTGTTGGTGCTTCTTCTCTTCAGTTCACCCCACTCATTTTCTATAGGGTTCAAATCAGGGGACTGTGATGGTAATGGCAGAAGCTTCATTTTGTGATAAGTGACACTTTTTTGTGTTGATTTTGATGTTTGTTTTGGATTGTTGTTCTGGCCCATTATAAGATTTCTAGCAGGGGCTGTCAGGTTTTGATTTTTTATATGTTGGTATTTGCTACAATCCATGATACCATGTATCTGAACAACATTTCCAGGACCTTCAGCAAAACTAATAGGCCCACAACATTAAAGATCCAGCAGTATATTTTACTGTGGGCATGGGGTACTTTTTATCCCTGTTTGCACCAAACTCATCTTTTTTTTTTTTTTTTTTTTTTTAGTTTAATCTGACCATAGAATCCGGTCCCTTTTAAAGATCCTGTCTGACAACTGAAAATGCTAAATTTTTAGTGAGGAGGATTTTTCTTGAAACCCTCCCAAATAACGTGGTGATGTAGGGGTTGTTTTATTTATTTAATTTTTTTTAGGCTTTCTGACCCCAAGACTCAATTTATCTCTGCAATTCTCCATCTGTGATCCTTGAAGAGTCTTTGGCCACTCAAACTTTCCTCCTCACCGTGTATTAAGACAATATAGACACATCCTCTTCCAGGCAGATTTGTAACATCTTTGATTGGAACTTCTTAATTATTACCCTGATGGTGGAAATGGGATTTTTCAATGCTTTAGCTATTTTCTTACAGCCACTTTCTATTTTGTGAAGCACAACAATCTTTTGCTGTACATCAGAACTATATTCTTTGGTTTTACCCATTGGGATGGATGATTAAGGAAATTTGGCCTTTGTGTTTTCTCATATTTATACTCCCGTGAAACAAGAAGTCATAGCTAGACAATTTCATGTTCCTAGACACCCTGGTGAGCTAAATTTTTTTAATATTAATGGGAATAATCTTCAGAGATATCTTACCTGTAAAAAATTCTAGGGGTGACAATAATTGTGGCCAACGTGTTTTGGAGAAAAAAACATTTATTTCATAATATGATTTCCCCTGACTTTTAATTATTTTACTTCAATAAAAGGTTCGTTTTTTTTTTTTTTTTTAATGAGAGATCAAAAGGATAAAAAATGCTGATTTATTTTTACAGCCATCTTTGATCATATTTACCAGGGGTGCCAATAATTCTGACCACAACTGTATGACTGTGTTGTACATGATTATGTAGCATTTGATACTATGGTGATGGGAAAAGTTTTTTTTAACACCAAAAAGTACACTATGCCTATTCATCAACTCTTTTCTAAAGAGTTTAACCAAAGCACTGTAACGATATATTCATTTGATGGTTTTCCCAATGCCACATGGGAACTATTCACATTTTTTTTTTGTACTAAAACATCCCTGATCCAGATCTCACAGACGGCATCTCTAAATCATGTGTCTGACAGGTAAAGGGCACTTAACAGGGCAAGCTGGAATTCATCAAAGCAATCTTTTTAATGGTAGGCCATTCCTCGATTCTCTTTGTGTCTTTTCCAACCAATTACAATGAAGAGAAATAATATATATTTTTAATTGTTATTATTATTATTATTATTATTATTATCATTTCACTCTAATGCTAACATTTCTGCAAGACAGTTACTTTATAAAGTAATAAAACAAATAAAAAAATCATTGCTGTCGGGCAGAAAACTCCATATTTCAACATTTTAATTTGTCTTTATAAATCATTAGCTACTATTGGTCACCTCTTATGCTGTCTGTGGGTTTCACAAAAATTTAACAAATGAAAATAGCTTGTGACTAACCCTTGTAACTCCATTGGCCCCTCAAACTCCACCCTCCTCAAAATTGAATGCATTGCAAACAAGCATAAACGATCCAAAAATGTGTGTAGCACTTCAAAGGTAAATAAGGAACTGTTTGTTTGTATAAGTACAGCTTTTTCTTTCTATACTCAAGAAACACTATATATAAAGGCTAAAGTTTCATGTATTTCTTTTAAGCGGTGAAGAGTGTCTTAGTCTAGCATTTGTCGTCGAGTCATAGCCAATACTGTCTTAAATAGCCTGTGTGTAGCACTTTATCTTTTTATAACATGAGATTTTGACCAAATGACAGAAAAAACGGAGCGCCCACATAGCTACAATAACCTTCATAACCTGTAAGTTGATGCGGATGTAAGTTGCCTCAGATGCGGCCATTCTAATAACAGAAAAAAAAAAGAAAACATGACATTCGCTGGTCAAAAACTTTGTAACTTTGTTTGAGCTTGATTGTTGTAAAATTTAAATTATATAATGACTCATGCAAGTAAATGATCATAATGACGCAATATCAACTTTGACAACACAGTGTTTATTTATTTTTAAAATAGAGGGTTTTTTTCCATTTCTTGAAGTAGCAGTTTTGGTTATACAAGGTTGCTGGGAAGGCAAAAATTTATTTTGTCTATGTCATAATATGTAAATCCAAAAATCCGTCCCTGCACAAAGATATGAATATTGACACAGACTTTCTTAATTTTAAAGCGTGCCCTTTTCCCCCTTTTTTTATATATATTTTCAAATCATGCATTGATGCGTTTTTACACTCTTAAGCATTCACTTTGCCTTCACATTTGAACAGAAGCAGATTTTTGTCAGGTACCAAAATTTAGTATCTGTGTATTTTAGCAATACAGAGGAACAGTTGGAGTTGGTATATTCAGTTCTTCTTTAAACTTGCATGGAAATGTACAAAACTTCTGAACGTAACCTTTCATCATCTGTAGTTTGACCCAGATAGTTAATTATGATGGAGAATTCTCTCCAACGCTGAGGGCAGTCACAAAGGTCAAATGAACGATCCATTTCTATCCCTTTTCTTCCAGATGTTTGGAGTTCAGTGACAATGGCAACAATCACAGGAGATTCAGTGTCATTAACCTCTTATTCCATCACCATTAACCCTCCGGTGAAGAAAAAATCTAAACCAAACACATCAGTGAGACACATAATCTGTCTATTGCTGTCAGTTCATAATGTCTTATTTTTAGGTCAAACAGATGTGCTGTTTCATCATGGTTGGTGTCTGTGTGTGTGCGTGTGTGTGTGTTTGGAAAAATATTGTCAACACTGATAGCTCTATTCCTAAACCTAGTGAGCTGCCTTGTTTCATATGGCCTACATAGGCAAATGATTTGTAAGGCAGCATCCTAAAAAAATCAACCTCTAACTTGTTTGTTTTGGAATGCTCTTCATGGAAAAATAGGTAAAGGAAGAATAAATATATTCTAAAAAGAATAAGTATATGTAGCACACACAAATGTTAAAATAAAATAGATAAATAGGGATGCGCCGATAATAAAATTCTAGCCAAAAACATTTTATTTTATGGCCGATAATCAGTAAATAGCAGATTATCACAATTCTATACTATTTTGTCACACACACAAAAAAAAACTGTGCTTTTAAAGATTACCTTTGAGTGTTAGATTCAAAGGTTTGGAGACGATTTTGTTATATTTTTGAAAGCAAATCTCTTATGCATTTATTTGATCAAAAGTACAATAGAACAGTAATGTGAAATATTGTTACAAATAAAATAATTGTTTTTCTATTTTAATATCTTTTAAAATATAATTTATTCCTGTGATGGCAAAGCCTGTCATATGATCCATCTAATAAGGAATCATTCAAGCCTATTTTGTACTCAAGAAACCATGATACAATTTCTTTTCTTTTTGGTACTGAATGATTATATATAACTATATAACTGCAGTCTATCTATAAAAATTTCACCGCATTCTGGTGAAGAACAATGCTCTCGTTTTTGGAGGCAGCATGGGAGGCCTTAAAATGCTAACTAGATTTTGGAAGAGCAATGTGTGTTGATGGCTCTGTTTCTGCTTCCTTACTGCATCATTAGATCATCTCTTTGTCCTGCGTCTGTTCCACATGTCTGGCTGTTCAGCGGCTCTGCATGTCAACACATCACGGTCAGCAGGATTAACCGGTTCCTCTCCATTAGAGAGCCTCCCACTCGGACACACTGAGAGTATGACATTTGCCATTCCCGTATGCTGTAAAAAACATAGCTTAATACACTCCATTACCAAGCACTCTGGGAAAATGTCTTTTTACCTCATGTAACGGTAACAGACTCTCTTTTTTTTCTCGAAACCTGTAGCCAGTGGTCAAAGTAACCGTTTGCTCACTAGACAGCAGCGCACTTAGTTCTTTTGAAAAGCCACTGCCTTATACTGCTGCTTCTCAGGTCGAGGAAAGAGGGAATTTCATGGGTCATTAGCATGGTTCATAACCACGCCTTACGCTAAGGACTTTTCAAGATGTGATCTCGATGGGCCTGCATTTGATGGTATAAAAAGAAAGAGCATTTGGGGCCTCGCCTGGATGTGGGGGAAATTTCTATGCACTGAACTGCCTGCCTGAAGGGAGACCAGGAGTCGAACGGTGACTCACAGTGTGGCGAGTGATCTAAACATCCAGGAGGACTGGAAAGGTGAGAGGTCTTTTAAAACCGAGTTCAGGGGTCGATCTTTTGGTAAGCTCTCGGTGACATCTTGAAACTTCAGCTTCAAGACCAGAATGTTTGTGCCCAGTAAGTGGACACGTTTGATGCCTTTGGAGGAGCGGCAGGCTCATCCTGGTTTGATCCCTTACAGTCTCCCTTTCTAAGTGCTAGTAGGTGCTGGTGAGGTTGTTTTAATCTGTCTGCAGAATGGGCAATTAGGAAATCCTCGGAAGCACCGGGCCACTGAGCCCTTTATTGAGGAGCTCACTCCACACACAGGGATTAAATCGGCAGAGAGAGACTCCGCTGCAAGGGTCTTTTCTGCCACATTAGCTTTTACAAAAGGGATTTCAGAGGTCTAGGAACAGCAGCCCCCACCTTTGCCCCATCCTCCGTCAGAGTTCGGTGGTCGCAATTAACCGATGTTCCCATAGAAGGTGCATCTGCAGGTCCGGTCGGGATGAGGGCCCCTGTGTCCCCTGCACTACACCCTTTAAAACTATAATTAAAGTTGAGACAACTCTTAGAACCAAAGAGATGATGGGAGGGCTAAAGGCGCTTTGTTCAAGGCCTTTTTGGAGGAAATCAAGCCTTGTTGGTTGAACTAGTCTGCATGACTGATCAGCTTCAACAGACCACAGGGTGTAGATGGGCTTTGTGTGCTGGAGAAGGGGGTGGCATCAATAAAATGCATTGAGTACTACTCGGATAACTTCAAAAGCCAGTGGCTCAAACTAGCCTGTATCTAAGCTGACAGATGAAGACTAGACTTTCGATTGTTATTTAAATGACACTTGAATAAAGCACATTTTCTTTTTTCAAGCAAAAGAGACAAGAGACATGTCTAAGGACATCACACAGCACCTAAAAAAGGCTAATGCGTATTTACCGGTCAGTTCAGTACTGAGGTATTGCTGTACTACAGGCTGTTTTTTTAATATGTTTACTGTGTCGGAAACGAAAAGAGACATATTTTATCCATTAGACAAACTTTATTAAATCCCGGGGCACTCAGGGGAAAATAGCAGAGGGATTATTGCTCTTTTACAAACGACTAGTTTTGTATTACGATATATTGCCTCTTTAGACACTCTGAAACTTCATTCTTGGCTTTGCCGGTGTTTGTACTATGTTGAATGCTGGCCTCTGCAGTGCCGGCTTGGTTCGCAGTGGCACAGTGCACCAGGCTTTGTTAATACTGCCCTTAATCCCTGCCCTTCAGGGGGCCTTATACCCAACACCCACTCTCTTCTAAGATCAAGAGCCCTGTGGGCGACACTTTCACTGTAGAATAGCCTCGGGGTATCATTCCGGTCACAATCACATCGCCACACTGAGTTATGGCACAACTGTTAAACTTGGGCTTTTACTTGTCTGATATCTGACAGAAAACTTGAGACACTTGTAAGAGTTAGAAAACACTCCTGAGTTTAACTTGTCTTATTTTGTGGTTCGCAGAGTTTTTAATGGCTGATGCAGAGGACTGGTCAGCAGGGTGACTGATGGCCTGGTTGTGCCTGCAGAACACATTTTAAACAAAAGCTTCACAGAATAAAGTGAATGCCTGTCTACATGTGTCCTGCCCCTTGGATGTTCATTTATTAAATATTTTGGCTAATTTGATGATGTGGCCAGTGCAAGTTCAGTACCCTCAACTCTGTTTAACACATTTTATGCTATTTTTCCCACCAAAAGCAGCACAGAAAATTACAGAAAAAGTCTGAAAATGGGAACAAAAGGCTGATTCTTATATACATTTTGGAACTGACACTGTGGAATGCCCACTTTAATTAATCGGCTGTTCAAGGTACAGTTATACGGACCCCAGTAATTTCAAAATATTGGACAGTTAATTGGCTTGGATGATATAATGATCTTACTGTGGTGAAGCTCAAAGTGCAAATCTGTTTGACTGGCAGTTTTGACAGGAATTTTGCTTCTGTACGTTTATCTCATAGAATGTCCTATTCTACTGCCTCCTCATCGTCTAAAATCAGGAATGAATTTTTTTGATGGACAAGGATAGAAAATTATACAACTTTTGTTCAGACTAATTGAGTGATATGTTGTGAACTTTTTACAGTTTGGACCTGAAGACACAAAATGAATGTATTAATTATTGGTTATTTAGACAAAATGTCATACATGGGAAGATGTTGACCTTTCTGCAAACTCCACGTTATGTTATTACCACACTCCAGAAAAGAGTCATCTCTAATGAAAAACAAACAACGCTTTCTTTATTGTCTTTTGCCAGCCTGTGATTTGATATACATTGTTTAATTTCTGTCGAGTAATGTATACTATATATACTCATGAAATGGAAGCATTTTTGTACCCATTGACTGTTCATTATGGATGACTTCAGATCGCTGCATGTAGCCTTTTCATAAATCATTTAAAACCAAAGAATAACTGTTGTTCATATCTTTCCCTACCCGCAGGGAATGAGACCTAGTTACACACGAGTTTGAGCTATTTGGATCCAAGTAGAAAGAAATGGAATGAATTATGCGGTGCATTTATGTAATGGCTCTTTTAAAGACATGCTTCCCTGATCAAAAAGAGCCGGTTCGACACAGCCTCTGGCCTCCCAGTACATTAAAACCATTACACTGTCAGATACGGAACCACACGCCAGTGATTGATAAGTGTTGCTTACAGTAAACACGTGTTTGTACAATGTATCATTCAAACGGGGCCCCACATCCTTCTAGCTTTTTTCGAGTTTGAGGAGGGTGTTGGGAATCTGAAACATGATATTACACCTCAGAGCATTCCGTCACTCTGTACTTTTTACCCTTGGCCAGAAATCATTCAAGACTTTGCCGGTGTGAATTCCCACCACTGTAACCCAAGGCTAGTGCAGAATTCTTCAACATGCATTACACAGGTGCCATTAGCCTCTGACCACGTTTCTCTTCTGTTGGGGTTTTCTCTGTTGCTCACAGTAGAACTTTAGGAGAGTCTTCATTACAAAAACAAACAAACAAACAAACAAACAAACAAATTGCTTATTGACTGGCATTAGTCTTTCTCCAAATCTGCCCTTACTGACCATAACTGTGGTACCCATCTCTGATAGCCCATATCCTGGCAGGGAAGATATTTTCTCATGTGATACTATACCACAGCCTACTGTGTGTATTTCCTCAGGAAAATCACAGCTGCGTGTGGGACTGGATGTGTTTGCATGTGTAAGAACACGTGTAATGTTTTTTCCAAGTCGCCATTATTTAGAGTAATTTACCGTATATTTTCATGTGCAGTCTGATATTTTAATAATTTTTATGATATTGAAGTTTTATTCAATCAAATTAAAAAATGGTAAGTTTTTTTTTCACTGTAAAAATATGATCAGTAATTTCTGACAACATGTGTTTTTACATTGCTTTTACCTATCATCATGAGTTAAGCAATTTCAACCTTTTTTATAAGTTATACAAGATTCAATCTTTTTTTTAATGTTAATGTAATTTAAGTTGAAATTATTTCCAAGTTGTTTGTACTTAAATTTAAGGCAGCAACTTTTTTTTTACAGTGTTCAAACATATCATGTCATACCAAAGAAGCTTACCTTGAGTTTTTTCATTACAAACACTATATAACTGTAAAAATAAATTTAACCTCTCAACGGGTCTCAAGAAGTATTTATGGTTTCAGTGCTATTTAACACACATTAAAGTCGGCATTCAATTGAAGTAAAGATCTCTTTTCTTCCCTATTGTTAAGTATGTCTGAGTGAAATGACTTCTTGAACAAGAAAATTTGTTCTTGGGACTTGATTGGATGATTGGAGTTTAGCTATGTTGAGCTAAGTTGAGCTATTCCAATTAACAATAACAATTTGTAGAGATTTTTTTATATACATTTTGTGCATATTTTTCATGTTCAAATTTAGGCTGGATGCCTGAACCAAAAACTGTTTGATTCCCATTGAGTTTCATCACAAAACAATGTTAGTTGCCATGTTTTTAGCATCAAGCCATTAATAAGTTTTATTTCAACCAAGATGTTTTTTTGTTATAAGTCATTAAGTCCACCTTGACTGGGCTATTGGACAACATAACCTTGTACATAGTAAACTCATAATCACCACTTAATACTACCACAATCCTCTGTTTATGAAATGATTTCCTCTGCTAGGGTCCATCTCCTTTGATTTCTTTTTACCTTGGCCTAAAATCCTCCTAGTTTTTCCTTTCTTTTCTCCATTTTTTTGGGGCTGCCGTACGAGCGGGGCAGAGGACGATGGTAAAGGCAGAGCAATAACAGGAGAGTTAATGGGATTATGCAAATGAGAGCACTCTTAAAGGGCCCATTTGAAGTGTTTAATGGAGATTATGGAAATGGTTCACTGGCTTCAGCGTTTGGAGTGGAAATGAAAGGCGTTGGAAAGGTTTTGGGAGGAGGTTTGGTGAGTAGGGGACACAAATAAATAAATAAATCCAATGGGTCTGCTTGTCAGCATTGTGGGAGGAGAAGGCAGGATGGATTGAGGGATGAGCCGACTAGGAGGAGGAGGAGGAGATGGAGTGGAGAGAGCAAGATATTTGCTTGGCTCAAAGGTTATAATGCTCTTTTTTTGCGATTTGGGGCAGAGGTTCAGTTTGCTGTCAGATTTAATATTAATGTTACAAACTCATGAAAGTTTGGAAGCACACTCACAGACCATTCTTCCCAAGAAGTGTGTTTTATGCTGGGAAAATTGCGGTTCTGAACTTGGAATTAATCACGAAAGTGCAGACGATGTTGGATACCTCTCTGTGAGTGTGTTTTTGGATCTCCAGTCATGTCCAGAAGAAAAATCCTGAAGAGAGCTTATAACTTTGCTTGAAGATGGTGATCTGCCCTTTTTTAGTCCTGTCTAGATGGACATTTGACTAAATGACATTAAGTCTGGTTCACAACGCAGCTTATGCTGGCCAAGAACCCCTATTTAGACAGAAAGAGAATGACCAGTTACAGTTGTTTTTTTATGGAATATTTAGGAGTGTGAATAATAATAGATCTGTCTTTAAAAATCACTAAAATAATGGTTTAGACATCAAGTGAGCTTAGAAAGCAAACGAACAGTTCTACTCGCTCGTCTGGATTGCCACAAACTTTCATGAAGCCAATCAAAATATAGCTTCACTAAAAAAAAAATATGGTGTAGGATTTACTTTGAAACAATTTTCACTCAGGAATTGCTAGTAAATTTTACAAATAATTATACAGAAACAGCAAGTAACGTTTTGAATTAAACATGACATTTTGAAGTGGAACTAAAGAAATGTTATTTTCTTGTACAACATACTCAAGTATTTTTTTTTTTTATATAGAACTTCTAAAAATCGTTTTTTTTTACATTATACCAGAATAACCAGATGTGATGACAAGTGATTCCAAGTTTTGTGGGTGGTCTGTAGGCAAAATAGAGAAAAGGCATATATTATTGATAATTGCATACATTTACTTATTTGTTTACTTGAGTTGACTAAATAATACAATTGATTAGCAAACTATTTGAATCTGCATCAGCCCTACTTAACATTGTTTTTCAATTTTGGATCAATTTCACACTATTGTGAATGGACAGTTATAAATGTGCACAGAGCAAATGGGGAAACATAGTCGGCCCATGCGTATACTGCATAAATTTATTACTTAATAAAGTAATTGTGAAAGGATTTGGCCTTGTTAGTTAAAACTGTCCCTCTCTGGTTTTACAACAAAAATGGCTTCCAAAGTAAGCACCCCTGTGGCTAACATATTTTAATGTTGAAAAAAACTGCCTCAATATTTGCATGTATTTTCTACAGAGCCTTGGACACAGATTCGGTCCAGAGAGCAAATAAACCCACCTGATCTCGGTCCATTGCTCATTGAACTAAGCGAGCAGAAGCAATTGAACATGCTACACATTTGAGACTAATTTTCCCGGCCTTTAATTAGAGGGGCTCCCACACATTGTATGGCTCGGCTGTTTGAGCTCAGGATTTAATTGCCATAAGACACTTCAATAAACATGAATATTCAATAAATAAAATAAGAATGGACACTTTTACTTTTGCCGTTTTGTGTTAGAGCAATATTAGGAAATTCAGCTTCACAGAAATGTTTAAAGATATACAAGCGAGCACATTACAAGCTGCTAGCTGAGCTAACTCTTCGTTTAGCAGGAAATTAATGTCCATGTTCAATTTACACATGCTGTAGATATCTCTTTTGCTCTGTTAACGGCTCACTTTAATGGCATATAGTTACTGTATATTAGCAGAGCTGAATCACTCTCTTATTTTTTTTTATTAATGGCAGTGAATGCAAGTACTCCTTTATAGCTTTAATTTAATTAAGATTAGCTACTTTAGTGGCCTAGCTTTTGTTTTGTTTGTGGAATAGATTGTTCATTGCCGTTTTGAAAATTAGCAAATATTCATACACTGACGTAAACTATGATTATTGGAGTATGTTTTACAAGAAAATACTATTTCAGTCTTTCTACTTCAAATTTACAAGTGTCAAATGTTCCAGGACAGGTTCAAACTATGGTAATTGATTTAAGCCCTATTCGCACTGGATTAGTATTATGGGGACCTCGTGCGATTTAGAAATGATCCCCTCACATCTGAATTTCGTGTGACGCATTCGCACGGGATAAGCGAAGCCTGTGATTTTACTAGAATTTACTGACTTATCTCCCGGATACCTGTATGATATCAATAGGCTATTGCTTGGAAATGCCTTGTCGTTATAGGTCTAGCTGTATGATATATCATAAACAGAAGAATGTTCCTTACCGCATGCTGCTATACATCCATCTACATCCATCTTTGGCGAAATATGGTAGGTCATTTGCGGGGGAATTTGTACTTTACCAATTACAGACATGGCCGATTCGCACGGGATTAAGATCACAGACAACCTCCGCAATTATTACAAATGACTAGAGGTCACCAGGTAATACTTATCCCGTGCGAATAGGGCTTATGGCACATACAGTACATTGCGTTTTTGTCATTTCTGTCATTGTTAGCGGGAGGAAGAACAGCACATTTCTAGTGACTGTTGCTCAGAGCAGGTGCATACAGGGGGGGAAATACCCTTGGAAAGCTATCAAGCGCATTTTATTACGTGTAACTGCACCACTGGCTCCATAATTAAAGTTTAGGAGTGCATGTATATTGTTAACTTTCAGAGCAGTGATTTGGCACTGCACAGGTTTAGATGTTTGGAAGCACTGAGTTTAATGTAGAAGAAAGCTCATTCGATGGTAGAGCATGTATCTTTACTACTAGACTGGCTGAAATCTGTTCTATTTAAATTTAAAACGATGCATTATTTAAATACTTTCTGCCATGGAGCAGTGCAATGCTGAAGAGGAAGATTTGTTTTGATGAATGATTATTATCCACATGAGCATTCATTGTAAATACATTGCATTTCACAAAGCTTCACTTCACAAAGATTATTATTTTTTTGATTCCTCATTTAATCTCATGGCTCTAACATTGTTTTTCTTTTATTAATGTCCAAATTGTAGGTATATACAGGGTTTGAGGGAGGTGGGACACTGAGTCCATTGTGTGAATTTCAAGGAGGGAGTTCCAGTTTAAAATGTAGAGGATTTCCATCTTTTATTCACGCAATAGCCTCCAAATGCTATGCAACTTTCATACATAAATATAGTGGGATTTTCTGCATCTATGGTTTAAAAATGTAAAATATGTCCCCAACCAAGGTCCCCCCAGTGAATCTGTGTGTGTGTATATATACTTTAAGTAAAAAGTAATAATAGCTGTTCCTTAGATCTTAAAAAAAGGTTTGACATAATATTAATTTATACATAAATCAATATTTATTTAGTTAAGTAATATAGTTTTGTATTACCTTACAGAATATTTAAAACTTTGGTGTAAGGAATATCTAGTATTAATTTGTACTTGGTTATAAAATAAAAATATAACAGTTATTCAAACCATGAGAAACCAGCATGATTATATATAGTTTTCCTTTTCTATATCGTGGACACTTTGTCATTGACCCATTCGTATTCTCCTTCCTTTTTTTCTTTGCGCCAATGCCAGTAATGGATTTCGAATACATTACATCACCTTTGATGTGTAGTTGTGTAAAAAAAATAGCCTGTGCTTTTAAAATAACAGTAACCTGTCATCCAGCCTCAGCCTCATCCAGCCCCGGCCTGTCCACATTCTCCTGCACATGATTATTGATTATCATGCTCACAGAATTAACACTCAAGGCTGGAGGAGAATCGGAAACAGGGGTCCGAGCAGCAGGCCCGACGGTTCTGGCTGAATGAGGAGCTGTGTTCAAAATTTAAAACAGCCCCAGACATGTTATTCTGTTAGCAGCACTTCAAAGTCACCACTGGTTTAAAAGCAAGAAGAGTGAATTAAATTGACTTTGTGAAGTTCTCGACCTTAGTCTGCACATAAAACCTATTCTTCCTGTCCCAGAGCCTGCGGCTCGGATGGAATCGGAGATTCTTATAATTTTTTCCTTCACTTTTGGTACCAGATTGATAGTGTTAACAAATTAAGTATGTAGAATAACAGAACATGTTAACTATCTCTTCATTCAATCTTTTCCTGGGTAAATTGCGATAGTTTGAAAGATGTAAGTCACCTTTCGAATAACCCCTTATGCCCCGTTCTCCGTTAGCTCCTCGGGCTCCTCTCGACAGCTTTGTCTTGGAAATACCAATCAGGGGCCCACATCAGAGAGCTTCACTCCTAGTCCTGTTACTTAACTTTCATTCCCTGAAATTGATATCGAGTGATGAGATGGATGAATCGCCCTCTGAGACGTGGGGTCCGCCGTCCCTCCCGGACTGTGGTCTGGACAAATGAGTAAGATTTGGGAGATGGAAAGGTATCTTAGCACTAATGTGGTTCTATTCCAGAATGCTCTGAATATATATCCCGGCCAACTCTATTATGGTATCATCAAAGAAAAATAATGACCTCCACGTTACCGACCGAAATTGAAAATCTCTCTCATCTTCGTCATCACTTAAACCACTCAGTTTTGCTCCGAACCATCAGGCTTTTCTTAAATTATGTGACTTAGATGATTTTCAACAGAGATCTAGGGCATTTATATTCAGGCTTTGACTTGGACAGCTCTTGTTTTGTGATGATGGATGCAAAATCAGTGCTACCCCCGCAGGCTTCCTGTGCGCCTCGTCCTCTGGGCCGATTTCCTTTGAGAATGGAAGCCGCATAAGCAAAGCACTTGGGTGGTGGATGGACACTCCAGTCCTTTCCTGTTTGGCATTTGTCTCTTCCCTCCAACCTGTTGAGACACAGAGCCTGCAGCCGTTCCATTTAAACAGAAGCCTCTCCTTCTCCTCTCCGCTCCAACTTTCATGTTAACAAGTGCTCCCAGGTGGGAGTTGCCATGGCGATTTCCCCATGGCTGCCTTGGAGACGGGATTGGGGCGGAACGGGGAGCAGGTTTTCTGCAGACAGCTGAAGCCCCTTCTTTTGCCCTCTTCCATTTCCTCTGTTAATTTTTTTTTGTGCTCAAAGCTAAACCTCACCTCTTAGAGCATGGCTATAAATCAGTGATTTGTGTCCATCTGCGAAGTTGCGTCACTCAACTAAATTGAATTGTGCATAAATCGCCTTCAATTTGGCCTGAAGTGCTCACTCGCGGAAGTCTCTGGTTACGCGGTGATGCCTGCGGATGCAAATTGAGTGATGGCGCATGAGTTTTGTTTTCATCTTTGTTGAAATGTCCATCCATCATAAATTTATTAGTCATAAATGTGCCTTACATAAATGCTCAAGCAATTTGACACAGCACATGAGCTCATTCTTCAGGAAATTGAGCATCACTTGAGCCCGATGCTGTTTAAGGTGATGTCTTTTTGCAATAAACTGTAATTTTTATCCGCCTGGATGAACTCAGGCTTTTATTGTTCCTGCTTAAAAGACCAGTTTAGACCAGCATTTAGGGGTCAATGACAAATACGAGTGTTCAAAAATAAAGAAAACTTTTAAAAATGTAGTTTAAAACAAATATGGCAAGATCTTAGAAATGCATTTTTGTTATTAATAAAGTTTTATATATATATATATATATATACATATATATATATATATATATATATATATATATATATATATATATATATATATACATATACATATACATATACATATACATATATATATATATATATATATATATATATATATATATATATATATATATATATATACATATATATATATACATATATATATATATATATACATATATATATATATATATATACATATATATATATATACATATATATATATACATATACATATATATATATACATATATATATATACATATATATATATACATATACATATATATATATATATATATATATATATATATATATATATATATATATATATATATACATACATATACATACATATATATACATACATATATACAGTGGGGAGAACAAATATTTGATACACTGCCGATTTTGTAGGTTTTCCCACTTACAAAGCATGTAGAAGTCTGTAATTTTTATCATAGGTACTCTTCAACTGTGAGTGACGGAATATAAAACAAAAATCTAGAAAATCAAGTAATTATTTTTGATTAAGTAATTAATTTGCATTTTATTGCATGACATAAGTATTTGATACATCAGAAAAGCAGAACTTAATATTTGGTACAGAAATCTTTGTTTGCTATTACAGAGATCATACGTTTCCTGTAGTTCCTGACCAGGTTTGCACACACTGCAGCAGGGATTTTGGCCCACTCCTCCATACAGACCTTCTCCAGATCCTTCATATTTCGAGGCTGTCGCTGGGCAATACGGACTTTCAGCTCCCTCCAAAGATTTTCTATTGGGTTCAGGTCTAGAGACTGGCTAGGCCACTCCCGGACCTTGAGATGCTTCTTACGGAGCCACTCCTTAGTTGCCCTGGCTGTGTGTTTTGGGTCGTTGTCATGCTGGAAGACCCAACCACGACCCATCTTCAATGCTCTTACTGAGGGAAGGAGGTTGTTGGCCAAGATCTCGCAATACATGGCACCATCCATCCTCCCCTCAATACGGTGCAGTCGTCCTGTCCCCTTTGCAGAAAAGCATCCCCAAAGAATGATGTTTCCACCTCCATGCTTCACGGTTGGAATGGTGTTCTTGAGGTTGTACCCATCCTTCTTCCTCCAACACGGCGAGTGGAGTTTAGACCAAAAAGCTCCATTTTTGTCTCATCAGACCACATGACCATCTCCCATTCCTCCTCTGGATCATCCAGATGGTCATTGGCAAACTTCAGACGGGCCTGGACATGCGCTGGCTTGAGCAGGGGGACCTTGCGTGCGCTGCAGGATTTTAATCCATGACGATGTAGTGTGTTACTAATGGTTTTCTTTGAGACTGTGGTCCCAGCTCTCTTCAGGTCATTGACCAGGTCCTGCCATGTAGTTCTGGGCTGATCCCTCACCTTCCTCATGATCATTGATGCCCCACGAGGTGAGATCTTGCATGGTGCCCCAGACCGAGGGAGATTGACCGTCATCTTGAACTTCTTCCATTTTCTAATAATTGCGCCAACAGTTGTTGCCTTCTCACCAAGCTGCTTGCCTATTGTCCTGTAGCCCATCCCAGCCTTGTGCAGGTCTACAATTTTATCCCTGATGTCCTTGCACAGCTCTCTGGTCTTGGCCATTGTGGAGAGGTTGGAGTCTGTTTGATTGAGTGTGTGGACAGGTGTCTTTTATACAGGTAACGAGTTCAAACAGGTGCAGTTAATACAGGTAATGAGTGGAGAACAGGAGGGCTTCTTAAAGAAAAACTAACAGGTCTGTGAGAGCCGAAATTCTTACTGGTTGGTAGGTGATCAAATACTTATGTCATGCAATAAAATGCAAATTAATTATTTAAAAATCATACAATGTGATTTTCTGGATTTTTGTTTTAGATTCCGTCTCTCACAGTTGAAGTGTACCTATGATAAAAATTACAGACCTCTACATGCTTTGCAAGTAGGAAAACCTGCAAAATCGGCAGTGTATCAAATACTTGTTCTCCCCACTGTATATACACGCAAACAATCAGCAGCCACCTTTACTTTAATTCACTCCTGAACCAAAACAACTAGTTTATGCAGTTCATGCCATCTCATTATTACCATAATTAAGTGATGGCAAGCCATCACGTTCTACGGGAGCCGTTATACGCTCACATACGCGGAATAATGCGTTTCTATGGCAACGGCAACACTATCAACAGCGAAATGAATCTGCGGCAGTCAGGTGGTACAAGTCGGAACTCTTTAAGTTGTTTACGTTCATTAATTGTAATATTATGTGCTTTGAGATGAGGTAATTTAACGCTGTCTCTCGTGATGCTTTGCAGACTCTGCTCTGGCTGTGTGTGTTCATGTGTTTTTGAGGAGGCATGGCTTTGGAGAGCGCTCTGAAGGGAGACTGGGATCTTATGCTTTTAAAGCTAGCATGCTATTGCTACCCTCTCCAAAATTGCCTATCCTTACTAGAATATCATGAATTATTAATTACTAAATATGATTGTTTTTTGGGTGGTTGTACCACATGACATTTTACAGACATTTAACAAAGTATTTTGCCCTTTCTATGACATGGCAAAATTTAAGGAACTAATTTACACACAGTCATGAGGGTCTTCAGGAGTTTTCTCCATGATATATAATTTCTCTATATGACATATCACCTTTTTCATGTTTTGTTCCTAAATGTTTTTGCATGTTGGTCGCACCACATGATGGCACATGATGGGTAGTTGTGGCCTAATGGTTCTAACCTGAAAGTTGTGGGTTCGAGTCTCAGTAGCGGCAGGAAATGTAGATGTGGGGAGAGAATGAACGGCGCTCTCTTCCCACAACTGAGGTGTCCTTGAGCAAGGCACCTAACCCCCAATCTCTCCCTGGGCGCCGCAGAAAATAAAACGGCTGCCCACTGCGTGTTCAAAAACTCACTGCTGTGTGTGTGCACTTGGATGGGTGAAATACAGAGCACAAATTCCGAGTACGGGACACCATACTTGGCTACACGTCACTTCACTTTCACTTGACTTTGGCAGCCAATTTTTTTTCTAGTATTGATCAATTTTTTTCTTCATTATATTCACATTTTAAGTGTATATCAATTTATTTAAATTCAGAAAAAAAAACATGCTCAGAAGAAGTGTATTTAAGTCATGACTTGCATTTTTAATGTACTTTTAAATAAATTAATAGATTTAGACAGAAAATGAGCATCATGTTATATAAATTGTCTGGACTGGTGCATATTGGTTTGGAGAATGTTAATTTGTGGACCAGAATGACCTTTTTTTGTGAACCTGGATGTTGCAGCATAAGATGGTCAAAAAGACTGTCTAGAACACCATGCTGATGACCAATAATGCTGGTCCTTCTAGCAGGGGTAGTCGAGGTAATTATAGTTAATCATATCAGGTTGATATTCTACTTGGGGTATCATAAATGTCGGACTGGTGAATTACTAATCAGCTAGCAACACTCTGACACCTCTGATGTTTTCCTTACAGAGGCGACTGTATCCTTTCCTGTGTCTGTGAGAAACGCTGAGTCTGAGATGAGATAGATATGGTATAAGAGATCAAGTTTTCCCTTATATAGAGTCTTCCCTCCTAGGGGGTTCAGCCTTCAGATATCTTCCTGTGGGTTAAATATTGATGTATCTGCACAGGTCAGGATTACGGGATTACACTTGAATCTCCGTAAAGCGCATACTGTAAAGTCTGTAGTTCTTTTTTAGCGCTTATCCTGAGTCCACCCAGAGGATGTGCTTACTGTTTCAGAAGAGAAATGTGAACATCTACAGCGTGTCCTGTAACCTTTTTTTTTAGCCCAAACCACAAAGTAATTCACATGATACAGTTCTCATCTACAGAGGGTTTAGGCTCGACAGGGCCACCCTTGCCCTCTACAGGCGAGTGAAAGTGTATCATATGAGATTGGCTCCAGAACAAAATAAGTTAGCCACACAGTGTGAAATGAGAGAAACTCGGGGAGACGGAGAGATTTTAACCCTGGTTTCGGGTTTATCTTTCTTTTGATTGTACTCTCAGTGCTTGAATTGGCGACTGCCCCACAATCAGGTAAATACACCACTATTTGTTAGTATGTTGTCACTATGAAACCAAAAATTGTCAATTCTTGTTTTTAAGAATAATATTTCAGCATTTATTATAAATGATTTATGTGGACATCACTATTAAACAAATCATGCGCCCTCATCATTTTTTATCAAAATAATTTTGATTAAAGTTATCATTTGGTCAAACCTTCTCTTCTCTGTTAACGTGTATTACTGGGATAAACTGACACTCACATGAGATCGCAGCAAAAGCAATCTAACCACAATCTAAGAACAATCTAACAATTTCATTTGGACATACATCACAACATGGAAGACAAGACTATCACAACTTCTGTTTCATGCCTACTTTAAAGAAATGTATACTTTCATTCAGCAAGGATGCATTAACTTGATCAAGAGATTTCTAATTCAGATAAATGCTGTTCTTTTGAATTTTCTATTCATCAAAGAATCCTGAAAAAATGTATTGCAGTTCCCACAACATTTTTATGCAGCAACACTTAATAATTTAAAGGGTCATGTGACACTGAAGACTGGAGTAATGGCTGGTGAAAATTCAGCTTTACCATCACAGGAAAAATTATATTTTAAAGTATATTAAAATTGTTAAATTAAAAACTGTTATATAATAAAATATAAAATATTTCACAATATTACTGTTCTTACTGTGTTTTTGATTAAATTGTTGTAAACATTTTATATTTAATTAACAAAATTCCCCATCTGCAGACTTCTAATGAATAAAACAAGCTTATTTTATGATTCTTCAATTATAATATAAATATATAAATGTACAAATAAAAATATTTATGCCCCCTCCCAATCTATAATTATGATTTTTTTATTATAATTTGCATAATATATGTATGCGCTTTTGATTTACATGATCTAATCACATCATTTAATCAGTGTTTTCTTCTAATTTATTGTATAATTGTGCTATTCATATTATTTTACAGGATAGAGTAAGATACAATGAGGTGTGCTCTTCACGACTGAAGTGGACTTGACAAAACAGTCAGTAGACCTGGTGGGATCGTAATGCATTAGATCAGCGTGTTTAGCGTTTATGATCTTCAAAAAAGTGGCATATTGGAGCTGATGAACTGGAATGAATTTGCTCTTGTGGATTTGTGTCAGTTTGATAGCTGTCAAAAGCGGAGATATTTTAATCAATTTCTCTTCATCCTCTCCCCTTGTTTTTCTTCTTCACACTGTCTGCTACAAGAAATATCTCTTTCTAAGAAACATTAACGTAAGCCTGATATACAGCTGAGATGTCCTGCCCTCTGCTGAAGTGCTTTCAGACCTGTATGTCTCCGTACACCCCCGAGGGCAGGCCGGAATGTCTTACTGTGCGGAAAAGTGTTTTTTTAGGGATAGCGATCGGGGAAGCGGTCGGAGTGGCCTCCTCTGTCATTCACAGCTCAGGATGATGCGTATCCTGAGGGCCATTTCAAATGACTCCTCTCGTCTCCTCCTTCCTCTCGTTGGGAGGGAGCCCTAGTATTTGGGCGGAGTTGGAAGGCCTGCTGGCCAGGGAAATAGTTTTTATTCAATGCATACATAATCAGGCACCCTATCTGAGCGTTCACCTTTCTCTCTCTCTCTCATACACACATTACCGACGAGCAGATCTGCTTCGAGGCCGAAACACATTATACACTCACTTACACTAACACAATACTTAGCACAGACACGGCTGGAAATACACACACACACACACACACACACACACACACACACACACACACACACAGAGTTTTACTCTTTGTTCTCTCTCTCTGTCTATACACCAGCTGCTTGATCACTCAAATTTGGGGACGCCACATATATCATGCATGCCCACACAAACACACAGACACATGTAAAGTCTTTGCAGGCTGTGTAAGTGGTTGGCCTTTGCTTTTATTAATGGGCCAGATTCCCAAAACGCTTTGTTTACCCAGAATGCATTTTTTTTTTCTCCAGCAAAAAATATTTGTTCGAAACCAATGGCAGCTGCCTTTTTGTCCAGTCAGTTGATGACTTTGTGTACACTTTGAATGAGGAAACTGGTGTCAGACTGGCTTTCAGATCACTTTAATGTATGTTGTTGTTCTTTACAAAAATATTAATATACATAGATTGTACAAAACTGCTTAATTGATTATTAATTTTAGAAAAAAATCGTGTGACTAACATTTAGAAACAAAAACATGACAGGAAATTATATCACAGTGTCAAGGTCAGTAAGTCTCTTAAAATATCAGATAATTTGACCTTTGGAATGAAAAATAAAAACGTAGCCTATGTCTGGAAGAGTTGTTCACAATAAGATCAACCTCATGCAACGATATTTAAAAGTGATTCATTTTCTATATAATAATAAATATTAATAATTAAAAATGAATTTTCATTTTTAGTTCAAAAATGAAAAATAAATAAATAAACTGTCAAAATTCCACGTTGAAGCTCGATGAATTTTCTGCATTATGCTGCTTTTTTTGCCTCTATCACCTATGCTTCCTTTTTAAAAAGAGGGAGGCTCTGATATAATCTAGGGACCTGAGCATTCAGGATACTGCTGTGATTTAGGTCAGTAGTTTCGTTTGTTTTTATGGGCTGTTCGTAGCTCCCAAATGAAACGGTCTTGGAGAAATTATATGATTAACAGAGTCAACAGAGAAGCCAGACAAATGTGCTCCCCTGAAACTGCCAGATACAAAAACGAGAGACAGTGAAAGGTTTGGATGAGGACACACTAAAAATGGAAGTCATCCTAGTTTTGGAGGTCCTGTTTGACTCGCATTCAGTCTGCATGCTGTCATACTCCAGACAGCCCTGGTGCTCAAGACCCTCTAGAGAGTGATGCACCCCCCACCCCCCAAAAAGACGACTCTCCTCGTGGGCCGCCTTTTACCCCTCGCCCTCTGTCTCGTCTCTGTTTAAGGTGGTGCAATTTGGGGCTTTCAGCTCACAAGCTTTAATTCTTAAAGACAGGCCTCTATAAATTATTCATGCTTCCATTGCCAGCTTTCTGCATATGGTGCTGGAGTATTACTGGTGTGTGTGTGTGTGTGTGTGTGTGTGTGTGTGTGTTTGTGTTTGGGGTGGGGGGGAAGGTGGGCCACAAAGGCAAAGCTAACGAATGCTGGGGTCTTAGCAAGCTTCCTGTTTAGCATTGTAGATACACCTTCAGAGGACCGGGTTACTCTTTGTTTCTCTCTCTCTCTCTCTTTGTGTGTGCATTTATAGCTAAGGGAATGGTGCCTTTGGCAAAATAACTAAATCATTTTAGCAATTGCCAGGCCTCTACTAGCTACAGTAAGAGATCATTTGGAGAAAGTTTTTACCTTTGGTTTAATTTTACGCCTCACTAGGGCTTCCTTCTTGAAACAAAATGGAAGCAAGAGGACGAGGTTGTCTAGCTTATGGCATAGATTGAAACCTTGTTCTCTGGGTTTGACTTGTGCGTGATTGGCAGTCCTCTTTTTTCAAAGTATACATGTGTCCACACATTGATTCAAATTGATATGAATGGATGATGAATTGTTCTCTATTTTAGAAGCATTTACCATTTTAAAAGCTTTTTTGATACAATTAGTTTAGGGATCCAGTATCAATGACTGTCCAGATTTGTATGTCTTTCTGTCTATATATAGAAATATACATATTCATAGATGGATTGAAGAGCCTTAAAATCATTAAATTGTGGTAGATGCACTAACACAGCAGTTAGGCTTCAGGAAAAAAAAAACTGCTGAATCATTTATGAATTTTTCTAATGTTTTTTTTTTTTTTTTCTGCAGAGATGCTGGATCAAAGAACAGCAGTACTACAGCCCTCCACTGACTTTAACATGTGCTTAGACTGTCAACCACTTCTCTCTGATTTTTGTGTCAAAAAACACAATACTGGTCAATGTTATTTGTAACATGGACAATTAGGACTCGTCTTGTTGACCAACAAGCAGAGACCTGTATTGTGTTTGACACTACACACACACATGCAGCAGCAGTATTTAAAACTCAATTTAAAATAAAAATACAAAGCTTAAGAGCACTTTAAAGTAGTTGGGGTCTGATAAAACATCTACTATAATACAATACTTTGTGTCGCTCGCAAAAAAAAAAAAAAAGTCAGAGTACAAGGCTACTTTGAATGGCTGTCAATGTACAAGCTTTTTGACAGAATAAGTCACAAAATGGAGAGTGAGTCTGAAGCTGGCGCTTTGGTAAAGCTCATTTTTGGAGGGATGCTGGGCAGCGGCTGGCAAAGAAACTTGGTGATTAGAAGTGAATTTGCTCACTCTCTGGAGAATTATTAATTCCAGCCATTTAAATGTACCCGGCGCTGCCCATGTCCTGCTCTAAACACAGTGACTGAGTGTTGTTACAGAGAAACGATCCTAACTTACTGCAATTACAGAGTCTTGCTATTAGAGCCAAGAAAATGCTCAAAGAAAAAAAAAGCCATTTCTCTTTTGCAGTGTTGCTCACAATGACTCACAGCTGTGATTGGAAGGCTGCTGTGAAAGAGAACAAATGGATTCCTATTTGATAAATTTGGTTTAATTTCTCTTGCTCTCTCCCTGGCTGTGGTCCTGAGTGGGAGTGGACTTGTGGATGGTGTGAATTTGCTTTCTGGTGCTTTGGTTGGAAAGTTCAGAGGCGTTTATGCCTTGGCACACTCGTCCAAGCACAGTCTGTCTCGGTAATTGTGGATATAAGCAGTCAGTCATGCTTTTCCCTGCCCACCAGCTAACTGGACATACACGGCAGTGGTAAGGCCAGAAATTTCCAAGCGAGTTGACCCAGTGGAAATTGGATCTATTTGTCTATTTTATTTAAGTTTTCCTCAAAGATTTGACACCCTTCCTTAAGCCTTTACAACATATCTGCTCATTTACACAAGCAAGCAGGGCTCAGTTTCCATGCAATGAATGATGGGAAACTGAGCCCTGCCTGTTTGTGTAATGAGCAGACAATAAATGGTGTGAATTACTGATTTACCACTTATTGTTTTACTGTTTACTAGTGCTGTACAATGCACTAACAATTCACTAACAAGTGATTATAACAGTCACTAACAGTCAGCTGTGTGGAACAGGGCTTTGTTGATTTCTCGATTTTAATTGATACTTATATGGATTCTTAATCTCAAGATTGATCTTTGTGTATATAATGTTTTCTGTTGATGTGTGAACAAAACTTCAATAAACTTTTTTAGCATGCCTGCCATCCAATAATCACAATTAGCTTTGTGCTTTGTTACTTTTAATGTGAAACATCTCAACTTTTGTTGATTTTATCACGAAATTTAAAGAATAAATGTTGTTTTGGCACTTTTTAATACAGCGTGACAGATCACTCTCTATAGCTGCATCAGTTCAAGTGGCAGCATGAACTGATCATCTCTTACTTTTTCTTTACTACTAGTTATAACATTAAATAAACGTGAATGAACATCAGAAGGTATGTTGAAAATAGGATGACTGACTGAAATGCATAATGTCAGCTTGTAAACAATATGTCATGTAACGTTACATTTACAGTACCTCAGGAAAGCCACTCAGTGTCCATATCCTGTTAGTTAGCTAGTAAAATAACTAGAAAGCAGCATTGTGCTAAATATATGCACTGTATTACATATTCATTTTTAGTAATGTCTTCATTATGAATGTTTGAATAAATCTGTCTTGAAAGCAAAATTACAGCCGTTGTTTAAATGGTTATATTTCACAAACAAATTGAAGTAGAAACATTATTCTGTTATTAAACAGTAATATATTTTATTAATTGATTTATTATTAAATAACCCTTTATTTAACTGTTTAGGTAAAATTAATGAAAATAATAATAATAATAATGATTTTCAGTTTCAGTTTAAGCCCAGAAATTGTATTTCTGTGCATATGGTATTTTCCATGCACATGCATGTAATCAAATAGTCACTATAAAGTGATAATACAGCTGTCATATTAAGAGTTATGATTTCTTCCATTTATGTAATTACTGTATACATTCTCTGATGTCACTCCAAATGGTTGATTTCAATGCCATGTTCTTGTCCTGAAGTGTTTTAATTTTTTTCATAATAAGGCTAGTCTCACGTTTTGAGTTTGTTTTTTGATCTGTTTCTCTGTTCTGTTCATGTTTGAATTTCCATGTTATTCTTCTAGTCATTTAATTGGTTCAGTTCTCCTCATCATCTCCCTGTTTGTTTCTATGGTTTCTAATTGATTGTTTTAGTTCAGTTCAGGTGTGTCATTAATGATCTCATCCGCTCCTCTGTCTGCCCTCACATATTTAAGCCCTCAGTTTCTGTCTGTTCTTTGTCTAGCTTTGTTTTATGTCAGTGAGTTTGTGGTATGTTTCTCCTTGTTGATACTTCTGTTTATTGTTTGGATTATTATTTTAAAAGTCTCCTTGAATATATCTCCTTTGTTGTGCGCTTTAGTACTGCAGCCACCACTACCTGACATCTAGCCAGACAAATGTGTTCCAAACTACCATATTGGATATGCGACCAACTGCTGTTCAAACATGAAACTCATTCTTCAGACAAATTCAGTACATTTTTCTTTTCTGGGAACATGCTTTGTTAATTAGCATCATCATAATCAACCTTCCTTCTCCTTTTCCTCCTTCATTAAACGGCGTGTTTAAGTAATGGTTTTGATGACCGCTTGATTAGCAGTGTTAAATGTAGTCATTTGTATTTTCACAGAGCGCTGTTTATTTTCTCACATGCTCTTCAGAAGGCTGTTTTATTTTTTTGTGTGTGTGTATGGAGCTGTAATTCATTTTTATGTCAGGACTAATTTGTGTGGATGGAGTACTTGGTGTTTTGTGTTCTCTCACCTCAGATGACACTAATGACTTGTCCCCGTGCACTCAGAAAGCAACACAAGCCGCTGAGGACATGAGAGGCACATAATTATTACTTATTTTGGAATCGCCTGTTCTTGTTAATTTGTAAATGTGCTTCTTACAAGCAAACTTGAACATCTTTCCCTGTATTTCTACATGATGCTGTTACAGTTAGAATAACGCAGATTAAGCGTGTTTTCTGACTTCCTGTGTAAGTTTGGCTCAAGGCTCTGGCAGTGACAGAGTAACAGTCATTGGAAAATGACTGACAGTTCAGGCTGTGCTTTGATTGTGGCTAACAAGACCGCAGTGGTCAAGTCAATTTCAAACTTAAAAAAAAAAAAAAAACTGGTAAGCTTGTTTTAGTCGATCAAACAAAACAACATCAGTCTGTCATCATTGTCAATATCATAATTTTTGAAGGAAGTATTGAGATCTGCGCACACACAAAAACAGATTAGATCAACAAATTAGAGTAGACCATTATTCCTGGACACACAAGAGAGACCAGAGGTTGCTCTTTCATAGCTGAGGTGAATTAATATTATTCTCAGTTTAGTTTAATTTAATTATCAATTTTATCTCTGTTTCTCCTAAAATTCTTCAATTAAAACCTAAAATGGCACAATTGTTAAAGGAATAGTTCACTTAAAAATGAAAATTCTGTAATTTACTTACCCTCAAGTTGTTTCAAACCTGTATGAATTTCTTTCTTCTACTGAACACAAACGAATATATTTTGAAGAATGTCAGTAACCAAACAGTTGATGGACCCCATTTTTTTCCTACTATGGAAGTCAGTGGGGTCCAACTGTCTGGTTACCGACATTCTTCAAAATATATTCCTTTGTGTTCAGCAGAAGAAAGAGATTCATACAGGTTTGGAACAACATGAGGGTGAGTAAATGATGACAGAATTTTTAAATTAAGTGAACTATTCCTTTAAGTATAAAGCTGTCAAATGAATGTGAATAACATAGTACATACTGTTTATAATTGGGTCTTGGAAGAAATGGATGAGTAATGTTTGAGTTCATTATTTTGACATTTCTGATTGCAGATATTTTTGCTTTGGAATTGTGAGCACAGTTTGAGATGTTGAGATCTTGAGGTGACACATGTGAGACAGCTTATTAATTATTCAAAGCTTATTAATAATTAAATAAATTTTGTCTGCCAAATCGAAGTTATGTGGTCCAACCATCATGCTGAAACATGCAGGAAAAAAGGACTGTGTGTCAAGGTTAGTACATTTCTTATAACATATCAGATAATAAATATCAGGCAATTTGACCTTATAATGACAAAGCAGGGTTAGGTCAGGATGTAATATGTCGTGATTTGACTCCCCAAAAACGTAATGTAATTTATGAATTAATTATTCATTATATTTACACTTTTGTTTTACCCTAATGCAAAAGTCTCAGTTTGATCTCTGTTTAATCTTGTTGCCATTTTCTATACATTGTGACGTCGCAATTTAACAGGCCCCACCCACGACTGGTGAAGGAATCTGGCCTGTTAGCTTATGGCTCATTTCCACTGAGCGATACGGTACAGTACAGTACGGTACGCAATTATTTCCATTTCCACTGTCAAAAGTTGTGAATGGTACCAAAATGCCGAACCGTACCGTTAGGGTCGCCATTTCCATAACACCAAAAAGGAGGACACTTTGCGGCATTTAGTGAGGCAAGAATAATTGCATAGGACTCTGGTGTACTTGCAACTACAATACAATTTTGGCCATCATATCGATGGTATCATGATACAGTGATTCTGAAATAGTCTATTCATTGCCAGACAATTTGATCTACGATATATATCTTGATGTAGACCTATGAGTAACAGAAGATGCAAAAAAGTGTTTGTTCACAGTATTTGTATTCAAGACATTGTGATGTTTGTTTCAAAAACTGACCACTGAGATGAACCTGTCTTGAAAAGTGCACAGTGCCAGAAAACATAACATTTCTGGACTTCTGGAAATAACAGCAATAGGCTACATAAATAAACAAATAATGAATGCAAAAAATAAATAAATACACATTTCACTTCTTAAAGAAGTTCACTGTCTGCAGCAGCTCAGGCGACAACAGTACCTCTAGGGTCATCATGGCCAAATTCGTGCTCTTTTGTACCCTGGTAATTCAGAGTTCTCGCGAGAGCACAAGTTGAATTTGCTCAGTGAGTTACTTTGGTGTCGAGTAAAGATGCTCATTAAATATGCCCCTCTATCTGAGCTGCACCAATCACATCGGGTTATCTGATATAGGCGGGCCAGAGGCGAGATGACAACAGCACTGCGACGTCGAAGTCATTAGTAAACATTGCAAGATGGCTATGGATGAACACCATTTGTTTGAAACGGCTTTGGCCGCTACAATGAAATATTTATACTTTTTCTCTAAAAGAGGAACAGAAGACGGCGCTCGAATCGTTCCTTTGCAAGAAGGGTGTTTTTGCTGTTTTGCCGACCGGATACGGTAAGAGTCTAATCTACCAGTTAGCTCTGCTGGTAGCTAAGCGATAACTTGTTGTGATTGATCGTAGTGTTATCCAATTGCGTGCAGTGAGATTTTCAAATGCATGCTTGGTGCCGCCCCTCGAGCTGGCCGATTTTCATTAGTCGACGCCAGACCATTAATCTTTCAGATTTAGGTCTGGATTTCCAGGCTAGCTCTTTTGTCCATTCCGGATTAAATGAGGTCTGACTTTTTGGCATGTTAATGTTATGATATGACGTAGCCAGCACGTGGACTCCACGAGGTAGAGGCTTGTTTACGTTTTTAACCAATGATATAGCAAATATTTATTTGACAACGCTTTCAGACAATCATTTGTTTGACCAGAGATCTTACAGCATTAGACGTTATGCTGCTGCGTCCCAATAAAGATTCTAGAGCGGGGTTTTTTTAGGCCGATTCAGCGCAACTCCAAAAAGGAGGACAAATGAGTGTCCGGCTTGAGGCTGCGCCGGACGCCGGACAGTGGGCTTAAAAACCGGACTGTCTGGCCAAGTCCGAACTTTGCATATATGTATTGAGAAACGCCTAATGTCAGCGCTTGTCTTCTTGGCCTCGTTTACACTGCAGGTCTTGATGCCCAATTCTGATTTGTTGCCTATATCCGATATTTTTGACCGTCCATTTACACGTTCTTTCGATTGTGACCCATATCCGATTCATGTGTTTACACTTGACATACTATCTGAAACGTTGCGCATGCTTAAAGGGGTTTTTTTGCACAGATGGACGAATGCGAAATATGCTTGATGCTAGTTTTGCGATATATGCAAAGTTTGCCAAACATCACCATGATTTTGAGGTGGAGGACAAAAAGGGCCATCAAAACGCGAAAACTGTGTGTCATGCACGTGAAAACTGTGTATCAAATGCACGCAAAAACAATTTTTGCTGTAAATGGCACGAGAAATAAAATTTGTGCTAGCCTATAGATACGCACTTTCATGAGATCGTGGCAGGCTTTAACGGGGAGCAGTGGGTCTGAAATTTTAGGATGAGCAAGCCAACCTTTGATATGTTTTGTCAACGTGTGTCCACATTCCTCTCCTACGACAACACTACGTTTCGTCGGGCCATTCCGTCCCTTTGCAGATGCGGTTTCTATCATCATTAAACCGCGGAGACATAGCCTAATGCCTCAGAAAATACGATCTGCCTGTTTATATGACAGTCACATTGGGACAAATCTGATTTATATCTGATTTATTTCCACATATGAATGAGGCCTGAAACCGATTTCGAAATATCCTAATGTGTTTTTTTTCCTGTTTACACTGTCGGAACACATCCGATCTGTGTCACATATAAGCAAAAAATCGGAATTTGGTCACATTTCTCTGACAGAGTAAACGAGACCCTTGTGAAAAACATGCCGAGAAACAAGTACAAGATCAGCTGTATGTCATCCATTGTTGTTTACTATGTCGCTTTCTTCTTCGCGCGAAAATGACGTCAATCGCTTCTTTCAGGCATAGGCTACACCACACCTATCAAGTAAGGGTACTGTTGGCGGTGGAAACGCAAGCTGGATCAGGGTTTACCGTCCCGAATCATACTGTACCGCTCAGTGGAAACGAGCCATTAGATCCTCCTCTGAGAGAGCTGCACACAGTCCGCCATGTTTGTCTCCTTGCTAGAGCAGCGAGTGGAAACACAAGTATGTCTTAGCAACGTGATAAACAATCTAAGAGCCCATTCACAAGGAACGCACTTTTTCATTCCATTGTACTACTTTTCCATTGTTTTTCCAATGTAAATATGCTAGATGGACGTTTGACCATTGCGCTCGCATCTCGCACATTTAAAGTGTCTAGCGTTAGTGGCATTTTAATAATGCAGCGCTCATGTTAAAAAAATCACTTCTTGACACCTTGCGTTTTACACTGCCCACATCTCGCATCTCGTGTGTGAATGGCCCCGAATAGGAGAAAAAAGACGCAAGGTCCATCTAGCGCACTTGTATTTTACATTGAAAATAATGGAAAGCAATGCTTTTTCTTTGGAAACGGCTCCATACTGTTTCTCCAGTTTTGTTGTTGCCAAAGTATCCAAGGCACGAGCTGTAAAGGCATAGCCCTCTTCTGGAAAGGTGGGTGGGGAGCAGCAGCTCATCTGCATTTAAAGATACACACACAAAAACAGCTTTGTTTTGTTTCCACCCAAAAAGGGGCATTTTGGGCATGGTATAACAAATGATTTGTGGGGTATTTTAAGCTCAAACTTTAGACACATTCTGGGGAAACCTAAGACTTATATTGCATCTTGTAAAAAGGGACATAATAGGGCCCCTTAAAATCAATCCTGTGGGACATACTGGACAGAAAGAAACTGGCAAAAGTAACAGCATCTCAGACCTTATAAATGTATTTTCTGATTTTTGTCAGTGCACAAATGATTCATGCTCTTGGGAGCTCTATCCACCCTTCAAAAATCCCATGAGTCAGTTCCCCATCAAAGGTGTTTGCCACATCTGACTACACAGGGAAGAGAGCTGCATAGTGCTAATCCTATAGAAAAGCTGAAATATGATGTTGTGTGCAGCTCTATGGGGGATTACTTTCCTCTAGTTCAGATGTAATCCCCTAAAGTGAATTCACTAATGACATTAACACCTTTCTCTCTGCTGGAGGGGAAAATGGGAAGGAAAGGCTATTGCTCAAAGGACTGTGTGACCTCACATCGGATGTAGTGATTGTGACATCACATTGGTGAAATGTAGGTTGGTGGGAGTGGAGCTCCAGGAAGAATAGAAGATTCTGATTTCATAATCTCACTTATTAAGCGATGAGCTCCCTTCCAGTGTCCTTGATGAGCTCCTTATTAATAACCGAGCACATGTTTCATTTCTGATAAATTCAAGCACACGGATTCAAGCACACGCATCGCCAAAGTGAGACCCCCCACCCCAGCCCCCCTCTTCTCTTTTATTATTGCTTTCCTTTCCCTAACCTGCTGCGTTAAGTTGCATGAGTTGGACGTCAGGCTCTCTGGCAAACATGCTTGCTCGGTCTGTCAGATGTGACGGTGGGAGAATCGGTGGGTGATTAATGAACTCGTGTCTGTTACCAAGCTCAAACTGTCTCCGTCAACTCATGGGTGGATGTGAGGGGCTGACAGCCCACGGCGGATTAGCCAGCTCCGGACCGTTTCTGTGTGGCTCTCGAATCTGTAGCCTGAGGATTTAATCTGGACAAGAGAAACATGGCCACACGCCTAAAAAAAAAAGTATCCTTCAGCTCGACAGGGACAGCGTTTTGGCCGAAGCTTTTATGCGTTACCCGCAGAGTCTATTTACATGTCATACAAAAGTGCGCAAGTAGATAGGTTTGATAGAAGTAAGTTCAAGGGCCTGAACCTGACACAGTTGATCCATGTTTAGATGTTAACCGAAACATATAGTTTCCATAGAAACCTCAAACGGTCTTGGCATAATATACAATCAGCTGGTCATTATGAAATGAACCCCAACATGGTGAATTAGGACATGTCAAACTTGAAGGGGTTTATTTTGTGATAATGACTGTCTGATTGTAAGTTATGCTGCTTATTACATGACTACCTGGCTACCTGCAATAATACATGGCTGCTTATTACATTGATACCTGCAAAGTAAATAAATTAAATGGACATAATATTGATCTGAGATGAAATAGTAATATTTTATCATTGTGTGAAAAAAAGAGATGAAATAAAGGGGTTTTGGGATATGATATTGTTTGCTTTCGGAAACAGTGAGTTATAAAGTTTATTGTTCATTATAGCAAAATAATGAGCACTATGATTAGAGTGGACTACATAAGCAAAAATGTATATAATTGAAAATTTTATAAAAAATAAAAATTGGGAAAAGGTAAAAATGTATCAAAGTGAAAATGATGATCAATACAAATGTATACACAATATACTGTACAATCTCATTACATTTTAATACCTACTGCAAACTCAAAAAACGAGTAAAATATGATTTTTTTTTTTTTTTTTTTTGCCATGCATTGGAGAAACACTGGCATAACCATAACAAATAAGACATTTATGTTTGTGTTTATCAGCCTTTAAAGGAATTTCAAATTACAGTCAGGTTCTTCTGCTTTACTGTAACTTTATTCTATACTCCCACAATAAAGTTAAACCCACAGCAGTGCAGGACTAAAGCATGGGCACAAGCACTTTAAAGTTGCAGACTCTCCGTCGCCTCTAGACCTTTTCAAGGGTCATCATAGCTGTCTCTTCACACGGCTGTTTCTCCTCAGTTCAGGCTACAGTCGCTCTAGAGACAAAACTGAAGGGTTGTTCTTGGATTCTGTGCTTTTCCTGTGGGTGTCTCTTTAGATTAACTTTGGCTGCTGATTTTTTTCCCTCAGGAAGAAAATGGCAAGAAAAATGGTGTTCTTTAACCCTGGGCAGATTTTCCAGGCCTGCTAAAGTGCTCTAATAAAAGGGGCCCCTTCAGACTCAAGCGAAGGCTGAGCGCAGTTTATGGGCGCTTGCAGATATGGATGACTAGCTGTCAGTGGCCTTGTTATAACCACACTTTCCACCTCCATTTTGTTTTTTTAAAAGGCTGCTTGTTGTTCCCTTAATAAACTCACAGGTTAAGATTGCATTCAGACACCTTATATTTATACTTTTTCTAAGGGTGTCAAAAGTACTTTTGTGTTTCCTCTTGAAGCACTTTCAAAGCAGGCATCAGGACAACATGTTGAAAGTTCTTGTGCAGTGAAATGATGTGGATGTTCTTTTAAATTCATTAAAATAAGAGACCTTAAAGAATTATTCTTAAAGTAGGACAATGCAATGAAGTCAATATTGATGCCACATCAATGCCACAAAAAAAGTTACTCAAAGGTGAAAAGAAACAGCAGTTATTTTGTCTTCAAATTACATCTTAAAGGTCTTAAACTAATAATTTACCCAAATAAGAAAATTATAATTATTTACTCACCCTCATGTCATTTCAAATATGTACGACCTTCTTACTTTCATAGAAAGCTAAAGGAGATATTTTGAATTATTATACTGCAAACAATTTAGAAGAATTATACTTGCTGTGTGATTAGGTTTCCATCTAAGTATTATGAAAGTGGCCTATATATGCTTGTCTTCTGGAGTCATACGAGAGCTTTCCACAAGGATCGGATTAAAATCTGTGAGTTGAACATGAGAACAGGATCAGTCCGATTTGTGAACAAATTCAGATTCATTAAAAAAAAGATGACGCAAAAGAACGATTAATTTACACAACAGATATTGCTACATCTCTCATGGATGCCCCAATAAGGGCAGAAAGAAGGACAAATGGGTTTGAAATGACACAAGGGTGAGTAAATAATGACAGAATTTTCATTTTTGGATGAACTAATCCTTTAATCTGCTGTGTGACAAACTAGTTTTTGCAACAATTTGTGCCATTTTGTGATAAGTGTGAATACCATTGAGGGATCCCGCCTGCCTTTTGACTGATCTCTGGCTTGAATCTGGCTTAAATCTCATTGGAGCAGCACAGAGGAGAAAGGCCAGCGAGTAACAAATTATTAAGGCATGTTACCGCCGCTGATTCTCAGAGATGTGTCAGAAAAGTGGCTTTAATGAGCTTCTCCAATCAATAATCCTTTAACGAGGATAAGAACTCTCTGATGAAGTGGGATGCCGAATTCCCCTCTGCAACATCTTTTTCCGCCTCTCACTCACCTGCTTTGTTTGTCTCAGTGGAGGCACGGTCACAGAACGCAGTGCTCCCCTCACCGGCAATCTGCAGTTACACAGCAACTCTTTCCCCGCATTAGCAAGCTGCAATCACACAACGCACCCCGCATCGGCAATCTGCAGTCAATAGGCTTGAAAAAGACTTTATTTGCGAGTATTGACAAATGGGATGATGAAGTCAGGATGGGTTCTCTCTCCCTACTCGGCTTGAAGTCTCATTCCATTTGGATCGAGAACAGACAGTGGTTGTTAAATTAATGTTTCGAAATACTGAGTTTAGGGATGAGACGGTAAAGGGATAGTTCACCCCAAAATGATAATCATCTACTCACTCCTGCTTTGTTACAAACTTATCTGCTGTTATTTAAGACTTCTGAAGTCATACATTTGAGGGACAATCACATTTCAAGATTAGTAAAATCATACGGGTTTGGAGCGTCATGGGGATGAGTATATAATGACAAAATGTATATTTTTGGGTGTGAACAGTCCATTTAAGGCGACATAGTGTGCAGTGCACTTATTCATATGTTTGCTATTTTTTTTTATTAGTGTTTTATCGTGCAGAGGCATTTTTAGGCTTGTTTGTATTTTGATTTTCCAGATTTCCATTCGAGGCCATGTCAGATGCCTAGATATCATTTATTCTCTCACCATGAGTGTCACAGAAATCCACATAGTTTTTAATGCCCTTTCAATGATTTAGTCATTAATCATGAGAACAAATGAAGTAAGTTATGAAATGTTCGTGGAAAGACAGTGGAAAACTAGTAAAATTCACCTCAGGTCCCAAAGATGAAACTGCTGACACAGATTCTTTGTTTCATTTCTTATTCACATAGTGCAGGCACCCCCTGTTGATTAATACTTCTCATGATTGATACTTTTTCCACCATTGTTAAATGACTGGGTTGCAACAAAAGCTTGCAGAGATTTCCAAGAATGACTGGCCTCTCTCTTGTTTTCCTTTTAATTTCTTCCTGAGGTTTTTTTATTTTTTATTTTGGTCTGTTTTAAAGCTGAAGTGTGAAATTTCTCTGTCACTACACCACCGAACCGGAATAGCGAAATTGATGAGTGTTTTTAAAATGTAACTGATTTCCATTGTTAGGGTCAACTGTTAGCTCCACCCCAAACTGGGGCTAACAGGATTCTCAAACAAATAGAGCAATGTTTTGAAAAATAAAAAAAACTACAGTGTTTTCAGTGAGTCAGCCTACAAATGGCTTACTTATTTTTGATTCTGCATATAAAGCTGAGATAGGAGAAAGTATTAAACATAACAGTTTACCTGTCAGGGATAGTTTTTTTTCTTTCTGTAAAATATTATTTTTTGTGTGTTCTGCAGGAGAAAGAAAATAATACAGGTTTGGAACGGCAACGAAATGACTTGGGTAGTGTGTTGTCTTTACTTAGCTGTTTCAGTGATGCTGTTATCACGATGATACTGTGGACCAGCATCAGGCAGAAGATAGTCCATGCTTTATGTGATTACTGTAGAAATCCACAGTGAGTTCACTTGCTGGAACATGTCATGTTAATGAAGTAAGAGTAGATTTACAGAAACATTAGGCACTATTAAAACTCTATTTTAGAGAACCAACTGGCTCCACATAAAAAAAAAAACAACAACACATTTTTACATGATTTTTAGCTGAATATATATATATATATATATATATATATATATATATATATATAATATAATATAATATAATATAATATAATATAATATAATATAATATAATATAATATAATATATATATATATATATATATATATATATATATATATATATATATATATATATATATATATATATATATTTTTTGTCTCATAGTTCAGCATTGTACTGGTAGGGACCCTGAATGATTGCCCCAGCCTGGTAGGGTGGTATTTACAGGGTTTCTGGAGGGGGATTGGGGGCATGTTCCTGTCAAAAGGAGGGTCGCCTCTCCACACAGCCAACTGCTACTCATGAGTACGGCCAACGTTGCCTGTGGTAACCTGACAAAGCCAGCAATGGTGAGGTCATTAGAGGTTGGAAGGAGTGCAACACAACTCTTGCTGTTTTTTTTTTTTTTTCACAGACAAGGGGAGGGAGAGGGTGACGGGTGGGGTTCAGGATTATGGGGCTTGTCCTTTGGAAACCTTTTCATTTTTTCCCCAAATCTGATTAGCCTTTGAGATGTGTTTTTGCAAAAAGGGAGCGAGGGACGCAAGAGGGGGATGAGAGGGGTTAGATCTCTCATCCTTCAGCTATTGTTCACCTACTATAGAACGACTCAGTATTTCACAGCAAATTAGTCTCTCTTAAGAGCTGTAGTCTGGAGGATCTCACAGCACCGATGCCTGTTTTTCGGTTCGCAGGTAATGAAGGGGTAGTTCACTGAAATATGACAATACTTTAATTTAGGCCTTGTCTCTCCGTTTTGGCCTTGCGTCCACACTGAGACTGCGTTTTTATTAATGAAAACAAACCTTTTTGAAAACGCTCTCCAACGTTGATAAATTTGAAAATGCCGTTTTCGCGTTGTAGTGTGGAGTGTCAAAACAGAGGTATTTAAAAAACGATGACGCAAGTTTAGTCGTGACACATATTGAACCTATAGATAATCATGTTTATACAGGTATTGTGCCTATTATGTGCTATTAACTGTCACACAGTTGCTAAATATGTTACTTTGCACACTCTTCACATCACAGTCCTGCAAATATGACAGAAAATGTACTCACATTTGCTGTCCTGCAGCAATAGATGAGAGTAGTTGTGTTTTAGACCAAACATATGGTGACTGAGTGCGACCTGGACGCATCCTGCCAGAAGAATTGCGCGATAACTTTATTATTTATTTTTCCGTCAGTATCATCTCAGTGAGCTTTTGTGAGGGTTTACGCATGCGCAGTAAGGTGAATTTGGCGTTTTCAGACGTTTCAGTGCGGATGAGAAACTTTTGGAAAACGTTTGAAAACACTAGTGTGGACTGGTAAAAAAGCCATTTGTATCCGGATTAATGTAGACGTAGCCTTAATCATTTACTAACTCTTATGTTGTTTCAAACCTATATGACCTTTTTTGTAGTGTAACACAAAAGAAGAATTTAATAATGTAATACATATTTAATAAATGTAATAATGTTGTGGTATTTTTTTTTTAATGCAGTTACAGTTAATGGCGACTGGAGCTTCAGAAAGAATGAAAAAACATCATAAAAATATATATTTTTTTAAATGGCTGATACAAAGCATGCAATATTTTCCAAGTTACTGTCTGAAGCCATACACGAGAGAGTGTGAGGAACATAGTAGAAGGGTTAGTTCACCCAAAAAAACAAACAAACAAAAAAACCTTAAAGCATTACTATTACCTTAAACTAATTCACCCTGCCTCTGCTTCAACCAAGTCTGACTCAAAAGAGCAATTTGTTCACACATGTTCGCAATTCTTATACAAACTGTTCATATGATTTGGATATTTTTAATGAATCAGTTGATTCAATTCACAAAACTAGTCTGAATGATTTGTTTGAATTTAATTCTGGAGTAATTCAATTCTCACCAGCTCACTCCATTCACATCAGTTAACAGCTCACAAAAGGGGAAAGATCATATAAAGAAAATTTTGGTCTGTTCATCACGCCAAGCTATTGTATGACTTCAGACTTCATTTGGAATATAATAGACCACTTTTATGCTTTTTTTTCATGAAAGCTCATCATCCACAATCATGTAAGGTCTAGTCCACATTTATTGTAACTGCATGGAAAAGAGAAACTAGCACATTATTCAAAACATCTCCTTTTGTTTTCCTTGGGTGAAAGGAAGTCATACAATTTTGGAATGAAATGAGAGTGAGTAAATGATTCTAGAATGCTACATTTTAAATAAACAATCCCTTTGAGCCATTAAACAAGCTTATAGTGTACAATCTAGGGTTCCTCCAAAAGTATGTGGCAAGAAAAAGATTCCTGGTACTCCTGGATTATCCAGGCTTTATCCAGAAAGAGGGGCCCATTCTCTGTTTCCACAGTGCTAAACTGGGCTCTGCGCCCACGCTACAGTAGATTCATGACACGGGCATTTGGCCGACAGTCTCTCTGACTGTGGAAAAATGAGCGGGCAGGAAGCTCAGAGTCTTTTGTTCTCTTTTGCCGCTGCCCTCACAGGAAAACACCAGGGTCACATGGTGTATGATGGCCCTGATGCTTAAATGCACATAATGGAGGGCAAGACAGGCCGAGAGAGAAAATAGATGGGTGAAATTTTGCACGCATGAAAGATAAAAGATACGAGACAGCTGTGACTGCAGCCTGGATTGGTATTTTATAGGAGCCTGTTTTCGAAGTAATTTTTCATCCCTATGTTTCAGAGCAACATTATGTTATTTGAAACTACACAAACTTTCCGTGATTCTTTGTAATAATATCTTTGTAATAATGTAATATAATATTGCATGTGTAACTGGTCATTTCTTTTACTTTAGACTCAGCGTAGATGGGAAGGGGGAGTTCTGTAGTTTCATTTGTTGACTTTTTCAGGCCCGTATCCACATCTGTGTTTAATATCCTCCTTGATTTGCCGTTCCAATGTTTAATGGAAGTAGTTATTGTCATTATGTTGTACACATTGGCTGATGTGTTGTTATTAAAATGACTATAATTTATAGCAAAATGCAAGAGTATGTACAAGTAATTGAATGTATAAAATCTCTGATGGGAAGCCAGTAAATGTGCCGTTTCCCAGATTCCAAGCAATTCGTTTGAAAAATTAACCCAACATGCGTAGGGTTCTGTGTCACTCACTATGCAAAAAAAAAAAAAAAAAAAATGTTGAAGGGCATTTCATCATTTCATCTGTGCACTATCCTTCTCTTAAAATAATCTCAGTATAATATATCACACATCCAACGAGATCCAAAAAGGAGTCTTAAATGCTTTGATGTGCTCAGTTGGATTACTCTAAAGCATTTTTAAGGAACGGGAAAAGAAGAATTCCCGAAGATGAAGGATCTGATATTGCTGTGCTGTTCCCCCCTCAATAACTCCTTTTAGGATCAAATGTTTTACAGAGAGAGCACCTGCACTTGTTCTTGACAAAAGCAGAAAACACTTGGATAAGTGGAGCTCCATGTCATGGTTAACCCAAGACCTATATACCCCCATCACGTCTCTAAAACAAACCTCCTGATTCTTGTGAAGCTTCGCACCCCTGCCGAGCTGCTCTTGAAGTTACGGGGCTTCCTGCGAGGAAGAATGGAGACTCTATGAGAACTAAACTCATTCAATCTGGGGATTGGGGGGGATCCTGCTTCTTTGTCTAGATGGAGACGGGTTCTGTGACCAATTAGTGTTTTATTGGTTAGCAGTGAGCAAGAGGCTCTGTCGTATGTGTCCTAAGAAGTGTGTGACTGAATATTCTGGTCTTCCCTCCCTGTGGCCTTTTCTTTCCCCTTCAGGGGTGCGTTTCCTGAAAGCATCGTTAGCCAACTATGGTCGCAAGTTCCGTCATTATCAGCATAGTTCAACGATTTGGTGTTTCCCGAAACCATCGTTCCAACGAACGTTGGAAAAAACTTGTGTGGTTGGAACGACAGCTCTCGAGCTGTGGTTAGAAGCATAGTTTCTAGTTTACATGAGATGTAGACTGAATAAATCCTTATCTTTAGCAAAATAAGCAAGCTGACATTCAGTACAGCCCGTGTTAATTATTTTGAATACATACAAATGTAATTTACGTCTTTCAGTTTGTCAAGAGATTTAAAGCACCGTTTTTGAAGAGTGCGCATGTGCGAACGTGCTCTACTATGTAAGAACGAGCCAAATATTGAGTCTGGTAATAAAGCAAAATAACTGAGAAAAATTAGAAATGGTCTTCAGATGCCATGTCTGTAACTTATATGACAAAATCTAGCGTTAATTCGATCTCAAACAGATTAATTAAAATAAATTATTAGTCCACCACGTGCGAGACGTCATAAACCAACGTGGTTGAACGATACTTTGCCACATACGGTTTCGGGAAACAGTCGTGACTAGCTAGTTGATTTCTCCAACGATGCATCGTACTATGGTAGTTAAGCAGCGAGCTATATAGTTGTACGGGAAACGCACCCCAGGATAGATACACTGTGTGTCCGAACCTCATTAGAAGAACAGCGAGCGTGTTGTTTTTTCGAGAAAGAGAAACCTAGAAATGGAGTAGGTGGTCTAGCATCCTCCAGCAAGGGAATGTCCTGGGTTCAATTCGAGTTAAGCTGTATCGACAGCATCTGTGGCGTAATGCAGATGACCTCAGGAAATAATTACAACTCTTACAACAGCTGTTAGTTGAAGTACAGTAAGTACGTTTGCATGTGCAGTTATAAGGGTCAATGACATGTCAGTGATACAAGGGAAAGTCTTTTAAATATCTAATTTTTAACACATGTACAAAAAGTACAATTAGGTAAAGGTTGCAATTTAATTTGCATTTACATTCAGGCATTTTGCAGACACTTTTATCCAAAGCAGTTTACAAAAGATGAACAATGACTCTAAAATGTCATGTGGTATAACCATCAAGTATATATTTTTAGTGTACATATATTCGCAAAGACAGAGTATAACTGCACACTCATTTAAGTATTTTTTATTATTTTCCGAAATTTCGGCAAATAAGCAGTCTTTGTCAAGGTACAACTTGTCAAGAACACCATAAATAGAGCTGACAATTACTCAAAGCAATGGTGTTTTCCAATTCCTAAGAAGTTGTACCTTGACAAAGGCTGCTTGTCGGCCGAAACGTCGGAAATTATAAAAATACTTAAGTGAGTGTGCATTTATTCTTTACAAAGTTCTTTTTTTTAACTTGCTCCTCAAAAATGTGTGTGTTTGCCCTAGCTATCGCTCTATTTAAGAGGCATCTTAGTCATTTTTTTTTTTTTTTTTTACATATTTGAGGTAAAACATGTTTATTAATTATAGTATTATACATTTTACATTTACATTTACATTTAGTCATTTAGCAGACGCTTTTATCCAAAGCGACTTACAAATTAGGACTAAATTAAGCGAGTCATCATGAAGAGGCAAAAACAACAACAATGCAAGAAGTGCTCAAAATACGAAGTTCAGGCATTATTCAGAGTAGCATAAGCCCGATAAGTGAGGTTTTAAAGGGAAAGGTTTTTTTTTTTTTTATGAGGTTAAGTGCTCACGGAAGAGATTGGTTTTCAGTTGTCTTTTGAATGTTGTCAGGGATTCTGCATTCCGGACGAGGGAGGGGAGAGCGTTCCACCAGCATGGAACTGTGAATGAGAATGTTCTGGAAAGTGATTTTGTGGCTTTCTGTGATGGAACCACGAGACGTCGCTCTTTGACCGATCGTAGGCTTCTGGTAGGGATATAGGCTCGTAGGAGTGAGTGAAAGTAGGAGGGAGCTGAGCCTGTGATAGATCTGTAAGCAAGCGTCAATGCCTTGAACTTGATGCGAGCAGCAAGAGGAAAGGCCTGATCTTCCTGATGTTGTGCAGTGCAAACCTGCATGATCGAGCTGTCTTTGAAATGTGATCTGTGAAGGTCAGCTAGTCATCAAACGTTACTCCAAGATTTCTGACCGACCTTGATGGGGTGATTGATGATGAATCTAGCTGGATGGTGAAGTCGTGCTGTAGAGACGGATTGGTAGGGAGGACGAGAAGCTCAGTCTTTGCCAGGTTGAGCTGCAGGTGATGTTCCTTCATCCATGTGGAGATGTCCGCCAGACAGCTTGAGACCCGTGCAGCTACTATGGGATCATCTGGTTGAAATGAGAGGAAGAGCTGTGTGTCATCAGCATAGCAGTGGTAGGAGAAACCATGTGCCTGTATGATGTGTCCCAGTGATGTAGTGTAGATGGAGAAGAGGAGGGGACCAAGAACTAAACCCTGGGGAACCCCTGTGGTCAGTTGATGAGCTCTGGATATCTCGCCTCTCCATGCGACCTTGAAGGACCTACCTGTGAGATAGGACTCAAACCAGTGGAGTGAAGTTCCTGTGATGCCCAGAGATGAGAGGGTGGACATAAGGATCTGATGATTCACAGTGTCGAAAGCAGCAGACAGATCCAGGAGAATGAGGACTGAAGATTTGGAAGCAGCTTTTGCGATCCGTAGGGCTTCTGTGACCGACAGTAATGCAGTCTCGGTCGAATGCCCTTTCTTGACATCCAGCTGGTTGTTTAGAGACAAGAAGGATGTTACTTGGTTGAAAACAGCTCTTTCAAGTGTTTTCGCAATGAATGGTAGGAGAGAGATAGGCCTGTAATTCTCTACAAATGATGTGTTTAGTGTTGGTTTTTTAAGCAGTGGAGTAACCCGAGCCTGCTTGAATGCTGTAGGGAAAGTGCCAGTATGGAGGGATGAGTTGATGATGTGTTTGAGTGCTGGTAGAAGTGTGGGAGAGATGGCTTGTAGAAGGTGTGAGGGGATGTGGTCTAGAGGGCAGGTGGTAGGATGACTGGAGAGGAGAAGTGTAGATACTTCTTCCTCGGTTAGCGGAGAAAAGGAGGACAGAGGGTTATTGGCTGTGGAAGGGGTCAGTCTGGGTTCCTGAGTGTGTGGAGCTGAGAACTGATTGCTGATAGTTGTTGTTTTGTTGGTGAAGAAGTTCGCAAAATCGTCAGCAGTTAAAGAGGAGGTGGGTGGTGGTGGAGGTGGACAGAGGAGAGAGTTGAATGTCTTGAAGAGTAATCGTGTGTTGGAGGAGCTGTTGATCTTGTTGTGGAAGTATGAAGATTTTGCAGCATGAACATCAACAGAAAAGGAAGAGAGGAGAGATTTATACATACTCAGGTCAGATGCGTCTTTTGATTTACGCCATTTCCTCTCAGCTGCCCTGAGTTCTGTCCGGTGTTCACAAAGAACCTCAGACAACCAGGGGTTAGAGGGAGTAGCGCGTGCTGGCCTGGAGGAAAGAGGGCAGATATTGTCTAGAGAAGAGGTTAGAGTGGAGCATAAGGTATCCGTTGCGGTATTCACATCCAGAGATGAGAATTGTGAGGGTCGGGGAAGAGAAGATGACACGGCAGAGGAAAGATGGGAGGGGGAAAGTGAGCGCAGGTTTCGCCTGAAGGTGATTGGTGGTGGGGTTGGTGGTGCAGGGGTAGAGAGTTGTAGACTGAAAGTAATGAGGAAATGATCTGAAACATGGAGGGGTCTCACCAAAATGTTGTCTGTGGTGCAGTTGCGTGTGTAAACCAGGTCCAGTTGGTTGCCAGATTTGTGAGTACCTGTGGTGATGAGTCGTTTGAGATCGAAAGAGGCTAGGAGAGAGGTGAAGTCTGTTGCATGCGGCTTTTCAAAATGAATGTTGAAGTCACCGAAGACTAGAAGTGGGGTGCCGTCCTCAGGGAAAGAGGACAGCAGCACATCCAGCTCCTCTACGAAGTTACCCAGCTGACCTGGGGGGCGGTAAATGACTACAATATGGATCTTGTTGGGAGTTGTAAGTGTAATAGCATGATATTCAAATGAGTTGTTGTTGCATAGAGAAGAGAGCGCTGAGTATTTCCAATTGTTAGAAACGAGAAGCCCTGTACCCCCACCCCTCCAAGACTGGCGAGGGGAGTGAGAGAAGGAGAAATTGCTAGAGAGAGTAGCGGGGGTTGCTGAGTCTTCTGGACGAATCCAGGTCTCAGTCAAGCCCAGGATACTAAGAGTAGAATGAGATGCAAAGGCTGGAATGAAGTCAGCTTTATTGACTGCAGACTGACAATTCCACAGACCCACGGAAAGAGAGAGAGGAGTGTGTGAGGATGAGATAATGGGACGCAGATTAGCAGTATTGCGCTGCCTTTTGCGCGTGATGAAAGGGCGTTGCCGAGAGATAACCGGGATGTATTGAAAGCACATGTTGATTAAGGTGAACAATAAGATAAAAAGTGGAAAGGGAGAAGGAGATACTTAAGTGCCTTTCTGGTGTCCTTGTCCTTGCTCGGTGGAGTCGCGCAGGTAGAGTCGCTGGTCTTTACCCGAGTCGGTCTGAACACGAGGAGGCTGAACACGAGAGCTGAACGCTTCCGCTGACGCTTCCGCGACAGCGCGCAAATTACATAGATATAGATATAATGCCTTCACCGGCTGAGTGAGGACAGCTGTTGTCTCGGTCCGGCAATTAAGTCAATAAAGCGAAAATGGGGCAAATCGAAACTGCTAGGAGCAAATACTTAAGTGCTATTAAACTGCAATAATAATTTCCACATGCGGCTTTTTATTAAAATAGCAACGCGTTTAAAGAAAATACAGAATTATGTGAAGTTAAAAATGAAACATAAGCAGAGAATCGAAGATAGGCTTACCTTGACTTAAATATAACACTGAAATAACAGGAGAACTGAGTATTCGAAAAAAACACTTGCGCGCTCTTGCCGTGCGTCTTCTGCTGACCGCTGGTCCTAATTAAAATTAAATTATTTTACTTATTCATTCTTAAATATCTATGTTTTTGGGGAGTGGCTTGTGAGATTTGAAGCTTGCCTTATCATAAAAAGGTCAAATTATTTGATAAGAGACGAACTGACCTTGACACACAGTCATAAGGGTTTCCAGGGTATCTATGATATCATTTCCTGTTTGATGTTTTTTTCTGCATGTTGGTCACACCACATGACGTTGAATTGGTGGGCAAACATAATTAATACATAGTAAAGCAGTTTTGTTTAAATATTTTTTCTAAGAAATAATGATAAAAAGATTATGGAAAACTACTAAGGTTTGGTTTTTGTCTTTATCACTTACTAGCTTTCTCTGTGTAAAGTATCATTAGTTAAGCTGGTAAAGTTGGTTACTTTTGTACGGATTCTAGTGCCAGTTGCTTCCAGCTCCTAGCTCTTTCCAAATTGCTATTTTTAATAACTAGGGATGAGTCATAATTGTTTTCTGTGGTAATCATCATTAATCAGTGAACATTGTTGATTGTGTGTAACGTTTGAACCCGGAACATTCCCAGACATGAAGACATTTGCATTTGTAAACAGCTTCTAAAAAAATAAAATAAAAAACAGTTCTCACAACAACATTTACATGTTTGTATATATTACAGTTGTAATGGAAAGTGAAATTTCATCCAGTTCGCTTTCTTTCTCCTTAAAAAACATACTTCCCAACAACCCTTGTCCTATGATTGGCATGTCATTAGAAACATGCACATATGTGACCTTACATACACTCTTACCCGTTTGGTTGTTTTTCATAATATCTGAATGTTTGGAGCAAACTATTATTCTTTGCTTTAGTAAATGAAATATTTATTTTGATAAGAATTAAAAAAACATGAACTGAATTTATGTTTATTGTTTCTAATACCAGTTCTTTTCTCTCTTCTCTCTCTCTCTCTCTCTCTCTCTCTCTCTCTCTCTCTCTCTCTCTCTCTCTCTCTCTCTCTCTCTCTCTCTCTCTCTCTCTCTCTCTCTCTCTCTCGCTCTCTCTCTCTCTCTCTCTTTCTCTTTTTCTGGTTCGCCTCATCCTGAATTGCTGCTGTTGTGGAAAAAGGTAAGACATTCTACTTAAATATGGTCCTATTCTTGTGGTATTTGAATGTCTGACAAGTTTATTCTTTCATTACTAATAAAAAATAGCCCATCTCATCATCAGATCCAAATGTTCAAACTTTTGCAACACACTTTGCTACCTGATGTATTTTTTATTTTATTTTTTTGTAATTTAGTGTTTTTATTTATTTTGACAAAGTATACAAAATATTTTGCAATAAAAGAAAGAAAACTTATACAACTACTAATTCCCCTCTAACCTCCCCCCTTCCCGCACCCACCCCATTGCACTACGGGACATTGAGCAATATCTGAATAACCAGGGATAAAATAAAATTCATACAGAGAAAGACAAATAAATAACACTAATAATAACACCCAAAATAGTAGCTGCAGATTAAGTAACCAAAACTGTCTTGACTGTAGAAATCCAATTCTTCCACATCGACAAAGTCCTAGAGTTAGCGTGATTGGACCGTGCAGATGACAGCTCCAGGTATAATATCTCCAATAAAGAATGCAGCCAATGTTTAATAGAAAGGTCATGCGGAGGTTTCCAGCGTACCTGATGCATTTCTGAGTGAAATAGAATATGCAACAAGAATGACATTTTGTCCATTAGGTCAAGTCAAGTCAAGTCAACTTTATTTATATAGCGCTTTTCACAATACAGATTGTATCAAAGCAGCTTCACAGTATTAAATAAAATAGTACATCAGTGTTTGTTTCTGGTGTAAAACATCCACGTTTGGTAATGCTGATCAATAGCACTGTTGAATCGATTAATCAAATTAAGTATCCCCAACTGAGCAAGCCAAAGGCAACAGTGGCAAGGAACCGAAAAACTCCATCAGGTGACCTAATGGGGGAAAAAAAAAACCTTGGGAGAACCCAGGCTCAGTCGGGGACAGTTCTCCTCTGGCGTTTATGAAGTAGAGACCGGATTTAACTGTAAGATTAAAAGTAGGCTATTATATAAATGCCTGGCTGAAGAGGTTAATTAATCTCTTTAATCTGGTTTTAAACTGGGAGAGCGAGTCTGAGCAACGAACAGTATCAGGAAGACTATTCCAGAGTTTTGGAGCTAAATGTGAAAATGCTCTCCCTCCTTTGGTGGATCTGGATATCCTAGGTATGACCAAACGCCTCGAATTTAGTGATCTTAAAGAGCGCGATGGATTATAGGGCGATAGAAGATCCGTTAAATAAACTGGAGCTAAGCCGTTTAGGGCTTTATAAGTCAGTAGCAATACCTTGTAATTAATACGGAACTTTATAGGTAACCAATGTAGTGATGATAAAATTGGTGTTATATGGTCAAATTTTCTTGATCTAGTAAGAACTCTAGCGGCGGCATTTTGGACTAACTGTAGCTTGTTTATTGAGGATGCAGGACAACCGGCTAATAAAGCATTACAGTAATCTAGTCTCGAGGTCATGAATGCATGAACTAACTTTTCTGCATCAGAAACTGATAGCATATTACGTAACTTAGCAATGTTTCTAAGGTGGAAAAAGGCTGTTCTTGTAACATATGAAATATGATTTTCAAAAGACAAGTTACAATCTAATATAACACCCAGGTCTTTTACTGTAGAGGATAAAGTAACAGGACATCCTACTATGTTAAAGTTGTATTGTAAGAGGTTTTGTGGGCGGTTTTTTGAACCGATAAGTATTACCTCTGTCTTATCTGGATTTAATAAAAGAAAATTGTGCGTTAATTTAGCGTTTTCATCCGGCCGTGATGAAATATATAGTTGAGTGTCATCAGCATAACAATGGAAACTAATTCCATGTTTCCTTATAATATTTCCAAGTGGCAGCATATATATTGAGAATAATAGAGGGCCTAACACAGATCCCTGCGGCACTCCATAGTTTACTGGAGTTATGATCGATTTTTTTCCATTTGAATAGACAAAATGGTAGCGGTCTGATAAGTATGATCTGAACCAGCTTAATTGCTTGTCCTTGAACACCGGTATAGTTTTGTAGTCGATCTAAGAGTATTATGTGATCTATAGTATCGAACGCAGCACTAAGATCAAGTAAAACTAGTATTGAGATACAGCCTTGGTCAGAAGCTAAGAGTAAATCATTTGTGATTTTAACGAGCGCAGTTTCAGTGCTATGGTGCGGCCTGAGCCCAGACTGAAACTTTTCATAGGTGTCATTTTCTTGCAAGAAAGAGCCCAGTTGGGCAGACACAACTTTTTCTAATATTTTGGACATAAAAGGTAGATTTGAAATGGGTCTATAATTTGCTAGGTTATTTGGGTCTAATTGTGGTTTCTTAATGAGAGGTTTTATAACTGCCAGTTTAAATGTTCTTGGAACATGACCTAAAGTTAAAGATGAGTTAATAATATTGAGGAGAGGCTCTTCCACTATAGGTAACACTTCTTTCAATAGTTTAGTTGGTATGGGATCTTATAAACATGTTGTTGTTTTAGAGGAAATGATAAGTTTATTTAACTCTTTTTGTTCTATAGTTGTAAAGCACTGTAATTGTTCTTGCGGGGTGATAATCGAGGCTGAATTATAAGGTGCGATTGAGGATTGAACGTTTACAATTGTGGTTCTGATGTTTTCTATTTTCTCAGTGAAAAAATTCATGAAATCATTACTACTAAACTGTAACGGGATATTTTGTTCAGGAGACATCTGTTTATTTGTTAGTCTAGCCACGGTGTTAAATAAGAACCTAGGATTGTTATGGTTGTTTTCTATTAGTTTGCGGAGATGCTCAGCCCTGGCCGCTTTTAGGGCCTTTTTATAGCGTGACATACTGTCTTTCCACGCGATTCTAAAGACCTCTAAATTAGTTTGTTTCCATTTACGCTCTAAATTACGGGTTTCTCTCTTTAGGACATGCGTAGTATTGTTGTACCATGGGGCTTTAATTTTCTCTCTGACCTTTTTTAGTCTCATAGGTGCAACAATATCCAATTTTCCAGAGAGAATAGTGCTCATAGTGCTGGTTCTTTTAGGAAATCAGCGTAAGGCCCTGGTGGTCTATATACGGTAGCCAAGGCTAAAGATAATAGGGATGTTTTTCTATCATCTAAGAGCTGCATTTAGTACAAGTACTTCAAATGAAATAAACTTATAACCCGTTTTCTGAGTAACACTAAGAAAATCTCTATAGATAGTTGCAACACCGCCGCCACGACCAATCAGACGGGGCTCGTGCTTATAGGAGTATCCTGATGGAGTAGACTCATTTAGACCGAAATAATCATTTGGTTTAAGCCAGGTTTCAGTAAGGCAAAGTACATCGATGCTATTATCTGTGACTATTTCATTTACAATAACTGCCTTAGGTGTGAGTGATCTAATGTTTAAAAGACCTAGCTTTAGAAATTGTTTTTGTTTACTAATAACAACATTTTCTGTTTTAATAACAATTAGATTTTTCCTAGATCCTGCAGTAGATTTATTATTTGATCGCACTAAACGAGGAATAGACACAGTTTCTATGCAATGTTCTACACTAGTATTTATATCAGTTAATTTGGTGCAGCAGAGACTATGATTTGGACTTTTGGTTACTAGTCAAAAGGTATTTAACATTTTGGAGATGTTATCTGACAGAAGATCCGATCCGAATCTGTTTGGGTGTAAGCCATCAGCACGGAAAAGCCTAGGACGCTCCCAAAACAGATTCCAATTATTTACAAAGAGCAGTTTCTGTTCATTGCACCATGACGTTAACCATTCATTTAGCGCGAATAATCTACTAAACTTGTCATGTCCTAGACGGTACGTGGGAAGCGGTCCTGACACAATGATCGTTGTTTCAGGCGATGTGCTGCGTACCGTATCGATCAGATTCCTGAAGTCTTTCTTCAGAACTTCCGTCTGGCGCAGCCTGATGTCGTTCACTCCCGCGTGCAATACCAAAGTTCCGACGCGCTCGTTATCGTTCAGAATATCGGGAACGCGAGCAGCGATTTCAGAAACACGAGCACCAGGAAAGCAGTGACTGTGCACCTTATTTTTACCTGATGTAGCATGGACGTGCCGAACAATGGAATCACCGATGATCACAGCATCGCGTTCTGTTTCGCGAAGAGGGGAGAAGCGGTTTTGTGTGGATATCTCGAAAACCGGGAGGGTCGGAGAGAGTCTTGGTCTAGACCTGACTCGCGTCTTCCGCTGCAGAAATATCCAGGCTTCGTGGTGGCGTGTTGGAGCCGGAGTGAACGAGACCATGGCTTATCGCGACCTTGGCGCTTGGGACCGATGCCGAGTAACGCACGGAGTAGACGAGGTCGGAGTCAGCGGGTTAGTAACATTAATCTCTGATTTGTGAGCATCGGCGCGTGATGTTTCAAGAGCCAAACGCCGGTCTATCAGCTCGGCCTGTCTCACTAAAAGGTCGTGGATCTGTTTCTCAACAGCTTCCAGCTCAGACTGCACCGCGTGCAGCTCAAAGGTGTCTTCACCTGCACCAAAAGGTAGACTACATACATCTGATATATTCGCCATTTTAACAGATGGACAGTAAGTTAGCAACGACACTACCAGTGATGCTATCAATTAATACTAATTTCTGACAAACGTCTTAGATATAATCCGTCTTTTTAGTGGTACGGGTGTAGAGTAGACGCACGATAGGTGAAAAATGTTTGTAAGTGAGTGTTGAGAAGACGCGTTTAGCCGTGATCCCCGGGAGTAACCTATAAGAGTATCCAGCGTTGGATCCCTAACAGGCTTGAGACACGTCTGCTCAACAGTCCGCATTGTAACTATGAGGTTTGAGCAGTAGTGCTTCTCAGTGAGGAAAAGTAGAAAATGTTTGTTGTAAGTAAGTTTAAAGAGTAAAATCAAGAATTATAAATCAAATCGATGGAGCTCCAAAGACAACAACGCGTTCAGACGCTCTATTAGACTGGTAGTATGAGGGGAGGATTAATAAGAGTGATTGACATAATCAGCTGAAAATCAGTAAATTAATAAAACTTAATAAAAAAAATTCAACTATGTATGGGTCATTTTGATTTAATGTTAATTTTAATATTTGGTATCAGTCAAGTTCAGTTGATTTTAAATGTAGGTATATATATATATATATATATATATATATATATATATATATATATGGGTATGTGAGGGTAGACCCCTCACATTTCAGCAAACATTTTCGTATATCTTCTCAAGGGACAATACTATAGAAATGAAACTTGGATAGATTTTAAAGTAGTCAATGTGCTGCTTGTATAGCAGTATATATTTACTGTCCTCTGAAAATAACTCAACATACAGCCATTGTTGTCAAAATACAGTAGCTGGCAACAAAAGTGAGTATACCCTAAGTGAACATGTCAAAACTGTGTCCAAAGTGTCAATATTTTGTGTGAGCACCATTGTTATCTAGCAATGCCTTAATCCTCCTAGGCATGGAATTCACCAGAGCTGCACAGGTTGTTGCTGGGATCCTCTTCCACTCCTCCATAATGACATCATAGAGCTGCTGGATGTTAGACACATGGCGCTTCTCCACCTTCCACTTGAGGATGCTCCACAGGTGCTCAATAGGGTTCAAGGTCTGGAGACATACTTGGCCACTCCATTACCTTCACCTTCAGCTTCCTCAGCAAGGCAGTTGTCATCTTGGCGGTGTGTTTGGGGTCGTTATCATGCTGTTTGGCCCAGTTTCTGAAAGGAGGGCATCATGTTCTGCTTCAGAATGTCACAGTACATGTTGGAATCCATGTTTCACTCAATGAAGCGTAACTCCACAGGACCAGCAGCACTCATGCAGCCCCAGACCATGATGCTACCACCACCATGCTTGACTGTAGGCAAGACACAATTTTCTTGGTACTCCTCACCAGGGCGTCGCCACTCATGCTGGACACCATCTGAGCCAAACAAGTTTATCTAAGTCTCATCAGACCACAGTACATGGTTCCAGTAATTCATGCTTTTGGACAGGTTGCTTTCAGCAAGGTGTTTGCGGGCTTTCTTGTGAGCCAGCTTCAGAAGAGGCTTCCTTCTGGGACGACGTGTATGGTCTGAGCACTGAAAAGCTGACCTTCCGCTTCTGCAACCTCTAAGCAATGCTGGCAGCACTTATGCGTCTGTTTTTTGAAGCCAGCTTCTGCACCTGACGCACAGCACAAGGACTCAATTTCTTTGATTGACCCTTGCGAGGCCTGTTCCGAGTGGAACCCGTCTTGTAAAACCTCTGTATGACCCTGGCCTGTACTGTAACTCAGTTTCAGGGTGTTACCAAACTTCTTATAGCCTAGGCCAGGGGTGCCCAATCCTGCTCCTGCCGATCGACTGTCCTGCACAGTTCATCTCCAACCCTAATCAAACACACCTGCCTTTAATTTTCAAGTGATCCTGAAGACCTTAATTGGTTGCTTCAGGTATGTTTGATTAGGGTTGGAGATGAACTGTGCAGGACAGTCGATCGGCAGGAGCAGGATTGGGCACCCCTGGCCTAGGCCATCTTTTTTGGGAGCAACAATTTAAATTCTCAAATCCTTAGAGAGTTCTTTGCCATGAGGTGCCATGTTGAACATCCAGTGGCCAGTATGAGAAAATTGTACTCAAGGCACGAATTTTAACTGCTTTAATACAAGATACACAAATTTGTATGGTCCTGTCAAGCAGACAAAAACATGAACATGATGAATAGGAGCTATTTTGACAATAATGGCTGTATGTTGAGTTATTTTCAGAGGACAGTAAATATATACTGCTATACAAGCAGCACATGGACCACTCTAAAATATATTCAAGTTTCATTTCTATAGTATTGTCCCTTGAGAAGATATACTAAAATGTTTGCTGAAATGTCAGGGGTGTATTCGCTTTTATGAGATACTATATATACATATATATATATATATATGAAGAGTTCAGATGCAAAAGCCTCTAAATGCCATCTGAAATTTTCTTCTAGAATGATCATTTTTATCAAGCTCGTATATTTAAATTCAATAATTTCACTTAAATGGCAATGAAGATTACCTATTAATAGTCATTTAAGTGAAATTACTGAACTTAAATATACAAGCTTGATAAAAATGATCATTCTAGAAGAAAATTTCAGATGGCATTTAGAGGCTTTTGCATCTGAACTCTTCATATATATATATATATATATATATATATATATATATATATATATATATATATATATATATATATATATATATATATATATATATATATATATATATATATATATATATATATATATATATATACCTGAAATCCACCCTAAAGCCAGAGCCTTTGACTGTGAGATGATCTCAGCAAAGAGCCAGTGAATTCCCACAGGATGCGCCGCTCCAGACTTCAGTCCTTTTATCAGAACCCACATTATGTGTAATGCAGGAGAGGTTCCTGTCCTGCTCAGCAATGATTTTCCTGACAATTGTGGGATACTTTTAAGACCAAGATGGACTGAGAGAATGCACAGAACTGTTGAATGTCAACTGTTTCAATAGAAGCAGAGACAGTGTGCTTTTTGAAGCACACCACAGATCTTTAGGCGGTGTAGTTAACCTGGAGCGGAAACCCCACATTTCCAGGCTGCTCGTCCTTTTGAAGATCACTCATGAGGTCTATAACATGGACCCGGGGTTTGCAGGTTTGTGGATAAGCCGAGTTTCTGAGCTGAATATGAATGTTTGAGCGTGTGCAGTCATGCAGATGAGTGAATATGTGTGTGTGTGTGTGTGTGTGTGTGTGTTTACGGAGGGATTGGGTCTGAAATATGCTGTTTATTTATGAACTGTGCTTTCAGACAAATCATGATTTCATCGTGCAGAGATGATGCTCCTGTCTTTCCAATGAAAAGCCTTTAGTATCCGTTTAACTGTCCATGGGTCTGCATTTGTAAGTGTGTTTGTATATTGTATATATAAATTAGAAGCGTGAGAACACGGCGGGTCCTGAAAGCTTCATAGTCATGATTTTCGGCTATACACATAACAGTGACCTCATGATTTAAGAGTAATTTTTGGCCTAAAAATTCTCTCCCGTGCGCTAAATGAAGATGAATGGCTTTCCTCGCTCTCACGTTGCTCCCTTATTTGTGCAGCTTTGCTCTTGTCATGTACAGTTTTGCTCGGTATCGCTCAAGAACGAGAAAAAAAGACCCAAATGATCTCTAAGAGATATTTTCTAGCAGATTTGACAGCATACGATCTTTTCCAATCTAATGGCTCTTTATTGGCCTAATGATGAATTTCTGTTAAAGCGCCCAGCGTAAAACAATCTCTAATGGCCTCGTGTCATGAGAGAAGAAATCATTCCGGGGGTCAGCACTGGAATTTTCTAGCTCCACCAGCACTTCTCATTTAGCATTCGCTGTGTCGTTCTTGTTAAATAATTGCCTTCCCCGGCTGGAAAGCAAGAAGGTTCTCCTGATAATATAAGTTTAGTAAGAGGCTCTCGACAGCGATATTCCATGATTCAATTAAAATTGATTCAGTTTAGTCTGTCCGGGAATATGATTTTCACTTTGCTCCTCATAAATCGAGAGCGGAGCTGTTTTACTTCGAGTGATGCCTTATCACTGTTGACATTGGAAAGCTGTTTAGAGTCACGGTCACATTTACAAACACAATTTGGACAAGAATGCAGTCGCTGCTCTTGTTTATGTAATATGAGAATGTGCAAAGACATTGTATTGTTTCTGTGTAGCTACCCATAATGAACAAAATACAAGAGTGTCTCAAACGATTTAATAAACAAAAAATGAGTACAGTTATGGTTTCTTTGTGAAGGACATCATTTTGTTTTCTTTCTTTCAGTCTTTTTCATGAGCAGCATAGGTTATTTGTAGCAGATAAGCGGGTGTTATAATGGGAATGGTAGGGATAGTTGACTAGGTGACTAGTTGTCAAACAACCAAGTCAGTTAAAGTGTTTTAGTTTGTCGGATAGGCTTTTTCTTACATTATAATGAATATCAGCAGTGCTTAAATTATTGTGTACTGTATGACGACCACATTTAAATGGACCTTGACCATTGCATTTCACACTGCTTTTGAACATTTGAAATGGTCTGTAACCACCCTAATTAATACAGGGCTTTGATTTTGATTGGTTGATTAGTCAAAACATGTCCCTGTGATGGAGTGCTCAGAAAGTCAGTGGTTTGCTGTTCTGTTTTGCTAAAGAACGCACAACTAAAGTCATCTCAAATCATCTCAGTCTGGAGATTTGGAACCCTTTTCATGGGTTCAGCGCAGAAAAGTAGATTGAAGGCCCCTCTGAGGTGGTCCGCACGCTTCCCTCACCTCCTCTGAACAGGTTACTCTCCTGCCATAGGATTAGATTTCTTCAAGCCGAAGTTCTCAGTTTGCCTTTTTGACGGAGGAGTGTAGCTTGTTAAACTTTTCTCTGCAGACAGGTTCGCTCTAAGCTTTAAGAGAGCTTTGCGGCTGTTTTCTACTACATCTGCTGTCTGTACTGGTTCGTGGCTGTAGGAGAAGATATTTTTTGATGGACAGTGGCCTAAAAGGGCCACTTTCCAAACCAACATGTGTTATATTGAGTCACTTGGACACAAATTAGGGATTATGTATTTCTTTCATTGTACAGGGAGTTTGTATGTATCCTCAAAGGCATTAAACTGCTTCAATACTTTTTTGTGTTTTTTTTTTCTTTTCTTTGTTTTGTCAAGTCAAGTCACATTTATTTATATAGCGCTTTTTACAATACAGATTGTTTCAAAGCAGCTTTACAGAGATAACAGGAAAATAATGCAAACAAGTTTGTTTCCAGAAGAAAATAGTGTCACAGTCCAGCTTAAGTAAGTTCAGTTTAATTTTTGTTTTAAAAAAAAGTTATTAATTTAGTTCATTTATATATATATATATATATATATATTATATATATATATATATATATATATATATATATATATATATATATATATATATATATATATATATATATATATATATATATATATATATATATTTTTTTTTTTTACTGGTTATATATATTGCATAACCGTGATGTCATCGTCCAGCTCAGTTCATTTAGTGTCAATGCAGGCATATCAATATTATTGTTGAATATTAAATTAAATGTTAAATTTAATGTCCCCAACTAAGCAAGCCAAGCCAATGGCAAAGGTGGAAAAAGGCGACAGTGACAAGGAACCAAAACTCCATCAGGGCAGAATGGAGAAAAAAACCTTGGGAGAACCCAGGCTCAGTCATGGGGCCAGTTCTCCTCTGGCCAATGAACAAACAGTGTATGATTATGATTCAGGCAGCATTATAGTTCAGAAGTCAGATTGGTTTGGAACAATCAGAATATTATCCAGTTCCATCTGGTTGAAGATCAGAGCCACGCCGGTATGGAGACGGGTTTGTTGAGGATCAGTGCTGATGGCTGTCGTGTCGATGAGGCCTTCGATGAGAGTCTAGCTGACACAACCTCTGCTGACACTTCAGGGATGTGTTGTGGTCGTGTCTAGGTACAGGTCCGCCATCTGATCATGTATATGGCCTGATTTTGTCTTATTTAATTTAATTTAATTTATTTTAATTTCATTTTATTTTGTTTTATTTTGTTTAATTTCATTTTTTTTTATTTTGTTTAATTTCATTTTATTTTAATTGTTAACAGAATGCATGTTTATGTATAATATAAAATGTGTCTACATTTTTATCTAAATATCAAAATGTTTATAATTTCGTTTTTATTTATCATTATATATACATTTATTTAAATCAATTCAAATGTATTTATTCATTTATTTATTTATGGAAGGGATTTGGGGCCAATGAGGTTAAAGGGGCACATCCCTGTTTAGGAGACATAGCTGTCTCCCTACCCTACTGTCCAGGGATGGGGGCGCAAGGACTCTCTCTACCAGCTGCCCCTCTGTCCTCTCAGGGGTCAAAGTTTAAGCTGAGTGCCCACTCATCTGGAACCAGCAGCCATCACCAGATGCCTTTGCTGATACCATGGTTTCCTCTGCTCAAACACACACACACACAGCAGCAGTCTCATGAAGGCCATTCATAGCTGTTTTTAAGAGGCGCCCAGCTGTTGAAGAGAGGTAGTAGGAATCTCACGTTTCCTAACCTCTGTTTAGAGCTCAGTCGGAGCTTAGTTAATTGTTTAACCAGATTCATCAGCTGATGTGGGCCCCTTTGTTCTGGTTTTGTGGTAAATCCACTCATTGAAAAAGACTGTTGAAAACTACAAAGCGGAGAACACCTCAGACAGCACTTTAATTTCAAGGATTTGTGCATGGTTCAAACTTATTGTATAGGGGTTGAATACTTGTACTATGTGTGTGTTGTGGGATCAGGTTTTACCAGGGAATGTTCTAATACAAAAAATATATATATATTTTTTTAGTGAAAATCTTAAAATGTAGACTGTTTGAGGTAGGGCTGGGCGGTATATCGAGTTTGTACGATGCATCAAAATATATATATTTTTTTATCAGCAATATAGAATGAGGCAATACCGTTTGTATCGATATACATTTGTTTGAAATTACGAGCACATCTGAAAACTAGTGGAGGACACAGATTGAGCTGCTGCTGGGAAATGCATAATCCAACTTGGCCTAAACATGAGATGCTTTATATTAAGGGCTTCAAAATAAGGCGTATAGGATATAGTTGCTGCATATAGTTTAAAGCGGCTAGCCCAGTCAGATGCTCTGATAGATTGTGCTGTTTAATGCGTTGAGATGTGGTGTTTTTCTCAGTGCAGAACTTACATTTCACAGGCATATTTTCAATCTGTAAATGTTAAAAGATCATGCAAATATTTCCATTTAGAAACTATCAACTTATTATATATCAACTTATTATTTAATAAAAGCAATTCCCTACATCATAAAAAGTATTGCTTTGTCTGTGTTTGTGAGATTATAGATTACATTCCCTAAAATTAGAGCAATTCATCTTAAATCTAAATAGTATTTTGTGATAATAAATTTGCAATAAAATAAATTAATACTTTATTTAGCAAAGATGCGTTAAATTAAACAAATGTGATAGTAAAAACATTTATACTATTACATTTCAAATGCGTTTAAATATATTTGTACCGCCATTTCCACAAAAATATTTAGCAACTGTTTTCATCATTAGTAATAATAAGAAATGTTTATGGAGAAGGATCATGTGACACTGAAGACTGGAGAAATGGCTGCTGAAAATTCAGCTTTGCCATCACAGGAATAAATTACATTTTAAAATATATTAAAATAAAAATAGAAACAGTTATTTTAAATTTGAATATGTTGCAATATTATTGTTTTTGCTGTATTACTGCTTCAAAAATGTCTCCTTGTTGCGCACAAGAGACTTTCAAAAATGTTAAACAAATCTTTCCAACCCCAAAACAATTAAATAGTTTTATTTATATAGTTTAAATCATATTACATTATTTAAAGGGATACTCCACTTTTTTTGGAAATAGGCTAATTTTACAACTCCCCCAGAGTTAAACAGTTGAGTTTTACCGTTTTCGAATCCATTCAGCCGATCTCCGGGTCTGGCGGTACCACTTTTAGCATAGCTTAGCATAGATCATTGAATCGGACAGGACCATTAGCATCTCTCTAAAAAAAAATGACCAAAGAGTTTAGATATTTTTCCTATTTAAAAACTTGACTCTTCTGTAGTTACATCGTGTACTAAGACCGACGGAAAATGTAAAGTTGCGATTTTCTAGGCTGATATGGCTAGGAACTATACTCTCATTCCTGCGTAATAATCAAGAAACTTTGCTGCCGTATATGGGTGCAGCAGGCGTAATGATATGACGCTGCGCCTGAAAATAGGTCTAATAGGTTAGACAAACTTAGTCCCGGTCACGTTGGAAGTTACCGAGCTGGGACTATTTTCAGGCGCTGCGTCATATCATTACGGCTGCTGGACTCATGGTACTTTAAGGTACCAAGTTTTAAATAGGAAAAATATCGAAACTCTTTGGTCATTTTTTTGAGAGAGATACTAATGGTCCTGTCCGATTCAATGATCTATGCCAGACCCGCCAGACCCGGAGTGCGGCTGAATGTATTCGGAACTCAACTGTTTAACTCTGGGGGAGTTGTGAAATGAGCCTGTTTCCAAAAAAAAGTGGAGTATCCCTTTAACAATACTTTCCTGTAGTTAATAAATTATATTATTAACATTCTCTCTTTCAGTGCATTCTGGGATTTTTCTTAAAACTAAGGGGATGTATGCAATTATTTTTGCCAAAATCAGGTATCTACCTTTTGGAACAGCCTTAGATGACCATAAATGCTGCCTGCAGAAGAAGCTTACTAGGTTTTGTAACACAGCATGTGTCCATGTGAATCAGCGTTACAGTGAGGATGTGTGGATAGTAAGGACGTAGTGAAGTGCTAATCACCTGAAGCACAAGGGATCCTGTGAACGTGATTGTGTGTGTTTGTGAATGTCTTAAAGGACGGTGAAACACAGATAGCCTTTCATCCCCTCTTCAGGGCATCCTTCAGCCACTATCTCCATAGGTGGGTTAATCGTCCCAATCACTGGCCATGACACTGTTTGTCTGTGGGATTTGCATGAAATTTTAATGAGTGATTGGATTAAAATGGCTATAGGGCCATGCTTCCAGCAGTCTGTAGCATGTAATCCCTGCCGTGGCAGGCTAGCGATAAGGGCACGTACTGGCCCAGTGTGAGCAAAACCCCAGAACGGCCAAGAGCAGCAGCGCAGACACCCAGATACAAGGATGCACAAATCCTTCTCTGATTGGCCATGCTTAGAGTTTGCAGCTTTTTCATTGGCTTACCAAAATCCTTTTTTTGAAAATCACTTCAGTGGTTCAGTGGTACCTGAATTATATGTAATGGAAAGAAGTTATTTGCCCGATTTTCCTTCTGTATGGAAAAGAAGAAAGGGAAAAGAACAAAGTAGAAGAATAGAAGAAATCCACATTTGTTTTTCTTTTTATGGAGGCTTAGTCTGTTGTATTTAGCACCCATTATGCTCCTTATAATTTTTTATTTATTTTTTAATTATACAATTCAGCTAACTGACCCACTTTTAGAGAGCACAGATAAAAGGGTAGAGAAAATAATTTACTGTTAATCTGTTAAATTTGAATGTTCCAGTATAAGATATATACTATATACCATACTATTATATATTTGACTACATATTATGAAAAAATATTGTATTATAGAATAATTGTTTATATAGTACATTATACTATAAAACAAATATGTTACATCATTATATAAACATTTAGTTTTAGTCCTGTTTTTGGGCTAAATGAGATAAGAAAAGAGAAATGTCATTTTAAATTTCAAATAAAAAGAGAGAAAAAAAAGTTGTTTAGAAAATTTAGACTTTTCGTCACCTCTTATTTTTGAAACATTTCTCCCAACTCCTGGTGTCTGCTATAGTATGCAAATGCTACTTGGGGGAAATCCTTGCCCTTTTCACAAAGTATCTCAGAGAGAGTTTATTGTTGTCCAGCCTCTTTGATTGTCCTTCCATATCCAGGACTGACAGGCAGCCACCTCAGGGGTTGTGTGAATACTGCAGACATGCACCCAAGCAGAACAAATCTTCCCTCCCTCTGCCCCCCTCATAGCACTGTACCTTAGGACACTTCAGAAGTAACCTGACCATTACACACATTCACAATATGGTGAAAAAAGTACATAAAAAAGAAAAGAGGGGAGATGGTGTTACACAATGGCTCTCACACTGAGCATGGACTCTTTATTTGAATTTTCTATGGTTTTGAGGCCAAGCTCCTCGCTGAAGTAAATAGAAAAGTGGTCTCGGAAATACTGTTTACTCAGCAGAACCTGAGTATTAAAAATCCTTTCCTTGGAAGGTTAATGTTTCCTTGTGCAGTGGCCACAGCCGTCCTTTGTTCTTCCTGGTTATAAGAACCAGGATGACCTACAGATAGAAAAATAAAACATAACCATGTTATTTCCAGAGCACCAATGCTGTTAAACAGTTCCATCCCAGAGCCTGAAATGCAATAAAGTTCACGGCATGTGTTCAGCACTGTGAATCGGTAATTCATTTTTCTCCATTCCTCATGTTTCTGCTTTTAAAACCCAGATGAGATTGAATTACCCATGGAACTTTGCCACAAATATGCAACTTTTTTCCGCTCTTTTCGTTTTCTTTTCCTTTTATAATGGCTCCCCACTGTGAAGTTCTCCCATAAACACTCAAAACAGACAGGGCTGGGAACAGGTTAACCTGACCATGTTGCGTCACGCTAGCACCCTGCAGTCCTCAATGGCGAACCTATAACATGGGAAAAGTTTAGTTTGAAAAATGGGGGTTGATATAGGAGGGATCACGTGGAGTACAAATTAATCTCTCGCATGGCACATCGTAGTTTGTTGATCTTTAAAGAGTTCCCTTTCGTTTGGCAACTCCTACGTCTCGTCGGAGGAGTTTCCAACGAATTGGGATCACGCTAGGGAGACCAATTGCCTTTGAGTGAATTAAAACGAGCCAATGAACATTGGCATGCAAGATTTGCATTCCGCGGCCCGCATACCAGTGTGGGTTTAAAGACGGAAGCAAGCGCATACACAAACGCTTTCTGCTTCGGAGCCGACCGGTTGTGTCTTCTGAGTGAATGAGCGGTCGGATTGTGTTTTTCCGTGAGAGCTCAACGAGTCTGCTGTTTCAAGACCTCTCTGTGTTGGTGTTACGGCGCAGCAGTGATCTTTGCGATCTCCCGGATATCAACTGTCACTTCACCAGATCTGCTTCTTTCAAAGAGCTGTTGTCACAGCTGGTATCTGGTTGAGTGCACACAGTGGGCTTGCAGTTTCCCCGCTGTGTTGCCGCGTTGATCCCTGTGTGCTTCAGCACACTAAGAGAGCGTTTTCTGAAAGAGCAACACGAGTGAAGATCGCGTCCTTTTCAGGATGACATTTCACCGTGTGTTTCTGGATGCGGTCGTTTCCTGTCCACATTTGATGGCCACAATCACTGTTTCACATGCCTGGGAGAACTAATAAGCGTGTTGAGACTGCGTTTGTGGGTGGTTCATGTTCTCTCATGAGAGCATGACCACGTCGGCACGTTGTTCGTCTCTCCTTTCTCGTAAAGGCTTGAGCCGCTTAGCGTGCCGTGTGCCGTCGAGCTGCCGGCTGACAGCGCGGGTTGTCATGGCAACCCAGCGCGCGTCGTTCGGCGCTCTAGATGCGCGGTCGAGACTCGTGTGCCTCAATGAGGTGGAGTCCCTTTGCTTATTCCCCGATCTAGTTTCTCTTCTGGTGTCCCAGAAAAGGGCTACTTTGGCTAATAGCATTGGTGATCTGAGGATTACAGTGAGCGTACCACTCACTCCTCTAGCGCATTGCAAACATGCTGAGACTGCGTTCGTGGGTGGTTTATGCTCTGTCATGAGAGCGTGACCACGTCGGCACGCTGTTCGTCTTGCCTTTTTCATGAAGGCTTGAGCGCTCAGCGTGCAGTGTGTCAGCGATGGCCACGTTCACTGTCTTGCATGCCCGGCAGCTTTGGATGGCATTCTGGTCCTTCTCATGAGGGACCAAGCATTTCATTCGGGGCTCCAGGGGAGGATCAGATGTCGATCGCTACATCGGAGAGAGGGCTGTTATTCTCTGGAAATTAAGTTGATGCTGAGTTCCCACTATAATGGTGTGTGTGCTCATGCTGAATCAGATTCAGACTTGACAGCCACACTTTCCCGGGCTACTCTGGGGGTGCTGTGCGACGCTTAAATGCCTTGCCCGTGCCTGTCCGGATGTGTGTGAAAAACTTTGGCAGTATGGAAGCATTTTGGCGCCAATATGGCAACCAAACATGCCAAAATCTGCTGAAAAGTTTTTCCTCTCTCACTACCCTTAGTGGTGAGGCGGCTTTGTTAATTGCAGACCGCCACAGTGCACAGGGGTAGTTCTGAGTCGAGGTGGAGCTGCGCATAGTGACTGACTGTGATTAAGTCACAGCGCTGGCCCTCGGTCAGACGATGTCCACACTGGTGGTCCAGAAGCGCCTCAAAAAAATACAAATAAAAAATAAAATCAGCCCGCTCGGAGTTCGTCTACCCCCCCAGCAAGAGGGAGGGAAGTGACCCTGAGACGGGCGACCCAGCGGATGTGATATCTGCTCTTCAGGAGTGCGTGTCGGCACCACTCCTTCCCCCGGAGGAGGACCGGGTGGAGAATCTTGCTTCTGTTCCGCCGCTGGTCTAACAGTCAACGGTACCCAAAATTTCAATATAAGAGCAGTTCCACCTCCTCTGGGTCACACACGGTCGAGACTGGCCGTCAAGGACGACGCTCAATTGCCTCGCTACTCCCAGTCTCCCCCGTCCAAGAGGGCCAGAATGACAGTGCGCGCCGCCACGTTGCCTCGCCGCTCTCATTCCTCCTCGCCCCAGCGCTCAGATGGCAGTGACACTGCTACAGCCTCATCACTCTCGTCTCTCGCTGGGTAAGAAAACGGTCGAGACTGGCAGTCAAGGACGACGCTCAATTGCCTCGCCACTCCCAGTCTCTCCCGTCCAAGAGGGTCAGAATGACAGTGTGCGCCGCCACATTGCCTCGCTGTTCTCATTCCCCTCGCCCCAGCGCTCAGATGGCAGTGACAACCGCAGCAATGTCTCCGAAGCCGGGTCCCTGCCTTCCACCTAGCTGCCTCTCCGTGGGTACGCCGGTGGTCCGGGTGGGCTCGTTGGTACGGTCTCTCGAAACCTGGCTAGCGCTTCCAAGACCGTCCCGCTGTCTCACCCGTACCATCCGGCTCGGCTATGCAATTCAGTTGCCCGCCGGCCTCCCAAGTACAGGGGCATCCGCTTCACCCAAGTGCGGAGCGTCGATGCCCCTGTCTTGAGGAAAGAGATCGACATCCTGCTGGCGAAGGACGCGATCGAGCCGGTCCCTCCAGCCGAGATGAGGTCTGGGTTCTACAGCCCTTACTTCATTGCCCTGCACAAGCTCCCGTTCAAAATGCTCATGCAGAAAGGCATCTTCGAATGCATCCGGTCGACCTGAAGGACGCGTACTTTCATGTCTCGATTCTTCCTCGACACAGACCGTTTTTCTTCGCGAGGGACGAGCATATCAGTACAAGGTCCTACCCTTCGGGCTGGCCCTGTCGCCCCGTGTCTTCACGAAAGTCGCTGAGGCGGCCATTGTTCCCATGAGAGAACGTGGCATTTGCATTCTCAACTATCTCGATGACTGGCTCATTTTAGCTCACTCGCGAGGTCTGTTGTGCGAACACAGGGACGTGGTGCTCCGACACCTCAGCCAGTTGGGGCTTCAGGTCAACTGGGACAAGAGTAAACTCTGCCCCATGCAGAGGATCTCTTATCTCGGTATGGAGTTGGACTCGGTCGCTCGGACCGCGCGCCTCACAGAGGGGCGCATCCAGTCAGTGCTCAACTGCCTCAAGTCCTTTCAAGGCAGGTCAGCGGTCCCACTGAAACAAGTTCAGAGGCTCCTGGGGCATATGGCAGCCGCAGCAACACCGCTCGGTCTGCTCCATATGAGACCGCTTCAGTGCTGGCTTCACGATCGAGTCCCGAGATGGGCGTGGCAGAGCGGCACGTTCCGGGTGAACATCACCCCGCACTGTCGCCAAACCTTCAGCCCTTGGTCAGACCCTGCTTTTTTATGGGCCGGAGTGCCCTTAGTACAGGTGTCCAGGGATGCTGTGGTTTTCACAGATGCTTCTGTCAACGGCTGGGGGGCCACGTACAACAGGCATGCAGTCTTGGGTCTGTGGACGGGGCCCCAACTGCATTGGCACATCAACTGCCTAGAGTTGCAAGCAGTAAGCTTAGCCTTGTGCCGCCTCAGAGGCTTACTTCGTCACAGGCATGTACTGGTCCGTATGGACAGCACTGCGATACATCAACCACCAAGGTGGTCTACGCTTCCGTCGTATGTCACGACTCGCCCGCCATCTCCTCCTTTGGAGTCAGAAGCATCTGAGGTTGCTTCGAGCCATTCACGTCCCTGGTGCGCTCAACCGTGCAGCCGACGAGCTCTCACGGCAGCCGCCTCTTCCGGGAGAATGGTGACTCCATCCCCAGGCGGTCCAGCTGATATGGGAAATCTTCGGAGTCACTCAGATAGATCTGTTTGCCTCTCCGGACACAACCCATTGCCAGTTGTTCTATTCCCTGACCGAAGGAACTCTCGGCTCGGATGCACTGGCGCACAGCTGGCCCCAGGGCCTTCGCGAAAATATGCGTTTCCCCCAGTGAACCTTCTCGCACAGACTTTGTGCAAGATCAGGGAGGACGAGGAGCAGGTCCTGCTTGTTGCGCTGTATTGGCCCAGCCGGACTTGGTTTGCAGAGCTCATGCCCCTCGCGACAGCCCCTCCTTGGCGATTCCTCTGAGGAAAGACCTTCTCTCTCAGAGACGGGGCACCCTATGGCACCCGCGTCCAGACCTCTGGAAACTCCATGTCTGGTGTCTGGTCCCTGGACGGGACGCGGATGTTCTAGGTCAGTGGTTCCCAACCTTTTTCCTTGGGGCCCCCCCTATGTACATATTTAACAATCCGTGACCCCCCCCCCCCAAATATATATATATATATATATATATATATATATATATATATATATATATATATTTAGGGGTGTAACGGTTCACAAAATTCACGGTTCGGTCAGCAAAAAGAAAGAAATGCCAGAGAAATTTCCTTGATTTCATTTTTTTATTCTTTTTTTTAATTAAAAAACATCATAAAGTATGATTTTTTTTTTTTTTACTTTTAGCAATTCTAGAGCTATAATTCACTCTTCTTATGAGCATATAAAACAAAACAAAAATGTAATATTGTAGTAGTTATAAACAAAGGTTTATATTATTTCAGATTAACATTTGAGGGCAGCAATTGTATTCATAATGTAAAAATAAAACCGATGTAATGTTACTTGAAGGCATTATAGCCTATTCCTGTCAAACTTCCATGGGTGCAGTTAGTGTTACTACAGTAAATCCATGGTGAATGTTGCAGATCTGTGGACACTGTTTCTTCCAGCTTTCCACGTCAGCGCTGATCCGTTAATAACGGAGAAATGTGAATGTTTCTCACTAGATCTCGCAGCGATGTTATTACTTCAATCGCGAATTGAAATGCTTTATTTACTGGATCTCTTATTAGCGCTGTGTAGTAACATTATCGCATGATCACGATCGGCTCGCGCTGCACTGGTCCAAACTGATAAACGGTCCTTCAACCACACAATAACGAGCAGTTTCGTTCCGCTTGCATTACGTTTGCCATTTGATGTTGGGCAATGTTGTGGTCGCGCCGGCGTCTCTTACATTATGAACGTGCTTGCCACGCGCAACGCTCCTATACATTTGAAATAATGAAATTGTAATTGAAATTCACCTCAAAGCATATCCGCTCCCGCGCCCCCCCTGTGAACTCTGGCGCCTGGACCCCAGGTTGGGAACCAATGTTCTAGGTGGCCTCCCACAGGCTGTAGTAGACACCATCACTTCCGCTAGAGCCCCATCTACGAGGCGCCTCTATGCGATGAAGTGGAACCTATTCGTCGGTTGGTGTTCTTCCCAAAGGGAAGGCCCCCAGAACTTGCCCGATCAGTGTCATGCTTCCTTCCTGCAAGATGTTTTGGAGCGAAGGCTATCTCCCTCCACCCTCAAAGTGTATGTTGCCGCGATAGCTGCACATCACGATGCAGTAGAAGGTAAGTCTTTGGGAAAGCATGACCTGGTCATCAGGTTCCTCAGGGGTGCTAGGAGATTGAATATAAGCGTTGATGGAGTTAATTGAGACAGTGGAAAATCATCCAGTCCACTGGCAAAACGATTGAGGCCTATTTTCAGATCAGGCTGTTATCCAGGGCTTTTAAGAGCCACAATACTGAAATCCAAACTGTACTTGTAAAAAATAAATGAATAAATCAGATACCATCTTTATCTTCAATATTTTTGATTTGTGGCTAAGATTTTCTTCAGGGATTATTGGAAAGATACAATGTGTCCATGTAGAGGCTTTTAGCTGAGCTGGATTTCTGAAATTAATACCAGGGGTATTTCTAGTTCAATATATAATTGAAATGTCGATTGTTGTTATCTATGAATTTAAAATGCAAATAATAAAATGCATCATTTTAATAATTATAGCTTCTAATGCATAAACTCACTGCATTGATTATTTATTTATTTATTTTAAAGCTTTGTCTGGTCACACTACTTTTAGCTCAACTAATATGTCATTAGGTGTCTTTTTACTACTGTGAATAGTCTAAAACAAGAGCCTTGTCGTCTGTGTTTGGCTGTCTGGTAAATACACTCTTGTTTGTCATTCACTTGAGAGGTGTTATAGGCATTGAATTTCAGCGTTTGAAAGGCTACAAATCAATGGCATTGACCTGTGACTTTTATTACCTGCTGAGCTGAACTGATAGACAAGTCTTTACTGAGTGTCTCGTTTGATCAGACGTTGGCAGGGCACATGTCTCCTGGTCTGTTCCTGTCTCTCGTCAGCATGTTCTGCAAGCTTTCCACCCGCTTTTGTTTAGTTTTACTGTTGGTTTTTCCCCTGTTGCAGTACTTTTTGGGGTTTTAGGCTTATTTAAAAAAAAAAAAGATATGGCCATCAGCAGCTCACTTCTCCACTTTCCAACTGTACTAAACAAATGATTTGAAACATATGAAGACAGTTTTGTTTGAAAACCTGTTTCTGGCTCAGGGTTGATTTTTAAATCTCATATTTTTTATTTATCATATTTTCAGCTTCCGGTCTCATTTTTCAACTCTTGAGATTCTTATTTTTTTTACTGTTTAGGTGAAACCTTGGCCTTTGTGTGAAGGTTGGTGTAACGTTCTTGTGGTGAACATGCATTGATGGCCCAACACATTCAGCATATTGGAGTGAAGAGGGCCCATGTGGAACCTTTTTAAGTAATTAAATGTCATAACCAATAATGGGGGATGAATTTCTCAAGCTGTTTTACGGCCGAGCTCCACAAATTCTTTCCCAGAAAAAAAAAAAAAGAGGCATTTCCAAAAAGATAGGTTTGCATCTGCCCCTAAATGAGAACCAAGTGACATTTTCTTAACCTGCTTCTTTCTGTTGCTTGGATCGATTTTCCCCGCTTCACAATTGACAGATGCAGTCTGTATGTGAGCCGTATTTTGAAGAACTCAATAGGAGAGCACTTCTCTAAGGAGTCAGACCTCTAGACTAAATGCATGGCATTCTGTGAAACTCTTTTTTTTAATTTTTTTTTATAGGCTTCTGCCCCATTCAGACCTGCCTCACATTCACAAGCGTACATGACAAATAGGAGAGGATGTGAACCAGGTTGTCCCGCTTGTTGGCCCTTCATTTATTTACGCAAACAAATGGATTGGGAAAGAGGGGTGTGACTGGTGGGGGAACGGAAAAGAAAGCGGTCCAGAAGCAGACTGCAATGACATAGCCAAAGTGAGAGTGGGCGGGGGTTTGAGACAGGGCTGTCCTGGCTACACGCTGGGATCCTCAAAAGCATTTGCCCTCCTCTTTTCATTACCCCGCCCACACGTGGAAGATGAGGCGACGTCCGGGCCTGCTTCGTACAATCAATTGGTTACGGCTGAAGGGCGGGTTAAACAGCTTGTGGGGCTCAAGCGGTGCCCTTCTCCCCCTTGGCAGATGTCTGGGAATCTTGGTAATGGAGGTGGCCGCTAAGGCACAGATGCATGGCTGTGATAAGTTAGCAATGACATAGCTTAGACTAATTTTTTGGGGGAAGAAGCCTTGTGGGGGCTCGGATTGGCTCAGAGTCAAGTTGGGGTCACTGATTCTCCTGAGTTGCGAATACTGGGCCGTGCTATCTGACAGCGCTAATTGAGTTGCTCGCTTCCTTAATGAGAACTCTCTCAGTTGCATATCTCCCACTGTCTGTGTGTAACATGACCACAAAATATCATTAAACAAAGACTGACAGCAAAGGTGAAGGGCCACTAATTCGACTGTGCAGAAAAACTGCACTACTTAATGAGAGACTGTTTGTGTGGCTGTGTCAGGCATTATTAGGGACAGAGGGCTGGAAGGGGCTCATGTTCACTTCAGGCTTTGCTACTTGCTAAGTGAAATAAGAACAGTTATTTTTTATTTGCCATTTACTCTTCTTGGGAAAACTTCCAAAAATTTAATAAATACGGATCACAGCACCTATTGAATTTTGAGATTATAAATCCCCTTGTGATGCTATTCTATTCACACTTAGACATTTATTAAACTATGGGCTCCACACAGTGGTGGAAATTACATATTTGGAATAAAATGGCCATCTTGCTAAGGCTAATTTCACAGCTAGCATTTTATGTATCTGAAATGCATGCAATAACACAATAATTTCAGACGTTTTGAATACTTATACGAAATTACAGAATTGCTGCCTGGAAATGACACAAAATATATATACATGTATGTATGTATGTATGTATGTATGTATGATATGGTTCACCTATCAGATACATCGTCTGTTTTTGCTGTTGATTTACATGGTAATGTAGTAAAAAATTGGTGTTAATTTTTTACTACATTACTCAGTATTATATTTTTTTCAGTGCGATGGTGCACTTGAATTAATTACACAGAAGTTATTTGTGTCTCACGAAGAGAAACACGGACAGAAAATATATTACCAACCAAAGAGAAAAACATTTTGGGCCCTATCATACACCTGGTGCAATGCAGCGCCAGGCGCGACACAATTGTTTTTTGCTAGTTTCAGCCGGATGCAGTTATCATTTTCATGCCCTGCGCCATGTTGTTTAAATACCAAATGCATTTGCACCCATTTGTGCGGCAGTCTTTTTTTTTTTTTTGTTATTTAAAGAGCGCGTTAGTAATATGCGCCTATAGGCTGATCCACAACTCGCATACACACTGCTTAGTACACACAGGGACGCACGCGCAGCAGCACACAAACATGCCAAATAGGGGTGCACGATATTGAAGAAAAATGTGATATGTGATAACTCATTAAATAATGCGATATTCGATATGCGATACGATAATGCTTAAAGTGTGTAAAATAAACTTAAATTATCTTTAAAATATATTTAAAATTATATATAATATATATAATATATATAATTATATATATAACCTACATACGTTTCACATTCTTTTTGTGACAAGAAAACATCCCTACAACTTCTGAAAGTGAACAGCAGTATTTTACTGTAGCATAAGAAGTGTTATTTTAACATCAGTGTAAACCAGGGGGTATAGGGTTTCAGGTTATCCTACATTAGGGTTATTTAACAACAGAAACTGAATAATCAAACGTAAAAACAAAAACAAAAAAAAACTGCTTAGATTTCACTGTATGAATTAAATATATACTGATTCTTATTAAAACTACAAAAGTTATTCAGCCAAGAGCAGTGAGTGATTTTCTCTTTGTCTTTTGTTCATGACCCCAGTTATTGCAAGCCATTGCGATATGCATATTGCGATATATATACTTTTGCGATATTTCAATAATTTCGATATATTGTGCAGCCCTAATGCCAAATATTAAAAATAAAAGGATTACAGTGTAAAAGATTAATATTGTGTACATAAAGATATGGTGGAATCTGGCTTGTCCCGTAGATGGTCTGCTTGCGAACGAGCAGATTCGTTTCCTCTCTGGAGACGCGTTCAGTCTTTCCGCTTGCAAATTCCGCCATGTAAATATCAATCTGCCATGGCACGAGTGCAACTGGCTTTTAAACGGAATGAGAGATGAGACTCTGATTGTTTATTGCACATAAAGCCCAAAACACACCCATTACTCATTAAGAGAATAGAACCCTTGTAGACTATGCGCTGGGCGCGGAGACCATTTTTCCCATCGTTAAACTAGCAAAAGTGGATTTGGACTCGCCCTAAGTGCACTTGGGCCGTGCGACCATGCGCTTATCGTTAAAATAGGGCCCATTATTTCCATATTGTCGCGAGTTGCTCTTTCGCTGATATACCTGATGATTTTGCAGTTAATTACTTAAAATACAATTTATCATTGGGCAAAAAACAGAAAGCACATGCTTTTGTGTCAGGTTGTAATGTTAAACATAATGGTAAAATTGTGTGTATTATGACCCACCGGGACCTGATGTGAGATCCACCAATTAGAGAGTTTCCTTAATCTCAATTGTCTTTTTGATTGGTTACAATGGAGAATACCCCGTGTTTTTCCATCTGTGCTCGGCCAATTCCATGGGGTTGCATTTCCAAGGCTTATGCTACTTGGCCGACTGAAGGTTGTCATGGAAATGTTTGATGTATTTTGTATTGATGTTTGCCAATAGGCTAGTAAAAGTGCTGGGGTAAAATGTATTTCGTATTATAAGTACACCAACCCCAATCAAAAAGTGAGAGTAATATCACAAATAAATAGTTGGACAAGATTATGACACACATAATTCTTAATAAATCTATTTCACCCCATCGCGATGCAGACGTGGATGATTCTGCATCGATACATTAATAGACCATAATCAATTATAGCCTACTGAGGTTTCTCTGATGTCATTCGTCACATAGCGTAAAATGGCGGAGCATGTGGACTAGTATTGAAAAGTGAGGATGCAACGCATCGTGATTTGGAATCGAATCGAATCATTGACATGATAATCCTAATCGAATTGAACCGTGAGACCAGTGACGATTCACACCCCTACAAATTATTGGATTTGAAGGTTTTGCTTTTTTTTTTTCTCCTACAGGTGACATCCCAGGCTCCATTAAAAAAAAAAAAAAGTTTGGAAAATAAATTAACCTCTAAGACAAGATAAAGATAAGATAAAAAGTGCCCATACCTGAAGAAACACCAGTTCATATTTTTCTGTAGCTGAGTAATGAGTCCAAGTTGCATGAGTCCAAGCATGAGTCCAAGTTGTGCTGGTCTTCTTGGAGCTGGAGGCTCTTAGTGCTGAAGTTGAATGTTTATTGGTTCTTCTTTTGGATTTACAATAGGCAAATTTAAGAAATTGGCAATGATGCAGTGAATCTCTTTTGTTGGAAACATGTTTTGTTTCTCTGCACTACACTACAGGTCAGAAAACATCATCTAGTTACTCTGGCCATGGCTCCTCTTATTTCCATCCAAAGCAACTAAAGAGCTCCAACACTAATTAGCATTTGTGGAAAAAAACTTGTTGTCAGTCCATAATAAAACTTCTGTTTAAGGTTAATTTATTATTATTATTATTATTATTATTATTATTATTATTATTAGCAGCTATCAAGGGCCTGTTTTTTGTATGTGTTGAGAAAAATAAATAAAAATGGTTTTGAATTGATGTGTGCGTTTGTAGAACTCAAAAAAACATGGGCCCAGACAAGGCCTAATTGTGAACCGATGTAAAGTGACAGGGAAAAGTGTAAATCATCCATTTAGCTTGGGCTGTGCTGGCACACAACAACGTCTTTGATGGAGACTTGTAATTGGGAAAATCTGGCTGTGGTTTATGGCTCCAGTTCCCCCCTCAACAGCACCTCCTCACCCTTACCCACCAACTCCACCAATCCCCTCAGAGCTTCCAAATCATCCAAATCAAACAGGCATGTAATTTCCAGCAATTGTGGTATGCTTTGTGCAGAATGTGTGCTTCATGAAACCTGAAGCTTTGGTGAGAGTGTCTGGGTAACAAAAAAAACGCAAAGGGTTTAAATTTAACCTACAGCTTCACGCTAGAGTTAGCCAGCCACACCAGTTAAACTTGTTTTTCCCTAAAAAAAAATTTCTCAGGTTTGGGTACTGTGTATAAAATCGGACAAACTAATCACACATTATATCGCAAAATGCAAAAATTATACTTTGATAAAAGAAACGGTGTTCTAAGGATCAGCCTATGTAAGTTTCTGTTGCTGTAATACAAGTCTGTTTCATACTGTAGATGGTTTCGGACTAGATTCTAACTTAGCTTGCAGTTGCAGGGGTTCTCATTTTGTAATTTTTTGCAATTTGGGGCAGTTGTCATGACTCCTGTTTGGTGTCTGAAATGTTGCTGACCTCTTTCAGGCCCTGCTGCCTGCCCTGGGCACTTTCCCAGCAGGTAAGAGTGCATTATTAGCAGTGGGATAATTAATTGTCAGGCACACAAAAGGCAGGTCCTGGCCCTTTCAGGACCCCTGAAGGACCTCTTGTCCACTGGAAGCTTGTAAATCACGCAAGCTGCTAGGGTCAGCCTGGCAGCCCTTTCTTCATATGGTCTCCAATGCAACACTAAGACTAGATTCATGTGAAGAAAAGCCTCTTTCAGCAGCAAGTAATATTTTATATATTCTCTCGCTTGCCGTCGCGAGTCCCTCGTAATCAGATAAGATCCACTTGTTTTTACAATGAAAGACCTGAATGTCACAGTGGCCTTGAGCAAGAACCTGGATGCCGTGGATAGAATCTTCTAGATAAACTTAATTACACATGCAGCCTTGAGTCTTGCCGTGCCCACAACCTGCGAACGGGAGTGTGTGGGTCTCCCCTTGGAACAGTGGGCCCCGCTGCACTCAGAAACAGCACTCAGATTGTCTTGTTTTTTGTTTTTTTGTGTGCAACCAATCTGCAAAAATTGGATATATATATATATGAATTGTGTAATTGAAGCAGTCTGGGATCAGTGTTGCACAATGCAGTTTCCATAATGCAATTCAAATCAATGACAGCTAAATAATTTAAATACTCACTGCACAGAGCTATACCATCAAAGATAGCCCCTGGTTAAACTGTACTGTAGATATAATTCGCAGGGTTTTGCTCTGAATACAGTTTTTAAATGTGAGGAGGATGACAAGCTTTTGTCTTGTGGCATGGCTTTAATAACATACTGTACACATGAAGAAATCATGCACACATACAGACACACATTGGTGTGAAGGTGAGGAGAAGGGAGATTGTGGCACACAGGGCAGATGGCAGGAGGCAATGTGTCACCATCCACTTGAGGAAACGCCAGATACAAGGGCTGTGGGAGCCTGAGTCTCCAGTGGGCAGATGGGAGTTCTCTTCAGAGAGTGTCGTCTCATTAGCCAAGCTCATTACCCCAGTAGAACCAGATCACTAGATCTGACTTGCTCTACATTACCAACCCTGAGCTTCAGAGTCTAAACATCAACACAGACTGAGACTCAATCATCAAATCTAGAGCCAATAGACAGTTAGGTTGGAACAATACCAACATTTTGCCTTTGCTATAATACCAGCCTCTGATACCTCACTATTGACACTTAAGGCTACAAAAAAAAAAAAAAAAAAAAAAAAAAAAGTATGTTTTGGCCCTAGTCCTGGTGGCTTGCCTTAAATAAATTAATTATATTCCAGAATGGAGAAAATCCACATTTTATTTTATTTTATTTTATTTTATTTTATTTTATTTTATTTTATTTTATTTTATTTTATTTTATTTTATTTTATGAACTTTTATGAACTTTTATGAACTTTTATATGATGATATTTAGATAATTTTAATGATTGACATTTATATAATGATAATAGAAATCTGTTATTATTATTTTTATTTTATTATTAGTTACACCCTATTTGTCGGAGACTTCATATTGCAGTCCAGATTTGGTACAAAATGATAAAATTGTATCGCTTTAAAGGTTTGGTACCCCTTTTTTTTTAATATCCTGAATTCAATGCAACTCTAAAAATAGTAGGAAAGTAAATATGAACAGAGGCATTTATTTTAACTGTTAACCCTTATTTCCCTGGATTTGTGTTGTTACAGTCATCCCGTATTAACAGATGGCTGTTTTGATTCTTTTGGCACACATACTCACATATACTAAAAAAAAATCTGCAGCGAATTAACCAAGAAACTGTACTAGAATGTTCTCCCCCTTGGAATTGCATACTTGTCAGGATCAGTTGTTTATTGATAAAGCTTATGAAAATGTCTCATGTTTGTGGTATGTGGTTGCTGGAGATCTCTCCCCGTTGTTTGTGTGTGTAAGCGTGCGTGTGTGTGTGTGTCTTGCTTTAGATGTGTTGCAGAAGAGTGTATTGACGTTTTCAGGGGCCCGTGGGAGGCTCACACTGGAGCATCCTGCTCTTTCATCTGCTGCTCATGGAGAAACGTGGTGAGAGAGAACTCACAAACAGAACTGAGCAAAGAAGCCTGTCATCCTCATGAAGTGTGTGTATGTATGGGACGGCTGTATGTTTTTTTACTTTTCCATGATTGCCCTGGGCTCCAGGCTTTTTTTTTCTTCATGTTTTCTTCTTCGTCCTCTTGTACAGAGGAGAACGAAGATCAGGCAAACATAGTGGCCTAATTTTGTCTCAGGGATCCACTGATTCTCTCCTACTGCAGGAGAACTTCCTGTGTGGAATTCTAACTGTGTCCTGTAGATGAGATAGACCATGGTGTACAGAGCTCTGTTAGTAATTCAAGAACAAGATAAAGAGTGAATAAACGCTTTAAGCGTCCTTTGTACGATACAATTATAGATGCAATTCAACCACACATGCTGACGTGAGCTTTCTGTGAATGGGGATTTGAATAGCATGTTCACAACCAAAGTAAGTCTTACCAATTATTCAGGGCGAAAAATGTGTGACGGTGATGAGAACATACATTCAGATTCAGAATTTATCTCTCTAATACATCATTTTTGTCAGTGATGAGAAGCTGGTACATTATTTACATAACATAACATAACATAACACATTATATAATAGAATCAAATCAAATCAGTGCATCAAAAACTAGAAAAACAGAACAAATAGAAAGAATATAATTAGAATAGATCACTTTGTAACAGAACAAAATAAACAAAAAAGAGTTTATAAGAGTTTAAGGGGAGACACCCCTGGTGAAAAAAACAAACAAAACAAATAGATATCAGCATGAAACTTCCCCAGTTGATTACTGGCATTAAGACAAATATCTTTTGTATTAGAAGTTTTTAGAATATTTATGTTTAAATATGCAAATTAGGTATTATCTCAATAAATATGCACTAATTTGCATATATTTCCAGAAGAGAAATCTGAACATTGGATAAAGCCAGATTCAAAATTCTTGTTTCATTTTGTTGACATATTAGAGTCAAATGTTTTTACAGAGGGGATTTTGGATATCTCTTTTTATCACTCCATTAATCAGAAAAAAATGTCAACAGCCATAAAAAAATAAATTTTCTCAACTCAACTGGAGCAAAAAGGCACACTTATGCAGTCCAAGGAGGAGAATGGCACAGCAAGCCGACACTACAAACCGGGCTAAGGTTAAGTGTGAGAGGGGAGCCCATGGAAGCAATCGGATACAAGAACCGGTCAGTGCTACAACGGACCAACACAGGGGGCCCAAGGTATCAGAGACGTACACAGAGTGAGGCAGCGGGTTAGAGACAGGGACCCAGCTCGGAAGGCCCGAAGGCGGCCCGAAGCAGGGTCTGAGTTGTAAACACCTGTCTCTAGGTAGCGGCAGAGAATGCGTGTGGCGTGACCGTGTCCTCGAACGCACTCAATGCCAGCAAATGAAGCCAAGTCTGTATGTACGTATGCACCATGTAGTGTTACAACTAAGCCGGAACAGCGGAACCTCCAGAACAAAACACTCTTCATAAAAAGAGCTTCCGTAGCTCGCGATCACCGCTGCAATTGCTGTCAACACCAGCACTGAGAGAGTCTTCCAGAAGAACACAGACAAACTCGCTTGTTGTGAAACAAAACTCTTCAGAGACATCAGATGATCCGATCGGCTCCGAAGCGAAAGACAACTGGCGCGTCCATCCACTTCCATATTTATACCTGCGCTGTGGGGCGGGGCGTGTGATTTGATTCACGCATGCCAATGTCCATTGGCTCGTTTTTACAATACTCGAAGATGACAGGCTCCCTAGCGTGATCCCAATCAGTCGACACGTCGACTATGTCGAACGTGACCAACTGAAAGGGAACTGAAGTGAATAGAAATTAAATTAACTAAACTGAGTAAAATAGGTAATTGTGCAAAATGATAGAATTTGATGGTATAACAGTCTAAAACTGAACTAAACAGAATAGAGCTTAACTGAGTTGAATAAACAGGAATACAGCTGAACTGCATAAAATAGATCATAATATAGCAGAATATAGAAAGGATACTTCTAAAATATAAGAATAAAATAGAATGTATCTGTCTAAAACCAAATGGAATATAACAGATCGGTCTAGAACAGACCTGAATAGAATGGAACAGATGTGCTAGGAGAAAGTATAATATAATAGATCAATCTGGAACAGAATAGAAAATATTATTCTAGAGTAGAACAGTTCTAGATTAGAACTGAATTTAATATAAGGAAACTGCTAAGAACTGAACTGAACAGAACAGTTAATTTTGCAGTAAAACACAATAGAAAACTGTGTAGAACTGAATAGAACAAAAAAGTTCAGTCTAGAATAAATTGAATAGAATAGATACAACTAGAAGAAAATATAACCAGTGTAATATAATAGATCAGTCTTGAATATAACTAAATAAAATCGATTATGTTATAGTCGAGCAGACCAGAATCTAACTGAACAAAATAGAGAACGGTTTTATCAACAGTATTGTGACTAATATATCAACAGACTGGGTGGATGGAGAACAGGGCAGCATATTGCTGTCTGAGTGCCAGTGTCCCACATCCCATGTGTGTCCTGTTGGAATAAATTCCAGCAAAGGAAGGATGATGTGTGTGCAGATACAGGTGGCACAGGGACACAGCACAGATTACATGAAGGGTGCCGTTCTGTTGTGTGAAACACGCCTGCTAACTCTCAGCCTGATAATCAAATGCAGTTTGAGCTTTCAGAACCAGATGCACCCAGGCCTGGCATAGGGAGGGGTTCAAGAAAGATTTAAGTTTCTTAAAGGCATAGTTCACACAAAAATGATAACTCTGTCTATTCACTGAAAGTCTATGGGCCCTATTTTAACCCTCTGGGGTCTGAGCTGTTTTTGGGGCCCTTGAGATGTTCTGACATGCCCTGACATTTGTGCTTTTTTCAGTTGCTTATAAACATATTAATGGCAAAGGTGTAAATTCACTCTATAAAGCACAAACAGGGCTACCATAATATGTGAGCCACGTGTATGTACATGTTTTCATTTTTGAGAGAATAATGTTTATGCATGGTTATTGAAAAAACTAAAAACTAAAATTTCTGAAATAAGGCCACAAAACATAGTAAATATGTGTCAATAAGACTTTTGAATAATGGATGTCCTCGCCTAGTGTTTTTTCTTCAAAATCATGTGAAAATAGTCTTGCTTTATCGTTCACATAAAACCATACATTGATTTAAATTGATGTAAAACAGGTTTTGCTTGGAAAGCCAATATGCGAGGAGTCGTGAACGAGGAGTGGTTTACAACTTAGAACACCCACTCTGCATAATGACTCTGCATAATTAGCCATTCATTCAGGTGTGACACTGACTGAGCCACAATGCAAGGACAAAGGATATTTAGAAGAAGACTTATATTGATCATTTAAGATTTTGCTTACATCTATCTTGTAAATATGTTTTGCCATTTTATTAAAAAGGTTACAATTACAACAATATTACAATTTCAACAATATTTCAAGTGTACTCTTTCTTTGTAAAAAAAGAAAATGATTATAGGCCTACATTTTATCTATGTATTCATTACTTTCATATTTCGCCTGACTGTAACGTTGTTTTCATGAAATATTAGGGCATATTGTTAATTTGCAGTTTAATACGTTGCTTATACAAATAGCCTACATTTTATTTCAACATATTTCAGTCGATTTTTACTCATCTCAGTATAGCAATACAGTTTGCTGAAACATCATCATTCATTCACACACGCGATTTAAATTTAAACTGTCTTTGCCAGCTGTGGTAAACAGCGCGCATCTCTGCCGTTCATTCATTCATAAACAGAAACCCACGTGAAGAAATTCACGTGAGAAGGAAAAAAACTAGTATTCCTCAGCTCGCTCCTCGATATACCCGCACTTCTGGGGGACATTTTCCATTATTATTCCTCACAGCTGCAAGACGGTGTAAACAAGTAATGATCTGAATAAACTTGTGTTTTCTCGCGCTGATATGGGGGCGTTCACAGGTTTGCGCGGATTGCCTCAGTCATTTGCGTTTGAATAGCGTGCGCTCTCCGTGGGCGGAGTCACATTACATCTGAATTAGATGTAATTAGCTCGACTGGAATCGCTCTCTTTTAATACAGATTTCACAAGATGAGAATATTTGTTTTTTATATAAATTACTTCATTAAAAAGAAGAGAATTCAAGCTTCATGCCTGTGTGACTGTATGCCTGTTTGACTGAGTATTCGCTGAGTTATTGTTCATTTTCGGACGCGTTTCAGAATGGACTACACTGGCAGAGAGAAGGCAGAACTCGCTTCGTGTTTATTTTTCTTTATTTGGCAAAAAGCACAGCACTTTGTTTTTATTGTGAGTATACACAAAAATAATACACATTTAACAGAATCGATTGATGTATGAAACTTGTTTTGTAAAATCAAATTCAAAAGAGTATTTCGGGTCTCAATTCAACTCATAAGGAAAAAAGCGAGCAGATCACGCCGGCGTGATCTCCGACCTCTGAGGGTTAACCTAAGCGCATGGTCTAAAGTGCACAGCGCAAGTGCACTTAGGGCGTGTCCGAATCCACTTTTGCTAGTTTAACGACGGGAAAAATGGTTGGCGCGCCTGGTCTAAAAGGGTTGTCCCTATTCTATTAATGTGTAATAGGTGTGTTTTGGGCGTAACGTGCGAGAGAGTGTACAGAGTGTAATTTCCCATTCCCTTTAAAAGCCAGTTGCACTCGCGCCATGGCGGATTCGCTATTTTTATGGCGGAATTTGCAAACGGAAAGACTGAACGCTTCTCCAGAGAGGAAACTGATCTGCTTGTGCGCGAGGTTAAAACGCTCGAGCAGACCATCTACGAGACAAGCCGGATTCCACCAGATCTTTATGTACGCAATATTAATCTTTTACATTGTAATCCTTTTGTTTTTTATGTTTGGCTAGTTTGTGTGCTGCTGTGTGTCCCTGTGTGTGTAATAAGCAGAGTGTATGCATGTTGTGGACCCGCCTATAGGTGCACATTACTAACATGTTCTTTAAATAACAAAAAATTGCCATTGACTTTAGGCCATTTTTCAGTTGGTCAATGGCACAGTCTATTTCAGTTGCCTTAAAATAGCAACGCCTGAACACACCTCGTTTTCAGACCAGCATGCCCATGGGCGCAAATGCATTTGCCATTTAAACAACGTGGCGCAGGACGTGAAAATGATAACTGTGTCGGGCTGAAACTAGCAAAAAACACTTGCGTTGTGCCTGGCACTGCATTGCGCTGAATGTATGATTGGGCCCAGTGGGGCCCAAAACAACATGGGACAATATGCATACAAGCACTATATACAATTTCAGTGCATATAATGCCTACTTTAGCGAGAATGCGGGTGATTGGTGAATGCAGGGTTTTGTGTCGAAATACTGTTAAGTGAATTTTCCCCTCAAGGTTTTATTCATTAGAAAACGTATACATTTTGTGTCAAAAATTCTGGATGGTTAGTTTATATTATGCAATGCAATAAATAAATAGACAAGAAATAATTAAGAATCTGTTTGATAGGCCAATTTTCTTTTGTTGAAGGAGTAGAGGACAGCAGACTTTTTGGCCCGAGTGCACATCTTTTCATTACATCATGACCATCTGTAATTAACGTTGTAGTCAGTGCCATTTCTTAATGTTTACTCCATGTAAATATATTACAATAATGGGAAAATGTATTATTTATTTTCCATGGGAGTGAATCTGCACGAGTCATCAGAGAGCAGCGGTTTGAGGCTGGGTGGCCAAATTGTTGCTCAGGTAATTTTAGCTGTTTACGTTTGGTTCATTATTCTGGGCTCCATGCATTCTATCTCCAACTGAAATTACCCTCCATTATGGCCATTTGATATTGACTTTAATTTGAGTGCATGTTATTTTTGTATATATCTCATGAACCGTGCAGATTGATTTGATTTGGCTTTGTAGATTCATTTAAATACACCCACGCCCTATAGACATACGCACATGCGTAAACACACACAAAACACCTACAGCAAATACACACTTGCATTGCCTCCAGAGACTGTAGAGATGAGACGGCTCTAATTATTGTAATGTGTCTATTTGTGTTATTGTAACTGACTATCAGGGAGGTGGCAGAATGTTGTTTCCAACAGGGATCTTTTCTTTCTCAAACATCTCTCTTTATGAGACCCCTGGGTAACATCTCCAGCGTACAGGGTGATGGTCATGCGGTGCATTGTGGGAGTGAAACTCTGAAAAACTGAGATGTTTGAACAGGCAGCCTGTTCCATGTTGAGACCTCACATGCGACTCCAGAGGAAAGTGAACCTGGATGGGACCAGGCCTCCATGGACACCTGATGTTCCACTAATTGGCCATGGGTGAGCGGTGTGAATCTGCAGCCAGGGCTCCGAGGCATCAGAGACGAGCAAAACAGGCTTTGCGTGAAAGGCCTTGGTATGATTTTATTAAATTATATTTGATGCTTAATGGAAACTCTTTACCTGTGGAACAGCATCCATTACCGCACACAAGGGCTTCGGGGCTCTTTAGAAACTTGACAAAAAGCTATCCACCCAAGACCCGCTTAAAGACAAAAACGGGGCTGTGAACCTGTGTTTTTGGAAGATTATAACATATTTTCATAAGCCTTTTTAATGAAATGGAAATTGATGAACAAAAAATGCAGGAGAGCCCCACCCCCCACCAACCCTGTCACCAATCTTGTCCAAAACGTGTCAGGGTAAGGACAACGCTCAGAGGATTTTGGCACTCACATTTCACTGTTGTTTTATTATTTGTCCGCCATGTCAGGGGTTCCCAACCTTTTTTGTGCCAGGGACCAGCATATTCATAAAAAAAAATTCCAGGGACCAGTTGTCAATTTTTAATGCCTCAATTTTAAGATGCATCGTTTGGAACATATCACTGTGTAAAACAGTAACAGCCTATCATTTATTTGCATATAATGAACTAGGTGGCAACAAAGGCTACTTGTATGAATATACCAATCTTTTTAAACTTTCAGACCGGTTCACAAAATGTTTCCCTTTACTACCATACAATTAGGTCTACTTCAAAAGCAACTCACACAGCACTCACTCACTAGCAGGTGGCAGTAATGGCAAATTGTATGAAAATACCAGTCCATTTCACCTGTCAAATCTCTCCAGAACCACTAAAGACAATCACTTCAACAGCAACTTAGTGTTTTCACTCACCAACAGTAGGGCTGGGATAAACGATTATTTTTTAAACGATTAATCTAGCGATTATTTTTTCGATGCATCGATTAATCTAATGATTCATTTTTTCAGACCGATTCGATTTCGATTCGATTCGATTATCGATTATCTCCCCATTAATTGACTACTAACAATTTATACATGTTGATTTACATATCTGAATGAAAAAACATGAATTCCTTAACATTGCAATATATGTTTATTGCTCTTAAAATTACAAAATAAAAGACTATACAAGTGCAAAGTAATGCATTCTTAGTCAGAGATAGCATTCAATAAAACCTTGAAGCCTTGAAAACACATAGCTTACTGAAACAAGCTTACTGAACATATAGGGCCTAGCTTACTGAAAAAAAAGTTCTTCTTTCAGATGAAAATAACAACAACTTGATGTCTAGCATTCAATAAAAAAAATAAAAAAGGTCACCCAAAATACTTGTTTAGAGCAATTGAAAGAATACAGTAACCAATGTAAACTTGAGGGCTTTAAGCTAATACAGAGAGTGCTTTTCCAACAAAAAATAAATAAAAAATATAGCTGCGAGCAGCGATTGCGGGCCCAAGCCGGTGGCACCGCCAGCCTGGTGCCTTTAGTTACACTTTGATGCTTTGTACTTCACTCACGTTCCAATATCGAAGGGAAAAATGATCCTCTTCACATGCGCAAAAATGTGCTTGGAAAATTCACAGTGGAGCGGTGCTTACTGTGATTGTACGAATTGTACTACTGACTATTTAGAGCAGTGTAATCTTTATATGTTAGGTTGACCATTTTATCCTTATATTTTATTAAGTCTATAATGAACAGGCTGCAATGTCAAGATTGCAATGCTGGAGTGTGTGTGTGTGGGTGTGTGTGTTCATGTTTTTCTGTCCCGGTGGGGACTTTAACCTGAATGCACACAGACTCATGGGGACTCGTATCACAGTGGGGACCTAAATAGAGGTTTACCAAGCTTCATACAGAATGAGTTTTTTTGGAAATGTAAAAATGTAGAAAGTTTTCAGTGATGGGTAGGTTTAGGGGTAGGGTTAGTGTAAGGAGATAAAATATACAGTTTGTACAGTATAAAAATCATTAAATCTATGGAGAGTCCCCACAAAGATAGTAAACCGTGTGTGTGTGTGGCGTGGGCGCGATTGAACAGTGGACACATAAAAACATACTCCGTCATTATACAGGACGACATTCAAACTGCAAAGTTTTAACTTATATTTGTGTACAGTCGCAATAAAACACAACATTGTGCTTTTGTAAAATAATTTCAAGCAATCAACCCCCGAAAGGCGCTAATTTTAAAATTAAACTAAAATGCTCATGGCTGCACGGGCATTCATAACGGTGCGCATCCACGGCGAGGAACGAGCAGAACAGAGTGAACGTTTTTCAGTTAATTCTTACTTCCATAGGAATTAATTTGAAACGCTCGCTCAACCACTATCAATGTCAGTGTGGACGAACATATTTTACTTTCGTTTTTAAGTTGGCGATTCAAAAGCCCCCAGCGGTGTCACACGTCGATTAACCGGTGGTAAAATATTCTCACCGTCACATACCTAGTATATTTTTATGTAGATACAATAGGCCTACCTGATTTTGAACACAAGAGGGCAGTATAGCCCTATGTATGACTTGACTTTTATGGGACTAAATAGTACAATTACTATTTTTAAACTTATAAATATTTATTAAATTGAAAAAAAAAAGAATAAAATGGGTTTAGTTGTGATATTTTTATACTTTTATATAGAAATAAATGGTGTTTAATTACATTTTTAGAAGATGAGGCTTTAAGTGTTACTTTACTTTAGTCCCTCACTATAGCAAAACCGTTTGAGATGTTTAATATCCGTTCACAATTTAGCATCTTTAATGTATCTTTATCATTTTGAAAAAGTTTGGTGTGAATAAAATAAACCAGTTAGGAAGAGTAGCTAAAAACTCAGAGTCTGAAATATCCAAAAAATCCACATTCAAACCAAAATATCTGACTTCCTTTTGCTCTGAGCTAATAACTGTAAATTAGAAAGTTGTCCGGCTCAGTGAGACCAATATATATACTGATTTTTGTAACTGTTGGTAAAACTAACCCACCCACTTTTGTCAAACACATGTTGAAAGTGACACACTTCCTGCTGCCAGTTGGTGGCGCTATAACTTTGACTCACAATAGTTACATCCATCTGATCTGCCTCTTACCACGAACATACTGCTAAAGTTTCATCAAGATCAGTTAATGTATGCAGAAGTTATAACACTTCGTCTCCTCTCTTTTCTCACCATAAATTTGTTTCCTCGCCACGGCCAAACCGTTCGAGATATCAAAAATCCGTCCGCAATTTAGCATTCTCAATGTCTTGACTTCATGCTGACTGAGTTTGGAGGTGATTGAATGAATTCTCTAGGAGGAGTACTTCACATTCCACAGCAAGCGTTTTCCAAACAACCCATAATAGCCGACTTCCTGTTGGGCTGGCGTGAAACTTGACGAGGGAAAGTTGTTCGGCCCGATGAAATCTATATGTGTACCGAGTTTCATATTAATTCATGCAAGCGTGTTTGATATATGGACCAAGTTTTCAGACCCTGTTGAAGAGGGCGCTGTTGAGCCCCCCTGCCACGCCCGTTTCTGAAACTTTTCACATGTCTACTGGCTAATAAGTGTTATGTGTCTGTCGAGTTTCATCCAATTTCAAGCATGCTAAGAGTCTCAAACGCATCCGAAAAGAATATTAAAATTTGATGCGTTGCCACGGCAACAGTATCTAAGATATCAATAATCCTTTCACAGGTCTACATCTGCCGTGTGTTTACATTATACACATAAAGTTTGAAGCAAATCGGGTAAAAGTAAGAGGGTGACTTCAAAGCATTTTGAAAGTGACACACTTCCTGCTGCCAGTTGGTGGCGCTATAACTTTGACTCACAATAGTCACATCCATGTGATCGGCCTCTTACAATGAATACACTGCTGAAGTTTCATCAAGATCAGTCAATGTATGCAGAAGTTATAACACACTTCCTGTGTCCCATTATTCGCCATAAATTCGTTTCCTCGCCACGGCCAAACCGTTCGAGATATCAAAAATCTGTTCGCAAGAATTCATCCTCAATGTCTTGACTTTATTCTCACCGAGTTTGGTGGCGATCGGATGAAATCCCTAGGAGGAGTATTTCACATTCCATTGTATGCGTTTTCCAAACAACATATAATAACCGACTTCCCGTTGGGCTTTTGTAAAACTTAGAGCACGAAAGTTGTTCGGCCCGATGAGATCTATATGTGTACTGAGTTTCATATTATTACATGCAAGCGTGTTTGATTGATGGACCAAGTTTTCGGACCCCATTCCAGGGGGCACTGTCGAGCCCCCCTGCCACGCCCCGGTACCAGCTTCAGCCCGGCCCTGATGGCCCCAGGTTCTGACGTGTGTGCAAAATTTCAAGAGTTTTTGAGCATGTTAAGGGCCCCAAAAGTGGCAAAAAGGCAAAAAAAAAAAAAAAACCTTACGGAAACAATAGGGCCTTCGCCCTTTCAGGGCTTGGGCCCTAATTAACAGTGGGAGCCAGCAGCCTGTCATGGAGAAAAAATAAATCTCCGAATGCTCCACGTGAAACTTTGGTGTTCCGCCCTTTTTCTATCGTGTCTAATGATTTTATGATTTTGGTTAATATGCACGAGGGAGAGAGAGAGAGCAAGACAGCTCTCGTGTAGTTTGAAGACTGAGTGCGCGAGCGCCCATGAAACTTTGGTGTTTCGCCCTTTTTCTATCGTGTTTAATGATTTTGATTCATATGCACGAAGGAGAGAGAGAGCAAGCAGCGCTCGTGTTGTTTGAAGACTGTGAGTGCGCGCGCGCGGCCGGGGCTCTCTCTCGTACGCGCCCTGTCAGGCGCAGCAACATTCTATTCTACATCACTCACCGATCAAATAAGGCTTTGACAGCAGCCAAAAAAAGATCAATGCAGAAAAACCCCTGGATTGGTTATATAAAGTTGGACAGAATGTTGATCCGGCCATCGCGTATATTCAGCGCACATAAGGTAAACGTTTTGCGAACGTTTTTTAGAGAAATAAAAACAGGTCGACGAATCGATGCGCATATTTAGCGTCGACGTATCTTTTGCGTCGACGTCATCGATGACCTCGACGCGTTGTCCCAGCCCTAACCAACAGGTGACAACAAAGGCTAATTGTATGAAAATAAGAGCCAGTTTCAACAGTTTCAGAATACAATAGCAAACACATAACTTAGTGATTTCAGCCAATCATTTTTAAAAGTATAAAATTAGAGATTAAGCTTTATCCTTAAACAAAAAATACCAGACCAGACCAATGAGAACAAAACTATTTTAATGTGAGCATGAACCGCTTATTGATATTACTATATTTGTAGCTGTGCACAAGACAAGCTGTTCTTCCTGGGCATCCATAAAAAAACATATGCATCCAAAACAATGCACACAAATTCCAGGATACAATAAAATGAAATTTAAAAAGGTCTGCTTCACAAATATGAACGAAAACCAGCTTACAGTTTTTCACCACAAATAACACACAACGGATTTGGCGCCACGGAATCGCCTGTTGTCGTAAATCCATACCTAATGTATGTATCGTATTTATGAAGCTTGACTTTTCTCTCTCTCTCTCTCTCTCTCTCGCTCGCTATTTTCGAGTTGGTCATCGCCTTCCTTTTACCGGAACTTTCCGCAATGAAATTAGCCATTGAAAAAAATATCACGGCCCGCTCATCTCTCCACATATTGTACGTTCACACCGCCGCCGACTTGAGCTTCCAAAGTTACCGGAAGTCATTAATTTTCAATGGAAGCTGGCTTCTCTCAGCTGCAAGGAGCGTCAAATCCATCGGCGTCGCGTTTTGAGCGTCAATCAGAAAGTTGAAAGTAGCTAGTGATGTTACGTTCGTGAACGAATCGTTCTTTTTGAACGAATCTTTTAGGTGAACGAATCGTTCTCGTTCACGTAATCCATTGACTCATATTTCTCGTTCACTGAAATCCCTCCCTCCACAGCAGCGCGGCGCTATTAGCAGCGCATGCGCAGCTCAGTGAACCGGGCAGCTCTGTGTTTTCAACCTGACAAAGAGTGACTAAACCTCGAGCCAATAGCCTTCGAGTATGAGATGTGACGGAGCATGTGATTTGTTAAATGTAGTGAACGAATACGCCCTTCACTGACTGTGACTGAGTTGCTTTTGAGTCTTAACCTATTTTTTACAGTCTATGGGCTGAACGAGAGAGAGATCTCATTCGTGAACGAGTTGAACGAACTGGTACACGTTGTTCGTGAACGAAAAGAACCAGTTGTTTGAACGATAATGATGGCGAACAGATAGAGCTAGGTTTGTGTAGTTAGCATATTTCCATCAAAGAAAGAAATTTACACTTTACCATTGTAATGAAAACAGTTTAATAATGCAAGCTGATGGCTACATGTAACAAAGACAAATTAACATTGTCATTTTTTACTTGGTTTGAGCTACGTGGGCGGGGGGCACTTCACTGTTTACTTGATTTAAATTTACACTTCTCTTTACCTGCTTTTCTTATTTTTTTTGTGTTTTAGACTTAGTTTTGTGGTATTGCACTGTACAGTACTGTAACTTAAGCACTGGTGTTTTATGTTTCGTTTTGTATTATCAAAAATGAATTCATTACATTTTATTCATGTAATGCACTTCTCTAAAAACTAAAACAAATCAAAAAAATATGACGGTTAGGTCTCATTTGCATAACGTCAGCAAATATCATTTCAGTTCGGGCTGTGAAGGGGCATGCAATTGGTTGGATCTACTGAACGAATACGCCCATCACTGACCGAGATCGCTCGCTCTGTTTCGAGTCTGAACGAGAGAGAGATCTCGTTCGTGAACGAATTGAACAAACTGGTACATTTCGTTTGTGAAAGAAATGAATGAGAGTACCGGGTAGATCGGTCATTTAGCATGTAATTCAATCTCATTTAAAGCGCAGTTATGTGTGCACATAAAATTGTTTATATATTCATATTTAACATACAGAACATAACTCAATGTTTAATATAGTCCCAGATTTATGAATGTGTATGTCTGACCAAAAACTTTAAAATGTTAATTATGCAAGAAAACCTTGCTTTGGTCATCTGAACCTCTTATTTAGACTTGTTTTATTAATTTAGTAAAAGTAAGGCATACATTTTAACAAAGCCAAATCAGTTTTTTTTTTTTTTTTTTTTTTTTTTTGTAACAAGTAAATACGTTCGTTAAAACATAGCATAAAAGACACTCTTTTTCGCCACCTGCTGCAGTATGTAATATGAAGAAATTGTCACTGAACGAATCAGTGAACGAATCATTTTGGTGAACGAACTGAAAATGAACGAGTCTCTGGAAAGAATCAAAGTTTCCACCACTAAAAGTAGCTCAACTTTATGGTAATGAGCTATGACGCGGTTCAGCGGCAAGCAGCGGCAAATGCCAGACGTCCTTCGCGCTGGCTGATTCTGGAGAAACATACGATGTAAACTTTCGTTCCTACCAAAACATTAGTTCCGAGAAAAAATAATTAATTGCAGAGTTTAACCATCATAGAGTGAAAGTGTATAATTTGCATGTGTTTTTAAGTCCTGTCAGTTTAACTGGGCGCGCTTGACAGGGCAGAACGAGCAGAGAGAGAGAGAGCCCCGGCCGCGCGCGCGCACTCACCCGAGCGCTTTCTTGCTCTCTCTCTCCCTCGCGTATCCCTCGCATATTAATCAAAATCATCAATTGATACGATGGTGTCGAAAAAAAAACAAAAAACTCTCCAGTGATGACATGTTTTCTGTGTTGACAAATCTTGTGCGATATCCTAAACTGCCGAATGCATTGCTTGTTTTTTTCTGTTTACATTTCATGGTGTTTGACACTTCTCTTCTCCCATGATCGAACATAGAATGCTGCTACGTCAGAGCGGCCAAAGCGTCAACAAGCTTCCCCGTACTTTTTGACAAGCGTCCTTGACAGCGCGGCCTGAGCTTCTTTGCAGCTCAAGTCGGCGGCGGTGTGAACGTACAGCAGGTGCACCGCGCTTTTTTGCAGTCCGTTCAGATACGACGCGTTGCTAAGCAATCGCAAGGCGCTCAAAGAAACACATTTTAATCTATTTATTGTTTATGTTTATGAAAACCATTATAAGAACGCTTAATGTGGCTTAATGCAGATTAGAATGTCCCCTTATTTTGTCGAAATAACGAGATATTATGTCGATACTAGGCTACTGCTGTGTCCACCATGGTCTCCACATTCTTGATCAGCGGAAACGATTTTTGCTTGTTTGGAATCTGACTGGCCAGGATTATTGCCAAATCATGTAGGTATTTATATGGTTTGCGAACGTAGGCCTATAGGTGCTTACAAATAATGTATTTCTGACATGTGCAGTGACACGTAACTTTGAAACTATTTCTACAATCTATTTCTTCACTTGCTACAATAGACTTTAATTGTATTTATGCTACATTAGGGCTATATGTGGTCCAAAACAGACGAGCGTCTTGGGTTAAATAAACAAAGCCAAATTTTCAAGTCTTTTTTCGGGCTAAAATTGGACCAAATCAGACGGACCAAACAAAGCCCAATTTTCAACGTCTATGTTTGGGCTAAATTTGGACCAAATCAGACGGACCAAACAAAGCCCAATTTTCAACGTCTATTTTTGGGCTAAATGAAGACTATGACGGGCCGACTTGATTTAGCCCAAAAAACAACGCCTTAATGACGTCTGGTGCTGGGTGGGATAGACTAAACACGTAATATGCATGTTCACGCGTCACCGTTTTCACAGTTTCATGTTTTTGTAGTTTACACGGAGATGATAACGTTTAAAAAAAAATCTAAACTTGCACCTTGGAACCTATTTTAAAGTTTGCGTTCTCGAGCCACCAAACACTATTGTTATGCAAATAAACGGCTAAAACGCATTAAAAGTTTTATGTTTTCAGTTAAAACAGTGTCGTGTAAGCGGCCCCTAAATTAATAACTAATGATTTTTACAACGGAATCAATCAAAAAACTTACTTTAGCTGGACAATAACTTGGACTAGATAAACTAGAGCTGCTGTAAAGCCAAAACAATCTCTGTTCCATTAATTTCCTGTTATCTCTGTAAAGCAGCTTTGAAGCAATCTGTATTGTTAAAACGCTATATAAATGAAGGTGACTTAACTTGACTTAACTTTTATTATGTTTTACTGTCCTTGCACAGAGAAAATCTATTTTTTAATGGTTATATTTAGGCAGATATTAAAACCTAAGTGTAAAACAATAGTAATAATAATATTGACTTGATAATGTTAAAAAGTTGATTTACTAAAATAACTAAAACTAAATTAGAACTAAAACTTAATAAAAACTGTATAGAAATAAAAGTTAACCAAATAAAAATGACAAAACACACAACAAAATGAACTTTACCTAAAACGAAAATAAAAACAGAAAATATAAAAGTAAAATCTATAAAAGTATATCAATGATATTAAATGATACTAAAATAACACTGTTACCAAGTGCCAGCTGCAAGCTGCAAATATTTATGTTCTCGTCAACAGATGATAACTTTACAGTGAACTACAACATATGTGGCCTAAATTGTAAGTATGATAGTCTAACCTTTGCTGACCAAGGATTTAGATCTTCTTAGCACGTCTTCTAACTTTTAGTTCAGTGTAAGTTTTCTAAGCTGCCTGAAGTTGTTTTCTCCAGAACTCCTTGTGGTGACACACATGTGAAATATTCTTCACATTTAGCCACCAAAATGAATAAACTAAGAGCTAAATCACGACGGGTCGTCTTTACGTTTTTGTGACAGGTGCAGTTTTACTGAGAGACTGAGACTAGCTGAAAATGATGCTGAAAGTTCCACAATAACCTTACAGTTTGTCATTAATATTCAGGAGGAATAACAACTAAAATAATCCTGTTCTCAAAAGGACAAGACTGCATATTTTAATAAAAATATTATTTTAGTAGAAAATTATTACAGTACATTTTCCCAATTCACCCACCATACTGTAGGTTTGGCAAAACGTTAATTTTAGGCCTAGCATGTGGCTTAAAATCTTCGCTCTGTCCCATATTTGCAGCCGTCGAAGGCAGAGAGAGAGAGGTGCTAATGCGAGCTGACTGGCATTAATGGGCGCTGACTCGACCATGTGTTGCCCACAAGCTGACAAGCAGCAGGCAGCGGGCTCGTCCAGGGCCGGCTGTCCAACAGACAGACCCTAAGATTGGGGAGAAAAGCACCCCACTTTCTCCCCCGGGCCCCACTCCTCCCTCTCTTCTCAGCAACTCTGATTGATCCAGACGTTGGGTGACCTGTACTGTCAGTCAAATCTGCCCACAAGGTTCTTCCTGTCATGGGCTTGCACGTTTAGTCCACAAACACTCCAGAGTGATCAGCACTCTCTCTCTCTGAATGTCTCGACACACTCACCTGAAGGCTTTAGTAGCATATTAGATTAAAAACTAAATCAGAAGTGTAAAGCTTGATGTTATACACTACATCTGCTCATAAATATTTAAATTGAATGATAATGACGTTGCTGTTATGCACATTAGGTCCATTACAGTGCATTGCTGTCTACTTCTTAGACAATGTCATAGATGTGCACTCGACAACGAAGACTGTTCTAAAAGCCCATCGTTAATGCTACCTTCCGAAATAACTTGTTTTGTCAGCGTCGGATGTATCCTCTGTGGAGAAGGAAATCCCAGAATGCATTGTGATGAGCTCTGTTAAAAAAATGGCGGATGAGTTGAGAAAATAAACTTTTTTTAAAACTAGACAGTTTAAACTTTCAAGCGATCTTATGTGATATGTAAAAATGTGCAATAAGACATGAAAGAGAATTAAATCTGAGAGATGGTTTCTGAATGCTCACACCCGAAGCGGGCACACACAGCCGTCGGTCACACATAATTTGAGAACTGAATTGAGTTCTTGTTCATGGCTTATTGTTTTTAAATGGCCGAATATAGGCAAAAAATATTTCAAAAATTATTTTTGATTGATATAAACAGTCGGTTATGTACGTAAAAATCAGATACGCATCAATATATTGGTCTTAGTGACATCAGCCTAATACCTGTTAGTCAACTTTATCAATGTTAATCAAACAACAAAAGAAAACAAAAGATCACTCACTGCACTTGACTGAATAACTTTTGTAGTTTTAATAAAAATAATTTTATATTTAATTCATACAGTGAATAATATTTAGTGTTTGTACATTTTGATTATTCAATTTCTGTAGTATTTCTTATTTCTGATGGAAAGGCCTACCTGAAAAACTTCAAGTACTGCTTATTTTTATCTTTGTTCTGCTGTATTTATTTGCCCTATTGCTTGTAATTAGTTTCTTTGTTCTTATTTTATTACCGACTGTTCATATTGCCCACCCCTATCGTGGACAACAGTACATCAAAGTAATTGAAGGGACCACTAGATGTGTCCATCCGTGCTCACGGCCAATAGAGTATACTTAGTCTTGAGTATAAAACTATAAAACTAAATAAAAAAAACAGATTAATGGATAAGGATTAATGGATTAATTTTATAAGTAAAGCTAATTTGGTCTTTCTACTTCATTATGTCATGTTTAATTCAATGTGTTACAAATTTTTTTTTTTTCAAAGTAAATCCTGCACCAGTTTTTTTCAGTGTCTGTATATGGATCTTTAGAAGATGGCAGCAGTAGAGCAAGGCAGCATGCTAGGTGTTGGAACAGAGCTATTGTTTGACGAGTGTGAAAAGTCTTTGCATAAGGCATGACAAGTATTTTTGTGTGATTCATTATTTATGTAACGTTCATCTTTGTGTCAATATCAAGCATTATGACACAAGGTCTGTATTTACAATGGCAGCATCTGTTTCTCAGAAAGATGCCTCTTTTTTCCAAGCACCTTTAGTCATATTTGACTGTAAGTGATACATGCTGGGAATTGAGGTCCCAGTACATTACAACTGAACCTTTTTAAACCTTCTTCATTTGGTAATACGGCATGTGTGCCTCTTTTTTGACTCTGCAACCATACGATCGAGTAAATGTAGTAGAGAATCAGTCTGAATGTTTAGTCGATAACTCAGAGATGAACGAGGAATGACCGATTTTAAACCAGCGAAGCTGGACTCATGGGTTTCGACTGTTGCCCTGTAATAAGGTGTCAAGTGTGTAAACAGGTATGACAGATCCAGATTTGAGGTGACAGCTGGAGAGAGGGTGAGTGAGCCACGCTGCGTTCTGACAGACTTCTTTCCCTTCCGACATACGCACACTCCCTTCAGCCCATCCACGGATCACGGAACGTTCCACAGGATCGTTGGCCAATCTAAGTCAGCCACTGTGACATGTACACCTGCTTCGCCTTGATAGGCAGTTGAACCTCAGGACTGTCGGATGTGGCCACCCCCTACCTGCCTTGATAGGTGTGCAACTCTTGGAGACCCACCAAAGCTGGCAGCCACCAATGCTTCGTCACCCCCCGCCACATCAGTCAGTCTCAACTGGAGGGGTCCGTCCTGACGCGGATCGACCCGGCACAAGCACCACCTTTCGGCTGACAGTCCGTCACATGCAGAGGGCGCGTCAGTCACGGCTGCACCACCCCATTCTGCCATCAGCACCTCTCTGCACATGGCTAACCACAGTCCCTGCTGCCACATGGCGGGGGAGCTCATGTTTTAATACTTTGTGGAACACACTTATACCTACACACTCTCAACCTCTGGAAGTTGACAGGTCCCGCCTATCCCAGTTATTTACATTAGCCTTACTACTGTTTTAGAAGGTTTTAGCAGTCCAGATAAATGTTTTGTCTGCTGCATGACAGATTTGTGTTTGTGTATGTTAGCTACATGCTAACCTTTAGCCTATTGAATGCTATGGGTCGGAGCAGGCTGTCAGTGAGTTTGGTATTGATGGATCATGGCAGTGTAGTGCCTCAGGGATCAACAACTCTAGAGGCCTTGGGATTTAATACATGATCACTGCTGTCCAGATTTGGAATTTCAGTGCAGAGAGCTGTCAGTACCAATGTTAACAATGAGTGATGAACAATCAGTGATTGAAATTGCAACATTTTCGGAAAAATGCATATGGTACTTACGTGTGCAAAAGTTGCCACCATGATGCTACAACGTTGCTGGTGGTTGACAAGGTTTTGCTGTTAGGTTTGTGCTCCATTCAGAATTTGAAATTAGGTAGCACATGATGTAGATTTGCAATTTGATGGAGGGAGGGCATCTTGGAGTCGGGAGAGTGACAAGTGGAGGGCTGGGGACCAGGGTGGTGCCAGCAGAATGGGAGTCCTCCATTGCGGTACCTATAATGCGGGTTGCCAAGGAGGCGCTGGCAGCGTTTCTGAGGAATCTTAGCCCATTCCTCATGAGCAATGGCCTCCAGTTCAGTAATGTTCTTGGGTTTATGTGCTGTAACCGCCACCTTCAGATCCCACCAGAGATTTTCTATGGGGTTCAAGTCGGGTGACTATGATGGCCACTGTAAGATCTTTTGGTGGAATTTGAGGTATGCTTGGGATCATTGTCCTGTTGGAAGGTCCAATGACGCCCAAGCTTCAGCTTTCTCACTGATGGCATGTCATTTCCTGATACTTTGATGAATCCATCTTGCCTTTATGGTGCTGCTGACAAGAGTGATTGCTGGCAGGTGTGGGTGATTGTGTGCAGGTGGGAGCCAGGGAGGATGATGGGAAACGTAGTGCAGAAGTGACAGTTGAGATTGTGACGTTTTTTTAACAATTTCAAAATCTTGAATTTTACACAATTCAGATAGTGATTTTTGTTGTCCTAAATGTTTTTTTTTCTTTTCTGTTGTCAAAAGGTTTGTAATGGTGTTTTTTTGTTTTTGTTTTTTGTCTTGAAAATTATCTAAAGCATAACTAGTGTGGGATGAGTTGACGCCCAAAGCTTAATATTTAGAGTTTATTCCTGTTTATGCAGATACCTAACCATAATTATATACGATATTGTTAGTGATAATTGCCTTAGCAAACTTAAACTGCTACTACTTAAACTGCAACACCAAAGATATAATCTGGTCAGGAAACTTTATTTTCAAGTCCCATTATATGTCTAAAAACCTCAGTCCAAAATAATATTTCAAAAAACAAGAGCAGAGTTTACCTGTCCTTTGAGTAAAAGCCTTCTGAAAAAAAAAATGAACCCAGAGTACCTTGCCAAGAGGCAAGTTCAACCTGCCAGGCTCTGCTAGTGAGGACAGACGACAGTGCCGACTTTGATGTGGAAATGAATGGATTTATTTTTAAATTTCTTGACGAGGTGTAGCGGGTGCTCTCGGTGGCCTGTGACAGTGGCAGTTGGCAGGTGCCGCAGGTAGAGACCTCGATAGATGTCTATGTTTGATCCACATTTACCCACTGGCACTCAGACACTAGAGGAGATCCTACCCAGGAATATATGATCACTCATAGAATAGAGAAGTGAGGAGAAAGAAAGGATGCAACCAGCTTTGATGACTTACCAATAATGCGCTTAGCTCATATTCCAGTTTAATCCAGTTGGTTTTGTACAATGATATTGACTACTAGTGGTTAACATTTCCTAGTTTTCCTAGTTTTTAACTGTGTGTGTGTACAGTATATATATACTTAGAAACCAAGCAGTGTAAACGCATGTCTACACCTGTGAAACCACCCACAACAGCCTAGTATCTTCAGAAAAGTTCATATTTTACCTATCTAAAGTTTTAACAAAGTTACTCCATCTTTGTTGAAGCATTAACTACCCACATACAACAATTTCATGGCCTTTCACTGACAGACAAGCGAAATGAAATCTGGAAAAACCCTTGCAAAGTGATGATGGCACTGAATACTCCCACATCCCTCTTCACGCCGAGGAACAGGACGAATTTAATTTCGTGACCGTCTTGAATTGCAAATGTGGAAGAAATGCTTGGCAGATCTCCAGAAGAGTGAGAGCGCACAGTGCCTGACAGGCTGGTGTGTCACATTAGTCAAATGAGATGTGAAGGCTGAACCAATCATCTGATGCAGGTAAAAAGCTCCTCACGGTGTCGTCCTGACAGCTCCAGCCAATGAGAAAAGCAGGAAAGTTGTTGGCACTCTGGCCAAAAAACAAAGGCCTTGATCAATACAATCCATTACCAATTAAAGGCCTTAATGAAATAATCTGTTTATGTGAAACAGGGATCCCTCAGCCGTTAACGGAAACAATCCATCATCCAGAACTATTAAAGTCCGTCCTTTTTTAAGGATTTTTTTAAAGTCCGTCCTTTCCTTTTATTTTTAATCTCCTGATTTGAAGCAGTAGTGAAAGCCTAATGCTTTAATTCATCTGGTGGGTGGTGGAAATGCATTTCAAGATGAGGCTCTGTGCTGCAGGTGGGAGAGAAACAATTTAGCAGGTCTTGTGGTAAGGCTGGACATGGTAAGGCCAAAACCTGACTCGACCGAGTGCTTCTGTGCACGAAAGCTAATTGGAGTGATAAACTGCTGACCATCTGCCACAAGAGAGCATCTTCAGAGTGAAACCGGACACGCGGGGTTCATTGATCCACGCTAATTCCACAGGAGATGCTATTAGGCGAACGCTCGGTGGCGTGTGTGTGGAAATGAGCTTGTGCTGATGGAGAAACCGGGACGTAATGGACCCCTTCACTTACATTCTCACACCCACATTACTTTTCACCTCCTGAACGCATGTAAAGTCTCTCAGAGCCAATGAAGAAATTAGCCCCAGCGCTTCTTCATCCGCTGTGCCTCAGAGAAGATTGACCCCCGAGTCGCTCGCACTATCTCCTGATGTACATTTCATTTTATCGGCCAGCTGTCAGTGCTGGCTAGGCGTATGATAGCCTGTCAGAATGAAATGAGGATTGACAGGGCGACTCAAGCACCTCAGGTTACTTGGTTTAGACTGAAGCCACTAACTCACATTTGTCTCTTTATAGAAGACTCAAGTCTGTGAAAACAAACCTGAGTTGGTGGAAACCAATGGAGTGTTGTAAACACATTTTATTTAATCTATACGCTGTACAAAAATTATTTTTCAAAGTTTTGAATGAAACAAAGATTATTGGAAATGTTTTAAAGATGCTATTTCAGACTTTCTACTTGGAAATATCACATCACATTTAATTCAATGTGTTATTACTGACTAACTGTAATTATTTGTGAAATTTCTTAGCAATTTTGGAGTGAAATAAACCAAAGTAAATCCTACACCATGTTTTTTTTTTCAGTATATAACTCAGTGTTTTTAAGTTGCATGTCTGAAACTATAATAATATGTTCATACATTTGTATGATACATTTTCATGAATGTATTGTAATAATCAAATTTACTTTATTAGATTTTTTTCTCTCTCTTTCCTGTAAATAGGTCAGAATTTATTAGTTTATTTGAAAAAAAAAAAAAAAAAAAAAACACATTTCACACATACAAAAACTTTATATATATATATATATAAGGTCTGCCAAACCAAAAGTCTTTTAAAATAATCTGTCTTTTTTTATTTTTATTTTTATAAAGAAGCAATGTTGTTTCTGGTTCTGATCTGGTTGTAAAATGGCGTGTGATGCGACTCTTCAAAAACTTGATTAATTATAAGTAAACAATTTATAATTTAAGTACAAAAAACTTTATCTTGAAGAATAAATTTAAAAACATTTTTGAAAATAATAAGATATGAACACATTATTTTCAAGGTGTACAAAAATATTTTACTTTTTGTCTACTGTTTTGTTACTTTTTTTGGCTTCACCTTGTGGCATTTTTAGTGACATTACATTAACCTTTTCTTTGACAAGGATCTGTTTTTAAAAAATGAAACTCGCAAGAATACAAAGAATACATTTATAAGAACTCGGGGCATGTGTTTTAATCTAGATTCTTTTGTGTGTGTGTGTGTTTAGACTCTTATTTATCATTTACCTTTACATACTATATTTATACAAGGCTTCTTATAAAACCTAATGTCACCTCACATGGGTGGTGGTCATGTATAACAGTTGTTTTACCCTGTAGCTCATTTCTAATTGATTAAACTGATGGACCCCATGTAACAACACTCCCCAGTCTCCTACTTATTACTTAAAGAGAGATTCTTGAGTGTTTAAATGTGTATTTGGCTTAAAAGACATCAGTGATTATTAGTAGCAGAACACTTGGTCTACCGCATAATTTAAGAGGGCCATTTGAGGATTTGCTGCATTAGTTGCCTTCTTTTCTAATTAGATTTTAAACCGACGTATATTAAACTGTACATACAGTGTGCTTGTGTATATTTCTCTCCAGTTGTAATGGCTCAAGTGGGAAGTGGGATCTTCTGATCTCTGCCCACTCCAGCCCTCCATGACTCGTCCAGAAGAGCTGACTGTTTGCTGATGTGGTATGTCGTTAAAATGTATTCATTCTCACAACCAGTAAACAGCCAGAGCTGGAACGTGGTAGAATTGGGAAAATTTAAAGCAGAATGCCACGGAGCTGTTTATTTGTGAGACGGGCACTTCACCGTTGCCATGTTTCATATCATTCTGAAAGATTCTTATTTTCACTTTTAAGATTTTCTGATTGCACATGCTAAGGGTTTTGAGGGTGCCGAGCATAGTTGTGCATGGCTTTTTGGCAGGAATTTGCATTACAAAATTCAGTTTTTTGGAAGAGCTAATTAAAGGCCATTCACACTGACAGCAATTAAATCACTGGAGGTCGTCAAGTCGCTGTACAGTTGGTAGTAAGCGTTCATACTCGAAGGAATGGGTGGTTGTCAGAGAAACGCTGTCTAGATTTACCCTCGTTTTGGAGATTTTCGCATCGTGTTACTGCAGATTTACTGCAGATTACTAAAAAAAATCTCATCATGTCATCTTAAATAGTCAACTCTCATTCAAAATTAATTATTCGGTTGCTTTGCACTGTCAGTGTGAACCTTTTAAAACCTTTTAGTCTGTGCGCTGAGCTAAAATAAATAATGTTCTGCACAGGTCAGCACTTTTAAATAGCCATGTGATTAATGACAGCAACTGCTGCAGTATTACATATTTAAAGTTGACATGAAACGTAAGTTGCAATAGTCTTTTCTTCCATATTGTGACGTATATCCAAGTGAAACGGTTTCTTGAAGAAGAAAAAATGTTGGTCGGGGCTTGATTTTATCCATTAGGAATTGGATTGGTTTGTTATGTCATCAGATAAGAGAAGACATGTTTTTGGGAGGCTAAATTATTTTGATTAAAGATTAACGTGAATTAAAAAAAAAAGAAGATAAATCATTTGTAATAAATACTGCAATATTCCACAAAAATAAGGATTGTCCATTTTGATGTCATAGTGTTTTTATGTGTTTTATATGTTTGTAATCATGCACGTTCTGTTCCAAAAGTTAGTGAGCTCGATACACACTCATACACAATCTTATAAGGGGCTTTTATAAGCAGCATAAGCATTAATATAAAAGGCAAACTCAAACTTTGGGTAAAATAATTGTATTAATTTCAATTAATTAATTATTATTATGAATTATTATTACAATCAAAGAATACACACAGCATTGCAAGTATTTTCAAAGAGAAGCCAATACCAAAATACAATGCGAAAAGCTCAGTGGTAAAAAAAATCCAAGATGGTGGATAAAGCAACATAAATGTTGATTATAAATATATAGTAATTGCACAGGAAGATGTTACCACCTGCCGGGCATCGCTGCCTGTCGCACCTCTTCCAGTGCCCATGGGTCAGCTGCAGGGTCATCAGCCAGAAACCACCATTCACCAACGTTTCGCTCCTTTAATTCTGGAACGTCTCCTGGTGGCGGAGCAGTGACAGGGACGTCTCCCTGTCACCCCCTGCAGCTGATAGCTGTTCTCCCTGCAGCTGTTGTCTGGGGTTAGATGTTCTTCCCCCAACACCTATCTCCCCTCCTCAGCCAAAGCCAAAAGCTACCTTTCTCTGCCTCCTCTGCCTCCTCTGCCAGATCCTTTGTTGTCCTCCTTAGCCTCCCTCCGGTCACTCCTGCTTCCCTCAAGAGGCGTATGGTTGACAACCCAAGGAAACCTCAGCATCCGACCTCCACTGGGTAGATGGTCGTCTTCCAGCCAGTCTCCCGGCACTCAGCAGCGAGCTCTGAGTACTTGGCCTTCTTCCGTTCGAAGGCGGCCTCGATCCCTTCCTCCAGTGGTACAGTGAGCTCAATGAGGTGCATCGATCTTGCCTTGGCTGACCACACCACTATGTCTGGCCAGAGAGATGTGGTGGTTATCTCCGTGGGGAACCGGAGCTGCCTGTCCAGGTCAACCCTCATGTTTCACTCCTGGTTGGGGGAGAAGGGCCTTGCTGTTTCTCTTGATCTGGTGCTTCTCCTTACCCCTCCTTCCGACACAAAGATGGTGGGGTCCTCTGCTGATGGTGGTTGTTTGCTACCCTGTCGACACTCCTCCAGTACTTCGGCTAGCTTTCTCAGGACCTGATCGTGGCGCCATCTGTAGCGTCCCTGTGAGAGAGCGATCTTACAGCCTGACAAGATGTGCTGGAGACATGCGTTGGGGGCATTGCAGAGTACCCAGGATTCTTCATTCCCAAACCACTGGTGGAGGTTCCGAGGGCAGGGAAGCGTGTCGTAGGTTGAACGAATGAGGAAGCTAAGTCTTGCCTGTGGGATCTTCCACACGTCTGACCAACTGATGTTCTGGTTCATGATTCCCTCCCAGGTTGTCCAGCTTCCTTGACGACCCTGCGACACAGCCTTGATTTTGTAGCGATCTTCCTCCATCCTCGTCACCTCTGCTACCACCATCTCCTTCCTTTGCTTGCGATTGGATTAGCCCTGCTCTTCCTGCCTGAACTCTGCCCATGATCTCCCGGTGTTGTAGCCGACCGACAGCTTGATCGACCTCGGTTTGGGCATTCCACTTGCGGCTAGTAGGAACCTTGGCATTTGCGTTCCTTACTGACTCGTCTGTGGACTCCCTCAGCTCGAGAACCAACCTGGTCTTTTCTTGCATGTAGCCCAACTGTATGGACTGCAGTGGCAGCTGCAGCATGTTTTTTCCTAAGAGACCGGTTTCAGATAGGCACCGTGGCAACCCCAACCACTTTCGGATGAATGAGTTAGCTTTTCCATCCATCTTACTTACTGTTGATGAGGGAATCTCACTCATTTTCAGGGGCCACATTACCCTCCTGTAGAGTGTAAACTGGTAGCACCAGACCTTATACTTCCCAGGGAGTTGGCTTTGATCGATCCTTGCCAGTCCGTCAGAGAGCTGCTTCATGACGGTTTTCCCCATCTGTTTGTCAGATAGGTCCAGGGCCGGCTCTGTAAATCTGGGGGCCCTAAGCAGGATAATTTTGGGGCCCTGCCTTGCAGTGAATAACAGAGTATTGCCACCGCAAACCAGCAACTGTATACAATCTAACCCTTACACATTTCATCTGTACCTCTTTAACATGATTGCCCACAATTATTTTACTGCTTATTAAAGTACACTCACTGGAACAGTAAAAGTAAAGTTTCTATTTTTATTCAAATTTCTACATCTACTTTATTACTGTCTGAATGCTTTGTAAATTTTAAAAGAGCACTAACTGTTTTTGTCCACTAGGCAGCTTAAAACCTTTAGTACCAGGGACTACGGATGAAAAATAGCCCTTGGCTAATTCTGGTACATTTACAGGAATGTTTTTATTAATGTACAATGTCCCTGTCAAACTAAATAAAGCTAAAAAAAAAAAAAAAAAAAAAATCTTCAATAAAGTTGTTGCATATAGGCCTACTACAGGTGTTGCTGGAGTCTCGATATTTGAACTTCTTTTCCCTTTTCCACACTTTAAAAAGAGGGAGAAGCTGGACCAGTAATTTCTTTGCTTCCTTCTATAGTGATTTAAACATTGATGCATCAAATAGATTAAAAATTCTACAAAAGATTCTAGTTTGAGTTGGTACTTATTTTTTATATATTCCAACTACAAAAACAGTACGTCAGCGACCAATCATTAGCCAAATGTGTATATAAAATGTTTAGTTATAAAATATAAATCTAGGCTAATAAAAACTCTAGGTAACACTTTTTACATTTTACAGTGTCATTACACGTTACATGTAGTTCATATAAAAAAAATTCTACAGTAAAAACTGCTTAAAATGTGGATTTCGTTGTAGTGCCTCTACTACAATGGGATAATGTCCACTTTAATGCACCCTCTGAGGTTGCCGAGAAACATCGCCACAAATTGTGCAGAAAAAGCAATAGGCCGCTCTTTGTGCATTATGTAATGTGCCAAGTTAAAAAATTCATACAAAAAGAATTCTACAGTAAAAACTGCTTAAAATTTGGATTTCGTTAGAGTAGTAGCTCTACTATAATGGGATATTTCCACTTTAACGCACCCTCCCGAGGCTGCTGTGAAATAGCACCACAAATTGTGCAGAAAATGCAACAGGCGGCTCTTTGTGCATTGTGTAATGTCAAGTTCAAAAATTCTTAACAAAATAATTCTACAGTAAAAACATCTTAAAATTTGGATTTAATTAGAGAAGCAGCTCTACTATAATGGGCTTATGCTCACTTTAACGCACCCTCCGAGGCTGCCGTGAAATAGCACCGCGAATTGGGCTGAAGGTGCAATAAGCGGCTCTTTGTGCATTGTGTAATGTCAAATATATATATATATATATATATTTTCTAATATATATTCTAATATATATACATATATATGTATATGTATATATATATATTCTACGTTATGGGAGCAGCCAATTTCCCTCCAAAATTAAACACCAAAACGTATGAATGCAGTGTTTCTGCTACTCCCCAGAAAAAAAATGCTATTATATGCAAGTCATTTTAGTGTCAACATAATAAGCAATGTTCATTATGCGTCAATATTTACCGATAATTGCTGCAATAATAGCTGCTGCTCTCTGCCGCGCCGCGTCACGTCTAGGACAACTGGAGGTATCGCACACCGGACGCGTACTTTCTCAATTTATGGCCAACAATATTATGTTTAAGGACATTATGGAATTAAGATAATGTCTGTACTATGTTATGATTGTACTGTACAATTAAATACAATCGTTGCTAAGTCTGCAGTCTGAATTCACTTTACCTCAGAGCGTCCGTTAACTGAATGAATTGAGAATATCTCCTGAAAATCCGATAACATCAGCAATTTTCATTCAAGCAGCTGATTTCTGTAAATGAATGTAAAACTAAATGTATATTTCAGCACAGGGTGAAGTTAATATACATTAACTACGATTTGAGACAAATAAATATACATTTAATGTAAAACTATGTAGATGGCGCTCTGTGGCGCGGCAGGATTTTGAACGCAGTCCTGAGGCCATAGAGAATAATGTGTTCGAATTTAAAAGACGTGGCGCGACGCGGCGCTGTGTGTCCGGTGTGCGACCCATAGACAGTATATAAACGGTGCGACCCCCTTAACGGCTCTGGTTCGCACTTAGTAGATAGGCTACCACCAAGGCAAGTTCAAAACAAAGCATGCGCGCTGTACTGTGATTGGTGGCTCATTTGACCAGTTCATTTTTTATCCACTCATAAATAAAAAGGAATGACTGATTTTGAAAATGTAGTAGAGTAAAAAGTAAGATATTTGACTTTGAAATGTAGTGGAGTTAAAGTAAAAGTCTTCCCAAATGTAAATACTTCAGTAAAGTACAGATACGCAAAAACGCTACTTAAGTACAGTAACGAATCACATTTACTTCGTTACTGTCCACCACTGGTTAGGGGGCCCCCTAGTGGCGGCGGGGCCCTAAGCAGCCGCTTAGTTCGCTTAAAGGGAGAGCCGGCTCTGGATAGGTCTGCAGTGTACTGCCTCCCCAGGCTTTTGATGGGTTGATCTGATAGGAGTGGGATTTTTTCCCCTCCAACGACGAAGATGGTATTGTCATTTCTGACTCCTCTCCTGAGGGACAAGCTCCGGGACTTGGAGGGCTTGATCTTCAGTATATAATGTATAATTAATTCAATAATTAATACTTATTAAAAACTGAGTATTTAACCCAATATCTGTGTGTCATTTATGCTTATTATGCTTAAATATACTCATTGTTTATTATTCAAGATGGAAAAGTATTGATAAAATAATAATTGGATTAAAATTAATAATAAGTAATGCAATAATTGATTATTAAAAACAGATTATTTAACCACAATTTTTCCATGTATAATTGTGCTACTAAATATACTAAAGCCCAATTCGTACGGGATAAGTATTACCTGGTGACCTTCAGTCATTTGTAATAATTGTGGAGGTTGTCTGTGATCTTAATGCCATGCGAATCGGCCATGTCTGTAATTTGTACAGTAAAAAATACCCCGCAAATGACCTACCAAATTTCGCCGAACCCCGAGGTCCTGTGATAATATTAGTCCTGTGCGAATCGGCATCTCTGTGATTTGGCACAGTCGTTTATAATTTTTTCAAGGTTTTTGTTTCCTGTGCGCTTTTTTATCCATCTTTCGCAAAGTTGGAAACACAGTTGATAGTGTTGACAGTTGACAGTGTTTTGATAGTATTTTGGGTGCTGGGTCATATCACTATACACCATACAACTATACAATTTACCGGAAGAGAAAGCTGAAAACGTACTCGGTTACCTAATGTAACCTCGATTCTCTCTAGAAGAGGGAACGAGTATTGCGTAAGTTGCTTACGCATCGGGAAAGTCTTCTTTCTTCGAGATCTGAAGCCAAAAATTATCCTTAATTTTGTATTCATTGGCAACGCAGTGCGGCAGCCGGCAGACCATGGCAGGCTGTATGAGCGTGCTCATTGGCTGCTCAGCGGCAACTGCTTAAGCCTTCCAGTGAGCCCTGAGTGACGTCACATCCAATGAGGGCGCTTCGCGCCCTCCACACCCCTCTAACCGTCAAGATGGGTGTGGCCAGTGTGTATATAGGCAGGGCTCACAGGCTGAAATTCTGGTTTTCGTAGTCTGAAGCGCAAAAGCTTGTGGCGCGTCACGGCAGGTTACGCAATACTCGTTCCCTCTTCTAGAGACAACCGAGGTTACATTAGGTAACCGAGTACGTTCTCTTACGAGAGGTTCTCTCGTATTGCGTAAGTTGCTTACGCATCGGGAACCCCTTGTCAACGCCGTGCGCGCCGAGCATCCAGCACATGAATCCCAGGGAGACCAGGGAAAACATAACGCTGAAAACAGGTGGCCGGTCGGAGAAACGGGCCAACACATGTACAAAGCACTTCACTTCGTAGATAGATAGAGCGGCACAGCCGGTCTATACATATCAATGTAAATAGTGCGGCTGGCAGCGCGGGCCCACACAGTACATAAGCACATATTAGGGAAAGAAATAGAGCGGTTTCACAGTCTATTTGTGGGGAGAATAATCCCAGCGCGACAGAGTGTAGGGCGGGCGGCCAGCGGCGCGGGCCAGCACCAGTACACAAGCGCGTAACGGGGAATAAAGGAACAGAGCGGCACAGCCGGTCTGAGCACAAAATACTCCTTCCCTTGGTGCCATACCAGAAATATCACCAGTATGTGAACGTAGTCTGCGCATAATCGACTGGGCAGAGCATACATGCCACTTATACTGATAATAGTTTAGTCTGCAAGGCAAGTACTTACAGGTTATAAAACCTCACGAATGTCGATGGGGAGGCCCAGCCCGCTGCCATACAAATATCGTGAATAGAAATTCCGCTGGACCAGGCCCACGAAGAGGCCATGCCTCTAGTGGAGTGGGCTCTGATACCCAAAGGGCACTGCAGGTGTTTGGAGGCGTAAGCTGCTGCAATTGCGTCCACTATCCACCTGGACAGGCTCTGTTTCGAGGCAGCGAGACCCTTGGTGCGTCCGCCAAAAGAAACGAAGAGCTGCTCGGAACGCCTGAAAGCGGCGGATCGCGTGATGTAAACTCTCAGCGCCCTAACAGGGCATAGGAGGTTATCACTGTCCCCGTTATCGGATGCTGGCAGAGCCGAAAGGGAGATGATTTGTGCCCTAAAGGGGGTTCCAATCGCTTTGGGGATGTAACCGTGTCTCGGTCTGAGAATGACTTTTGAGTCATTTGGTCCGAACTCAAGACATGCAGGGCTAACAAGATAGCACGTGCAGATCCCCCACGCGTTTTACTGAAGACAGAGCTATCAGAAAAACGGTTTTGAGCGAAAGGTTCTTTGAATCCACGGATTCAAGCGGTTCAAAGGGAAAAGCCTTCAGGGCCTCCAGGACCAAGGACAGATCCTTGATTCATCCGACAGATTCATCCGTCTAACTCCTCTGAGGAAACGGATAATAAGCTTGTTCCTTCCTATTGCCCGGCTGCGCATCGTCACAGCGAACGCTGCAATAGCCGCCACATACACTTTAAACGTGGAAGGGGACCTGCCCTTATTCAACAGCTCCTGTAGGAAGGAGAGCACTCGCGGGACCCCACATGTACGTGGATCGAAGCTCTTAGTAGCGCACCATTTAGAAAACACTGACCATTTAGATGCATAGAGTCGTCTCGTGGAGGGAGCTCTAGACTGTGTGATCGTGTTCACAACCCCTTCTGGCAGGTCAACGTGTATCCGTTGATTATCCATGCATGCAGAGACCATCGCTCCAGATGGGGATGCCAGATCGATCCACCGGCTTGAGAGAGGAGATCCTTTCTCACCGGGATCGGCCATGGGGGTGAGTGCGACAGCCTCACTAGCTCTGGGTACCAGACTTGGTTCTCCCAAGGCGGGGCTATGAGAAGCACTGGGTGGTGCGTTTCCCTGATCCTCGCTATGACCTGTGGTAACAGGGAGATCGGAGGGAAAACGTACAGCGGGAGGCTGGGCCAGGTTTGGGACAGCGCGTCCTCGCTTTGAGAAAAATATCGGGCAGTGAGCGTTGTCTTTCGACGCAAAGAGGTCGACCTCCGCTCGCCGAATAGGCGCCAGAGGAACTGGACTGTCTGAGGGTGCAGGGACCATTCTCCCGGGGGAATAATGTCTCTGGACAGTCTGTCTGGGCCGATATTCAAATGGCCCGGCACGTGCGCGGCTCTCAGCGAGCGCAACGAGCGGTGAGCCCACACGAGAAGGCGTTCTGTCAGGTTGCACAGGTTCCTGGACCTGACACCGCCCTGTCGGTTCACATAGGACACCACGGACATGTTGTCCGAGCGGACTAGCACATGGTGTCTGACCACAGGCTGACCACAGGCCAAAGACCGGTTTGCCCTCGAAAAGAGCGCCCCAACCTGAGGTGGAAGCATCCGTCGAGATAACTTTGCGGTGTGAGACGGCTCCCATTGTCACTCCCCGCTGGTACCAGTCGGCCGCTAACCAGGGCTTTAGTGCTGAAACGCAGCTCTGAGTGACTCTGATTCGAATGCCGCTGGAAGCCCAGGCTCTGTGAGGCACTCGGGCATTCAACCAGCGTTGCAGCGGGCGCACACGCAATAGACCCAGCTGAAGCACTGCTGCAGCTGAAGCCATACAACCCAGCATCCTCTGAAATGTCTTGAGAGGTGCGGTGCTGCCCGGTTGGAAGAACGCAGCCAGGCGTTGAACGCAGCGCGCGCGCCGTGGCGATAGGCGGGCCGTCATTGCCACAGTGTCCAGATCCAAACCCAGGAAAGAGGTTGATTGACTGGGCACTAATGAGCTCTTGGTCCAGTTGACCGTGAGCCCCAGGCTTTCCAGGTGGCTGAGAAGCACTGTTCTGTGGGCGATGAGTTCGGCCTCTGACTGTGCTAGAATCAGCCAATCGTCCGGATAGTTAAAAATTCGCATCCCCTGACCTCTCAGGGGAGCGAGAGCCGTGTCCATGCACTTCGTGTATGTATGGGGTGCCAAAGACAGGCCGAACGGCAGGACGGTGTATTGATATACCTGACTGTCGAAGGCGAATCTCAAGAATGGCCTGTGACGGGGTATTATCTGGATCTGAAAGTATGCGTCCTTCAGATCAAGAGAGATAAACCAGTCCCTCGGGCGAATTTGCGCGAGGATCTGCCTGGTTGTGAGCATTTTGAACGGTCTTCTCATAAGAGCTTTGTTCAAATATCTCAGATCCAAAATCGGTCTGAGAGCTCCGTCCTTCTTGGGAACGAGGAAATATCGGCTGTAAAAGCCCGACTCGCTCATAGAAGGGGGAACCGGTTCTATAGCCCCTTTGCACAGAAGTGTGGCTATTTCTGCTCGAAGTAGATGTGCTACTTCCCCATTCATTCTCGTCTCGGTACGCGCCCGAAAGCGCGTGGGGCGGCGAGCGAACTGCAGAGTATAGCCTAGTTTTACTGTGCTTAGCACCCATTCTGATGCGCCTGGAAGAGCTTCCCACGCTCTTGCGTGTGCAGCCAGGGGCAGAATGGCCTCCGGGCTCTGATTGCCGCGCATCGCGGGCTCGAGAGCTCGAAACGTGCAACCGGACATTATGCTCATTTGAGATTTCTCTGGGTCGCCGTGAGAACGGTGGTTGCGCGCAGGCGAGCGGGTAGATATACCGGTTCGTTGGCTGCGAGGTAAACATCTGCAGTAGCCGTGGCAACGGGGACTGACAGAGCGTGAAGCTTTGACAGTGGTCCAGCCGCAGCGGGACTTAACCGTCTTTTCTTCCCTCATGTATAGACGCTCATAAATAATCGAGCACCATGTGGTGCGAGTGGTGCGAGAGGCGGGTTCGCTTTCTGTATGTAAGAAAAGCTGGCCACGAGCTCGGAGAAGCGAACAGTAAAAAAATTGATCTGCCGCGAGAGCTGGGCTCGAACACGGGTCTCTGGAGTTACAGCCTATGATTCTGCCACTGGGCTACAGGGGAGAACACATTAGCTTTCGGTTAGCGCGAGCATATAACAGTACGACCTCATGTTTGTTTGCAGTCGTGCGTGTATTAAAAACAGGCTCGTTTACTGCAATAGTAATATTTCCAGCTGCCTGAACTTAAGAGGGGACTGAGAAATGTTTGAGAATTTGGCAGTTTGTCCAGCCACAGCGGGACGAAAACACTCTCTCTCAACCCGGGTCTCTGGCGCAAAAGCCTAAGATTCTGTCACTGAGCCACAGGGGAGAATACAATAGCATATAACAGCGTCAGTCTTGTGACGGCGTTTGCTTGCAGGCGTGCGTGTATTTATAGCAGGCTCGTATACTGCAATATGAACAATTCCAGTCGCCTGAACTTAAGAGGGGACTGAGAAATGTGTGAGAAATTGAGGTAGGTCCGCGCGAGGACGGAGTAGCTTTCTTGTAACGTAAAGAGAGCTCCAGGACCGTCCGTTTCTGCCATCCCTTGTGAGCGGCGCAGTTTGCGCGGCTCGAACAGAGGGAGAGGAAGCTCGCTCCGAGACCGTCCACTTCTGCCATCTCTTGTGAGCGGCGCAGTTTGCGTGGCTCGAACAGAGGGAGAGGAAGCTCGCTCCGAGACCGTCCACTTCTGCCATCCCTTGTGAGCGGCGCAGCTCGAACAGAGGGAGGGTGTCTATCTCATTCGCCTCATCCCCTGACGCGGCTCGGGCGAGAGCCGGCGGTTGAGCGGCCGGGAGGGGGGGGCGGAGAGAGTGAGAGAGAAGCTCGAGGGGGAGGTTCCGGCGAGCTCCTCAGTCATATCAGTCTCCGGTGGTCTCTGCGAGTGGCGCTTCCTATTGCGCGGCCCGGCAGGGACAGGCGGAGCGACAGCTTGGTCGAAAACTTCAAGTCGAGCCCGCAGGGTCGACATTGAAAGTTCTTAGCACTCGGGGCAGCCGCCCGTAGAGAGTGCGGTGGCGGCGTGCTCGCGGCCCAGGCAGAGAGCGCAGAAGAGGTGGCGGTCTCCGTTGCTGAGCGGGGCGCGGCACGAGCCGCAGGAAAAAAACAAAGCGTTTTGACAAAAACGCCTCGTGCTCTTTTAGAACAGTGAGAGATAGTGTGTGTCGCAGGGCGAGCACACACAGCAGTAATAAAAGGATATGTCGCCGGATAGCGTAGCAGGCACGGCTGGCTGAAGGCGGCGAAGGCGGCCGGCTTCTTTAGGCGCTGTCCTAGGCTTGCTGGTCGCTGGTCGAAGAGCTTCGCTGAAGACAAGAAAATCAGAATTTCAGCCTGTGAGCCCTGCCTATATACACACTGGCCACACCCATCTTGACGGTTAGAGGGGTGTGGAGGGCGCGAAGCGCCCTCATTGGATGTGACGTCACTCAGGGCTCACTGGTAGGCTTAAGCAGTTGCCGCTGAGCAGCCAATGAGCACGCTCATACAGCCTGCCATGGTCTGCCGGCTGCCGCACTGCGTTGACAATGAATACAAAATTAAGGATAATTTTTGGCTTCAGATCTCGAAGAAAGAAGACTTTCCCGATGCCTAAGCAACTTACGCAATACGAGAGAACCTCTCGTAAGAGAACCATCAGAAGCAAAACAAAAAGAATGATTAGATGGAGATGGATGTATAGCAGCATGCGGTAAGGAACATTCTTCTGTGTATGATATATCATACAGCTAGACCTATAATAACAAGACATTTCCAAGCAATAGTCTATTGATATCATATCCGGGAGATAAGTCAGTAAATTCGAGTAAAATCACAGACTTCACTTATCCCGTGCGAATGCGCCACACGAAATTCAGATGTGGGTGGGTAATTTCTAAATCACTAGAGGTCCCCAGATAATACTAATCCAGTGCGAATAGGGCTTAAGTCATATAATTTATTGAAGACTTAAAAATAATGATACAAATTATTAAATTTAAATTAATAATAATGAATGCACTAATTAATTGAAGAAAAGCAAACTATTTTACCTGAAATGTTTGTGTGCCATGTATATTGATGCTTATGGACCATTTTCACAGACTGTGATGATGACACATTTCCATAGTTATTAACATTGTGAATTTTAAAGTTTTTAATATATATATATATATGTGTATATATTATTTTTTTTTTTATGAATACACAAAACGGTATAATATATTTTTACCTCTTTTGGAAAGTCATGGAAACGCTATCACTGTTTCTTTTTTTTTTAATTTGCTTTAAGGGCAAATGCAAATAAAAAAATGATATAGTCATCTCCCAATTTTACCCGACTATGCCATCATAGTCGGGTAAACTTGGGAGATGACTATATCAATTTTTCATTCCTCTTCTGAGTACCCGGAAATGCAAAAAGGGTCAATTTCTTTCTTAAAGTCCATAATGAGTGTGTGTAGGTGTGTTGGTCATGGTCTGAGAGAGTTCTGGTGTGAATAAAAGGTCTGGGTGGAGCTTTACATCAGATAAGTGGACCGACTACTCAATTCAGGCCAACGGCTCCTTCAAAAACAGCAACTCATTAGAGCAGCACAGAGACCAATCAATACAACCATTAACCAAGAGCAGCACTTGAACAGGATCAAACCTGCTCAATTGGTCAGCATTGCTGCACTCTGCGGTCGCCCCCTGTTTCACTCCCTTTCGAAATTTCTATTCCTCTCTCATATTGATAAATCACTTTACTTCATCTGTTTATTACTAAAGGACTGGTAGGACTCTCATTCTTGGACCTTTTTGCTGAAAATGACTTTAAGACAAGTTTGTGTCTGGCACCAGTCTATATCTATAGAATGAACACATAATATGCATTTGCACGCCATCAGCGCACAGATGCGTGTTTTTGAAGTTTACGCGGATATGATAATGTAAAAAAATAAAAAATAAATCAACGCTTGCGCCTTGGAACCTATTTCAAGGTTTGTGTTCTCGGGCCACCAGGCACTGTTGTGCAAATTAGCAGGCCTGAGCGCATTACGGGTTTTCTGTTAGAACGGTGTTGTGTTAGCGGCCCCTAAGTTAATAACTAATGATCTTTGCAACGGAAGTGAATCAATTAAAACTAACTTTAGCTGAACAATAACTTTATTCTTGAGCTGCTGCAAAGCCAAAACAATCTCTGTTACTTTTAATTTCCTATTATCACTGTAAAGCTGTTTTGAAACAATCTTGTTAAAAGCGCTATATAAATGAAGGTGACTTGACTTGACCTAGGCATCCCCAAAAGTTTTTTTTGTAATCAGAGGTTAAGATTTATTTATTAATCTGTTCTTGAGCAGTACAACCCAAAAGTTTACTTGTGCTCAGCGCATTTTATAGAGGACAGCTTCCTGAACGGCGGCTATATACAAAGACTACTTACCACTGTGAAATGTTCTGCTCATGTCGTGCTTGCAAAGATCGATCAGCTTAATCGATCATCCGCATTTTCAGAATCTAACTTCAGGGCTCAAACTGATACAATAAAACCAGCAACACTGTTAACTTTGTGTTTACAATTGCATAAAGTCCTCCTGCGGTCAATAATTTAATCCTTTAAAACTCCTCTTTGATCACCAAAATTACATTTTTAAACATTTCTTCCTGTGAAAAATAAAATAAAAATTCATGCCTTAAAATAGCTTGAATGCAACTCTACACTCTACACATTAATATGCAAATTAGTCCTGCCTCCACTCACTCACACCAGCTCAGAAATCTACTCAGTAGTAAAGTTTACTGTAGTAAACGCTGCACAATGGCAAGTGGAAATACTGGTTTAATGGAAGGGATGATCGCTTTCACTTTCGCTCTGCTTTGCTTGAACTGATGCGCTACAATGATCTCTTGCGCCACATTAAAGAGCTCCAAAACAGTATTTATTGTTTCAAATTTTGTGATAAAATAGACAGAATTTGAAAGCTGTGACTTTGTTTCATATCAAAAGTAACAAAGCACAAAGCTTATTGCAATTTATTGGACAAACATTCAAGATGAAACCTGAGTGACGCACGGTCTCTGTTCAACTTAATCTTCATAAATGAATCATCTAGCCTATATGTTTTTCCTGTAAGTTTGTGAATAAAAATGAAAATGTGAACAAAAACAGAGCCTATGAAATGGCTTCTTATCATTCAAATTAAGGGTAATAATAGATTATAACTGAATTTTACGACCCTGTCCGTCAAAATGACGGACAATGTGGAAGTCTAATGCGAACTCTGACTTAACATGCATTTTTATGTTATACTAATGCCCCTTGTAGTAGTGCTGAGAATACAGTGTGCATTTGAATTATATTATGAATTGCGGTCTGATGTTCTGGAATGCAATGAGATGACGTACAAATGCATGAAAAAGATTCCCTTTAATTTAAACACAGGCCAAACTCCCTGTAGTCATATTCTCCCTTCTCCGTTTATTGCTTATTTTGGTATTGCATTATTTTCACTTTCCCTTTCAATTCTGTCTGGAAAGAAGAGCCAAGGCTCACCAACCTCATTAACACACTTCAAATAGAATTATTAGGAAAAAATGAATAAGTGAGCAACAGTTTGTGAAAATGTAATAATTCAGTTGTTCTGCTTAGCCGTAATTCCCCGGGATTTCATTAGGAAGTGTAGAGGCACCTAAAAAGAAAATCACTCTTTTATTTGGCTTTATGCATATTGTATTTTAATGCATGGTAGTTTTGCGCTGGAAGGCTGTGATGGTTTTGCATGTAATACTGTACGTCACGGTTCTGCACGTAATACGGGAGGTGAGCGGAGAGAATGTGCAAATAGCGCGGTATTAACGCACATCTCATCTGGGACCTGAGTGGCAAGAGCGTTTATTGTCGATGCAGAAAACCACAGATAGAGTTTTATGCATTCTGCTTATGGGCTTGTAGTCATTTACAAAATGTATAATTTCTTATGTAAGGCTGGCTGCAAGTTTCTTTTAGTTTAGGGTTATTATATAGAGGGATAAAAGTGGCAGGACAGATCTTAAATATTTGATTGGCACTTTTTCATTTTAAATCCTAGTCAGATGGGTGGCGAGAGCTGAACACTGGGTGTTTTAAGAGACTGGAGAGGGTAGCTTGCTCTAACCCCTCTGACCTATGACCTTCATCTCATCAGGTTTTTTGTCCATTACTGACAAGAAGGTCAAAGATGTTTTGCTCCAGCTGTGGTTCATGAGCTGAGCATCAAATTCTTTCCTTCTTAGAAATGTTTTTGTTTCATGTCTCAGAGTTTTTCATCAAAACACTCGCTGGGTAATCTACTTGGACACGAAAATAATGTAACCAGCCAGGCTGTTGTCTCATTGAATAAATCAGGATTTCCATGTCATGTTTTTATAGTTCTATTTGCCTTTTTATGGTTTTATAGCCTGACTACGTCAGACTTCGTACTTCCGCTCAATTTCATTTCGCTTCTGTACTCAGTCTGAGACCACGTCATAGCTTTCCGTTTTCCTCCGGCCTGAAAACAGCCGGGCCAATCAACGAACAGAGGGCGGGCTGAGAGCCGTGACGTAGACGCTGATTGTACCGTGGATGCGTAGATTTACTTCACATAATCTGCAAAAGTCGTTCTCAGCCATGTTCACTCCGGTATTTCGCTCAATGGTTTTGTTTTCGCATGTGTTTACAGTGGAAGTTAGATGCGGCTGAGCATGCGCATAACACACGCCATAACCAAACGTTATGTGATTGGCTTACGGGTAACCAATGATTTTAAACTTCAGACAAGCGACCCCCCGCGAGAGAGAAAACACTTCTCTATTATGCCATTCCAGACTCTGTCTACGAAGCAAAGCGAAGTAGCAGAGTTTGGTATTACCAGGCTAATGGTTTTATGCTACAAAACTCAATTAACAATCATAACATATTAATATGCAGCATTGTAAACTATACATTCAGGACAGAACTCACATGAAATGGTCACACTATCGAATCAAAACTGGTTTCCTTAACCTTGGGGCTTTTCCTGTTTCAAAGCATGATCACAAAACCCCCTCCCACCCAAAAATACAGCATATTTTTCATGAAGCCTGAAGCAGAAATGCAAGGAGGTTTGTGTTCCAGTCCAAGTACAGGTTTCCTACTGTATGTAGCATCTAATAAGAGCCTCTCTATATGGGGGAAGGAGGGGGGAAGAAGAAAAAAAAATAGCTGTGTAGCCTGAGCTAATTGGAGAGCACTTCCCATTTCAGGACTCCTCAACCTCTGAAAAAAGCAAGACCAGATCAAAGAATTCTGCTCTTTCCCTCAGGATATTAGAGAGAGAGAGAGAGAGAGAGAGAGAGAGAGAGAGAGAGAGAGAGAGAGAGAGAGAGAGAGAGAGAGAGAGAGAGAGAGAGAGAGGATGCAAATAGAGGAGGGCAGTGCTAAAAAAAAGGGAGATGTATCCTCAAGAGATGGACAAAGAAAAAGAGAGAGGGGCATGTAACCAGCAGAAAATTTGAGAGAGTGGATGGTGAGGCAGGAGAAGGATGGATGTCGTAATGAGATGATGCTTGAGTGTTTGACTTAGAGAAACAAACAGAACAACTGCTATGAACAAGTATTTTCCCTTCAAAACAGTTTGATTCAATGAGAAATTCCAAAAATATTTCATTGTTCTTTTATGTTATCAATAGGGGAGTTAATTTCACACAATAATTTTGTGTGGTTATTTATAATAAGATAACAAGATAACAAAAAACACAATTGTTCTCCCTGACGCATACACTATTAATAATATTAATAATCAGCAAAGATGCATTACGTTGATCGAAACTGACAGTAAAGACATTTATAAATATTACAAAATTTCCATTTCAAATAAATGGTGCTCTTTTGAACTTTTGAATTCTTGAATTTGAATTGAAGTATTACGTATTAAGTATTCTGAACAATCATGGTGTCCACAAAAATATTAAGCAGCACAAGTTTTTTTTTTTTTTTACGTTGAAAATACCGGTAATACAAAATATTTATTGAGTAGCAAATTTACATTTTAGGATGATTTCTGAAGGATTATTTGGCAATAAATTCTGGAATAATGGCTGCTGAAAATTCATCTTAACTATCTCAAGGAGTAAATTACATTTTAAAAAACATTTTCAAATAGAAAAGTTATTTATATTGTAATATTTAACATTACTTTTTTCCTTTTACTGTATTTTTGATCAATAAGAGAAAATCTACTGACCCCAAATGTTTGAACTGTGGTGAGCATAAACATTTTTGGTCCTTGATACAAATATATACTAATTTCAAGTGATTTCAACCAATTCAGTCTGTTTGACAAGAATCATGTCAACTGAGTGATTTGTTCACAAAGCAAACTATCAACCACATGTGTTTTTGTCCTTGACCTCCATCTACTGGAGTGGTTTGTTTTATTCACTTGCTCAAAGCTGATCTCCCAGATTCATCATCAACACCAAACACACCACTGTAGGAATGAAGGTCAAAGGTCATTGTCATTATTGCCTCAATAGCCAATCATCAGAGCCTCATTCTTATAATAGAGGCAATTCTTTCACAGGTCTTTTGCCATTTTTACAATAGATCCAGAACTTAAACAGTCCTCAGTCGAAGCAAGACGATGTAAAGTACACTAATCTGATTAAACTTGATGTGTTTTATCGAGCTGATGTGGGCGTTCATAAGTTTGCATGGATCGCCTCAAATCATTTACGTTTGAATAGCGCGCGCTCTCTGTGGGTGTGTTCACACTATAATGAGCTATAATGAGCTGAACTGAGAACGACTGACATCTCTCTCTTTTCATACAGATTACATAAACAGAGAATATTTGTTTTTTTTATATAAATTACTTCATTTAAAAGAAGAGAATTCAAGCTTTATAAAGACATATCTCTCATGCCTGTGTGACTGAGTATTCGCTGAGTTACAGTTCATTTTCAAACGCTTCGCCGACCCCAGGGGATTAAAGGGCCCTGTGACAGCAGGTGTTTGTCCTTGAGCGGTGTACTGTAGCATCGGGATCAGACCTCCCCTAACCTCAAGCTGATTTTCTCAATGCTACAGTATCCGCCTGTGATGTTTTTATCCGCTTTCTCCTTGCTTCAGTTTCCTCCCTCATTGTCTGACTTGGAGGAATAATGTGGGAGATAATATTAGGGTTCTGCTGTTTCCCCTGGGCAGAAACCTATTTCCAGATCTTTCAGAGGGTTCGCAATTCGTGCAGAGACGGAAGACGGAAAAAGGCGTCATTGTTTCAGAAATGAGTGTCGTCCTGTGTGAGGGCATATTTATTTGCTGCGTACCCAGCAGAACAGCCTCTCTGGTGTTTGTGTGTGTGCCTGCCTGACACAGAGCAAACGTATGTGTTGAGCCTCTATTAGCAGTTTAACAGTTCTGACACTTCATGTCAGTTCTGACACAACAGTTCTGACTGTACTTCATACAGTTGTCTGGCTAATAATGGCACTTTTTAATCTCCTACAATGCTCAATGAGGTCCTGTTGCCTTCTTAAAGGGATAGCTCACCCCAAAACTTTTCCCCCTTTACTTATTGCTTTAAAGTGCCCCTATTATGGATTTTTGAAAATTACCTTTCATGCAGTGTGTAATGTAGCTGTATGTGAATGTAAACAGTCTGCAAAGTTGTAAAGCTGAAAGTGCATCATAAATAAGGTTAGTTTATCTCAAAAGAAAGAGTTGACTCTGAACCACTCAAACAAGTCGTTTGGAGTTCGAAAATATTTTCGTTAAGTTCACACGTCATGACTTACTGCATTTGTATAATGCCCGCCTACGTTCTGCGTGGACAGGACATCTTGCTGTAGCTCGTTTGTATGGATATCATGTCATCAAGACGCTGTGCTCTCCATTGTGAAAGTAATTTCGGTTTATTTTCACTTCCAAAGGATGAGGCTATGAAGAATCAGTGTTTAAAATTCATCTTTACCACAATACCACAGCAGTATAATCCCAAAGATTTGCTGTGTTCCCTTTATTTTACCGATGACTGCTTCTCAAATCTCGGATTTCAATGCGGGATTCGCAAAGCGCTTGCTCTAGGAAGATGGGTCAGTACCCAGTTTATTTGGACCAACTTGCCCCTCAGAATCACAACCTGTAAGTATGACTAATTATTGATGTATATATTTTCTACCGGTGTTCAAAATACTTAGTTTTGTGTTTTATATTGTGTAGGTCTCCTGCTAACTGGCTAACTCACGTTATCACGGTCTTACTGAAATACTTCTGCTAATCAGTTGTGGGCCACTATTACCTAAAACTGTGTCTATTAATGCAGATCTGTCATTCTCACTACTTTGAGTAAAGATAAAGGATGGAGCAAGATTTGTTTTACCAACGTTTATGTTACATCAGTCATTCACGCTAGAGCTTGGCTAATGTATGCACCGTCACTGATACAGTTCCCACATGTTTACCACAATAAATTTGAAAAATACACATCGGTTTGTTGATGGACATACACTTGTTAATGCTGATGGTGAGGAATTACAGTTGCAACATCTCATAATGTACCTCAAACTGAGTAGTGTATCACTGAGAAACGTCCTGCTCAAGTCGTCCTTGCGATGGAGGTTCGGGTTGAATGACTAGTTGTTCAAATGTTTCATCATCGGACTTGCGGTCAGATTGATATGGTAAAATTGACGTCATCGTTTGTTACTGTCTTTATTTTATGGTGTGTACAATTGCTGAGCTGTAGGAAGCCTCCGGATGGAGCTGAAGTTCAGTTATGGCAATGGGCATTTTTTTTCTGACACACGCACTGGACGCAGTAGACAAATCACAACAGACTGAGCTTTCTGGCCAATCAGAGCAGAGTGGCTCGCGGAAAGGAGGGATTTAGAGAGATTGATTCATCCATGGAGTCGTTTGAGAATCATTAAAAAATGTGGTGATGTGCAATGTTTATTATGAGAAAATTAAACAGTTTGTGACCATTGATGCATGTAAACCTGTTGTAGGAGACCTCCAAAACAAAATTAGGAAACAAATGCCGTGACGTCAGAACAACTCGTGGAAGACGAAAGCCGTCGTGTTTATAACTGTGACAATGTGCGCTTAAACCAGGATCAACTAGACACTGGATTTTCACAAGTATGTGAAGTTTGCAGCTCCATTGTGGCAGTAAACTTGCATTATGTAATTGAATGAATAATTTATTAGATGCACGCCGGTCTGTTATTGTAGGGACATCGACATTATATTTTCACGCCCCTAAACATGATGCGGAACAACACAAACTGTGATTGACTGCGTTACATGTCAGTCAAACGTCCTTTTGGGCGGTCCTTCGCCAAGAAAAGCTGTGATAGAGTCCAGAGCTTCTGCCTTCAGTCTGAAGGTCTGGCTACGCGAGACTACTTCTGACCTGACTCATAACATTTATTTTAAATAGATCAAATCTGGTTAAAAGTGCTAATCAAAATATAGTTCTTGCTAATTTGTGCTGGAACTACTGTTCCATTTTCTCGTTGCACTGGTATTTGTTGTAGTTCTAAAATTGTCTCGTTGTAATGGGCAGATTGAGACATATTCTTGGAAAGCACACAGTGTGCAGCAGGCTCTCTCCATGCACTGATGACACACAACACCATGCTCAATTAGCCCTACAGTTGGCTTAATGACCACCGAGAGTCAAAGACACGGTTTCAGCAGGATTCAGGAAAGAGGTGTGAACCTGGACAGAAAAAAGATGTCGCCCAGCTTTCTGGGATTTCCCTTTCCAGTTCACTGCTCAGAGTTTTGACGTAAGGGATCATAGCTGTTTCACACTACTGACATTTCATATGCCAAAAACATCTATATGGTTAATAATTAATAAATTAAAATAATATTTTTGAATAGCTTGAATATGAAATTAATAAAATACACATTTTCTGTTATCAGCTCATTTTAATGTCTTCATTATAATTCTGAATCTTTTACACACTTTTAGTCATTCGATTTTATTTTTTGTTGAAAATTGTATAAAAGTTTTTTTTTTAAAACCATTTGAAACCAACATGAAAAGATTTGGTCTTTTATTCACCATGGACATTCTTGTTTGTCATTGGCCCAAAATAAGGGTCACCTTAAGAAATTAAAATTCTGAAAATGTTTAGTAGATTCCATTTAAAAACGTGTAGTTAGTTGTCAGACATGTTCAACAAGCACAGCATTGAGTTTCTTTGTGTTTGATGTTGTGCCTCTGCATTATTTGTGAGTATTTTCGTGGCCAAGAGCAGCTTGCAGTGAGCTCAGAATGACGTTTCCTTAGAGATGAGAAAATGGACAGATGGAGGGTTTGGATGCTGTTGGCTCAATTAGCACACATTTCAGTCCCGCTGCAGCCCTCTGTTGCGGACAGCCAGTCCCAACCTTTTATAATTATGGGGTTCCAGCCAAACAAGGGCCAGCCTGAGATATCACTGAGCTGCTTGCAAAAAGAACTACCATTTTTTGACGGAGCGCTATTCACGCTGAATGGCGTTGATGTTAAATACTGCAGTATGGGGTGATCCACTGATGATTGTCTTGAGGGGAAAGACACTTCTCTCTGACTGCGATTAGCACCTCCCTTTGGGATATAGACTAGCTCAAGCACACCCTAGGTTGGGTAAATGGGTTCATTCAAGTCTTGCTGTCAAGCGGAAGGACCTCAGCCATTGTCATGAATTTGTTGTCTGTTGTTGATGCCGAGGGGAGATGGTGGAACTCTGGGAATTATAACTGCTCCCTAAAAACCACACAGCAGGGAAATTACGCTCCTGACCCCAGACCTCTGGAAAGCCACTGGGATCACCTTGCTATGATTAACACAGAAGCTAAAATTCACAAATGAGGCTTGACTAACAAAGAGAGCTAAATGTATCGCTTCCTTCCTTTCATTCGTTCGTGTGCTCCTTACTTCTGTCATCCTGAATCGATGGGTAAATCTTGACTGTCACTCTCTCAACCAGCTTCACAGGGTGCAGAGCTGGAGGTCATGGCCCCCATCGATCCATCAGCCTAGTTGCCGTCTGGCTCGCTGATGGATTCTGTCCCCCCCAGCTTGGACGACTAGCGCAGGCACCGAGAGAGAGATTTGTCCCAAGCAAAATACTTCAAGCTTGTATTTAGCTGTAGCTTTAGACTTGCTCTGTCAACTTGGTCTGTTCTTTTTTATTTCTAAACGGATCCACACTAATTTTTAATCAGTAAAACACAATTTTGTTCCCGCAAACACTTGCTGTCAGCGTACCAAAGGTGTGTCAGAATCAGTATCATGTAGTATCATGTTCAAGCCATAAAGTGCATTGTTGTACCATGCTGGTGCTCCGCCTAGAAGGGTTCAGGAAGAGTTCAGAAAGGTTGGACCAGATCTAGACATTGTGCGACTTTGTGGTTGGGTTTCATGTAGCATGTGGCACTGAGCTGTAGTCTGTTACACTGAAGCTGATCTGGCTGTCTTTATTTCCATGACATCCAACTCTCTCTCACTCAGCTTAACCAATAACAGCTGACAGCTGCTGCACATCGAGCCCTGAAGAGTTCTAAAGGGTGAAAAGGTTTGATTTTAGGTAAAATTTTGGGTGGTGCTTTAATTGCCCTTATTTTTGTTGTTATGGGAAGAGCGCATCTGACGGGAGATGGGTATTCTAAACTGGCACAGTCAAATTCACTTGTGTATTTGTGTTCTTTTGTGCAGATGGAAGTTGTAATATTACATTTATGTTCTGACTAATCCCATAGGATGTGTTTGGTTGAATTAATTAATAGGGATGTCCCGATCAGGTTTTTTTGCCCTCGAGTCCGAGTCCGAGTCATTTGATTTTGAGTATCTACCGATACCGAGTCCCGATCCGATACTTCTATAATACATAAAAAAAGAATAAAGAAGAGCGAAAAACAGATCCAGGATGTTCCTTATTTTTTATTTAATTCACCTTATTTTAACATTCAACAACTCTGTTAACAAACAGAGCACTTCTGTGAGGTAACTTGAACAATCAAGTAATAAATAACATAAATTCTTCACTTTTGGACTTAGTGCAACAGTAAATATAAAAAAAATTCTAATATATAAACAAATAGCACCTCAACTTAAAATACCCAGCAGGCATGTAAACAAATAAAAAAATAAAAGTGCCACAGTGTTTGCAAAGCCAGTAATGTGCTTTTAGGAACTGCACTCGCCGGTTTCACACTGCATGCGTTAGCAGAGCGTGCAGCGCATATATTTTTCGGCGCCCATGTTAACAGATTAGAGCATTCACACCGCACGCAGAGGCGGCGCGGCAGCACCTAGCAGGAGCAGAGCAGAAGCAGCAGTGCCGCGATCGTTTCGGCGCCGAGTCTATTTTTGCTGCGCCGCTTACGCTGAATTAAAGTGACAATGTATTGATCATGGCCAAAATACACCGCAGTTTTATCCAAAAAGTGCATTGATGATATCTATTGTGTTTTAAACAGTCGATCAAATGACCAACAGCAATTTAAAAAGAAAACAAATGTCCAAAAACAAACTTGTTGCCAGAACAATAAAAACAAAGATGAACCAAAAGTTATATAAATTAAATTATTAATAAAATAAGCTTCTTGACAAGTCTTGTCTCTTAAATGTATTTGAAAACGAAATAAAGCAATGCCAACTTATCCATTATAGAGTACTCTGTCTGTACACAACCCGCGGTTCAGCCGCGCGTGATAAACGCAGCCAGTGTGAAAGCAAAACGCGCGTGTCCTGCTCCTGCTCACCATAGCTCTGCTAACGCGTGCAGTGTGAAACCGGCGTAACTCTGTGCCACCGCATAACTATAGATGTGTTAAAAAATAATGAGAATATATAGACATATATATCCGAGTCCTGATCGGGAGCTAACGTCCGATCGAGTCTGAAACCACGTGATCGGGCCCGATTTCCGATCACGTGATCGGATCGGGACATCCCTATTAATTTACCCACTAGAAAAGCATTTCAGTTTACCGGTCATCATTCACTCTTTGGCTTCAGCTCACGCAGCTGAAATGACAATATGACATCGGTTATTTGATTGTTATTATATGTTTCTTTTACAAAAACATCGATTTTTTTTTATATTCATTATTTTTAATAACCTGCAGTTATTTTCCTTGTCATATTTTCACAGTATATTTCAGTATTGTTTTTAATTAAAAATAATACAAAAAAGCCCATTCTTAGTGTAGACTCAGAATTGGGAACATGTACGTTTGCAACAGATATCAAATCGAATACTGTAATGTTTAAATCCTGCTCATTTCATGCAGTCTGTTGTAGAGCTGGGTTAAAAATATTGATTTATTAATCAAATGAATGAATTATGAATTAATAATTTTTCATTTTGATGAACCGATATTAATTCTTAAGACCCAAGAATCAATCTTTTAGTCTGTTTTCAGTTGATGAATGAGCAAAACTTTATAGCGTGCCTCCCATCAAATAAATTGCAATAAGCTTTGTGTTTTGTTACTTCTGAAATGAAACAATGTCTCTCCTTTCAAATTCTGTCAATTCTATTATGAAACGTCAAACAACAACTTTGGCACTCTTTAATGTGCCGTGAATGATCGCTGTAGAGCCTTAGTACAAGTGAACCGGCACCACTGATCGCATGTGAACTTATCATTTCCACCTCTTTACTAGTTCCAGCATGAAATAAAAATGAATGAACAACGGAAGGCATGTTGAAAGATACAGTACTTACCTACTTAACGAAATCTGTATAATGTCTCATGTAATCGCTCAATCTGTGTTTCAACCGTGGAAAGACTTAATTATAAATTCTAAACTCATTAGTCAGCTAGAAAAAAAAAACTCTAGAAAGGAGCAATTTGCTTAATATATGCTCTATATTGCATATTAATTGTATCTTCGCTTAACCTGTTCCTCAGTATTTAATGTATGTTTTATCATCACATTTCTTTGAGTCACGTATATTTAAAAAAAAAAAAAAAATTAATTTGTGTAATTTATATGTACGTAGCCATTTCCAAATCAGGTAATTTTAACTTTTAATATTATAGTAATATGTATTATAGTAATTTAAATTATTATAGTAATTTAATATGTACCAACTGGGGTTCCCTGTAAAGTTTACAGCAATAGTTGAGAGCTATTTTTTTCCTTGAGAATATTTTCCGTGTACTGTACCTGATACACACCCCAATTAATCAGTATTGAATCTAATCGCAAGCTTGTGAATCAAAATCAAATCAAATCAAATCATAAAATTTGTCAATACCCAGCCCTAGTGTGTTGAATTTACTCATCATTGACTCATCTGTAGCATTAGGGTCAATGACATGACTCAATGTTTTTTGTCCTGTCTATTTAAGTATTCAAAAATACATCAAAATGTATTTCTAATATACATCCTCTATGATGAGCATGATTTTTAAATTGTAAGTATTTTTTTTTGAAGAGCATATTATCAAAATGAAGAAAAAAGCCTAATTACAAATTTTTTTTTCCACAAAATGGACAACCAACATGCAGAAATATGAAGGAAAAAAAAAACAGGAAGTGATACAGTATCAAAGAAAGTATACCTTCATGACTTTGTGTCAAGGTTAATACAGTTTCTTAAAATATAATTTTACATTTTTATGAAAAGGCAAGGTTAGTTTGTGTGGTGTGACATCTATGAATTGTTAATTCATAATATTTGTAATAAATACATTTACCATGAAAAATTAATTTAAAAACTTTGATGTACACATATTCTAGGTGCAAAATATAATTTGGTAAATATTGAAGTACTTTTTACTTGGTTAAAATTTTGACATTTTTAGTCTTTCTTGAATTTCAGTCTTTCTTAAAAAAAGGATGACATGTTTTTTTTTTTTTTAAACCAATATGAATACAAAGAGCACATTTCTAAGAACTTGGCACAATTTTTTTTTTTTTTTTTTTTTTTTTTTTTTGTGGAGAGTTAAATGTCATTGACCCATGTGTAAAATACACTGGACATGTATTATTTTAGCAGTAATCTGATATTATTTGTAATCATGGTAATTTGAAATTATTACGTTGTATTATGTTTCGTGTTTGCTTTAAGGCATAGCCTAGCATGCAGCAGGCATTCTCATCCTATGCCAGGAATAGCCATTAACATGATTTGTGCAATTTATTGTAAGCCAGTTTCATAAGCATCTGCTAAGAACATAAATGTAAATGTAGACATGTCATGTACAAGGTCATGAAAAATGCATTACCCTTTGTCGGCTAAGCACTCGCCCTTTTCATCAGCGCTGGCCGCCTCAGTGCTCTGTAAGAAATATAAAATAGTCCTTTAAAGAGAGGGCCATATTTTCTCGGGCTCAGATAGAAGCATAAGGATGATTTTTTTTTATTTATTTTTTTACATAGTTTACATATCCTTTCCATGCATTTTACGGCTCGCCATTTTTGCTTGACATTATAAACCTCTGATCTTAGTTCATTACTTTTCATAAAAAGGTTGTGCCCTGTGATCTGACCGCAAACAGAAACCGAGGGGACTCCATGGGGATCCATTCTCACTCTGTCACCTTTCACAAAGAAAAACACAGCTAATGCATGACTACTACATGAAAGGGCAAGAAGAAGTGGACGAGTCTGGTGACAACAGACGTATCTCCTAGCCAAGTCTGTCATCTCATCACTGTAGAATAGTGTTTGGAAAAGAAAACCTAAGCAGACCCTGTTGGGATGGCGGTTGGGGGTGTGGAGGATGGGAATCCTGGGAAATGGGCAGTAGTCTGGGCTTAGGTTACTTTTGTTTTGGCCCTCTCCCCCCAGGGGGCTGCACCGCACTGCCACCGTCTTCTACTCCTGTGGGCGTTTCAGACACACTGATCCAGTCGCCTCAATAGGCTCAGGTTTCCCATTTCCCCACTGGCCGATGCAGGCTGCAGATAACTTTGTCTCTGTGCTTGTATCTTTTATCTCACATCTGGGAGACTTGCCTGGGAGCTGGATGGTGACTACACTGCCTGCTTTGTCTCGACCCTTGTCATTACAAGGCTCAGGTTGCGGGTGGAGCTGGCAGACCTCCACCTGAGCCGACCCATCGTGTGCACTCCCAAACATGCTCGACCGTTGGGTTTTTTGGGGGTGTGGCCCACATTACCTGGTGTAGGTTAAAGTGGGGATAAAAACACACAGGTCTTGATGACTCTGCAAGTTCTGATGGTTATCTAAGAAATTATACCTCTGTAATTGCTATGAAAGAATGTTGCCTGAATGTTTGGATGGATTTCGCTTCACCTCCCAGCTCACTGTGCCCGCATGCCGGGATTGTCAATGGTTTGCTTGTCCATTAGCTTTCCAATGTGCTGACTCAAATTAGAGTTGGAAAAGGAAAAAACACTGATAAACTATCCTGTTAAATTGACTGTAAAAAAAACAACCTGGCAGCTGTGGTAATAAAATACAGTGATTATGGTATGGTGCATTGTTGCCTGTACGTATATTTAGCAGCTTATAACTTACATTAGGTGATATGTCTGTATACTAATCTACATACTATATACTATCAAAATCTGTTTTTACCTTAAAATATCCGGATGACCACCATAATAATACAATCGAATAGTACAATAAAAAAGCAACATGGGGAATTAAGAAAACACGAAAAGCACTCATACATTTGACCAATAAGTGGAAATTGGTTATTTTTAGCGTTTTTCAGAGCAATTTTGTTTTTCCAGGTTGAAGCAACGTCACGTAATCTGAGGTAGAAGCATGCATCAGGAGTGTGTGATTGGCTGCCAGGTCTGGAGAACACAATTCTACGTCATCCGGTTCTGAGGCTTCTCTGCATTTATTCATGACAAAAAGCTCATTCAATCCAATCATTGCACCATAGTATGCATGAGATAGATTTACAGTGGAGAATTCAAATGTAACAAAAGACCATTTCAGCACTGTTCCTTCACCTCTGCCTGTTCAGGGTTGCATTTGGACAGTATTTACAGTAAAATTACATATAATGCAATGTTTTTCAATTTATGTCAAGCTAAATTAATCAATCAATCAAATTAACATTCTTCATAATGTATAATTAAAACACGTTTTTAAGACAAAACAAACACATTGAACAACATGCTGTATTGAGCAAACCCAAAAACATTTAAAAAACAGTACAATTCAAAACAACTGATAGAACATGTTGTTATCATTAAATATGATGAAATCTGAATATCAGAATATTAATAAAAAAGAATAATGATGAAAATGAACTAAAACAAAAAAACCTGAATAAGAGGAACATTTAAAATGTACCCATATTGTTACAAAATTTCTGTCCGTTTCTTTCTAAACACGATAAATGAACTTTAATTGTGATTGCTTCTCTAATCCCTTCTTCACTTTACAGATTCAGCTTAATGCATCACCTACCTTTCTGCTATTTCTTTCCTTTCTTCCACCTCTGACCTAAATTTCCTGACTGCATACTCTTTTCTGTTTTATATAAAAAAAGTAAATTATACATATAAAATAACCAGTGAATCTCAATGTATTTAATTAATTTGATTATAATTACCGAAGGTTTAAGGTGGCCCACTTTACCTTTTTTTTTTTTTTAAGTGGGCCACCAGTATTGAAACACCTTACAAGAAAACTAACAAATAGAAGAAAAAAAAAACACTTTTATTTCATGTTAAATGTAACAAACAAACAGGAACTGTCACAATAATATTTTCTGTTTACATTTAGTGATCAGCTTTATAAGTTGTACCTTTCACCATGAGGGAGTCCTCTTTGGAGGTGAGGCCACACCCACCAGTGTCATATAGATAGACCATTTGTAAACAGCAATGAAGTATTTTGTAGGCAGAGCCTATCTGTGGCAGAAAGTGACAGTTCTGCAGTAGCAGTCAGAGGAGATCTGCAAAAATATTTACAACAATATATATAACATTTACACATCATTCTATTATTTTAATGGTTTTAGTTGTCTAACACAATTAAGCTAACTGCAATGGGTTGAAGTTTCCTGTCCCATACTCATACTCATATAGGCTATGGGTCAGGTATCCAACTAAATGGCCAAAATTTCCGTGGTTGGACATCTTTGTATACCTTGTGGAAAAACCCAGCATATAAACAAAAGAAAAGACCATTTTTTGCAATTCCGATTCTGACATCCAAAGGCACAAGAAGGCATATTTTTCCTTATTCCGTGGATCTCACCTGTTTTTCTGCCACAATAATGCATACACAACTGCAGTGACATAACTATGACATGCTCCCAAATTGTCAATTGCATAAGCCCAAACTATTTTATCATTCAAAGAAATAGTGTCCCTAAAGACCAATGTTATGCACTGAAAGTGTAAACCCATTGAGCACAGTCAAGGTTAAACAGCTCACTTTACCTGATGGTCCGCTTTATCCCAATTCACCCTATAATATTTTGTCAAAATGCACAGATCAAGTTGAATGGAGAAAGATTATTTTTTAAAGATATCTCTTTTTAGGGTTTTAGGTTTAAGTTTACAAAATGGCAGAAGTTAGCAAAACTGCTAATTGCTTATGGCTTTCATAGAATAAAATACAAATACCCTATGTTTTTTTATAAGATGTTTTGGGATGATCTTTCTCGTGTGAACACACATACAAAAACACATTGTTTGGTTTATCATGTTTCCTGCTGTTTTGTCTAATTTTCATTTGTTTGCTAAAAGCAGACGTTCTGACCAAAGAAGCTGCAGATTACACACAATGACTATTTTTTAACTAGTTAGACAAAAGTACATTTTTGGGTTAGCACATCATGTTGAGGATCTTTTTAAAAACTTTCTTTCCTCAAGAAAAGCATGGAGAACAGTGGTTATTACTTTTAGGGGAAAGGATTCAGTGCAAGATGTTTGACTGAGTATAAATGGCAAGAAAGAAAAGAATGCATCAATCCCTTTTAAAAGAAGCCGGGCAAGATGAGAGCGGCGAGTGGATGAGAGTCCGTCACCCAATCCTTCTCCTGCGGGCCAGGGCGGGCTTATAACGTTATTACACTGCACTTTGCTAATGGTGTTAAAAAAGACAAAGAGGGCAGGTCAGGGATAGTGGGACGGGTGATACACTTAGCTTTAGAGTACATGGCATTACCATCATTTTCTGTTTCATGCCCTCTGACAAACCCCAGTCCTGTAGAATCCTTCTCAAACTCTTTTGTGTGTGTGTGTGTGTGTGTGTGTGTGTGTGTGTGTGTGTGTGTGTGTGTGTGTTTGTTATGGGAGTGACAATTAGGAAGAGGGTATTATAGTGTGTGTGTTGATGATTTTTTAAAAATGTAAAAATCCAGGAAGTTTTCTGTGATGGGTAACCTGTGTGTGTGTGTCCGTGTGAGTGTGTGTGACGTATACAGGGTTTCCTGCATATGCATGTGTGTTTAGTGCATGTGTACATGCGTCAGAACGCACAAGCGACTGAGTATCTCACTGCGCTCTTGTTTGTTTGTGATGGTGTATTTTCTAAGACAGGTGTTTACTCACCCCATGATGAGAAAACAGCATGTTATCACACTATGGAGAAAAGCACTCACAATCAGACAGCGCAGATCCCAGCAGCCCTCTAGAGGACGTAACATGCAAAGAGAATGTATTTCATTCCCTTTAATCAGTAATCTGGTACACATGACGTACACATTGTATTTAACCTGAAAGTTATTACATATGGCTGAGGTAAAAAGGGCCTGCACTTAACATATCTGTATGTTTTCCATGTTTCACCTTTTTTATTTGTAAAATTAAATGAAATTAAATTATTGATGAAGGTGTCAGAATGAAAACAAGAGGCTTGAATTTGAGCTAATATTTTGTCTTATATTAATATAGTTTATAAAATAAGTAAATATGTTAATGGTTTTATATATACATTATTTTATTACTTATTTTATAATAAATATATGTGTGTGTGTATATATACTGTATGTATATATATATATATATATATATGTATATATATGTGTGTGTGTGTGTGTGTGTGTGTGTGTGTGTGTGTGTGTGTGTGTGTGTGTGTGTGTGTGTGTGTGTGTGTTTGTGTGTGTGTAACCTTTGATATAAATAAATATTATCTCTTAGGGATTGTGCTGGTAATTATAATAAACTTAGAAAGTTAGACGTGTGCAGGTACACTGTATGTTTTTTTTTTCTCTCTAAATCGCATCTACTTCAAAATGCCATGTTTAATTAAATGTGAAAATTGCTTTTTCTAATTATTTGTGAAATGTAGCAATTTCCGAGTGAAAATTGTTTCAAAGTAAATCCTACACTTTTTTTTTTTTTTTTTTTGTATGTGTGTGTATTGTTTGATGAAGGTGTAGGTGTGTTTTTGCTTCAGATAAACCTTGTTTTCAAGGTATGTGTGCCAGAAAAATCCCTTTTAATCTCTCTCGTCTGCCATTACCACCCACAAACTACTGCTGTTTCTCTCTCTCACACACAGGCCTACAAATGTGTGCTTTTTTCCTGCTTCCACAACCCTGCAGATAGATTGTTGTTTTTTTGTTGGATTTGGGAGGAAATAAATAGTTTCTTCACTCAGAAGAATATGTATTTTGGGTGAGAGTGTGTGTGTTGTAGGAAGTCTGTGAGTGTCGTGGGTGGTTTGTGGTGTTTTAAGGGTTGTGTGTTGTCGAAAGTGGAACGAACGGTGTGCATTGTTTTAGGCGGTGTGTGTTTTGGGGGGCGGTGAGGGATAAAGACGGGATGCAGAGTGTCTTCTCAACAGGAATCTGCAGGTATGAGGAAGTTTCTTAGCTGAGACATTAAATCCCAGAAGCCTCATTACACTCGCCGTCAGAGCTTGTAGTGACGATGAGATCCAAACGTGCAAATTTAAAATAAATGCCAGACATCCTCAACTCCTAATAACAGTATTTATCATAAAGTTTGAGAAAAGTTCATTTGAAATGGGAAAAATATATATAAATACAGTGGCGTAAAAGTATCTGAGACCACTTTGACAACCTTGGATTTAAAATATGATATAAACCTGTAAAGTTTTAGGTTTTGAAAAATGCATAACACAAAAAAGTTATGATGTAAAATGCATAATAAATATGTTATATTGTACATTTTCTGTAAACATATATATATATATATATATATATTTGATAGAAGCAATATCTTTTTGACAATATATTAGTTATTGGCCAGAATTAGAATATTTATTGTTATTAGGGGCCAAGCAAGCACTGAAAGTGCATAGGCACCTATTGAAATCATTGGCGTTCTTCTTCTTCTTCTTCTTCCGTTTCTTCTTCTTCTTCGTCCGTATGGAAGTCTATGGCAGCCCATAGAACTGCTTGTGGGAAAGTTATGAAATTTGGCACACCGATAGAGGACAGTCTGAACAGTCACCATAGCAAATTTGGAGTCTCTAACTCAATCCGTCTAGTGCCACCAACTGTCCAAAGTTTCACTCATGTTTATGCTAATAACTTTTGAACCATAAGGGCTAGAAACGAAATTCTTTTCCTCACTGATTCCTTGGCTCAAGACGATTCGATTGCATCATGAGACGTCATTTTCTGTCATGTAAATCTTTCCAACATTTTGATTTTTTTTTAAAAACCTACTTTTTCGAACTCGTCCTAGATGGTTGCTCCGATTTTCACAAAAACTTAACCAGATTATCTTCAGACCATGCCGAGAAACAGTTATGGAATTGAAATTGATTTGTCAAACGGTTCTTGAATACCGCGCAAACAAATTTTACGTATCGCTTGCAAAAACAGACATAAGGCTGTATCTCCGCAATGCTTTTTCGTATTCAGACCAAACTTAGTACATGTAATCACAAGCATGACTTGAGGCTACATGCTGCGTTTCAGCGCAGCGCCACCTACTGGTCCGGAGATACAGAAAATTGCTATTTTTGGTTATAACTTCTGAACGGTTTGTCCAAAAATCATAAAAGTGGTCTTGCTAGATTCAGAGCGCCATGCCGAGTCGACTGATATCCAATTTTTCCATATCGGCCATTTTGAATGTTGTTCTATAATGCTGTATTTTATGAACGCATGAACGTATCGTTACAAAACTTGGTATGGATCATCGGCACAATGCTCTGAAAGAGTCTGACAAGTTTCGGACCAGAAAAATGATTTACATGCTTATAACTTGTAAAAGTTAAGCTTATGGATTTGGTTGACTTATTTTCACGGAAGTCATGTCCTTAGGTTCCTGAATCCTTGCCGAGTCTAACGATATCAAACATTCTAGGTTTTGCCTTATGGTTAGCACAATGTTGTAAATTAGTGCTTAAAAAACATTTGCCAATATCTTCAAAACCGAATCGAGACGAAACCACCGTAGGAAGTTGGGAAACATAGGTCGTTGGCTAAAAGCTAATGCCCATGTCAATATTTTGATCGTAAGTGGCAAAAAAATCCAATCAAAGTCGCCCATGGGTCATTTTTTATGCTCTCATATATATAGATGTCTATGACTCCAAAACAAAATTAGATATGTTCACCAAATTTGACACACACATGTATGGGCTCACTTTGAGAACACACACAAAAAAAGTGGTGGAACTGCGCCAAGGACATTGCCAATAATTACAATATAATATCATGATATTAAATGCAACACTTTGCGAATGCATTGGTGTATCGTTACAAAACTCGGTATGTGTCTTGATAATCCATTAAATCATATTTTTAGTTACTGTATATATGATTTTTCAGCCATTTTCAGCCTAAAATCATATTTAAATGTCTTTAATTTCTCATTGTTGCAATTGGTCTGACACTCCCAGCCATGTTGGCATCTCTTATTGGCGTCTTTGCACTTGGTCCCGATAAGTGCTGCTTGCAGCTGTATTTATTTATTGGTATCGTCCAATTTTAGATGCTTAATTGTGCATGCAATTTTCTATTTGCCATTTAACGCTCAATTAAAAAATATATAATAATAATTTTACTAAACTGTTAATATTTTGCAAATCTCTAAATATCTATTTTATTACGTTACATTTTAATGTTGTGATGCCTATATTTACATGTGGGTTACTGTATTATATTTAATTTATTTAGAAAAGTACAGAATTGTAATATTTATCAGTTATAATTAAAAATAAGTATCAGACAGCATTTTTAATATCAATGCAACCCTAATTTTCACAAAAAATTCAAAGCAAAGGGAGATATTTTCTTTTAAAGAAATTGCTTTTTAAGAACTACAACAAACGGCTGGTAGGGACAACACAACATTCCTCCCAGGTAAGTAACATCACAAACCCTAAAATTTACATAAACCCTGTCCACGGGAACGCGATTTATAGATCATGACATAATATGCTAATCAATGACTAGAAGATATCTACACATAAGCTACATAAATTCATCAACTAACCATTCAGAAATGTTGTCTACAGGTTGTCACTTCTTCTTGAGTCTCTCCATCTTTGTCTGACTCCAGTTTGAACTTAAAAGGCTAAAAATATGTAGGCATGGCAGTGTTCATGCAACACGTGCACAGGTGACCTGGGTCTGAATCCATCTCAGGCCATTTCCTGATCCTTTTCCTGTTACTTCTGTACTCTTCTGGTTGATTAAAGGCAAACAGCAAACATTTATTTTTTATTTATTTTTTATATATGGATAAGCAGTTCTTACATACAAGGATGTAAACTTGCAGAGTAGCTGAACTGAGGTTGTGAAGCCGCTGTGTGTGTAAACATTCTCCATTAGCAGCCCATTAGAGCTACAGTACAATGACAGAGAGCATCCCAGCGCAGCTGCTTTGGCTGTTGTTCTGCTTTGATGATAGAACATAGATTTGTTTGCAGATCTTTCATTTGCCGGGCTGCACTGGTCCCTTCTATTTTCACCCACTGTCTTTCAGTGACTAAAAGGTCTTACAAAGCTGGCTGAGGCATAAAAATGTAATTAACCAAGTGTCCCCACAAGGACGGGGGACTTTTATCTAATGATGGCCCAGAGTAAATGAGGATGCCATGTGAAGAGAAGGTGGATGTGGACATGGACCTTTCGAGAAAACACACAGCACCTGGATAATTACACACACACACAGACCTACACATCTGAACGTATAACTTTGTGTTAAAGAAGGGTTTAAAAAGGAGCACAAAACAACTATTACCAGGGCTGGACTGGGACAGAAAATCGGCCCTGGCATTTTGGCCCAGACTGGCCCAATATGATCATAAACACCACCCATCTTTGCACGCCTTTGAATATGTTTTTGTTTAACTCCTATTCATTAAAACCGCTAATGCCATGTAATGAGTGAGTATAAACGAGTGAGAGTTAACAGATGAAATAAGTACAAAATTGTAATTTATTAATACAGTCGAACTATACTCCACAGTGATGAATCCAAAAAACAAGCTATAAGCTGCATTGACAGTGTTTCTCAAAGGAATTTTGGTAAAACTGTGGTGGGTGGACCTCTAGGGGGGTTTGGGGGCATGGTCCCCCTAAGAATTTTTTTTGCATTTTAATGTTAAATTCATCAATCTGGTGCAGTTTGAGGGTTCAAAATGAAAAGCTCCAACCCATATTCAGTGTGCAAGTATAACAAAGAAAACAAATCAAACCTCTTTTAATAACAGTGTCTGTCTATATTACACTACTACATAATAATAGTTATACTATTAATCTCATGATAGTAGCCTATATATTGTAAAAAATAATGCACCGAAAAATAAAGAAAACTTTCATAATTAGTTTTGTACTAATTTCTAAACTTGAAAGAGATAAGCACATGATCTTTTATTTTGACGGAAACTGCATCGAGCTTTTATTTTGGCGGAAAACATGGATACAAACGTGTCTCATTAAACTTCTAGTAAATTGCTGTAATTGTCAACTATGCAGATGTGGAAATTATCTGTAACTGGGTTATGGGTTCCTACACTCATAGCCAAAGTGTTTTGAAAGTAGTTCTGCTTACCGCGGACTCTACGTTACACTTTCTCATCTCTCTCTCCTGATCCTCCTCACTATCCTCATCATCAGCCACTGGAGCTGATGAAGGTCCTGCTGCTGCAGAAAACATATATATCTTGACACATTTTACAGCGTCTGCTTGAAGGGCCTGTATCTATTTTTCACGCTATTTCTCTGCACATGCCTTGCGTTTCCTCTCCATCTCTCAGACTATTTTGACAGATACACACTTGACACTGCACGCTCGCTCAGAGCCCAGAGGGGGAGGTGTTTAATGATGTGATTGGGCCAGCCCAGTGTCAATCAAGATAACAACCAATGGGCCGCTGATCTACGCGTTTCATGGGCCGGTCTGTCAGTGGAAAAAAAACTAACGCTTACCTTTTTTTTGACCAATGCATTACACCGGCACTAACCCAGCGCTGTCAATTAAACAAAACAAAACGAATGGGCCGCCGATGTACGAGTTTTATGGGCCGTAAAAAAAAAAAAAAAAAAAAAAAGTATGAGATGTATCGGCCCAAAAGCACGTCGGCCCACCGGGCATTTGCCCGGTATGCCACATTACCAGTCCAGCCCTGACTATTACTTTTTATCTCACATGATGCACATGTGTTTTGTCCTCTGAGGCTTTTTTCCTATTCTTTTTCTTTTTTGTTTGTTTAATTTTTCTCAACCACCCCCCTCCCATGACAACGTTTTTTAGCCCTGGCTGAACGTCAGCTGGGATAACGTTTGCATAAATGCTGTGATAGAAAATTTGCTCAAGCAGAGTTGGAATAACAGGAGAGATTACGGGGAGATGTGGAGGGAAGAGGGGGCCACGGAGGTCTCGGCGTCTGCCTGACACAAAGAACAATAAACATGTTCCACATGGGGAGAGGTAGTCCACAGACCAAGCCCAAGCTGAGCATGTGGAAATGGGTTCCAGACCCAGAGCTGTCGGCACAAAGGGCCATTCTCGCGCACATGCACACAAACACACACTCATGCTAAACTCTATGCTGAACTGAGGGGGAGGGCAGACAAACACTGGCATAAAACTCATGCGGGCCCAGCATATAGCCCTGCTGCACGCTGGAGGTAGTGATGCATTTGAAGAAGAATTACCCTGAATGTGTGAGGCTTGTGCCAGGTTATTAGCTGGCTTTATTTGCCCTAAACTATTATGGCCTGGTCATTGGTTAATTGCTAAATAAACACACATATTTGCTTCGGCTGCAACTCAACTAAAGGTTCAGGACAGACAAAACCAACAAGAACTTCTAAATGAGGGCCAAACTCCAGAAGACCTTCACAAACTCATCATTTTTGTTTGACCTGACAGAACTTGGCAAATTTTAGCATCTGCTCTGTGGCAGGTTGTGGTGCAAAATATAATTTATGACTTGCTCAGTGTCTATGGCTTTCTAAAGATGAAAGAGTTGTCTCATTTCTCTCTCCTTACAGAAAGCTTGACTGTCTTTATCCAGTTGTACAGAGGTAGACCCCCGCCCGACCCCAACCTAATCGATAGATGTTTTTTTTATAAAATACTCAAAACCACTTTTCCACTTCATAAACCCAATTTTTGAAATTCGCAACATTGCTTGAGAGACATATATTAAAGGCTCAAATAGTCAAAGCGGCTCTGTTTGTAAAAACCAGGAGGGTCTAAATATCATGATAAATCATGAATTCTGTCTTATCTGATCTGCTTTCTTGGTTTTAACCTCTTCCATTAAAGATGCTTCCTACTATGGGCCTGGAAAACAGGCTATTCTACAGGCAAACATTTACTAAAGGAAGTTCTGAAATCTGGATCTGAGGCTCTCTGGCGGCCAGACACTGATGTAAAAAACACAGCACTTCAAACCCCTTCTTTAATCGCAACCACCAGGAAAGTTCACCCAGAGAGTCACCCTCCTTCTAAACACGCCAAACGAGAGTAGTTTGGTCTGATTAATTGATGTCCTGTTGAAATGATAGAGGCTGAAGAATGAACTAAAGCCCAAAGAGCCCCAAAATCCAGAGTTGGATTTCTGCACACATACATTTTCTCCAAATAGGAAGAGCAAGAAACTTAGTACAGGTTTTGCACTTTCTAGGATGTAATATCTTACAGCCTCGCTGATTGAATATTTTAGAATTAAATTAAATCTGAAACAAAATTCATGAAGAAAAGTTTATCAGCCTTAAAATAAATATGATTTGTTAGTTTTCTGCTTCTCCTTAATTTCTGCAAAGAACCCTACTTCTATTATTTGCTGTATTGTGTTGAGTTGGCCTTTATTAGAGTTTAAAAATGTAGATGTTACATTATATGTTCAGATCTGTTCCTGTGTTTTTTTTTTCAGGAGAACCCGAGGAACATTGCATTGCATTGCAGAATCTACTGAGACAATTGTAGTTATAATATTAAAGCTGCAATCAGCATTTGTCTGGGTTCAAGCATTTAAGGCCTTTAAGGACATATGCGTAAAAAGACGTTAAGTTTTATTTAGCAAGCAAGTAACGTATTCGGTTACTAACGTAACCTCGGTTCTCTCTAGAAGAGGGAACGAGTACTGCGTACGTATCTTACGCTAGGGGAAAATCCCTTTTCCGCGAGATATTGAAGCCAAAAAATTATCCTTAATTTTGTATTAATGTAAAACGCGTTGCGGCAGCATGCAGACGTAGGCAAGACGGCTCGCGTGCCTATTGGCTGACCTGTGGCAACTGCAGCAGCCTATCGAGCGAGGCCATTCGTCACGACCCAATGATCGAGCCTACCACTGCGTCACGTCCCGCCGAAACAGGCGTGGCTTAGGCCTATAAATAAAGCTCGGGGCTGCTAGTATCTGGTTTTTCATCGCCGAAGCGAACCAGAGCGTGTTGCATGCATGGCAAGATACGCAGTACTCGTTCCGTCTTCTAGAGAGAACCGAGGTTACGTTAGTAACCGAGGACGTTCTCTTACGAGAGGTCTCTCGTACTGCGTAAGTATCTTACGCTAGGGGACCCAATGTAAAACGCCGTGTGTGCTGGGATCCAACACCAAAGTCCCAAGGGCAGGTGCCCGGGGCTCATATAGTGCACGATCACCAAGGGAACTCGCAGAGAGTCCGGGAAAAAAGGAGTGAGAATAGCATTCCTTTCCCACATTCAGTAGCGTCCCATAGGCGCAAATTAGTTAATAGTACTCCATACAGACAGGGCGAAAAAACTCGGCCTGAACTGATGAATATTGTGGGTCTTACTTACGCACTGCCCAAAAGTAATTTGGTCGATCAGCGAGCAGCGCTCAGCAGTTTCAGTATTCTGAACCGATAGCATCAGAACAGACAGTACTGATTTATTAGACCGACAACAGCTTAGCCTGTAAGGCGGGAACCTCTAGGTTATAAAATCTTATAAAGGTAGACGGGGACGCCCAGCCTGCCGCCATACATATATCTTGCAAGGCAATCCCACTGGACCAGGCCCACGACGAGGCCATGCCTCTCGTGCCTTGGTTTGAGTATGACTTTCGAGTCATTTGGCCCAAATTCCATACACGTCGCGCTCACAGAAAGCACTTGTAAATCCCCTATGCGCTTCACTGAAGCAAGAGCCAGAAGAAACACTGTCTTGAAAGACAAGTGTTTGATATCTATCGTTTGGATAGGCTCGAACGGGGCACCTTTTATTGTTTCCAATACCTTAGAAAGGTCCCACACAGGGACTGAAGGAGGTCTGGGAGGATTAAGCCTCTTAGCTCCCCCAAGGAAGCGGATGACTAAATCGTTCCTTCCAAGTGACTGGCCAAGCATTGGTTTAGTAAATGCTGCTATGGCCGCCACATAAACTTTGAGCGTGGATGGGGTCCTACCCTTATCCAGCAGCTCTTGTAGGAAGGAGAGAACCTCTGTCACCCCACAGTCTGGGGGTGATATGCCACAAACTGTGCACCAGCTAGAGAACACTGACCATTTTGAGGAATAGAGCCGTCTGGTAGACGGGGCCCTAGCCTGCGTGATCGTGTTTAACACTCCCTCTGGGAGGTTAGCGGGTACCCGTTGATAGCCCACACATGAAGGAACCATAGCTCTGGGCGAGGATGCCAAATCGAGCCCTTGACCTGAGAGAGGAGGTCCCTCCTCACTGGTACTGGCCAAGGGGCAGTGCTTGTCAGCTGCATCAGAACTGGGAACCAGGCCTGGTTCTTCCAGAGCTGAGCCACGAGCAGCACTGAGCATCCCTTTTCCCTGATCCGTTCCAACACCTGAGGCAGGAGCTAGATGGGGGGAAAAGCATAGAGCGGGCAGCGGGGCCAAACGTGAGCCAACGCATCCCTGCTCTTGGAAAAAAACTCCGGACAGTGAGCGTTTTCTTAAAACGCAAACAGGTCTACCTTCGCTCTGCCGAACTTCTTCCACAGTAGTTGGACTGTCTGTGGGTGTAGAGACCATTCCCCTGAGGGAACATTGTTCTTGGACAGTCTGTCTGGTCCTATATTGAGAAGACCTGGCAGGTTGCGCTGAGCCCATACCAGGAGGCGTTCTGTCAGCCTGTAAAGGTTTCGGGACTTGACATCTCCCTGGCGATTTATGTAAGACACCACTGACATGTTGTCCGAACGGACCAAGACGTGGTGCCCTCTTATCTGGGGACAAAAACGCGCCAACGCGTTGTCTACCGCCAGCATTTCCAGGCAGTTTATATGCAGAAGCCTCTCCCGTTCTGACCACTGGCTGAAGAACGGTCTGCCCTCGAGCAGCGCTCCCCATCCCGAGGTGGATGCGTCCGTAGACACCACTTTCACACTCGAGGAAGTCCCCAGGCTTACACCTGATCGGTACCATTCGGTTGCTTTCCAAGGTTTCAGAGCTGAGATACATTTCTGATTGACCTTGAGACGAAGCAGACCGGAGGTCCACACTCGGCGCGGTACTCACGCTTTCAGCCAGAACTGCAGTGGGCGCATGCGAAGCAGACCCAGCTGAAGTACTGATGATGCCGAGGCCATGAGACCCAGCATCTTCTGAAATTTTCTGAGCGGGACAGTAGCGCCGCAGCGGAAAGAATTCACCACGCGCTGAGTATTCAGCGCGCGCTGTGGCGACAGCTGTGCTGTCATAGACAGCGAGTCCAGCTCTGTGCCCAGAAAAGATATTCTCTGACTGGGAGACAGTGAACTCTTCGCCCAATTGACTCTGAGACCCAAATTCTCGAGGTGTTCGAGTAAAATGGTCGTGTGCTCTATGAGCTCCGAGTGTGATTGAGCTAGAATCAGCCAATCGTCCAAGTAGTTCAATACTCGCATGCCCCGCAGTCTGAGGGGTGCGAGCGCCGCGTCCATGCACATCGTAAATGTAGGGGAGCTAGGGACAAGCCGAACGGCAGGACTGTGTACTGATATGCCTGGCCCTCGAAGGCGAATCTCAAATATCGCCTGTGACGTGACGCTATCTGTATTTGGAAATACGCGTCCTTCAGATCTATTGACATAAACCAGTCCCCTCGGCAAATCTGCGCAAGGATTTTTCTGGTCGTGAGCATTCTGAACTGGCGTTTCGCAAGCGCTCTGTTCAGCTGTCTTAGATCTAGTATGGGTCTGAGACCCCCGTCTTTTTTCGGTATCAGGAAATATCTGCTGTACAGTACAATATCCCCTTCGCTCTGAGCTTGAGTTAAAGGCTCTATGGCCCCTTTGCTCAACAGTTTCGATATTTCGGCTCGAAGTAGGTGTGCTACTTCTGTTTTCACCGTAGTTTTGACGCGCGCCGCACAATGGTGGGGGGGCGTCGACTGAACTGTAGCGAATAGCCTCTCTTTATAATGTCTAGCACCCACTCCGAAACCCCGGGAAGCACTGCCCATGCATCTGCATGAATGGCTAGGGGTTGAATGTGAAGCGAGCTCTGGTCGCTTGGCGACAGAAGAGCTTCGGTGTGCTGTAACATTTGAGGCAGGGGGCGCGCTGATCACAGTGGGCAGACTGCCCGCGTTCAACTCCTGTGTGGTGGTCAACCGGGAGGGGGAGGGCGGGACAAGTCCCGTAGGACTTGTCATGTCTGTGAGTGAATGCGGGCGCGGGACAGCGGGCACATTTACTGCACTAAACACACTGTCTGCCTGGGCAGACTGAACGTGTGCTGGTTTAGTTTTTACAGAAACCGTGAGACATGCAGAACGTAGTGTTTGTGGGCACTGGGTCGTGGGCAAGCGGGCAATGGTTTCCGGCTTGTTTACTGCAAAATACGCTGGAACAGTCACATTTCCTGGAACTGAACGAGCGAGAAGTTTTGGTGGAAGTCTGGCCGCAGCGAGACCTGAACATCGTTGTTTCCCTAGGCGTGCTAGGACGACTTCGGGACCTCGGGCTTCACCGCAATCCTAGGCCGGGGCCCACGCAGAGGGGGGCGGCGGCTAGTAGAGCGAGAGCGCGGTCTCGAGCTTCAGGCCTGTCGGTGCTGCGAAGTGGCGGCGGTGGGCGGAGGTTGTGGTTGTGAGCTCCAAGCAGACGGTTTCGCACGGCCTGTTGTGGAACTGAAGCGCTTCGGGAGGAAGTGCTTCATGGCCTGTGATGCTTTCTGCACCTCAGCGAATCTTTCCACGAAGTCATTGACAGAAGATCCGAAGAGGCCGGCAGGAGAGAGAGGGGCGTCGAGGAACGCAGAGTGCTCTGACTCAGACATCTCTGAGAGCGTCAACCATAGATGTCTCTTAGCTACAGTGAGAGAGGCCATGCTCCGTCCTATGGCCTGTGCAGCAGACTTAGTGGCACGGAGAGCGAGGTCCGGGGCGCTCCTCAAGTCTGGCACGCAAACTGCTTCCGGTCCTTTCTCATCCAGCTTTCGGAGGAGATCGGCCTGGAAAATTTGCAGTGTGGCCATCGTGTGCAACTCTGACGCAGCCTGTCCAGCAGCGGTGTAAGCGTGGCTGAGCATAGTTGACGTCGTGCGGCAAGCCTTAGAAGGTATCAACTTAGCGAGCCGCTAAAGCTTCTTCCACCGGCGGGAGAGAATGGTATCCTCTGTCTTTGGCACAGTCAACAGCGGAGAATGTCAGCGAGACAGATGGGCGCATTCTAGCTGAGAGGGGGGTGTTCCATGACTTAGCGACTTCTTTGTGAAGCTCAGGAAGAAAGGGTGCAGGTCTGGAAGCAGGCGAAGCGCGATCCCCCGGGAGGAAAAATCCATCCAGCCGGTTGTGAGCAGGCTGCTCAGGCGTCGACCACTCGAGGTCAGCCAATAGGCACGCGAGTCGTCTTGCCTATGTCTGTATGCTGCTGCAACGCGTTTTACATTAATACAAAATTAAGGATAATTTTTTGGCTTCAATATCTCGCGGAAAAGGGATTTTCCCCTAGCGTAATATACTTACGCAGTACGAGAGACCTCTCGTAAGAGAACCACTGACATAATAGATGGAAAAGACCATTTACAGCCAATACAGGCAATTTACCATAGGAATTTTTTTTTGCGTTTAGGATTTATAGGCTTTTGAGTGTATTTTGCCACACCCATTTTCTAAATGACGCTGTTATAGCAACCCAAATGGCAAAGTTCAACTTTTTTGATAATTATTGATCTAGAGAGTCCAGAGAATTGTCCTAGACTGGTTTGTTTTTTCCGATTGGGCGAAAAACCTAGGAGTAGTTTGCAAAAGTAGGTTTTTAACATATTCGCGAATATTTAATGAACGGTTTGATTGACAGAAGTGATTCTTGAGGCAAAGTTGTTCAGAATGAGGCGATCTATCAAATGATATGCATATTGTGTTGATGTGTGTAACACCACGTGATTACAGAGCCGTAAAACTCGTTAGCGCCGATTTCTTTAAAAATTCTTACAGACCTCTAGGGCCATGAGTCAAACATGCCCATCGTTTATGTAAGTTTCGTTCCGATCGGCCTCCGTTAACCTTGTCTAATAGGTGCTCAAACTTCATTGGCCGATGGCGGCCATGTTTTTCGACATACACCAATGTCCTCATAGACATACATGGCACCTTGGATCAAGACACTGCATACCAATTTTCAAGTCAGTCGGACTAACGGTCAAGTGGTCATGGCCCTTTATATGTTTTTTTTTCATGTTATAGCGCCACTTAGTCTTCAGTCGTCGTGATTTTTACTGTGACCTCAAATTTAACTCATACATATGTGTATCGAGTTTGGTGAAGATATCTCATTTACTTCTTGAGTTATAGCCATTTTAGTAATATAGGCTCCTCCCACAACACACGTTCTGGCGCCCCTTAGCAACCGAGAATCGAAATTTCAACTTTTCTTTTGATAATTATTGAGAGTCCAGAGAACATTTCTGCACTGGTTTGGTTCTGATCGGGCGAAAAAGTAGTTTTTTGACAAAATTCAAAATGGCAGACAATTTTGCATACCAGAAATGAAATCTGAGATATACGTTTTGTTTGTCATGAGGTCTGGATTCCAATGATATAAGACTCTTGAGTCTATGGCATACGGTCTAGGAGTTATGAGCAGTTTTGCACTTTTGGTAGCTGTAGCACCACCTATTGGCTAATCTGGGTAATACTCTGTCAACCTCTCCTCGATTTTTGTACTACCACCTGGCCAAGTTTCAAGTCTCTAGCACTTACAGTTTGGACAATCACACACTTCGTGCTTGAAACCCTAATAAGTAGATAGCAATGCTCAGATCATTTGGTTTCCATGAGTTCATACATTCAGACTTTTGATTACACAGGTTATCTTGACAAATTTCAGCCCACATTATTGAGATATCTTCTGAAGAGACGTGTGATGTTGAGGATATTTTTCTTAGGAGAAAGTTCTGAGAAGAAAACTTTAGCAAAGGTCCAATTTTGTTTTCCATTCAATCTTAAAATGAGAATATGTCAAGAAAAAGAAAGAAAGTGTTCTTTCTAAAACCAAAAAGGTTATTTTTTGGCATCAGAATATATAACTTTTTTGTGGTTCTATCTGGATTGTTGACATGATGAAAATATCACACAGAGAAAGGGAGGCTGTACAGCTCATTTAGAGATGATATGAGATCAGCTGTTGATGTAGCAGCGAAGGAGGAGGAGTTCAGGGAGGTCTGATCAGGACTGTGCTCAGAGGACCTGAGGAGATAGACCGGTGAATACAGTATGATGGATGAAGCGAGCTCACCTAACTGCATGCATTAGCTCTCTCTAAACATTCTGGGCTCACTTATTGATATTTCCATCTGTCATCTCCTCCCTCCGCCACCCTGTACCCACAAGCCACTGGCTGTAAGGTCATTTTTTATAACAAGATACTTTTGAATCAAAGGGAATGACGTGTTGCCTCGGTGTGTTGGATCATTTGGCCGACGACTCCAGATTTAATGACATCTGGGAGTGAAAGGGAGGAAAGGGCATTGATATCGATTTGTTAAGGCATAATGCACCATATAAATCTGAAAGAGATATGCCTGATCCACGAAATGTGTAGTAATGATAACGCACTTTGTATTAAAGGGCAGCTAACACATGTTTTTTTTTTTTTTGTTTTTTTTGTTTTGTTTTTGGCAGGATGATTAAATTTAGGGCTCCGTAAACATCAGGAGGGTCCTATGGCGAAGTTCTGCTTCCATTACTCTTTGCTGAGCTCTCGATACCATTTACTGGAAAGCTGTGATTAGAGGCAAACTGACACAAAAACACTCAAAGAAAATAAGATGGAGTTTGCGCATCTCTGCAGAGAATGAAGCATTTTACTTTCCAGGAAGAGAAATATCGAGGTGCTGAGGCGCTATAAGAAGAACATGTTTATTTATTTATTTATTATTATGATTTTTTTAAATGTTTTATTGAGCTTTTTGGTTACGAGGCAAACTAGAACAACATCAGTGATGTAGTCCATGTTGCCGTTTATATAAGGTCTGGGGTTTAAAGTATTGCTGATGGACAAAAAAAAGTGACAGAAAGAAATGGAGAAAGGGATACATTCAGTCATGCAGTGTGAATGAGGTTGTTCTCTGGGCCACTAAGATAAGGCAAGGAGATGTCTGGAGGAGCTTCATGTGCTGCTACAGCTGGTGTTTGGCCTGGCTTGGCCCTTTGACAGTAATTCCAGACCTAGATTAGCTGTCATCATATGCCAAATCTCACTCCAAACCCCCTGCCTACTGCCCCCTCACCCCCTGGCCCTGTCCCTGTCCCTGCCCTCTCTCCCCTAAAAAACACCATGTGATGTTCTGATTTATATAGACTACACTAACAGTCGACAAAGTAAAGCTTTTTTAATTTTCTTTGTGTATCATGTGATTTGCTTTTTTGGGGGAGGAGGTTTTATAAGGTCTTTAGTTCCATTCCAAACCTGTCTCCGGTTCATAGACGTTCCAAATGCAGAGACTTTTCTAAAAGATAGGCAGTTTAATGCTCCTTCTTTTGGCCAAATTCAAAAAGCAACAAATTAATTTTGATGAAAAATGTTAGAATTTTACAACTGTTCTGATCCAGTATGATGCCTCATTAAAAGAATGAAATTCTTGGAAAGAAACCAAGAAGTAAGTAGAAAGAAAGCAAATAGTTAGCATAATCTTTTATTGTTTATAAGAAAAAAATATTTTAACAAAACTGATTCACTGATACTAGTATTTGGAAAACATTTGTAATGTATAATGTGGTGCAACTAACATACAGAAACATCAAATAATCTGACCTTTTTATGGCAAGGGAAGGTTAGATCAGCTTGTGAAATGTCATGTGGAGCGACTTCCTAAAAACTTCATGATATTTATTCCTAAATAAATCATGATATTTGTTAAAAATACTTTTTATCTTACAAAATAAATGTAAAAACATTTTTGAAAATAATGATTAAGATGTGTAAACTCATATGTATTCAAAATGTAAGGAGAGTTTATTATTATTTTTACTTATATATATATATACATATATATATATATATATATATATATATATATATATATATATATATATATATATATATATATTACATGGCTTGGTTGAATTCTAATGTAGAATGCGGTCTGTTATTTATTGATAACAGACCGCTGCGAAGTATAACACACTGTTGCCATGCAAAGCAGAGCGTTGCCATGGACGCAGGATTCTAACCGTAGAGACGGAACAGACTATTTTCTTTAGCGAAAGCAATACAATTGGTTTTAAATCAATAAAAAGAAATTAATATTTCGTATAAAATTATTGATTTATTTGGTAGGTAGCCATGTTATAAGCGGGATAATGTAGAGTGAGGCGGTTGTTATAGCGAATACAACCCCTTCTGGCTGATTCAAGACCCCTCTATATATATATATATAGCATCATTTTTCTTAAATCAACTGTATTTTTTTTTTTTTTTTATAAATCATAAGTTGCTGCCTATTTAGAATGTTTCAAATCTGTCTTTTTTATGAGCTTTTCAGTAGGGATGTAGACAGAGAGGCAGCTCACTAGATTTTGGCACAGACCTTTTTTTGTGTAGGCTTTTGTTAACCCAGTGCATTTCTTCTGATTTCATCTCATCTTTGTTTCACTTTGATATTCTGTTAAATTGGATGAAGCGCCTTGGTATGGCTTCTCGAAGTGTGAACACTTAATTTGAGTTTGCTGGCTTATGTTCTGTAGTGTCTATAGTGAAGGGGACTTATGGGGGTAAATTGATGCCTAAAACATTGAAAATGGACAGACTAAAAGTCACAAATAGATATTACAACTTGTAAACACAAAACACAATCTACAAATAGATAAAAAATCCGCAAACAAAGTCCTCATGATCTGCAAATGTAAAACAAGATTTACAAATAGATACAAAGTCCTCAAACAAACTCTTTGTGATCCACAAATATAAAGCATGATCTACAAAAAGATTAAAAATCCACAAATAAACATATCCTGATTCACAAATAGAAATCAGTGACTTGTACTTGAAAACCAGAATTTAAATGAATTTAAAGTGACTTGTTTGCAGGTGAAGATCATGTTCTGTTTGTAGATTGTGTCACATTTGTTTTCAGAATTCTGACACTATTGTTTGGCTGTTGTGACAAAATAATGCCATAATCATTGAAAATGAAGAGACTATGAGTCAAAAATGCATATTACAATTTGTAAACACAAAACACGATCTACAAATAAATTTAAAATCTGCAAACAAACTCCTCATAATCTGCAAATGTAAAACACAATCTGTAAATAGATTCCAAATCTGCAAACAAACTCGTCATGATCCGCAAATGTAAAACAATATCTACAGATAGATAAAAAATCCACAAACAGACTCTTCATGACATACAAATATAAAATGCAATCTACAAATAGATTTAAAATCCGCAAACAAACTCTTTATGATTCACAAATAGAAATCAGTGACTTGTACTTGACTACCAGAATTTGAATGAATGCAAAGTGATTTGTCTGCGCATGAGGGTCATTATTTGTTTGTAGATTGTGTTGCATTTGATTTCAGAATTTTGGCACAACTGTTTCGCTGTTTTTTCCATTAAAAAATCTACAAATGCCCTCCTCACAATTTGCAAACAAACACAGTCTAACTTGTATTTTCAAACCACTGTAAAAAGACATTCTTACACATTCTGTGCAAAGCTCAGCATGCAAGTGTTGGATCTGTGTTTGCAGATCACAGGGCATTCACAGATCCCTCTACACGCGTTTGCAGATCACAGGGCATTCACAGATCCCTCTGCACACGTCTACAGATCTTTTTGGCACTATCTTTCCGCTAAGTGTGTGACTACGATCCACACGTGTAGTGAGCCAATCAGGGGTATTGCTTCAATGTGATGTCACGCCCCCTCAATAAGCCCTTTTCAAAATAAGAGCTGACACTTCCCGGATGGGTGGGCTGGGCTCACTGCCATTTACTGTTGCCGGTGTTGGACCGAAATCCGACTCCCCGGACAAATCGCACTTCCCATCGCGTGCACGCGCAAGCGAGTTTAAATGCACTTCCATTTATATGCACTATTAAATGCACTATATCCATTTAACGATCGATTTTTCACACACCAAGCACCCAGATCCTGCATGGAAGCTTTGTCTACACTTCAATAAATTAACAGAAAGTGAACTAGTGTGGATAAAAGATGCAAAAAACAAACACAAACAAACAAAAAAAAAAAACATGGCAGATCGATTCAAACTAAACTTCGACGAGTAAGGAATAAAGCCAACAGCTATCAAAACAAAACTGTTAATTTCACTTAATTTAACTGAACTTATCGTTTGTGTGTTAAACACGCTGTGGTTCATAGGAAAATATTGTAGGCCTACTCTCCCCATTGCACATGAATGTAATTTTTCACGAAGATATATTAAGAGTTCATCAAATTGTAGCCTATGAGGCAAATAGGCTACCTGTCTTTTTGTTTGTTTGTTTGTTTTTTGCTTAATTGCGTCTTAAAAATAGAAATAAAACAAACTATTAGTGATAATTGAAAAAAGAAAGTAAAGAAACCTTAGACATTTAAAAAAAAAAAAAGTTATTTTCCAGCACATTATTGCCCCAAAAAGCATTATTTATTTCATTCATTCTTTCAATTTTACATCTTACATAGCTTATGGATATACAATTAAAATAGCTGGAGCAATTGCTTTGCGGTCAGGTGCCCTTTTTTTAAATAATAAAAAAAACTGCTAAAAAACGAGATGGGTTTAGCAGGGGGAGTGGTGATTCAAATATGATTCTATTTGTGTAAACACGTTTAGTGGAATTATGACCAAAAGGTTCTATTTTGGTCTCATCTGACCACATGACTTTCTCCCATGACTCCTCTGGATCATCCAAATGGTCATTGGCAAACTTAAGACGGGCCTTGACATGTGCTGGTTTAAGCAGGGGAACCTTCCGTGCCATGCATGATTTCAAACCATGACGTCTTAGTGTATTACCAACAGTAACCTTGGAAACGGTGGTCCCAGCTCTTTTCAGGTCATTGACCAGCTCTTCTCGTGTAGTTCTGGGCTGATTTCTCACCTTTCTTAGGATCATTGAGACCCCACGAGGTGAGATCTTGCATGGAGCCCCAGTCCGAGGGAGATTGACAGTCATGTTTAGCTTCTTCCATTTTCTAATGATTGCTCCAACAGTGGACCTTTTTTCACCAAGCTGCTTGGCTATTTCCCCGTAGCCCTTTCCAGCCTTGTGGAGGTGTACAATTTTGTCTCTAGTGTCTTTGTACAGCTCTTTGGTCTTGGCCATGTTAGTAGTTGGATTCTTACTGATTGTATGGGGTGGACAGTTGTCTTTATGCAGCTAACGACCTCAAACAGGTGCATCTAATTTTAGGATAATAAATGGAGTGGAGGTGGACATTTTAAAGGCAGACTAACAGTTCTTTGAGGGTCAGAATTCTAGCTGATAGACAGGTGTTCAAATACTTATTTGCAGCTGTATCATACAAATAAATAGTTAAAAAATCATATATTGTGATTTCTGGATTTTTTGTCTCTCACAGTGGACATGCACCTACGATGACAATTTCAGACCCCTCCATGATTTCCAAGTGGGAGAACTTGCAAAATAGTAGGGTGTTCAAATACTTATTTTCCTCACTGTATCTTGCAAGGCAATCCCACTTGACCAGGCCCACGATGAAGCCATGTTTCTCGTGGAGTGCGCTCTGACACCCAACGGGCATTGTATGCCCTTGGAAGCGAACGTTAGCGCAATAGCGTCAACTATCCATCTGGATAGGCTCTGTTTCGACGTGGCTAGTCCCTTAGAACGCCCGCTGAACGAAACAAAGAGCTGCTCTGTCTGTCTGAAAACAGACGAGCAAGACACATAAGCTCTTAATGCCCTGACTGGGCAGAGGAGGCTCGCATCTCCTTCCTCATCAGGGACCGGTAGGGCTGACAGGGAAATGACCTGCGCCCTAAACGGTGTGTTGAGGGATTTTGGAACATAACCGTGCTTAGGTTTGAGTCCAACTCTTGAGTCATTAGGCCCAAACTCCATGCACGTCGCACTCACTGAGAGCGCGTGTAAGTCCCCTATGCGGTTCACTGAAGCGAGAGCCAGCAGAAACACAGTCTTGAAAGACAGGTGTTTTAGATCAATCGTCTGTAAAGGCTCTAATGGGCCACCTTTCATGGCTTCCAGCACCGTAGAAAGGTCCCATACGGGGACTAAGGGAGGTCTGGGAGGATTCAGTCGCTTAGCCCCTCTAAGGAAGCGGATGACTAAATCGTTCCTTCCTATTGACTGACCAAGCGTTGTTCTCGAGAACGCTGCTATAGCCGCCACATAGACTTTGAGCGTGGAAGGGGTCCTGCCCTTATCCAGCAGCTCTTGTAGGAAGGAGAGCACCTCCGTCACCCCACAGTCTGTGGGTGACACGTCACGGGCTGCGCACCAGCCCGAGAACACTGACCATTTCGAGGAGTAGAGACGTCTCGTAGACAGAGCTCTAGCCTGCGTGATCGTGTTTAACACTCCTTTTGGGAGTTCAGCGGGTACCCGTTGATGGCCCAAACATGAAGGGACCACAATTCTGGGTGAGGATGCCAAGTCGAGCCGTGGGCCTGGGAGAGGAGGTCTCTCCTCACTGGCACTGGCCACGGGGCAGTGCTCGCTAGCTGCATCATAACTGGGAACCAAGGTTGGTTTTTCCAGAACGGTGCTACCAGCAGTACTGAGCATCCTTCTTCCCTGATCCGCTCTATCACCTGAGGCAGGAGAGAGACGGGGGGGAAAGCATAGAGCGGGCGGCGGGGCCATACATGAGCCAGCGCGTCCCTGCTCTTGGAGAAAAATTGGCCGAAGAACGGTCTGCCCTCGAGCAGCGCTCCCCATCCCGAGGTGGATGCGTCCGTAGACACCACCCTCACCCTCGAGGAAGTCCCCAGGCTTACACCTGATTGGTACCAGTCGTTTGCCTTCCAAGGTTTCAGAGCTGCGATGCACTTCTGATTGACCTTGAGACGAAGCAGACCGGAGGTCCACGCTCGTGTGGCACTCGCGCTTTCAGCCAGAACTGCAGTGGGCACATGCGGAGCAAGCCCAGTTGAAGCACTGATGATGCTGAGGCCATGAGACCTAGCATCTTCTGAAATTTCTTGAGCGGGACAGATGCGCCGCAGCGGAAAGAGCCCGCTGCGTGCTGAATGTCTACCGTGCGCTGTGGTGATAGCCGTGCTATCATGGACAGCGAGTCCAACTCTGTGCCCAGGAAAGATATCATCTGACTGGGGGACAGAGAGCTCTTCGCCCAATTGACTCTGAGACCCAAATTCTCGAGGTGATCGAGTAAAATGGTCGTGTGCTCTGGAGCTCTGAGCGAGATTGAGCTAGAATCAGCCAATCATCCAAATAGTTCAGTACTCGCATGCCCCGCAGTCTGAGGGGTGCGAGCTCTGCATCCATGCACATCGTAAATGTACGGGGTGCTAGGGATAAGCAGAACGGCAGGACTGTGTACTGATATGCCTGGCCCTCGAAGGCGAATCTCAAAAATCGCCTGTGACGTGACGCTATCTGTATTTGAAAATACGCGTCTTTCAGATCTATTGACACAAACCAATCTCCTCTGCGAATCTGCGCGAGGATTTTTCTGGTCGTGAGCATTCTAAACTGTCGCTTCACAAGCACTCTGTTCAGTTGCCTTAGATCTAGTATGGGTCTGAGACCCCCGTCTTTTTTCGGCACCAGGAAGTATCTGCTGTATAGCCCTCCTTCGCTCTGAACTTGAGAGAGAGGCTCTATGGCCCTTTTGTTCAATAGTTTCGCAACTTTGGCTCGAAGTAAATGTGCTACTTCTGTTTTCACCGTGGTCTCGACGCACGCCGTATAGCGGCGAGGGCGTCGGCGAAACTGCAGCGAATAGCCTCCTTTTATAATGTCTAGCACCCACTTCGAAACCCCAGGCAGCTTTGCCCATGCGTCTGCATGAATGGCTAGGGGTTGAATACGAAGCGCACTCCGTTCGCTCAGCGACAGAGAAGCTTCGGTGTGCTGTAACATAAGCATCGCGCTTATGACATTTGAGGCAGGGGGTGCGCTGATAACAGCGGGCAGATTGCCCGCGCTCGACTCCTCTGCGTCGGTCAACCGAGAGGGGGAGGGCTGGGCGAGTCCCATAGGAACTATCATGTCTGTGTGTGGATGTGGGCGCGGGATAGCAGGCACATTTACCACACTGAAAACATTGTCCACTTGAGTGAAGCGAATGCACGTTGGTTTAGTTTTTACAGAAACCTTGAGACATGCAGAACGTAGTGTTTGTGGGCACTGGGTAGTGGGCACATTTACCACGTTTAATGCGCAATCGATCTGAGTCGATTTTATGTGCGCGAGCCCTGTGTGACGGGCTGTGCTTGTGTGTAGGAATGGGCAGTGGGCATTTTTTCTACACATAAAACACCATCGGCCATGGCCGGGACACCAGAAAATTCACTCTTATGGGATTTATCTGGGTAGCCGTAAAAGCGGCGTTTGTGTGCAGGCAAGCGTGCTGCGTCGCCGACTTGTTTACTGCAGAATACACTGGAACAGTCAAATTTACTGGAACTGAACGAGCGAGAAGTTGCCATAGAAACAGAGAGCGTCAACATGTTGGCGTTTGTTTGCAGGCGTGCGTGTATTACAACAGGCTTGCTCACTGCAATATTGACATTTCCAGTCGCCTGAACTTCAGAGGGGAATGAGAAATGTGTGAGAAATGGAGGTCGGCCCGGCCGCAGCGGGACTAACAACACTCTCTTCTCCTTTCACCAGTGACGCACGGGAACCATAGAAACGGTGTTTGGGTGCAGGCGAGCGGGTTGTAAAACGCGCTCGTTGGCTGCAAAATGCACATCTGCAGTCGCCTTTCATGGAACTGACAGAGCGAAGCATTGGCGGCATAATTTATCTGCCGTTAGACCGGGATTCGAATACCGGTCTCTCGTGCGAAAAACCTAAGATTCCGCCACTGAGCCACAGGGGGGAACACAAAGGCTATCAGATGCACGAGCATATAAGAGAGCGTCAACATGTTTTCTTCGGCGTTTGCTTGCAGGCGTGCTTGTATTATAACAGGCTCGTTTGCTGCAATATTGATATTTCCAGTCGCCTGATCAGGGAACTGAGAAATGTGTGAGAAATTGAAGGCCAGTCCATCCTCGGCGGAACTAAAAACACTCCTTTCTCCTTTCGCCGGTGAGTGACGCATGAATGGGGCGCAGGGGCAGGGTAGCTTTCTTGTAACGTAAAGAAAAACTGACCCCGACCGTGTGCTTCCAGCCTCCCTTGTGAATGGCGCAGTTTGCGCAGCTCGAAAAGAGGGAGAGAGAAAGCTAGCCCCGTGACCGTCCGCTCCTGACATCCCCTGTGAGCGGCGCGGTTTGCAGTCTCGGAGAAGGATACCAGGTGAGTCCTAAGAGTCACCATAGGCAGTAACTAGCTCGCAGTGAGAGCTGCGTGATCCTCAGGAAAGGGGCGTCTTGAAAAAGACGCCCGGGTCTTTTAGTGCAATGAGAGTGTGTGTCGCGGCGGCGAGCACACACCACACATACACAAAACACAGTAGCAGAGAAAGGATATAACGCCGGATAGCGCAGCAGGAAGGAGACTGAAGGCGGCGCGGCCAGCGGCTTCAGAGTGTCGACTCGTCCCGCTGAAAGGCTTTTTCAGACGGCGCGGCTTCTCTCCGGATCCAGCGATGCGTGTGCTTCGCTTGAAGGATGAAAAATCAGATATTAGCTGCCTGCGAGCTGTATTTATAGGCCTAGGCCACGCCCGTTTCGGCGGGATGTGACGCAGCGGGTGCGAAGCGCCCTCATTGGGTCTGACGTCACGCCAGGCCTTGCTCGATAGGCTGCTGCAGTTGCCGCAGAGCAGCCAATAGGCGCGCGAGCTCTCTCGCCTATGTCTGTATGCTGCCGCAACGTGTTTTGCATTATTAAAAAAATAAGGATAATTTTTGACTTCAATATCTTGCGGAAAAAGGATTTTCCCCTAGCGTAAGATATCTTACGCAGTACGAGAGACCTCTCGTAAGAGAACCTGATGTATCTGATGTGTTAGTTAAGGCTAGATCCAATCAAAATAAAATACAGGTTTTTTGGGGGGATTAAATACCTTACTTGTAGAACATTTTTTATTGTCAATATCTGTAAATAAAAAAACGCCTCACTTTTCAAGCAAAACCGTGTTTTTTCTGTGTCCACAGAAGAAAGGCTGAGTAATTTGATGTGAGGATGAGTAAACAATGACAGAATTTAGATTTTTGGGTGAACTATCCCTTTAACGTCCAAATGCTTTTTAGGTCCACAGTATATCCACACTGTAGTTTGTCTGCATATGAAGTCCCAGTTTCTAGCCAAGTGACTGCTGTTTCTGTGTCTTGAGTCGTACCTTCCTGCAGGTGCTCAATTTGTGTCTAAATTGCCCCAGCCAGCAAACTCATTTCAGAAGAGCTGGGTTGAAGCCAGACCATGTGAAAACTCTTAATGAAGTGGCTTTCTCTCTCTAAACCCCTGTCAATCTCTGCTCATCCACTTCCACTTGGTCATTCCAGTCAGTTCGGCCTTTAGCACCAAATCCCCCTTGACCAATCCCATCCTGTCACATACAACACAGGGAATATCTTCAGTGTGAGTGACAGGAGCTACTAGCAATTTCTTTTTTTGTCTGATAAAAGAGTTTTGTGTTAAAAGATGTTACATTCTCAATCTTCGTCCTGTCATTGTGAGATCTTTTGCAATTTTGTGACTCTCAAGTAAGTTGTTTGTGTTTGTTTTGCAGATTCTTGCATGGTGAATACACAGTGGAGGTGGCCATCAACGACTACCTGGACATCTACTGTCCGCACTACGAGGACCATCTTCCTCAGGAGCGCATGGAACGTTACATCCTTTTTATGGTCAACTATGACGGCTACACCACCTGCAACCACCACATGAAAGGCTTCAAGCGCTGGGAATGCAACCGCCCAATGAGTCCAAACGGGCCCCTTAAGTTCTCAGAGAAGTTCCAGCTCTTCACACCCTTCTCTCTGGGCTTTGAGTTTCGCCCAGGCCACGAGTACTACTACATCTGTGAGTAACCTTCTCCTTTCTAACTCTCAGACTTCAACTTCAAATCCCTCATCTATGTTTTCCTGTGACCAGGTGTCAGTATGGCCCCAGGGTGCAATCATTCACTGAAGTGATGGTTCTTGGGTTACAGGAACTGGGGTGTAGAGGGTAAAGGAAGACTTAATAAGGTTCACAACAACATCTGATCAATAGCATGTGCCACATGATTCAGTCTGCTGAAACCTGTTATGTGGTCTCTAGAGACATATGGCAGAAAGAACAAATAAACTAAGTGTTTGGTTTATGTTATTAGGATATGGTTTATGGAACCAAATGCAAAGTGTAACAGAAACTTAAAATTACAGGTTACACATCTTGAATTTACTTGGAACCAATTTGTTATGCACAATGATGTATTTGAAGCAGAATGTTGTTTGTAAATGGCTTGTAAACAGTGACTCATCCACAGTAGCGGGTTTTCCCAGAGTAAACAGAGAGAGACATAATTCTCCTGAAATCTCCCTGATTTGATATCACAAGAATAACATTATTTTTTTGTTCTTCCCTATCATATTTATGTTGTTATTTCCCTGGTGTTTGTTTCTGAAGGTAGATTTTATCAGGTTTGATGAAGGCTGAAGGAATGGGTCTTCACATCAGCAGGAGCTTAAAGGATAGTTTACCCAAAAATGAAAACTCTGCCATCACCTTCTTGTCCAATTCCAAACCTGTAAGACTTTCTCTCATGGAACATAAAAGAGAAATTTAGCAGACATTTTGCTGTCGTTCTTTTCTATACAATGAAACTGAATGGGGACCAAGGGCTGTTAAGTTCCACAAATGACAAAAAGCACCATAAATATTGTATTATTATTTAAGAAATGCAGTATTGTTATGTACTTTTATGCCACTTATTTTTTACTAATTGTATTATCCCTGGTCACATTTACTTTTATTGTATGCTAAACTTCACATTTGTATTCCAAAGAAAGCTGTTTCATCCTTATCTAGGCATTTAATTTTGGTGCATCATGCCAGGTGGACCACTCTTTTCCAATGCCAACATTTATTTGAGACATTTATTTTAGCAATTTGAATGTCCAGGAGTTTAATCAGAGTCGTCAGGGCAGAAAGTCCTGTTCTACTCCTGAACTCCCCTGGGAGCAGAGTTTGGCAGTATCCTGATGTCTCCGTCTGATGAAAATGTCAATTTGTTGAATGGCATGTGCACTATTAGCTGTGCACTTTGCCACTCTGGGTGAGATCGGTGCAAAACACGTTACCAAGGCCATCATGCGAAACTGTCCAAATTATGCTGATTGGTCAAATCATATTTAACAGAAGGATCCTGATGGGAGTAATTGCATCTCCAGCTTCTGGGGTGCCATCCATTACCATTTTTCAGATAACAACAGCTAAAAGCCATTAACCTGGAGGGGGAGTTTTTGGCTCGGAATGGTGCCCGGATGACAGGCCTGACACTTCGTCCTACGGAGGCGGCCCGCCCACCGCCTCAAGGTCAGGCCTTCGCCTGGCCGGACGAATCAAGTGGGGTTCTGCTTTATCCTCTTCTTTCGCTATCACTTTCATGACAGGGGGGAATTTGCTGGGGTGCATCTGTCCCTGTTTCACTAATGGTCTTCTGAAAGGTGTCCTTTGGCCTGATAAAAAGGGCTCCTGCTGGGCACAGGCAAAAGGAAAAGGCTCAGGGCAGCACGACGAATGCATTAATGAGTCAATTTCTCTTCTTTTTTCTCCTCACTTATGCTTTTTTTGTCTGCATGTTTCTGTGTTTATTCTGACTTTTAGAAGATAGAAGGGAGTTTGAGAGAAAAGTTTCCTGTGATAAAAGAATGCAGCTTTAAGTAGAATGGCATGATTTTTACCCCTCACCCTGCTAACCATGTCCCGGATTGCCTTAAAACTGTCCCTGTGCCCTCAGAGATCGGCAGACCAGAAGTTCGTTGGACACAACTTGTAGTTCTGCTCATGACTATAACCACCCATTGTGTCACAGGACACCTAATCCTAAAAGCACAGTCACACAAATTTCTCTTTTGAAATCTAAAAGCACATTTGTCCTAATACACGTTGAAGAGTCATTTCTAATAGTTCATGGCCATCTGTTGTATCTAAAAGCCAAAAATTTAGAGGCCAGAAACATTGAGGGCACAAGGAGTAGTGATACCTTTTTATGTAACAAAAAGTTTGCTGATAATGCTAACTTTTATCAGGACAAATAAAACACGTCTTAAAGGGATAGCTCACCTAAAGATGAAAATGTTGTTCCAAACCCTGCGCGATATCATGAGAAAATTTTACTATTATATGTTTTGCCGATTTGGAGGCAAATTCATACAATTTTAAGTCGTACGAAAAGATGATTTTAAAAATCAAATTAATTTAAATTTGCCAACAATTTGCAGAAACATAAAATAGTTTGGAATTGCCACGAGGTCCAGACCTTTTTGACTTTCTTTCTTTGTTAGAACACAATCAACAACAGAAAATTAGAAGAATATTCATTCTGCTCTTTTGCATACAATGATGGTAATAGGAGGACACTGTCAAACTCCAAATGGGACAACAAAATGTACTATTAACCCTCTTTTGCTCCCTTATACAGTTAAAACTTAGGGTCTTTGGAGTCATTTTGACCCCAAACTTTTACAGAGCGATTGTATAAAAAATATAATTTTTTAATAATACAAATGATATATCAGATTTTATATTTACTTCTCAGTTATACGTTTTACTGCAACATTATTAAACTAGACTAAAAATTATAAAAATTTTATGAAAAAAACTTGAATGTTGATCAAAATTATTTCTGGATATTGGAAATTAGTTATTTCTGGATATTGATCTATGTGCTAGGGGCAAAATTCTGTCATCTGCTGGTTAGAGAAAAACCTGTAGGACTTACAGTTGTAGAAAAAAAGTTTATGACCATATATATCCAGCAGAGGCCCCATAGAGATCCATTAATTTTTTATAGAGGTGGCCAACTGCTCCTATCACAACTTTTGTGATATATATTTTGTGAATATATATTGAAACATTATAAAATCTCTCCGCGCCACCAAGGAGACGGCCAAGTCAGTCGGCCGCAGTGAGACACCTATGGTTAAATCTGTCAGAAATAGAGAAAGACAATAATTTTCTGTGGGGACGCCCCGCTTTCCCCTCCTGGCCCTTTCAGCGACGCTGTCACCCTTAGTCGTTGAGAGATTTCAGTAGGCAAAGAAACAGGTGACAGCATTCCAAAAATGTATTCCTTTTCGCCCTCATGTCTCTGAGGCTGCTGGGCGGGAGCAGTCTCGGCCGTCTACAAGCTCCTCACAGAGAGTGCAACAGAAGCAGAGCAAATAAAAAAATTAATGGATCTCTATGGGGCCTCTGCTGGAATGTTCTTATGGTCATAAACTTTTTTCTACAACTGTAATTCCTACAGGTTTTTCTCTAACCAGCAGATGACAGAATTTTGCCCCTAGCACATAGATCAATATCCAGAAATAACTAATTTCCAATATCCAGAAATAATTTTGATCAACATTCAATTTTTTTTCATATTTTTTTTATAATTTTTAGTCTAGTTTAATAATGTTGCAGTAAAACGTATAGCTGAGAAGTAAATAAAAAATCTGATATATCATTTGTATTATTCAAAATTCCTGTGTTCCCCCGCAGGAAGACTGGGGGCTAGGGCTGCGCTGCCAGCTGAAGTCTTTAAAGGGTAAAACGGATCTGAGGACCATTATTATCTCTAAGGCTTTAGCGAAGAAGTCCTGACGTCACCGGTGTCAGGCTTCTGAAGGTAGTCCCTTTCGGGGGGAAGTGGTGAACACCTCATTATACGTTGTCAGGGTTTTAGAGCAGTCAGTTCGGTTGTTCCCTGCCGGTTCACCGTTTCAGGGCACCGAATTGGCTGTTCAAGTAACATCAGAGGCCAGTCTCACCAGTCTGGTACCCGTAGTAGGATTTTTGGCAGCGTTGGAAACAAGAGGTAAAGGCTCTGCTGGACAAGAGGGCCATAAAACATGTTCCTCCTCCCAGCAGGGAATCCGGGTTTTACAGCTGGTACTTTATTGTTCCAAAAAAGGATGGGGGGGGGGGGGGGGGTTGCGTCCAATTTTAGATCTGCACCTTCTAAATTGATCTGTAAAGAAGTTCAAGTTCAAGATGCTCACGCTAAAGCAAATCGTGTCACAAATCAAGTCCGATGACTGGTTTTTCATGATAGATCTCAAGGACGCTTACTTCCACGTATCCAGTTCCTGAGGTTCGCTTTCGGGGGCGAAGCGTACTAATATCGGGTTCTCCCATTCGGTCTAGCTTTATTACCCCGTACCTTCACGGAATGTCTGTATGCAGCTCTGGCGCCACTGTGGCTCCAGGGCATTCGAGTACTGAATTATATCGATGATTGGTTGATTCTAGCCCTGGGATTCACTGACAATGCAGGCACGTCTGTCTCCTGCTTGTATCGATTTGATTCTCTTAGGTGTAAATGTGTTAAAGCTAGGCCAGTCACTCACTGTCAAACATTTTTCAGAGGCTGTTGGGTCTCATGGCAGATGCGTCCAACGTGATACTTTTTGACCTGCTGTATATGAGGCACCTTCAGTGGTGGCTCAAAACCTTCCTGAGGGGAAACCCACTTCACATGATCAAGGTCATGCGGCGATACCTATGTGCCTTGGTTATGTGGAAAAAACCTTGGTTTCTTTCCCAAGGCCCTGTGTTGGGGGCTCCTTGTCATTGCATAACGTTAACGACGGATGCATCCCTCACGGGCTGGGGGGCGATCATGAGTGGTCGATCGGCTCAAGGTAATTTCTCTTGGCACATAAACCACCTGGAGATGATGGTGGTGTTCCTAGCACTTAAGCACTTCCTCCCAGACCTAAGGGGCCATCATGTGCTTGTCCATACAGACAACACATTAGTGGTCTCTTACGTAAACTATCAGGGGGGTCTGCGGTCGCATCACCTATACAAACTGGCTCACCAGATCCTCCTGTGGACCCTGGGGAAATTGCTTTCTCTGAGGGCTATTTATATCTTTGGACAACAAAACCAGGGAGCAGACTTCCTGTTGAGGCTGAGACTGAGGCCTGGGGAATGGAGACTCCACCCCGAGGTGGTCGAAGTCCTGCGGGAGAACTTCGGTTGAGCAGATGTAGAGACATCACACTGTCCACTGTGGTTCTCCCTCGCTCTTTCTTTCTTTCTTTCTTTCTTTCTTTCTTTCTTTCTTTCTTTTTCTTTCTTTCTTTCTTTCTTTCTTTCTTTCTTTCTTTCTTTCTTTCTTTCTTTCTTTCTTTCTTTCTTTCTTTCTTTCTTTCTTTCTTTCTTTCTTTCTTTCTTTTTTTTCTTCTTTCCCTGAAGGGCAATTGGTTTTACAGCAAGACCAGCATACAAAAAAGACAATTTACAATATATTAAAAATTACATAATTAACTACACAAGACAACGATAGGCCCAAACAACTACCAACTTCCAACTACTCACCCCAATTCCTAAAATCTTACTACTAGTATTAACTATTTTTGCCAAATCAGTTTGTTTGCCTTCACACTAAGACTGCCATACCAGCATAACATAGCGCATGTTAAAAATCTCAAAATCTCAATGTACTCAATATAAGATTTGTAAAACAAAGTCATCAAGTCTCTGTAGACAGTATAGAGACATTGCTGGCCTTTTTTACAAATCGTCTCCACATTGATATTAAAATTCGGCTTGTTATCAATCACACATCCCAAATACTTCCATGATTAAACTAGCTCAAAAACTACCTGCTCTTTAATAGTTGTTCTCTTTAAATCAATTTGATTACACCTAAAATCAATGAGCATGTCTTTCGTTTTAGCCACTTTTATTTGTAGGAATGCATTGTCACACCACTGAACAAAATCATTTACTACATGGCCATGATAATTTTCTTCAGCACAGAGGCTGACAATAGCTGAATCGTCTGCAAATTGAACAATAAATCTATTCACCGTCTCATCTCTTAAAAGATTTGAAGACCTAAAGTCCCTGTCGGTAGCTCCTACGCGCCTGGAATTTGCTCCGGGTATGGTGAAAGCCTTTATTCACCCTAGACCGGGCTATGTTCCAAAGGGTTACCTCTACCATTGCGGCACCTATTGTACCGCAGGCCTTTTGTCATCCACATTTTCAAACATCAGATCAGGAGAAACTTAATCTACTGTACCCAGTCAGGGCATTAGATGCCTACGTCCACAAAGCTGCCCTGTTTATTTGTCTGTTTCTGGATCTGGGTTCCACTCCAGGTGCTTTGGTGCTCTCGTCCTAGTGTGTGCAACAATTTCACAAAGACAGGCTCATGCTAGTACGGCGCTGTGGGTATAAGGTTCCCACAGCGTCTAAATGCAGCCCGAGTTCCCTTGAAAGGGAATGTCTCAGTTTACTACTGTAAGTCCTGCATTCCTGTGATCGACTTGCTTCAGCCTATCAGAAGCTAGCGCTGTTTTGTTTTCCGGGCATGCTTTATAGTTTCCTGGTCAATGACGTCACCTGCCTATGACGTTACTTTACGCCATTGGACTGATTTCACATGTGCTTTACAACGCAATCACGCAGAGCATTCTCACAGACTCTTGACGCAACGGAACCAGGGTTTACAGTCGTAACCTGAGACATTTTTGTGTAAATTATTCTTTCAAAGTTAGCGTGATTTGTAAATGTAGAGATCTAGTCTCACGGATGCTAGTCTGACCAAAAGCAGGCACAGAGTGTTTCAAATGAGAATCACTTTAAATATCATGGCTGTCCAGGAATTTGATGTGGTGGGCGTCACAGAATTGTCACCAAATCAGCAGGGCGTCCTAGACCTTCCTTCCAACCATGGGACATTTTCACCCCAGTTGCGAGGGGAAAACAGAGACACAGAAGAGGGTCAATCAAAGAAAAAAGAAAGGAAAGAAAGAAAGAACCCTGGGTTCAAAGTTTGCACTCGAGGCTGGGTGTTTCTTATGCCTGTCCTGGGCTATTTTTAATCAGTCCGCCCTGTCGCTTGGTGCAAGACCCGCTATTATGCATCTTTTGTTCAAGACAGTGAACTGGGCTGAGAAGTACTTAGTCTGGCTATTCATCAGATGAGGCCATCTCCTCCTCCAGAGAAGTGTTTGGCTACTATCAATATTGTTGCTGTCATGGCCCCTGGGGTTATGAGGCAAAGGGGTCTGCCACAGGGTTACTTGGGGGGGTTAACTAAGGCTTAGTTTCATATCCCACAACAATAGAGGATGTCCATCACCTTTGGGTCAACCCCGCCTCGACCCACCAGAGAGGGTGACTGAGTGAATGGCAACTGTGACATTCTCACAGGCCTGTGTGCTTGAATACGGCATATGGGAATTTCAGAGACTCCCAGCACACACACACACTCGCACACACACACACACACACACACACACACACACACACACACACACACACACACACACACACACACACACACACACACACACACACACACACACACACACACACACACAATACGCCAGATCTCTGATAGCCTTTATACAAAAAAACTCTCAAAAATCTCTCTTTTGTTAGAACTTTTCTTAATGTGTCCATAATCATAGCACAAGTTATTTTTTTGTATTTGTTTAGTCTGAGAATGTCCTTTCACCAAACATTTACCTTTTTATGGTGAAATGTGACATTTTTTTTAAATATTAAAATCCTTTCTTAGTAACACTTTAGTTTAGTGTCCAATTTAACTAGTTGAATTCTGACCAGCCCAACATAGTAACAGTGGTTCAAACAATGGTGTGAGTTTGGAGCAGGACTAGTTGTTTTTCTGACCAATAAAAGATGATGTAGGAGAGTTTGAGATGTTTTTTTTAATTACAGTTTTTTCCGATTGCTAAACAACTTGAGCTACATGTGCAAAACTCTAACTACAGTCTGCACTACCAACAGTCACCTGAGCTAAACAGTTCACATAGTTGCACAGAAAACACACTTCAGCTTTGAGATGTTTTTTAACAAACACAAACACAATTTTATATATTTTTCAACATTTTAGATAGTAGATTTTATTCGTTCTCTTAAAATTGAATGATATTGTATCACCATTTTCATTTGCCATTGTATTTACATGGTACTTCAAGATATTTCAAAGAATACCTTAGTACTAACATTGTACGGAAAAACATGGTTGTACAATACATGGTAGTACAGTGCAACTTTTTTACAGTCTTTTAAGTGTATTAAAAATGCTGGATAAAAGAATTGTCTGAATAACAGTGATTCATGTTGTTCACTAAAGTAAAATGTAACCTCATATTTTGATATTGTATCTTTTGACTGCATGAGAACACCATGTGCCAATTTTATGTCCACACACTTAAGAACACCTGTTAGAAGCTTTCTGTGCAGAACACATCAGCTCTCCATTAGCTGAGCCGCTGAGTGATTTGTGGTAATTGCTAAAGGAATTTTTATGTATCTGAAGAGCAAGCTGAAAACTGTGTCATGGCAAAATCATGATTTGTTTTCCATTTGCAATCTTAAAAAAAATTAGCCAAAAATCCATTTGTGTGCTTTTGAAGGAGATGAGGGGAAACGAGTGCCAGAATGAAGTTAGACTTTTAAATGGAGAACAGACTCTAAGTGCTTTTTCTTAGACATTTGTAGTATGTGTGAGGGTAAGAGAGGGAGAGACTCACATGGCAGAGTAATGGAAATGTGTTCATTGCTCTCCAGGCAAATGTTTTGTCTGGCTCAGAGAGTACAAGAGCTCCTGGTTTCCATGGTGTCAGTAGACATGGCCTTACCAAGGACACTGAATCTCACATGTGTTTACTGTCAGAGGACCACATGGTCTTTGTCTTGGCTTATTTTTCTACATTGCAATGCTACAGAGCACAACAGTAAAGTTTCAGAAGTTAAAAGTAAACATTCTACCAGCGGGGGCTAAGGGTCATTCTAACCAGCCTAACCTATATATTAGGGATGTGCCTGAAACTGAATACCTTTTGGAAAGGCTCAGATAATGGCTTCAAAACTAATAATGAATTCTACTGAATAGTAGGAAAAATATTTGGCAGACAAAGTCACTATTAATGTTTGCTGGATAAAAGGTGAGCCAAGAGATAGCATGCTATTAAACATAAACCTCTAAAATCACTATGCAATAAGTGTGTGAAGTGAATGATTGTAAGGAAATGAGCACAGCAAGGTCTCTGTACATCTCTCAAGACTCAAGTCTTTTCAAGACTAACATCAACTAAAATACTATATCATGTATATTTTCTACTATTTAATGTCTATTTAAATGTTTTAAAAATTACTAAGTCTAAACACTGTTTGAAAGGAGCACAGTGATCACAAATCTAATAACCGTGTTGACTCTTCTGTGCAGCTCTTAGTAATCAGAGTTTTGTCAAGAATAATATCTACTAAAATATTACATTTTATACCTTTTCTATGACTTTATATCTATTTAAATGTATATGTTCCCAGAGCCAGCAAGCATTTATTTATTATTTATAACTTGTTCCGATTTGCATTTGGATGCATTGCAAAAGTAGTTTTAGCAATTTTCAACCATATTTTCTTCCAACTTCCATGTTTTCTAATCAGCTATTTTATATAGAGTCCTCTTATTTGAGGTTGTGAATGATTGTCCTGACATAACTCAAAGTTTGTATATGGAAAATGAAAAATTACGATTTTTTAAGAAAAAAATATAAAGAAATTTTGTAATAAAAAATTATTTTGAGTTATATAAGGTATTTGTTAAATGAAAAAAGGGAACATAATTACATTTAAAATGGATGTAATCTCATGTAATGTAATTTTATGAACTTCCTGTTTTATCTGAATAGAGATACAGATACATTTATTGGTCTCTGCTGCACACCGGCTGCACACCCCTACTATATGAAGAGTTCAGATGCAAAGGCTTCTAAGTGCCATCTGAAATTTTCTTCTAGAATGATCATTTTTATCAGTAAGTTCAGTAATTTCACTTAAATGCCAATGAAAATCACCTATTAATTGTCATTTAAGTGAAATTACTGAACTTAAATATACGAGCTTGATAAAAATGATCATTCTAGAAGAAAATTTCAGATGGCACTTAGAGGCTTTTGCATCTGAACTCTTCATATATATATATATATATATATATATATATATATATATATATATATATATATATATATATATATATATATATATATATATATATATATATATATATATATATATACAGCTTAATTCCAATGTTTGGGGTTTGTATATATATTTGTAAGTCTTCTGCTCACCAAGGGTGCATTTATTTAATCAAATAAAGTAAAAACAGTAATATTGTAAAATATTTTTACAATTTAAAAATAACTATTTTCTATTTAAATACATTTTTAAATCTAATTTATTTTTGTTTGTGATTGCAAAGCTGAATTCTCAGTATCCATTACCCCAGTGTCACATGATCCTTTAGAAATCATTCTAATATGCTGATTTGGTGCCTAAGAAACATTTCTTATTATCAATGTTGAAAACAGTTTTCCTGCTTATTAAAAAAAATTAAAATAAATTGGAAACGGATACAAAATTGTGTTTTGACAATTTAGTTTATAAACAGATGACAGACAATCCCAGTAAAAGAGATTCATTATTATTATTATTATTTTTATTATTACTATTATTATTATTATTATTATTATTATTATTATTATTATTATTATTATTATTTGAATAATAAGCCCATGAATTACAATATGTATTAAAAAGGGCTGTTCGGTTCCAACATTTTTTATCATTCCAGAACCAAGAATAGGAGCCCATTCAAAAAATGTTGGAACTGAACAGCCCTTTTGTCAAGGGCAAGAGTCATCTTGCCCCGGGTGGGCATCTTACCCCATCACTTTAATAGTTATAATAAAGGAATAGAAGTCTTGGAAGTCATTACGTCATTTGCAGGTGATGAGTAGTTTTTAAATAGTATTTTAAGTAGTATTTTAAATTCTTAAAATAAGTTATGTAGACTTCATAACACTGATTAATTTTACATCTCTTTATTTTTATTTTTTTAAATCCCTAAAACATGAATCAGGAAAAGTAATTCCACAATTATCAGTGTTGTGCTTTATTGGTTGAACTTGGTGGTTTGGGTTAATTGGTCACTTTGTGATTTAGGTCAACAGTAAAATTACATCATCGATGTTCTTTTAAGCCATTCTAACTAAATCATGTCAAGTCACATAGATTTATGTGAGGAATATTTACTGTAATTTTCACTTTCTCTGTCTCTTCACAGCTTCACCTCACCCCAACCTTGGTGGGAAGCCCTGTTTGAAACTGAAGGTGTACGTCAAGCCTACAAGTGAGTGTGTTCCAGTGTCTGCCCGCCATGTCTGCTCTCTGTCTATTTATGTTATTTATGGTGATACTTGCAAATAGGTACCAGGAATCTCACATCCCAATCCTCGTGTCCATTTTGATTTAAGCAGGTCAACCCTGGGAATTCTGTGAACACATGTATTAACTCCAGTGATGGGTGAAATGCTTAGCTTTGCTTAATTTATTTTCAGGAACTTTGTTCTCTTCACTCTGGACCTCCACTGATGTCTAAGACTGATGTCTCTTTTTTTATGGGGCTGATCATTCATGTACCATAAACGGTGGAGTGATAGTGTTGCCCCTCGGGGGCACTTGCTGTAGGAAGCTATTCATCTCACACAGGGCAGATAACAGTCAAAAAATGTTGACCTTCAACTAATCAAGGCAGGCAGGTTCAGACATTAAGAGACCTGCAGGGGTTCTCACACACAAGCCACAAACACCAGAATAGCCTGCAGTTAAACACAGAGGTCTTGGTTTATTTAACCCCTCACTCCAGGTAGACATGCCATATGGGTAACACTGCTTAAATCACTTTCCCTCATGTCAGAATTGTCCAGAAAATATACTCAGCTAGACTTTATTGTACAACATTTGCATTTATCACACATAGACCTGCTCATTGTCATGGAGGACTTGGCACTGAAAAATAGTCAGAAATATAAATCTTGTGCAGCAAGAGGTGGACATTTTGAATACTCTATAGCATTTACACATACTGTACACTTTTTTTTAGATTTAGTTTTGTTTAGAACTTTTGAGTAGACAACATATTTTTTTAGGTCCATGGCACGACATGTCCTGATATCATAATAAAGAAAAAATTCCAAGAATTAAATTCTTGAAAATCTTACTAAGTATCTGTCATAATCTTTTATTAGTATTTAGAAAAAGAATTCTTGCTATAAAAAACTTGTTGCTTATTAGCATGCATATTACTAGGATTTTGGCTGTTTATTAGTACGTATAAAGCACATTAATGCCTTGTTCTGCATGACCTTATTCTACATCTCTTAATCCTATCCAATAACTAAACTTAAAAGCTACAAAAACCACCTTACTAACTATTAATAAGCAGTAAATTAGGAGTTTGTTGAGGCAAAAGTTGTAGTTAATAGTCAGTGTTTATGCATATTTTTCTTTTCTCTTCGGAGCTGAGTGGTTCTATTGTTCCTGCTCTGCAATCTTCGATGAGAGAGTGTTCTACAAGCCTTATGTTCTTTGGGGAAGAAGCCTCTTCAGTCTGTGTTGGTGTGGTGGTGCTTCAGAGGTGGTCGCGGTCTCTTAAAGGGGTCATATAATGCCATTTTTGTACAAGCTAATATGATTCTTTAGGGTCTAAATTAAAAGTTTGTAATATACTTTAATTAAAAATTCTCATTAGTATTGTAAGAAAACACTCATTTTACCTGGTCAAAAACAGCTCTGTTTTCAGCACGCCGTTTAAGTGCATGTGTCTTTAAATGATAATGAGGTTTGCTCACCCCGCCCCTCTGTTCTGTGCATACACCGTTTGTAACACAATAACACAATAACACAATAACCATAACGCGTTGTTCATTATAAACGTGGGATTATGAATTATTGAGAATGTCGTACATAGAAAACATGCCGTAATGTACCCAGAGTGTAAACCTTAGCTGCATTCATCATGAAGCGTGCTAGCGATTTGCAAAGATTAATATAAATATTAATATAAAGGTTAATAAAACGTTACACTCACTTCAGTTCTTCTGGAGGTGCAGCAGGAACACGAATAGTTGGTACCGATCCTTTTTCCAGGAGCAGCTTCTTAGCAAAACCAGACCCTCGTTTGTAAAGCAGTCTGGTGTGTGAAATGATTCGCGCAAACATGAAAGCATTGACGTTGATCGTGGGGAATATTCCCTTCGAAAACAAAACTCAGCCACTGCGTCTTCAGCGATTCGGATTTAGGAACATCAAAATGACTGCTGTGTTCCTTATTGCACCCAAGAACAGAACACCACAATCGCTTAGACGCCATTCTGCTCATAGACAGTGCTCCAGCGTATCAACAATGACGGCGCGGACTATGATGACAGACAGCTCGATCACGAGCGAGGGCAGGTCTGTGTTGAAACGCTGCTGTCAATCAACAATCGTGGGAGGGGCGTCGGCTTGATTTGAGACAGGGCAAAACATATAAGAAGATTAAAAAAAAAAACACTGGATGGATTTTTATCATTTTATGATGGTTGTGTACAGGCACTGCCAACACACATTTCATTACAATCAACTTGTAAAAGTGCATGTACCATTATATGACCCCTTTAAAGAGCTTGCAAAAAACAGCTGTTTTCACAGCTCTTTAAAGAGTGAGTGCACACAGTGGGCTGCACTATATCCCTGCTTGTGGTGCCAGTGAGTGTGAGTGCACACAGTTGACCATATCTGTGTTGCGATCGAGACTCGACAGGGTTTCCGCGGGCCTTAAAAAGGTCTTAAAAAGTCTTAATTTGACCTTGTACAATTTAAGGCCTTAAAAATGGCTTAAATTGGAGCTGCAAGTCCAATATCCAATAAGCATTCAATATCATGGCATTAAATTAGGGCCCTATGATTTCCGTGATGCGGAAAACGTGTACGGAAACGCAGAAACCATTTATAAAATGGAATTTACTGTATCGTAAATGCTCTGATTTTATTACATTTGAGGTGATGGTAACAATGTTGCACTGTCGAGGCTCATGCAGACTCTCGAGAAGAAATGGAAACAAATGTGTACATCACACATAAAGAAACTCAGTTAACATACTGCGGTAAAAATCTAAATGTCGAGTTTTATAACATATAATACAGTTAAGCAACCTCACAGGACCAAGAGTACTGTCTTCCTGAATACCATTACAATTAAACATCGACAGTTTTCATACATACTGATTTCATACGACAGTTCAAAGTAGTTAAGTAAATTAAGTTACTTACATTTTAGATGCAAATTCTTGCAATATTGACTGTTTTTGTTATATTTCAGCATCGAAAATAGTTCCAAACAAAGATCACAGGAGAAGCAAAGTGCATCTCACAGTCAACGCGTTCATTACGAACGAATCAGCTGTTTGAACAAATCGTTTGAATGAATTACTCACTCATTAAGACGGCCAATTGCCGCCATCTACTGGCAGTTTAGTTTCATGTTTATAATTTTTTCCAAACATTTCTTATTTGTATTTTCAAAAAAATATTCAAAACAATATCATAACATTGTTTAATGCAGTTGTAATTTTTCAGATCAAATTTAAGAATTTTAAATGAAAGATGAAGCATACATTTAATAAGATTAGATTTTTTTTTTATATAAAGGAAAAAAAAAAGCCCTCGGCTTAAATATCACAAAAATGCAGATTTAAATGTCAAAGCTGATAGAACACTGAGAATATTGCTTCAGAATAAATTAGATTTACAAAACAAACAAAAAAATCCTATTTTTTCCAGACAAGCTTTTTTACTCTGACTGTGAATGACCGAAGGACAAGCCCATGACAAAGCTTAACTCACCCTCATGTGAGTAAATAGTTCACCCAAAAACGGAAAAATAAAAAATAAAACGGAATTTGAGGAAAAATAAAACAGTCAAACAACAAAAAGTTGTATATTTTATGATTTCAATTAATTAGACATTCTTTTTGACTAATGCAATTTAATTTAACCATAAAAATGGAGTAAAACTATAAAACAAAAAAAACATATATGAAACAGATCTAATAGGGCCCTAAAATAAATTACAAAATTAAATTGAATGCACTGCAAAAAATAAAATGAATATCTTCCTCAGGATTCTTGTTTCATAAAATCAAGGTACATTTAATTAAGATGCAAAATGAAGAAATTATGTCTTTTTTTCTGAAAAATTTGACAAAATTAAGTCAGTTTATGCTTAAAACAAGAACAAGTATCTGTCCATGGGTATGAAAATTACTTTTTCATTTGAATTAAGTTGATTTTTCTGAACCCATTGGCAGATATTTGTTCTTGTTTTAATCATAATATGACTCACAAGATTTCACAAGATTTCTTATCTTATGTCGTTTTGCATCTCAAAATGGATAATGGATATTGATTTAAGAATCTTTTAGATATTTGCACTGGAAAACAAGACTTTAAAACTTCTGAAAAAGAACATCACTTATTTGCAGTGTCATCAGAAAGTACAGTAAAAGTTATTTCCATATTCTAGTGTTTGGGAGCAGAGTTATTAAAATTTTAAGCTATGTTTTTGTAAAATTAATTATAAAGTAATAGCGACCTGTTGGAAATTGTATTTTCAAACTTTGAAGTGTTGCTAAAACAAATCATTGAGTGCTTCCTAGACATTTACATTTAGAGAACATATTGACATGTTATGTTCTTTTCAATTTAATTCCTTAAATTTTCTTTAACTGGTCTTAAAAAGGTCTTAAATTTACCTTCATAAAACCTGCAGAAACCCTGCTCTCTTCGCCTATCCTCCGATCTAGTTCCTCTTCTGGTGGCCACCAGAAAAGGGCTACTTTGGCTGAGCTCTGCGACGTTGCGTATATCGGACCTGGTTCCCAGAATGACAGCCCCTCCCTGGTGCATTCCTCAAAGGAAGGACCTGCTTTCTCACCCTATGGCACCCGAGTCCAGACCTCTGGAAGCTCCACGTCTGGTCTCTGGATAGGACGTGGAGGAATTAGGTGGACTGCCCCAAGCATTGGGAGACCCCATCACTTCGGCTAGAGCCCCCTCTATGAGGTGCATTGCATTAAAGTGGAAACTGTTCGTTGAGTGGTGTTCTTCCCACCATGAAGACCCCGGAAATGCCCGATCAGAGTTACGTATGTTTTCCTTCCTGCAAGATGGGTTGGAGTGAAGGTTGTCTCCCTCCACCCTCAAAGTGTATGTTGCCGCTATTGACACACATCATGATACAGGTAAATCTATAGAAAATCACAACCTGATCATCAGGTTCCTGAGGGAGGCAAGAAGGTTAAATCCTCCTCTCTCCCTCACTCTATACCCTCTTGGGACTTGACTCTGGTGCTTACCAGCATTTGCAGATATCCTCCTTTGAACCTCTGCAGTCAGTGGAGTTACAGATTCTGTCCATGAAGACAGTTCTCCTGGTTGCATTGGCTTCCATTAGGAGGGTAGGGGACCTGCAAACATTTTTGGTCAACGAATCGTGCCTGGAATTACATATATGTTCCCAAGGTCTCCACCACTCCTTTCAGGGACCAGGTGGTGAACCTGCAAGTGCTGCCCTTGGCGGATGCAGACCCAGCCCTAGCTTTGCTCTATCCCGTCCGCGCTTTGCTCTTGTACGTGGACCGAACGCAGAGTTTCAGGACCTCAGACCAGCTCTCTGCCTGTTACGAAGGCCAGCAGATGGGGAAAGGCTGTCTCCAAGCAGAGATTAGCCCAATGGATAGTGGATGCTATTCTGCCCTACAAAGGCAAAAGACCTTAAGTCGCTAGAGTGTGGAACTGAGAAAAATGACTTTAAAGATTTTTAGTTGTCCCGCTTAATTAATTATAGGTAGGACACTGGAAATTTGGCAAATAGATGTTTTAGTAATGGAAATTATATACATAAAAAAATCTTGAGCTCAAACTTGACTTTTGACCACTATTTTAAAGTTACTGTACTCTGCCTTTGTATTGTCAGCAAAAAGTGAGAGGTCATACCAAGGCAAAAGGCAGTAACTTCCACATTATCAATATTTAGTTGCTGATCACCATTAACAAAATCATTATAGTACACACCTGTATAAAATCTAGTGATCATGGCATTTATTTTGTATGATTTACAATTATTTATAGCCATCTACTTATTGCTATCCTGTGCTTTGGTTGCATTCTGATGGCATTATTAATACATTTGACATGACAAAATACCTCCTATTAGTCCAGCGTTGACTCGACTGCGTTTAGGGCGGGGCTGAAGGCGAAGTTTTGGCACTCTGCCAGCTAGTTTGCGAGCTTTAATTCATGGATGTATTCATCTGATACGGCAATGTGTAACGTTTTTCTGTCAACTCTGCATAATCCTTCGCGATCGTAATCGCACGTTTGTCGATGGAGCAGACCATACTAAATGTTCTGACCGCTCTGAGGACATCAGAAGTTAGAGCGACTGATGGCAGCTGTACAAAGTACACAGTGACAGGATACACCGTAATTTTAATTTTAATGGACATTAAAACAAAGGCAGATAACCTTACAATCTGGTAGGTAGCATTATTTGATTGAACACCGGCACCGTAACTTCATATTGACGCGCAGCTAAACAAAGGCAGAGCACCGTAACTCGTAATTTGAGCGTTCCAAAACAAAGCCAAAGAGCGGTAACTGATGTTACGGTGTTCTGCCTTGGTTTCTCATGGGCTTTTGGAAGTTACTGTTAAGACAAATCATTATTTTCTCGAAAAATAAACGGAATTGATTCAAGATACTTATCCACATGATAAAGAAGGTCTTGAATGTGCCAAAAATATAAATAACTCATTTTCGACCAAAAACGAAGTTACGGTCTTTTGCCTTTGCACGGCAGTATTGCTTTGGTGTATCAAACCCAAGGTGTGCCTTGCCCGCTCTGGTTGAGGGTGCACTCTACTAGATGTGTTGCTTCCTAGGCGCTTTGGTGGCAGATATATGTATAGCTGCGGGCTGGGCGAAACCCAACACGTTCGCTAGATTTTATAGCCTTCGTGTAGAGCTGGTATTCTACCATGTACTCGCCCCAAGTGACCAGTAGCTGTGCCTCGCTGTGCCATTCCCCTACGGTGGACCGGATGCGTGCACTTATTTGCTCCAGATTAGTTCCAGATTGGTGAAGATTCCAGATTCCTCCAGCAACCTCGGCAGTCAGACATGGTGGAGCATCTGATGCCAGGCCTAACACTTGTGTGCATTGGTGGAACCTGTGCTAGGCTGGGTGTCCATATTTAGTGATCCCTGTGGCGATCCCATATGTGTATTCTTCCACGGTACGGCTCCCCTCTCGGTAAGCCCGTGTCTTTCCTCTCTGCCAGTGTGTCCCCCCCTTATAAGGCTGGAGCCACCCCAGAGACCTTCCACATGTTGTACTGCCCTACTTGGCCAGTCCATACAGGTAACTTCCACATGGTACCTCCCTGCAGGAAGGGCACGCTTTCCCAGTGTTATCCAATAGTCTCACTGAGTGGGTCATGCGGAACAGCAGTGATTGACTTTCTCTGCTGATGCAGGGTGCTGGAAGGGCAACAATGTTGGTAGATATCCCCAATTTGTCGGTTCACTTCCGATGTAACGTCGAACATGACTGACTGAAAGGGAACATCTCGATCATGCATGTAACCCTCTGAGACTTTACGTCTCGTCGCCACAGTTGCTGTACCACCGCTGGGCAACTGGGTCACCGGCTTGGCTCCTAAGCGGAAACCAAATATGCGATGCATCCGCTTCCGTATATATACCCGCGCTGTGGGGGCGGTTCGTCAGATGCAAATCTTGCATACCAACGTCCATTGGCTCATTTAGTTACACTCAAAGTAGATTGGTCTCTCAAAGCGATCCCCAATTCGTCGGTTCACTTCCGACGTAACGTCTCCGTTCCCTCTTTCAGGGATCGAGGGTAACATATACTGTACGTAACTGAAACGATTTCTAAAATATAATTTTTACCTTAAACATAACATTTAAAAAAACATAAAAAAAACAAAAAAAACATTGAAAACATTGATTGAGATGTGTACAATCATATAGGGTGTAGACCTATTGGGTGTAGAAACTTTAACATTTATTTGGTTAAACCACATGACATTTTTCGAATAATTAAATTAAACTTTTTTTTTTTTATCAAAACTATAAAAAAACAAAAACTTGTAATGTACAATCTAATAATATGTAGTTTGAGGTCACATATTTCTTAAATCAATAAGGAAATTGAATCAGAATAACAATTATAATTTTTAAATTCCTTACAATTACCATCCCTATTTGCAGTCATAATTTAGGCATTACAGCCCATTAGTGTGATGTAATTGTTAGCAAACAGAAGTGTTCCAGAGAGCAGTTCAGACAATCGCATGCAAATTGAAACAACAATCCACCTCTCATTCTATCATGTATCTGTTTACAAGAGCAGTCATGACTCCATCCAGCTTCTTAGAGATAATGTGCATTGCCTTTCACTTAAATTGAATCACAATTAGCAATTTAATCTCTGATTGAATGTAACTTCAATTGATTGTTTGAATTCAAATTCACAGTTCTCATCCTTTGTCCACTATTGGACTTTAGAGGTGTAGAAAGTTGTTGCAAAGGGCTGCGTATTGTTTCAGTAGGTTTTGGACTTTGGTATGTTTTCATGAAAGTGCATACAGGATGGAGAGTAACAAAAAGAACAGCAGATGCCTGTCAGTGAAAAGCTTTATCATCCGGTGTGACCCCTCCATGTCATTGTTTATTTTCCTTCTCTCTGACTGGGTGGAATCCTAGTCTTGTTGTAGACACAAGGGTTAATTTAAACCCCAGACCCCATTATAATGTCTTTAGAGATCAAGAGACTGGAATTGTTGGACCTGAGACAAAAGCTCATTGAAAGGCAGATTTGGAAAAAGGATGCTCGAGGGGCTAGAGGTGGCAGCAGTGAGAGAGTAAACAATGCACAGAAGCTGCATCCCATTTTACATATGACTGATTATAACCAAATCTGATTGGAAATAGTATATATATAAAATAGTATGTGATGAAGAAAGAAGTCTTGTGATGGTTCTCTTTCTAACAATGAAATATGAAAAATAATATAATTACATTTAGTCATTTACATTTACATTTAGTCATTTTAGTCATAGTCATAATTAGCAAATAACTATAATTATAACGTGTGTTCAAATAGAAAAATGCAACATAGAGGCTATATAAATATGTACAAAAAATATTAAATATATTTTAAATATAAATATAAAAATATAAATAGTGTAATAAATTGTGTATATGTAAACACACTATTTTAAATATATACACTACTGTTCAAAAGTTTGGGGTTGTTAAGATTTCATGATGTTTTGTGGAAGCGGAAAGTGGAAGTGTTTAGGAACAGCAACAAATTCACCACAAAGCGGAAGACCACATAGTCACAGAGTGGGGTCACCGAGTGCTGACAGGCATGGTGATTCCAAATCTGAAGAGATCCAAACTGCCACTGGCATTAATATCAGCAAAAACTGCATCAGGATGTGTTTCCATGGCCGAGCAGCTCCTTGCAAGTCTTATATCACCAAGTACAATGCCAATGCCAAGTGTCAGATGGAGTGGTGTAAAGCACGCTGTCACTGGACTCTGTAGCAGTGGAAACATGTTCTGTGGAGTGACGAATCACACTTCTCCTTGAGTCTGGATTTGCCGGATACCAGGAGAACGTTACCTGCCTGAATGTATTTTGCCATCTGTAAAATCTGGTGGAGAATGGATAATGGTTTATGGCTGTTTTTCAGGAGGCCATTACTAATCCCCTTACTTCCATTGAAGGGAAATCTTAATGCTTCACCATACCAAGACATTTTGGACAATGCTATGGTTCCAAATTTGTGGGAAGAGTTTGTAGAAGGCCCTTTTCTATTCCAGCAGGACTGTGCCCTAGTGCTCAAAACAAGGTCCATAAAGACATGGTTGGATGAGTTTGGTGTGGAAGAACTTGACTGGCCTGACCTAAATCCCATCGAACAAATGCTCTACTGGATGAATGGGCAAACATTCCGACAGAAACACTCCAAAATCTTGTGGAAAGCCTTCCCGGAAGAGTAGACGCAGTTATAGCTGCAAAGGGGGACCAACTCCATATTAATGTCTATGTATATAGAATGCAATATCATTACAGTCCCTGTTGGTGTAATAGTCAAGTGTCCAATACTTTTGTCCATATATATATATATATCAGAGATGCTCACAAGTCTCTGAGCTAGAGTCCAAGTCAAGTCTCAAGTCTTTGAGCTAGAGTCCAAGTCAAATCTCAAGTCTCTGAGCTAGAGTCCAAGTCAAGTCTCAAGTCTCTGAGCTAGAGTCCAAGTCAAGTCTCAAGTCTCTTGTCGTTATAATAAGTGTTGCATCAAGTACAGCGACCCATCCAGGCTGCTTAGAACACTGCATAGCTAAGAAATTCAAAGCATGCAATATGTTATTATGACTCCTTTATTTATTAGCATACAGTATCAGCTTTGATTTTGGTATATAATCAGTGCAAACAGGCTATTGCAACATGACAAAAACTGAATTTTATTAGGTTTAGTGGCAACATGTTACAATGTTAACATGGTACAATTTCTGGTAAGCTACGTTTTGTTATTATTGCTTGACACAAATTTCACGATTTCAATTCAATTAAATTCTTGTGATTTGATTTAATATTTGGATAAATATTAGATACACAATATAGGTGTTCATTTTTCTCAAGAAAAAAAAATCTCACCTAATGATGTAAACAGCTGGTAGTATTACTTAATGTTAAAAATAACTCAAATTAAATATAATGCGTTTTTTTATTATAATAACAACTTTAGTAAAAGTAAAATAAAATACGTCAAGTAAAAATATAATAAATATGTAATATAGTACACATATTTAGCAAAATACTCTCTATAGCTCTTTTTTTTCTAGCCACTAACGTGCTATAGCCCATATTATGTCATCAAATGGCTTTTCTGAGGTAAATGTTATGTGACATTGTTCTCCAGCTGTTTTATTGACCCCTTTCCGCGGATGAAAAACACTGATTGATCGATATTATGTATGAGGATGGAATATACATTTCGGTAAGTTGTACTGTATCTTTCAACAGTGTTTGTGTTTATTTACTATTAGCTAGTAGAAAGGGTCGGTTCGCACGTGCCGTTAGGGATCTGTCACGTCACGTTTACAAGCGCCAAAACGGTATTTATTGTTTGAATTTCGTAATAGAATTGACAGAATTTGAGAGCTGAGCAATGAAGTAAGTAACAACCTGAGTAAGTAACCTACTCTGTCTAGTCTGTCGGTCTCCGTGTCCTCTTTGCTTCGCGATTTTTCTGTGCGTGAGAAAACGGATGTGTGGTGTGAGAGCGTGTGAAAAGTGTCAATCGCGTGAGTCTCACAGTGAATGCATGCGTGACAGTTGGCAGCTCTGTTGAAGTTTTTAAACCCAAAGCTTACGATGAATGGCACAGCAGCCAGCGGCCGGTGCAGTCGACGTGTTTGTTGTCCTCTCATGTGTGGCCGCGCGCAGCAGATAGTACTTCACGTGTTACGTAGGCAGGTTATAGGTAACGAAGGGAGGGGAATAACAGCGAGCTCATCAGACGTTTCCTAAAAATAAACATTGTTCACGAGTCCCGCAACTCGAGTCCGAGTCGAGTCTGAAGTCTTTCGAGGACGAGTCTCAAGTCGAGTCTGAAGTCACTGTGTGTGCGACTCAAGTCCCCATCTCTGATATAGATATATATATACATATATATATATATATATATATATATATATATATATATATATATATATATATATATATATATATATATATATACATATATATACATATATATACATATATATATTATGCATATTCTATAATAAAATAATATTTCTAATTATTAATACAGTGAGTCTAAAATGATTAGTCTAAAATAAAATAATAAACATGCCACCAGACCAAATCATATGATCTGAATGCGGACAGAGAACCCCTGAGGCTGAAACTGTTCCTGCAATGATTATTTTCAATGATCAATGAATACCCTATAATCACTCCTGTGCAAAAGATTCCTGAAATGCACATTGCTGTTGTCAGTTTGTTTTCTACTTTCTTGTTTTCTACATAAAGCGGCAAAGGTGCAACATGATTATTAATATGCATTATTTCTCTTCCTTTCTCTCTCAGATGACTCTCTGTACGAGTCTCCAGAGCCTTTCCTGACAGATGACTCCAGCAGTGGTTGGGCATTAACGCCCAGCCTGTGGCTCATGCTTCCGTTGCTTCTGCTTCTGTGCCCCTCATAGCATTATAATCCACTGAGCCTGACCACGCCCAACCTGCCCCACCCCATCATACATCACAATGACATGCCCTGCCCCATAAGATCTGGTGTCTAGCCAACAAACATTGCTCCTCACCTGCTCTTTGCACTGTTGAAATGGATTTTTACCAACCCTGCAACCCGGCTGGACATCCGAAAACCATCTCTAATTTACAATGACAATATGCCTCACCCAAATGCCCAAATATGGGCATTCCTGCATAGGCTTTCTTGCTCACTGACAAAAGACATGTGACGTGCCCAGCCCAGACATGTGACATGTTTTCGGCCGACATCCCACTATCATCCGCGTGTCAAGATTCAAGCGACTGTCATCTGAATCTCTCTGTTTGTCTGCATTAACCACTACCTGAGCATTTACTGTCATCTGAGCTCAGTTTTCACTATTGTGAGATTGTAAAAGTGTGCGAGTAAGTTTGTGCTTGTGGGTGCACGTATGCCAATGTTTGCATATGAACAGATGTACAGAGCAGTCACAGTCCCTTAAAAAATTACTAGAAAAAAAAAAAATATTACTCATTGAGAGAAGGAGACAAATCTATCTGTGAATCTGCCAAAGACACTACTTATAACTTTTTTTAATAGGGGGAGTGGGGCAAATACTGGCTTTGGGAAGAGATTACATGCAACCATGGAACATTTCAGGCTTTTAGATTCATGGGAGGGGAGTGACAAATGACAGTGTAGATTTTTCTATATAATTATCTTTTTTGTCATACAAAAAAAAAAAACAAGAATGTTGCGTAGATTAAAAAAACAATAGCTAAATATGGCCTTTTTTCACTGGTGCTCAATCTGAAATGAGTTTGTCTGTCTCAAACTGCAAAAATAATATTAAGAATCTTCTTAGTGAGTATTTTTGACTTGTTTTCCAGTAAAAATATATTATAATAATATTTATTTACCCCATTAGAAAATTATGCAGCCCCTAAAGTGACAGAAAAAAAAGACTTTCACATGAGTGCATATTTTGCATATGCACAAGAAACTTTTCTCTGAAAAATTTTTTGTTTGCAAGTGCAACAGAATTAAACATTTTCTCGGTCACACTCACTATGTCAAGAGAACATAATTTTTTTTTCAAAAGTTTTCCATATGTACATATTTCCAAATTTATTTATTTTTTTTTTTAGCAAAATGAACAAGAAAGTTTTTCATGAACACAATACATTTTTCATTCACATGTGCAACACACACACACACACACACACAAAAAAAGTTTTTTGTACATAAGTAGAATGCCACTTTAGGGGCTCCATAACAAATAATTTTCTGTTTTCGTTTGTTTATATTAAGCATAAATCTAACACATTTTTGTGAGGTTTACACTTAAAAAAAAAAAAAAAAAAAAATGAGTTCAAGAAATATCCTCTGAAAACATCCTCTTAATATCTTACGCAGTTTTACACAACACAAAAATACAGATTAAGAGAATGAATTTTTGCAGTGTATACAGTGCCAATTGGAAGAGGGGTGTCTGTGTCAAAGAAGTGTTTGTTGTCAGGTCTCCTTTCTTAACTTTTGTCCCAGCCTGTGTCGCTCTCTTGTTCTCTTTGTATCTGCCTCTCTCTTTCTCTCTAGCTGTCATTTATGAATGTGGTCTTTTCTATGTGCCGCTCCGTCACGCATAGATCTCCCACACTTGCACTTGCTCCCTTTATCCGTGCTGAGAAGAACCGCTGAATAAGAGGCCTCAGGACCCTGAGCGCCAGGTAACTGTGACATCATGACATCACAGGCTTTGGCGTAAAGACTGACGGACCGAGGCCTTGCACTGCAAATAGAAATGCTACATAACATGACATAGCACTTCTGTTTTGTGACAATTTCATGAAAAAAAAAATAAATGAACAGAAAGGAGAAACTATAAAGATGTGGGAATATTTGTGCTTTGGAATTGTTTTGTGACTGTAATAATATATGTCATGAAGATTTCAAGGCAAGTCGGCATGGATTGTCTAAGAGAATGAAAAACTTTTTTTTTTAAATGTCTGTTGGAACTTTTATATTTTACTTATTCCTGTGTTATTTTTAACTTTGCAAAAGAGCAACAGAAATTATTCATATGTGATATGAAATTATAATGTAGACCCTTGAATTATTAGAGCAACGATGGTACCAGTTCTGCAGTTAAATGAGTCTAGACAAGTCAGATGTTGCTGTTGTTGTTGTTGTTGTTGTTTCCTGCTTGTATCACGATGCATTCTGGTACATGTAGTCCTGAATATTTTTTTTTTTCTCCAAGTGCTACTATGAGATTATTTTTATTTGTTAATCATGTGGATAAAACATATTTTGAGTTTCTATAAAATGTTCAAATGCTCTGGCAAAGGACAACTACAAGAAAAAAAAAAAAAGGAAAGAACTGAAATAAAGCTTTTTTTGTTTAAAAAATGATTTTTTATTTACAGATTGTGAAATGTGAGTTTGTATAAATCTGTGTGGAATTGAATGCATGATATATATATATATATATATATATATATATATATATATATATATATATATATATATATATATATATATATATATATATATATATATATATATATATATATATATAATACTTTTTTTGTTTTTGAAAAGTGCGTATTCAAAACTTTGGGATATTTTTTGAAAAACATTAATACTTTCAATAAGCAAGGATAAAAAAGCTGTTCTTCTTAACTTTCCATTCTTCACTGAATTCTGGAAAAAAAAAATGCAACACGGTTTCTACAAAAACAGCACAACTGTTTCAGCAATGACAATAATAAGAAATGTTTCTTGATCATGTAGATCTTATTTATGTAGGATCATGTGACACTGAAAACTAGAGTAATGATGCTGAAAATTAAGCTTAGCCATCACAAGAATACATTTCTTTTTGAAATAAATTAAAATAAAAAGTTCACTTAACTTGTAAAATTTCACAATATTAGTTTTACTGTATTTTTGACCAAATAAATGCAGCCTTAGTGAGCATGTCACTTCTTTAAAAAAAAATTAAAACCTTTCCAACCCTACTTCCTAGAGCATCCTAATGGAACCTCTCATAACATTTTACCTAGGCTGCAAACTTAGCATGTTGTATACACTGAAACATTGTTTGCTATTTTTCAGTATTGAGTGTAATTAAAGTTTAAGATTATATAACATTAAATATATATGTGTCTTTTACATCATTTTAGATTATTGTCACTGGCTTTCTTGTAGTGGATTCTGGGATTGCCTTCTCAAATGATTTCAGAACAGATTTTATGTCTTGATGAAATGCTCCCTCTGTAGGCAGCTCACTTGGTTTGGACTTTGCAGTGTCCCAAAACCCAAATTTAGAGAAAGTCTAATCTGATGAAAAACATCTTATTCTATCATAAAAAAAAAAAAAAAAAAAAAAAAAAATGCTGATCAAACAGTGTTAACTTGTATTTTGATAAAAGCAAAGGATCTCAGACCAGGCCAAATGAGCTCCAGAGACATCCTCAAAGATATGGTAATATATCAATCACACAGAAACCAGACAACATGAAAGATCTTCCTTTGATTTTTATGTTTCCAACTTGCGGGGAGGGGGTGGGGGGAGTGTGTAGGGGGTGGGGAAGAAAGATTATCCATCAATTTAGCAGTGTAATTCAATAACTTAATCCCCGCTGGCCTTGTAACCCTCTGGGACTCTGAAAACTTCACTTTGCACTGACAACACATTTTCCATTTCTAGATGTCTCTTGCTCTTGCTCTGTTTGTCTCTCACTGACACACACAGACACCTTGTGTCCAAAGGCTTTACTATTTGAGAAGGGATGGCAGTAAATGCACCTGAACGGCTATAGTTTGCAGTAATGTTTGTAAGAGGGTCAGAAAATGGAGGCTGATAGGACTGAGTGCTGAGCTTGGTCTCATGCAGTGATGGAAACCACAGTGCCATGGGAGTCTTACTGAGGTGAGATGCTGAGGAGAGATGGGGGGTAATTGTGCACAGATTTGGACAATTTTCCCCCAATTTGGTATTATCTGTTTCCTACCAGACAGCTGAAACAGAAAATGATGGAAGATTCTAGAAAATACCCCTTTCCGTGACACTAGGGCCTCATGGAAATTACACATCATGTCATCCATAATGCATCACATTATGGAATAGGATTGATACATTACTAAATATGGTATGTATGTATGGCTTATAATTCACCATGTGGAAAACATTTTGTGTGTGTCAAATGTCATTAACATCAAGTAAAATGGATTGACATTGATGTTTTTTGACATTGATGACATTGAGGCATTCATCGCCAAGAAAACCTTATAACATGCAATTTGTTTCATTTGTGTGGGACCTACATTTATAATCTTTCAAACAAACATAGTAAACTACTAGAAAAGGGAACAATTTTACATTTCGCACCACAGGTGATGAAGTTCATTTAAAATAATAAAGGTTTAATTCAATTATCCGCTTCATTTGCAAGAGGTCAAATGTTAAACTGGGGTGAACCAATGTAGGATTGGTTTGGAATAGCATACTTCCTAGCACTGCATTAAGTATATACTATGCACAGAGTATATTTATGCATGAAATATCTACATAAGTAGTAAATAACTAGAGGGCACTCTGTGGAATATTGTATCTAGCATTGCAATGATCTCGACATGACCTTCCATTTAATGACAAATTTATCGTCTTTGTTTTTTCAGACTGCAAAGAGTTTATTCTTTTATCTTCTATTTATTTATTTATTTATTTTTACAGCAAATTGGAATTGAAAAAGAAAAAAACATTTACAAGATGGTCAGCACTCACTGAATTAAACATGGCAACATGAGGTCATTAGCATTGAGCTCTTAGGTATTTATACATAAAGTGTTGTAATGCATTAATTTTTCCATGTTTGAATCGATATGCAAATGTACAAGTTCAACATTGACAGTATCTAAAACGTATCACTATCAACGAAAACTAAAATGTTGTGAATCCTCCAAAGTTAATTGTATATTGGGTTCATACATTTGTTTATTATGATATACCCAGCTTAAGTAAGTTCAGTGATGTTTCGTTTTTGTTTTAAAAAAGTTATTAATTTAGCTAAATTATATATATATATATAGCCGCTCTGGAGTAAACCGTGATGTCATCGTCCAGCTCAGTTCAGTTCTTGTTTAATAGTGTCAATGCAGGCAGATCAATATTATTGTTGAATATTAAATTAAATGTTAAATTTAATGTCCCCAGCTAAGCAAGCCAAGCTAATGGCAACAAAGGTGGAAAAAGGCAACAGTGGCAAGGAACCAAAACTCCATCAGGTGGCAGAATGGAGAAAAAAACAGTCGGAGGACCTGGGGTCCGTTCTTCGTACGTCGCTAACTCACTTTGATTGTTGGCGATTTGGCATGATCTTGGATTGTTTGGTTCTTCAACGCACATCCTGGACTTGCTGTCATAGCAACATGTGCGCAAACTTAAACCTGCTCGGGAGCAGGCTTATTTCATGTTAACAGGATTAGATCCCGGCTTCATAAACGGAGCTGATACGGGAAGTCCAGCACAGCGCGATAGTGCACTTTCTTTCTGAGATATATATTTTTTCTCGTGATTCGTGTGATTGTCTTTTTTGTCGCTTTTATGTTTAAAAAACAGTTTTAGTTTTTTTTTTTGTTTTGTTTTTTGTGGCATTTCCAAGCCACTTAAGACCCAATGTTGTAAAGCAGTTTTTTTTTTTTTTTTTTTTTGGCTATCATAATTTTTTATGAAGATCATACAATCATGACCATGCCGATTACAGATATGTCACTCAGGCTTCACTAACGTGATTGATACCATAGACTATAGTCTACCATAGACTGCCATCAAGGCCTCAATGAAGGGGATTATGTGAACAGAAAGGGGATTCACAATGTAAATGTGCAGCCCAGTTACTATTGTGATTCTTAATATTCCAGATTAGTAATATTATATCAAATTTTAAAAAAAAGGCAGTTGACTAAAATCTTCCATATCACAAATGTGAAAGCAAAATGGCCAGGATCTGTGTATGACTTAAGAATTTTCAGAGATTCACATTTATGCACATTATTTGAAAGTGGTAAGGAAAGTTCACAATTAAATATCAAGCTCACTGTATTACAAACACTTATGCTGATCCTAACAGAACGTCTCGGTTACGGATGTAACCCTCGTTCCCTGAGTAGGGAACGGAGACGTTATGTCGGATGACGACGATTGGGGTTTCGCTTAGAAAGCCTCTCACCTTCGAGAATATAAAACGAGCCAATGGCAATGAAATGCCATGGGTCTGCGGAATTTGCATAGCGTATCTCCGCCCACCGCAGGGGGTATATAAGGAAGTACGCTGCAACATGCAGATATGTCTTCGCTGAGGAGCCGAGACTGAACTCAGGCGTTTTTCAGAGATACAGCGGAAGTGGCAGGAAGACGTAACGTCTCCGTTCCCTACTCAGGGAACGAGGGTTACATCCGTAACCGAGACGTTCCCTTTCGTGGTCACTCCGAGTTACGTCGGATGACGACGATTGGGGTTCCAGTCTAATCACGCCACCTCGGCTGTCATCCAGTGCCCTGCGTAAGTCTGAGCTCCCTGTTGTGAGACTAGCACGAACGAAGGAGTCCTACTTAACACAGGAATACCAAGGTACACTGGGAAGCATATCTCAGAGGAAATATGCAATTATGCCCAACCCTAAGGGGGGGACTTGGAATACACATATGACCCAGAGGGCTGCATATGGAGTATCACTGGGGTGTCCAACCGCAGGTGGAATATTTAAACCCCAGGGGTGGCAAGATGGCTTGCCAAGGGAAAGGCACACGCTCAAAAAGAGACTTACAGTGGAATACACATGTGGGGGTCGCCCAGAGGGGGGACCATGCACATGGAGGCACCTAGTCAAGCGCAAAAGCTGCGTTATGGCAGAATGGCATAAGTCAGGCGTTGACGTAACCAGTGCTGGAGGAAACTCAGAGCTTATCAGACTCACCTGAGAAGATAATCGCACGTATCCCGTCCGTGGAGAGGAATGGCGAGCAAGCGAAGACACCTGAGCAGAATCTAGTACCGGCTGGTTGAAGCGAGTACATGGGAAGAAACTGGCTCTACTCGAAGATTATAGAATCTCGCGAATGTGTTGGGTGTCGCCCAGCCTGCAGCTCTACAAATGTCTGTTAGCGAGGCGCCATGTGCTAGAGCCCAAGAGGAAGCCACACTACGAGTGGAGTGGGCTTTCACACCAAGGGGGCATTGACGACCTTGCTGCTGGTATGCCAAAGCAATGGTATCCACTATCCAGTGAGACAACCTTTGCTTTGAGAGAGCCTTTCCCTTCAGCTTCCCACCATAACAGACAAAGAGCTGGTCTGAGGTCCTGAAACACCGCGTTCTGTCTATGTAAGCACGAAGGGCGCGTACTGGGCAGAGCAGTGCCAAGGCTGGGTCTGCCTCCTCCAAGGGCAGCGCTTGCAGGTTCACTACTTGGTCTCGAAAGGGTGTGGTAGGAACCTTGGGCACATATCCAGGCTGGGGTCTCAGGATCACGTGAGAGTTAGCCGGCCCGAATTCCAGGCACGTTTCGTCAACCGAAAATGCCTGCAGGTCCCCTACCCTCTTGATGGAGGCCAATGCAACCAGGAGCGCTGTCTTCATAGACAAGAACTTAAGCTCTACTGATTGCAAAGGCTCAAATGGAGCACTCTGCAGGGCAGTTAGAACCACTGAGAGGTCCCAAGAGGGTACGAGGGGAGGACGAGGAGGATTCAGTCTCCTCGCTCCCCTCAGGAACCTGAAGATCAGGTCGTGCTTTCCCAGAGACTTACCATCAACTGCGTCGTGATGTGCGCCAATGGCGGCAACATACACTTTCAGGCTGGAGGGAGACAGCCTTCGCTCCAGCCCTTCTTTCAGGAAGGAAAGCACGACACTGATCGGGCATTTCGTGGGTTCTTGATGTTTAGAAGAACACCAGTTGACGAAGAGGTTCCACTTCAACGCATAGAGATGTCTCGTGGACGATGCTCTAGCGGAAGTGATGGTAGCCACCACCGCAGGTGGTAGGGTCCTCAAACCTGCCTCGTCCCGTCCAGGAGCCATACGTGGAGGTTCCAAAGATCGGGACGAGGGTGCCAAAGGGTGCCCCGTCCCTGAGAAAGGAGGTCCTTCCTCAGAGGAATTTGCCAGGGAGGTGCTATCGCGAGGAGTACTAGTTCGGAGAACCAGGTCCGGTTGTGCCAATACGGGGCAACCAAAATGACCTGCTCCTCGTCCTCCCTGATCTTGCGCAAGGTCTGCGCAAGAAGGCTCACTGGGGGAAACGCATACTTGCGTAGGCCCGCGGCCAGCTGTGCGCCAGTGCATCCGTGCCGAGCGTGCCCTCGGTCAGGGAATAATACAGGTCGCAATGGGACGAGTCGCGGGAGGCAAACAGGTCTACCTGTGTGTTGCCAAACTGATCCCAAATCAGCTGGACCGTCAGGGGATGGAGTCGCCATTCTCCAGCGAGAGGCTGAACTTGAGACAGCTCATCGGCCGCCTGGTTCAGGCGTCCCGGGATATAAATGGATCGAAGCGACCTCAGATGCTTCTGACTCCATATGAGGAGGTGGCGAGCGAGTTGCGACATACGGCTGGAGCGTAGACCACCCTGATGGTTGATGTACGCTACTGTTGCGGTATTGTCTGATCGGACTAGTACGTGCTGACCCTTGAGCAGCGCATGGAAGCGGTGCAGGGCGAGACGTACAGCCAGCAACTTGAGGCAATCGACATGCCAAAGGCGCTGGGGTCCTGTCCAGGAGCCCGCGGCAGCATGACCATTGCACATGGCGCCCCAGCCCGTGGTGGAAGCATCTGTTGATACAACAACATGCTGGGAAACTCGTTCTAAGGGCACTCCGGCCCGTAGAAAATTGAGGTTCGTCCACGGGGTGAAGGTCTGACGGCAGGCTGGAGCCACTGGGACTCGGAGCGTGCCGTGTTGCCATGCCCACCTCGGGACTCGATCGCGAAGCCAAAGCTGAAGCGGTCTCATATGAAGCAATCCCAGCGGCGTTACTGCGGCTGCGGATGCCATATGCCCCAGGAGCCTCTGAAAAAGTTTCAGTGGAACCGCACTCTTGCCCTCAAACTGACGAAGACAAGTCAGCAGTGACTGCGCGCGCTCGCTCGTAAGCTGTGCGCACAAGGCGACCGAGTCGATCTCCATACCGAGAAAAGAGATCCTCTGCACGGGGCAGAGTTTGCTCTTCTCCCAGTTGACCCGAAGGCCCAGACGAGCTAGGTGCCGGAGCACTAGGTCCCTGTGTTCGCAAACCTGGTCTCGAGAGTGAGCTAGGATTAGCCAGTCGTCGAGATAGTTCAGGATGAGAACCCCGTGTTCCCGGAGGGGAACAAGGGCTGCCTCGACGACCTTCGTAAAGACGCGAGGAGACAGGGCTAGCCCGAAAGGGAGAACCGCGTACTGGTATGCCCGCCCCTCGAAAGCAAACCGAAGAAACGGTCTGTGTCGAGGTAAAATGGAGACATGGAAGTAGGCGTCCTTCAGGTCGATCGCTGCAAACCAATCCTGCGGCCGCACACACTGGAGGATGTGTTTGGCCGTTAGCATCTTGAACGGCAGCCTGTGAAGGGAGCGGTTCAAGACGCGCAGGTCGAGGATTGGCCGTAACCCACCGGACTTCTTGGGTACAATGAAGTAAGGCCTGTAGAAGCCGGACTTCATCTCGGCTGGAGGGACAATCTCGATCGCACCCTTCGCCAGTAGGGTGGCGACCTCCGCTCTCATGACAGGGGCATTGCCACCGACCATAGTGAAGCGGACTCCCCTGAAGCGGGGAGGAGATATCGCGAACTGAATCGCGTAGCCGAATCTGATGGTTCTCGCGACCCAGCGGGACAGTCTGGGAAGCTCTAGCCAGGCCTCCAGAAAGTGCACCAGAGGGGTCATACGAACCACAGACGCACCGTGGGTGGGGCAGCGAGGCGGAATGACCGGCACCGACGAGGGTGGCATAGCGGCCCTGTGTGGGGGCACGGTCATTAACCGCGTCCTGCCAGAGAAGGCCAGGGGAGGGCGCGCGTCCCACGGGGGCGTGCTCTGGCAGGGGTCTGGCGACAGAGGGGGATTAGGGGAGCGTGGCCCGTGGGCGGCGCGTGCTGTCATCCACATCCTCTTGGGGCTTGGAGGAAGGGACATCTGTTCTTGAAACAAGAATTTCCCCCCCGGCCCTCCACCGGGGAAAGGAGTGGCCCTGCTACCAGCTCCTGAGAAGAACTGAGCCCTAACCCCAAGCTGCCCGTCTCAGAAGTGCTGCTTAGCATGGCGTTTAGCCGGCTAAGGGGCGGAGACAGACCCTCCTGCGACCTCCTCGTGCTGTGGGCCAGTGAAGGCTCGAGGGGAGGAACGCAGAGGGGCGGTGTCGGCGGGAAGCATGCTAAGGAGACCGCACGGACAGATGACCATCGGTGCAGAAGGTCCTGCGCCTGCTTATAGAGTGATCGAAGACTGTTGGGCGCAATCCTTAACCACACCGCCGACTAGGCTGCCCGTCTCAAGAGTGCTGCTTAGGCTGGCGTGGCAGTCTAAGGGGCGGAGACGGGCAGCGCCTCCCTCCTGCGACTTGCTCCTGCTCAGGGCCGGTGAAGACCCGAGGGGAGCAACCGCATGGAGGGGGCCTTGGCGGGAAGCAGACTAAGGAGACCACACGGATGGATGACCATCGGTGCAGGACCCAAGTCTACTTCAGGTGGTCGAAGCCACACCGCCAAAGAGCCCAGCCCGGGACATGGGGGAGCTTAGAAAATGAACTCTCAGACACTCCCACATCAACCTGGCTAAGCCCATGTCTGGACCACACTAGTGGACATCACCTGACCCAGGATCACGCAGGTGCTGATGTCGCCTGAGCGAGGTCGGCAGTGTGCGTGGCGGAACAAACCAGGCCGGGCATGGGAGGCATAGCGTCCCAGCATAGGGGTGTGGTTAGAATTTCCGCGTTCTGCCAGGGTTGGCCAGGGAAGGACTAGCGTTCCACTGCGGCCGGTTCGACAGAACTCCCGGGACAGCACTGCATCGAAGGCACAGGCGACACACAGCACTGCATGACCGTGCCACGATAGTGACAGGGAACATACAGACCATGATCGCTGTGCGATCGAAAGCAGCAAAGGCGGAGGACACCCGCGGGCCGCGAAAGTCACATGGAGTCTCGCGCAACGCAGGCGTCCTGATGCACGTCCGGGAGAGGCTTACAGCGCTCGGGGGGAGGGCGGGGCCACACAGCTCTGGATCGGTCCCGGCAACGATGGCACTCCCGTGAGAGGCAACGCAGTCGAAACTTCATTTCCAGAGGAATCAAGCCCGCCTTGTGATGCTGTGAGTGCATGGTCTGCGATGTGGAGGGGGGTGTGGCCCGAGGAATTGACTCGTCGGTTGTTGTGCCACACCAAACCCTCAGATCACCCTGGCCACCAGCCAAAGTATCCCTTCTCGAGGAAGAGATAAATTGGGGTGTGGCAGAGGGGACTCTACTCACATGGAGATCATTGAGTCTTGATCTATAAACATCGCGATGGTCATGTTCGCGCAATGAAAACATGACTCATCAACGAGCACTGCCGAGCGTGATTAAGCCCAACACGCAAAACAGCGCTCGCGACCGTTAGGCAGATGACTCACGCACACACATCCAGAAAATACACGGGCGAACCGTCTTGAAAAAGACGTGCCGCGTGCAGCTCTTTTAGAGAGTGGAAAAGCTCAGCAGAGTGCTGAAGCGCCCAGGGAGAAACACACTCACTGTCGGCAGATTACTGCACAAATCAGCAGCAGGAAATGCGATCTCGCTGGAAAGCGCCTTCACACCAACACACTGAAGAGCCGCTCGTCTCGAAGAGATTTGAGATAACACTCAAAAGGCTTGTAAAGGTGAAGTACTGAACTTGGCTCCGAAGCGAAAACATATCTGCATGTTGCAGCGTACTTCCTTATATATCCCCTGCGGTGGGCGGAGATACGCTATGCAAATTCCGCAGACCCATGGCATTTCATTGCCACTGGCTCGTTTTATATACTCGAAGGTGAGAGGCTTTCTAAGCGAAACCCCAATCGTCATCATCCGACGTAACTCGGAGTGACCACGAAAGGGAACTGCATTTTTTTCATAGGTGATTATGACATGTTCCTGCCTGCAGACAGGTGTTTTATGACCCCATTCCCTGACCCAAACCAGTTACAATGCAGCTCTTGCCAGAACAAGGGCACACAATGATATGAACTTTGGCTAACTAAAGGGAAGATTTCAGTGTCTGAAAAGTCTGAGGGTTGCACACCTGACAGGGCCTGTGACATTGTTGCATGTGCTATATTACACAACATTGCCACAAAAAAAAAAAACACTTTTCATTAAATGCTTAATAAAAGACAAATATGCTTAGTTCCTTGAGTTTTATTTCAATTGTTCTTTGTAAAGAAAAGCCAGTGGTCAGGTGCCTGCAACAAGAGATATTAGACACATGCCTCATGCAACAAATAAAAAGGAAAAGATATGTCTCCTCTGTCCGTGCAGACTCTTCTGGAGGCCTTTCTGTAGATGTGCAATCCTGTAACTTATATTGCAGCCATAAAGCATACAAGTTAAGTAAAGTTATTTATGCACTTGCAGGTAGGCTAGTTCCTCCATATGACAGTTATCTGATAGGGTTTATTCACTGTCCAGTGTAATGGAAACAAATTGACATTACAAAGTCTTATACTTTCTTTCCTTTGGAAAGTTAGAAAATGTCCACTTACTGCACATATTTCAGCCATCACTTTCTTGGGAACAGATACAAGTGTTGGTGTATTATGTAAAAGTGCACAAAAGAGGAAAACACAATGTCATTACAATGAACTACACTGGGGAAAAATGTGATCAATAACTCATGAACCATAGAACCGGTAGCTCCTTCTCTGAGCGAGTCAGGCTTTTACAGCCGTTACTTCCTCGTGCCCAAGAAGGACGGAGCTCTCAGACCTATCTTAGATCTGAGATATTTGAACAAAGCTCTCATGAGAAGACCGTTCAAAACGCTCACAACTAGACAAATCCTCACACAAATTCACCCGAGGGACTGGTTTATTTCTCTCGATCTGAAAGACGCTTACTTTCAGATTCAGATAATACCCCGTAACAGGCCATTCTTGAGATTCGCCTTCGACGGTCAGGTATATCAATACACCGTCCTTCCGTTTGGCCTGTCTTTAGCACCCCGTACATTCACGAAGTGCATGGATGCAACTCTCGCTCCCCTGAGAAATCAGGGTATGCGGATTCTGAACTATTTGGACGATTGGCTGATTCTGGCACAGTCAGAGATAGAGCTTGTATCTCACAGAACAGTGCTTCTCAGCCATCTGGAAAGCCTGGGTCTCACGGTCAACTGGACCAAGAGCTCATTACTGCCCAGTCAGTCAGTCTCTTTTCTGGGAATAGAGCTGGCCTCTGTGGCTATGACGGCCAGGTGTCGAACACGGTGCGCGCACGCTTGGCGTCTTTCCAGAAGGGCAGCATCGCTCCTCTGAAAACATTTCAGAGAATGCTAGGCTGTATGGCGTCAGCTGCAGCAGTGCTTCAGCTGGGCTTACTGCGTATGCGCCCGCTGCAACGCTGGCTGAATGCTCGAGTGCCTCACCAAGCCTGGGCTTCCGGCGGCATACGAATCAGAGTGACCCAGAGCTGCGTTTCAGCCCTGGAGCCCTGGTTAGCGGCCGACTGGTACCAGCGGGGAGTGACGATGGGAGCTGTCTCGTACCGAAAGGTCATCTCGACGGACACCTCCAACTTAGGTTGGGGCGCTCTTTTCGAGGGCAGGCCGGTCTTTAGCCTGTGGTCAGACCGGGAGAAACGCCTTCATATAAACTGTCTGGAGATAATAGCAGTCGAGAACGCGCTGAAGCGTTTCCTCCCAGACATACGGGGCCACCATGTTCTAGTCCGTACGGACAACATGTCTGTGGTGTCCTACGTGAACCGCCAGGGCGGTGTCAGATCCAGGAATCTCTGCGATCTAACAGAACGCCTCCTCGTTTGGGCTCAGCACTTGCTACGCTCGCTGAGAGCCGGGGATGTGCCGGGCCACCTGAACGACGGCCCAGACAAACTGTCCAGGGACAACGTTCCCCCAGGAGAATGGTCCCTGCATCCTCAGACAGTCCAGTTGCTATGGCGCCTTTTCGGCAAAGCCGAAGTCGACCTTTTCGCGTCAAAAGACAACGCTCATTGCCCAAAGTTCTTTTCAAAGAACGAGGACGCGCTGGCCCAAACCTGGCCCAGCTGCCCACAGTATGCTTTCCCTCCGATCTCGCTGTTACCACAGGTAATCAAGAGAATCAGGGAAGCGTGCCACTCGGTGCTCCTCATAGCCCCTCGATGGGAGAACCAAACCTGGTTCCCAGAGCTGATGCGGCTGTCACACGTAGCCCCATGGCCGATTCCGGTGAGGAGAGATCTTCTCTCTCAAGACGGCGGCTCAATTTGCCATCCCCATCCAGAGCGCTGGTCTCTGCATGCATGGATAATCAACGGATACCCGTTTATCTTGCCAGAAGGGGTTGTGAACACGATCACGCAGTCTAGAGCTCCTTCTGAGAGAAGGCTCAGACACGTCTAAATGGTCTGCGTTCTCCAAATGGTGCGCCGACAAAAATCTAGATCGACGTCGGAGTCGACGCGCGGCCAGTCAATAGGAAGGAACAAGCTCATCATCCGCTTCCTTAAGAGGAGCCAGGAGGATGAATCCCCTGCGGCCCCCGTCGGTTCCTATTTGGGATCTTTCTTTGATCCTAGAGGCCCTGAAAACATATCCTTTTAACCTGTTAAGCTGCAACCCCACTTTTGAAAAATCCCAAGAAATGACATACCCAAACTGAAACAGATACAGTTCATGAACCCTTTGTACTAAAAGCACAAGTATGATCTCATTTGAAAGCTGACACCTGGCAGTTTATTGTAAATGTAGAATTAATTATTGTCATAATGACAAAAATTGTTATAAATAGCTTCAAAGTTTTGTAAAGTTATTAGAAATTATTTTTTATGAAATATCCTCATGAAAATAAAATTGAAGTTGGCACTGGAGCAATCTAGAAATGCACTACAGCTAATGCCACATGTCTAAACATTTTATGTTTAAAATCTTAAGATAATAAGTCCAAAACTCTGTATTTAGTGAAATGTTTTTCAAGACCATGTCATGTGACTTTATTTTGATTTGACGCTAAGATGCTTCTGATGTTTATTGCCATCTTCTAACCATCTATCCAGTATATTGTCTTTATTGTTTTGTGGTGCAAACGAGCCCCATTCAGTCTCAGTCTCCCCCTGCACACATTCACACCTCTCCAGCCTGGTTATGGCTGTAAATATGCATTTCTTTTGTCTGCATTATAGTTACTAACGACTGGCTATTCACAGGCTATTCATATGGTTTCAGTCACTAATTTCTTTTCTCAAAGTTCACCCTTACATTTTAAACTGTATCTAATGCATTTCTTGAATAAAGAAACATTTCAGTAAGCATTCAAAAAATAATAAAAATATAACTTCTAGGTGGCAGGTGCACCTAGGGCTAGCTAGCATGTTAGCTTAGCACACCATCAATACACGACAATTTATGAGATTAAAACCATGTTTGTGCTTATAAACTTACTTTATAAAGCAAATCGAGTGTTTTAAATAATTTTCTGTGATCTAATTTGGCTTCAGATAAAAAATCAGACAGAAAATATACTATTGGATAGTGTTCTGCACAACGATTCTATATAGATTAGCATTACATTATAAATATAATCTATTATTATGGAAATACCTGGCATGGATTGAAAAACACAGGTAACTCAAATATCATAGCAAACATGTTTATTGTCTTCAAAATGTCTGTATCTGCATGTTACAGCCAGTTACAGTGCGATCTGTTGTTAGCTGTGTGTGTGTTCGAGGCTTCCTGGATTGTCACATGATTATGGCACTTCTTCATGTTCTAATACTGTGCACAGGGCGGCGAGGGCGCCCTCAGGCTATTGGTATGAATTGAAAACACATTAACAGAGTATGCAAACGCTCATAATGATTACATCGACGCATTTGGGTATAAATTCAATAAATATTATTCCTGTCTATAGAAATCTGATGTAAACCTATGAGAATATATCAATATTTCTCCAAATCTGCACATTTTTGAGCTAAAGCCTAGAACAGTGGTTCCCAACCCTGTCCTGAAGGCCCCCCAACACTACACATTTTCTTTGTCTCCCTAATCAAACACACCTGATTCAACTCATCAGCTCAATTAACCCATGTGATAATGAGCTGATGAGTTGCATCAGGTGTGTTTGATTAGGGAGACAAAGAAAACGTGCAGTGTTGGGGGGCCTTCAGGACAGGGTTGGGAACCACTGGCCTAGAAGGACGTTGTTTTGTGTATCGCTGTCATGACGACAGCACAGAGTTTTTTTATGAATGAAAGCGGCTGACGCGCATAATTCATATCAAAGGTATCGACTCATTTTTTCATTTCATAACTCCTGACACAAATTAAGAAATAACTGTCGCTATAAGTTTCTCAGAATACAATAGTGGTCAAATACTGAAACTTGAGTCTTATATCTTTTTAATGATGTATAGTTTGTCAAGGTATAACATTAAATCTGATAGTAACTTTGAACTATATATAAATAAAACCGCTTCAGTGCGCCCGCGCTCTGGCAATGGTTAACAGGTTAAACCATTAGATTCTGTGGATCTAAAATACCTCTCGCTCAAAACCGTTTTTCTGATAGCCCTGTCATCGGTCAAACGTGTGGGGGATCTACACGCGCTATCTGTTAGCACCGCGTGTCTCGAGTTTGGACCAAATGATTCTAAAGTCATCCTCAAACCGAGACATGGTTATGTCCCCAAGGTGATTGGCACTCCCTTCAGAGCGCAGGTCATCTCTCTATCGGCTCTGCCAGCATCCGGTAGCGAGGGCGATGATAACCTCCTCTGCCCTGTCAGGGCTCATTCCACTAGAGGCATGGCCTCATCGTGGGCTTGGTCCAGCGGGATTTCTATTCATGACATTTGTATGGCGGTGGGCTGGGCCTCCCCCTCTACGTTTGTTAGGTTTTATAACCTGGAAGTTCCCGCCTTGCAGGCTAGACTTTTGTCAGTCTAAGTGGTGTGTATGTTCTGCCCAGACTGTTTGTGTGCAGGCTACTCTCACGTGACTTTAGCTCTCCTTGTTGAGCTGCACTATAAGGGTTGATATTCTTTAATATGGACCGGCAGCGCCGCTCTGTATCCCCTACGGTGTGCTTATGTACATGTGCTGGCCCGCGTTGCTGGCCGCCTGATTCCCACTTATCTGCGTTCCCCGGGCTTCCCCTGGGACTCATGTAGTGGATGCTTGGTGCGCACGGAGTTGACAAGGGGTTCCCGTAGCGTAAGCAACTTACGCACTACGAGAGAACCTCTCGTAAGAGAACGTACTCGGTTACCTAATGTAACCTCGGTTCGCTCTAGAAGAGGGAACGAGAATTGCGTAACCTGCCGTGCTCGCGCCACGTGCTTATTTTGCTTCAGTCAATGAAAACCAGGGAAGCAGCCCCCGAGCCAGTCCTTTTATACACTAAGCCACTCCCATTCTGGCGGGCTGTGACGCGTGAGGGCGCGACGTCACGCAGGGCTCAGTGGCAGGCTGCTGCAGTTGCCGCAGGGCAGCAAATGAGCACGCTAGATAGCCTGCTATGGGTCTGCTGGCTGCTGCACTGCGTTGACAATAAATACAAAAATTAAGGATAATTTTTTGGCTTCATATCTCGAGAAATTATGACTTTACCCGTAGCGTAAGCAACTTACGCAATACTCGTTCCCTCTTCTAGAGAGAACCGAGGTTACATTAGGTAACCGAGTACGTTATAGGCCATCTGCATCTTCCCCCAAAATAAACGTTTTCTGTAAAGTAAGAATTTGTAAGAAAGTAAGAACACAAAATTGGTGTTCTTTATATTTTTTGTTTGTGAATTTAAATCACAATTTTAACCAGAAAAATCACAGTTATTTTTTGTACAGGAACCAAATGGCACTGATTAATCCTGCCGACTCAAAATTTTACAAAAGGTTTTTTTTTTTTTCTTTTTTTTTTTTGAGAGCGCTATACCAACATCAGCAAGCATGAACATGGAAAAATGAAAAAGCAAACACCTTGGAAATGACAGGTATGTTTAACAGGAACTGTTTGAAGAATGGCACAAATGTGTGCAAATGTTCAGGGTTGAGTTTCCCGATAACGTTGTCTCTTAGCGCGCTAAGAAGACTCTTAAGGTATAACTTAACTAAAGGTTTACCATTGCTAGGCGTGTTCCCCGAACCATACCTTAGGAAGCTGCTTAAGATATACCTTCTTACGTGCAACGTTACCCGGTGCTGTCCGTGGCAATGGTGCTGAATTGGTTGATATCGATGGCTCGAGAATCAATTATTCTCTTGTGCAGGGGCTGTTTTACTGCACTTTAGAAATAGTTGAAATTGCATTTATTAGGACTCATTGGATATTATAAAAAATAATCCAAACTATTAAAGGGTAACTAAACCACTGGTCAGAGCCTGACTCCACCCACTCTGCAATATTTGAAAAATGCTAGAAAAGTGGGCAGACCCCAGCGGAGATAGAGGGGACGAACCGAGGGGGCGTGCACCTGAGACCCGCAGTGACGGATTAATTGACAGCTGCTGTCAGACTCTAAAATGGAGAGTGACTCAGGGTCGCAAGACGACATAGAGAAGGCATACGATATGATGTGGAGAGAAGGATTGTTAATTAGAATGTGTAAATTAGGAATCAAAGGACGAATATATAGATGGATTAAGGACTTTTTACGAGGAAGATTAATACAAGTTAGACTAGGGAAGAGTTATTCAAGAAAATATATTGTTGAGAAAGGAAGACCTCAAGGGAGTATAAGTCCTTTATTATTCTCCATATTAATAAATTATGTTTTCAGGGAGAATGGGATGGGATTTTCACTTTTTGCGGATGACGGGGCGATTTGGAAGAGGGGAAGAAATCGTCTTGGTTACGTATGGTAACCCTCGTTCCCTGAGTCCAGGGAACGGAGACGCCTCGTCGGGGGAATTCCCCTGACGAATTGGGATCACGCTAGGGAGACCAACTGCCTTCGAGTGAATTAAAACGAGCCAATGAACATTGGCATGCAACATTTGCATTCCGCAGCCCGCCTACGAGTGCGGGTATAAAGGCGGAAGCAAGCGCATACACAAATGCTTTTCGCTGAGGAGCCGGACGGTGTCCAGTCCTCCGCGAAGGTACAGCAGCATGGCGACGGGACGAGGCGTCTCCGTTCCCTGGACTCAGGGAACGAGGGTTACCATACGTAACCGAGACGTTCCCTTTCGTCATCAGGGAACTCCGACGCCTCGTCGGGGGAGTTCCCCTGACGAATTAGGATCCCTACCAAAACGCCATGGTGCTGGCCCCTTCCAGCGCCCAGCTAAGCTACAGCCCTGCAGCAGTTTCCAGAAATTTTGCGGGAGCTAGCTAGGGAATCACACTGCTGTTCCGCAAGACCCAATCAGTGGATATTGGATAACACTGGGAAAGCGTGCCCGTCGCCAAGGAAAATAATAATGGGGGGGAACGCTGCGGAAGCTGAGGAGGAGTGAGGAGCGTACTCAACAGGGACAACAGAATGAGTCTGTCAAGGGGAAGACACGGCTGAACTGCACGTGGCAATCATGGGACGCCACAGGGACCACTGGAAAAGGCACCCAGTCTACTAGCAACTCCTTACTGAAGGTAGCAGACCTGGTGCCGGGCGGTCCGCAACGCCTGGCACCGGAGGGGGTGATGGAGGAACTCACGTGGTTAGCCGTTTGTTGGGTAACCAAACGGAGCGAAAAGACGCACGTATCCGCTCACGGAATGGCGTCGCAAGCCGACACACCTATTCCCTCTAATTACTGGCCGTAGCAAGTACTCGGGAGGAAACAGGCTCCACAAGTAGGCTATAAATCCTAGCGAACGTGTTCGGTGTCGCCCAGCCCGCAGCTCTACAAATGTCTGTTAGCGAGGCGCCTTGTGCCAGAGCCCAGGAAGCGGCAACACTCCTAGTGGAGTGAGCCCGCAACCTGGGTGGGCAGGGCTCACCCTGGGACTCATAAGCCCTGGTGATAGCATCCACTAGCCTGTGGGCTAACCTCTGCTTGGAGACAGCCTTCCCCTTCTGCTGGCCTCCATAACAAACAAAGAGCTGATCTGAGGTCCTGAAGCTTTGCGTTCTGTCTATATAAACCCGGAGGGCCCGGACGGGACAGAGAAAAGCTAGGGCTGGGTCTGCCTCCTCCTGGGGCAGCGCTTGCAGGTTCACTACCTGGTCCGCGAAGGGAGTGGTAGGAACCTTGGGCACATATCCGAGTCAGGTCTCAATATAACATGAGAAAGGCCAGGCCTGAACTCTAGGCACGATTCGTCGACCGAAAAAGCCTGCAGATCCCCTACCCTCTTGAAGGAAGCCAATGCTAACAGGAGCGCTGTCTTAATGGACAGGATATTAAGCTCAACTGTCGTCAAAGGCTCAAAAGGAGGACTTTGGAGCGCTCTAAGCACTAAAGTTAAGTCCCAAGAGGGTACAGGGTGCAAATCGCGAGGTGGATTTAGCCTCCTAGCACCCTTGAGGAATCTGATGACCAGGTCGTGCTTCCCCACGGACTTACTGTCAACTACATCGTGATGTGCGGCTATTGCGGCAACATACCCTTTGAGAGTGGAGGGAGACAGCCTTCGCTCCAACCCCTCTTGTAGGAAGGAGAGCACGACTCTGACCGGGCAAGTTCGTGGGTTCTCCCCGTGGGAAGAACACCAGCCGACGAACAGGTTCCACTTCAGAGCGTAGAGGCGCCTCGTAGAGGTCCAAAGGTCTGGACGTGGGTGCACTAGGGTGCCCCTTCTCTGAGAAAGTAGGTCCCTCCTCAGAGGAATCGGCCAAGGAGGGGCTGTCGCGAGGAGCATGAGTTCTGGGAACCAAGTTGGGCCGGGTTGGCCAATACGGGGCCACCAAAAGGACCTGCTCCTCGTCCTCCCTAACCTTGCACAGGTTCTGTGCAAGAAGGCTCACTGGGGGAAACACATATTTGCGTAGGTCCAAGGGCCAGCTGTGTGCCAGGGCATCCGTGCCGAGAGTTCCTTTGGTCAGGGAGTAATACCACTGGCAATGGGTCGTGTCCGGAGAGGCAAACAGGTCTACCTGTGCGGCTCCGAAGATTCGCCAAATCAGCTGGACCACCTGGGGATGGAGTCGCCATTCTCCCAGAAGGGGAGGCTGATGTGAAAGCTCGTCGGCCACATGATTGAGCTCCCCGGGGACATGAACGGCACGAAGCGACCTCAGATGCTTCTGACTCCATAAGAGGAGGTGGGAGGCGAGTTGCGACATACGATGGGAGCGTAGACCACCTTGTTGGTTGATGTACGCAACGGTCGCAGTGCTGTCCATATGGACCAGTACGTGCTTGTGTTTGAGAAGGCCCTTGAGGCGACACAAGGCTAAGCGTACTGCTTGCAACTCTAGGCAGTTGATGTGCCAATGCAGTTGGGGCCCCGTCCACAGACCCGAGACTGCATGCCCTTTGTACGTGGCCCCCCAGCCCTTGGCAGAAGCATCTGTGAATACAACAGCATGCCTGGAAACCTGGACTAGGGGCACTCCGGCCTGTAGAAACACAGGATCCGACCAAGGGGTGAAGGTTTGGCGACAGTGCTGGGTGACTTTGACCCGGAATGTGCCGCTCTGCCACGCCCACCTCGGGACTCGATCGTGAAGCCAGTGCTGGAACGGTCTCATATGCAACAGGCCGAGCGGCGTTACTGCGGCTGAGGCTGCCATATGCCCCAGGAGCCTCTGAAACTGTTTCAGTGGGACCGCTAACTTGCCTCGAAAAGCACTGACTGGACGCGTTCCTCTGTGAGGCGCGCAGTCTGGGTGACCGAGTCCAGTTCCATACCGAGATAAGAGATCCTCTGCACAGGGGAGAGTTTGCTCTTGTCCCAGTTGACCTGAAGCCCCAACTGACTGAGGTGCCGGAGCACCATGTCCCTGTGATCGCACAACACATCTCGCGAGTGCGCCAGAATGAGCCAGTCGTCGAGATAGTTGAGAATGTGAACGCCTTGTTCTCTCATGGGAACAATGGCCGCCTCCGCGACTTTCGTGAAGACACGGGGTGACAGGGCCAGCCCGAAGGGTAGGACCTTGTACTGATATAGTACAAGATATAGTTCTGTGTCGGGGAAGAATCAAGACATGAAAGTACGCATCCTTCAGGTCGATCGCTGCAAACCAATCCCGGGGACGAATGTATTCGAAAATGCGTTTCTGCGTGAGCATTTTGAACGGGAGCTTGTGCAGGGCCCGATTCAATACTCGCAGGTCCAGGATTGGCCATAACCCACCACCTTTCTTGGGTACAATGAAGTAAGGGCTGTAAAACCATGACCTCATATCGGCTGGAGGGACCGGCTCGATCGCGTCCTTCGCCAGCAGGGCGTCGATCTCTTTCCACAAGATAGGAGCATCCACTGGACGCACACGGGTGAAGTGGATGCCCTTGAACTTGGGAGGCCGGCGTGCAAAGTGAATTGCATAGCCGAGCCGGATGGTGTGGATGAGCCAGTGCGACGGCCTCGGGAGCGCTAGCCAGGCTCCGAGAAACTGCCGCAACGAGCCCACCCGCACGGCACGCTGAGCGGCTCAAGTCTTTACGAGAAAGAGGAGACGAACAACGTGCCGACGTGGTCATGCACTCATGAGAGAACATGAACCACCCATGAACACAGTCTCAACACACTGATTAGGCATGTGAAACAGTGATCGTGGCCGTCAACCAGGCATGCAAGACAGTGAACGTGGCCATCGCCTCGATGACACGGCACGCTGGGCGCTCAAGCCTGCAGGCAAGGCGAACAACGTGCCGCTTAGGCATGTGAAACAGCGATCGTGGATGTCAATGAGGACAGGAAATGATCACATCCAGAAACACACGAGTGAAACGTCATCCTGAAAAGGACGCAATCTTCACTCGTGTTGCTCTTTCAGGAAGAAAGTACTCTCTTTATTGTGCTGAAGCACACAGGGATCCAACGCGGCAACACAGCGGGGAAACTGCAAGCCCGCTGTGCGCACTCAACCGTTTACCAGCTGTGAAAACAGCTTTTGAATTAACAGCGTGTAGACGCAGCCGGCAGACAGGAATCGCGTGGTCACAGAAACGCCGTCTCACCAACACAGAGAGATCCCCTCCCGAAACAGCAGACTCGTAGAGCGTAAGAACGATACAATCTTAAAGCTCATTCACTCAGAGAGGACACAACTGGTCGGCTCCGAAGCAAAAAGCATTTGTGTATGCGCTTGCTTCCGCCTTTATACCCGCACTCGTAGGCGGGCTGCGGAATGCAAATGTTGCATGCCAATGTTCATTGGCTCATTTTAATTCACTCGAAGGCAGTTGGTCTCCCTAGCGTGATCCCAATTCGTCAGGGGAACTCCCCCGACGAGGCGTCGGAGTTCCCTGATGACGAAAGGGAACTGAAATTTATTGTTAAAAAGCTACAGGAAGCTATTACGAAAATAAAGGGAGTGTTCATATAAATAGGGGTTTAAATTCTCAGTAGATAAGACAAAGATAATGTTGTTTACAAAGAAAAGAATTGGTACTGAGGTAAAACTAAAGTTATATAATCAAGAATTGGAAAGAGTGAAACACTTTAAGTTTTTGGGGTTATGGTTTGATGAGGGAATAACATAGGATGTACATATCCAGAAAGTAATGGACAAATGTAGGAAGGTGTTAAATGTTATGAGGTGTTTGGTGGGTAGTGATTGGGGAGCTGACAGAAATGAAAGCGTAAGCGAAAGTTCTACCAGAAAGACTTCACTGCCACGTCATTAATTCATAATTCCACGCTACCAATCACAGCTTGACATCAAATATAAAAGACTGATCTTACCGTCCCATTTTGCTGCCCGCAGGTGTCGTAGCAAAGTTTTCTTTTCACGCGCATCCGTCACGCAGCTCAACATGTCGATCAAAAACGATCGTAGACTTTGTCTTCTCTGATTCAGATGAAAGCAGCCGCATTCAAACTAGGGAATCTCCCTGGTCCCAACTGCCCTCTGAGAAAATCGTCAGTATCCTGGAAGAGAGTGGGTTCCCAGTCAGCAATGACCTCTCAAGGAACGATCTCATTCTCCTGGCTTCAAACACCCTGGGCACCTCTGCTGCCTCACCCGAGGATGATCCTCCAGCCATTCTGGCTCCAACCCCTCAACCCAAACCAGCAGGCAGGAAGCGCTCCGCCAAGTCCTCTTCACCAGCTCAAGCCAAAAGGCCTAAAACCTCTGCACCAACAACTTTGCCTAATCCTGGAACAGAAGGATTCAACACGCAGCTCGTAAAAGCTATCCAAGGTCTCACCGATACGGTCAAAGGCTTTGAAAGTAGGCTAGGAGTGTTTGAGTCCGCTTTTGCCTTGAAAACAACCGGATTACCTATGCCATCTTCATCTCCAGACTTATGCTCTGCCTTCTCCACCTTTCCCGGCGTGGCTGATCAGCCTACGGGTCCCTCCACGTCCACCGCTTCGGTTTTCATCCCATTCTCAGATCGGGCGCCATTTCCGAATGCTGCCACGTCAGCATCTACTCCGCTCTTCAACCTCTCCACGGCTACACAAGCTCAAAATTTCGGTAGGCGCTTCGTTCCTCCTGCTGCAGTTACCGTGTCTCCTAAAATGAGATCGGATATCATTTTAGGCAAGGATATTAATTTAGCTGCTCTACTGCTTCCTTCGCCAGCAGTTGATCGGCAATTGGTTGACTGTGGTGATGTGGCAGTTTTCCTGAAATCCTCTGATCCCAGACTGCAACGCAACTTGTCGTTCGGCGAATTCGTCATCGCGTTCGGGATTTTCAGAGACATATTATGTCAAGCTTTTCCCGACCGCAGGGAAGAATTAGATCTCTACCTGGCTATGTTGGCAGATTTCAATCAGAGATACGGAGGCACGCTCTTCTACGAATATCATAAATCTATTTCAGCAAAATCCGCTTCTTTCACAACTCTGTTCAATACTAGACTGGACTGGTCTGTCACTGACTCCGAGCTTTTGGTTCGTCATTTCGGTGGTCAACGAGCTCTGGCTTGTGTTGTGTGCGGCTCGCACGGTCATTCAGCTGGTTTTTGCCCCAAAGGACTCGCAACAAGGGAGTCAACCGCTGTCAATGGTGCTGATCCTTCACACGCCCCATTTGATGTAAAAGGCAGACCTATAATCGCTTTCAATGGCACTCCTATATGTAATAACTTTAACGAATCTGTTTGTAACTATGCTAAGTGTAAGTTTTCGCATATTTGCAGCTTCTGCAGAGACCCGCACCCAAAATCTGTCTGCCCCAGACGCTTCAGACCAGCGTCCAGAGGAAAAGCGCCGCCTCAGAAAAAATTCTAAACGGTCACCCATCTACTCCTATCAACATAGCTACACTCTCCAGCTACCTTTCCTCCCACCCTGATTCTTCTTTTGTTGACTACTTAATTACTGGGCTCTCTCAAGGATTTTGAGTCGGAGTTTGTTCCCCCCTCTCTACCTCTTACGTAGCTAAAAATCTACAGTCTGCACTAGCTGAACCTGACACAGTCTCAAGTCTTCTAGATAAGGAGTTAAATAAAGGTTATATAATTGCCCCTTTTAGTTCATCTCCTTTTTCCTTGTATCGAATTAATTCCATAGGCATAGCTACATGCAAATATTCAGGAAAAAAGCGTCTGATCTTCGATATGTCTTCTCCCCATTCTAATAGCCTCGCAAGCGTCAACGAATGCATTCCTTCAGAGCCTTTTTCACTGTACTACGCCTCGGTAGACGATGCTATCCATCTAATTAAGATAGCAGGTTACGGTGCTTGGTTAGCCAAAGCAGATATTACTGATGCTTTCAAAATCATGCCCATTCACCCTTCCGACTGGCATTTTTTTTGGCGTTAAATGGGAATCTTTGCTCTACTTTGCAGTGAGACTCACTTTCGGGTGTAGAAGTAGTCCGAATATTTTTAATTGCTTATCCGAGGCTTTGTGTTGGATCCTGTTGAACGTTTGCAAGCTCCCGTTCGTCCTACATTTACTTGATGATTTTTTACTAATAGATTTTCCCTCACCACAAAGCACAGTACTGGACTCGCTTAAATCACTATTCAATGACTTAGGCGTGCCCCTTTCAATTGAGAAAACCATAGGTCCTTCTACTTCCCTCGAATTTCTAGGTATCGTTCTCGATTCAGTCCAGATGCAAGCCTCTCTCCCTAATGACAAACTTCTTAGAATAAGGTCGGTCCTGGAATCTTTTCTCGTAGCCCACACGGTTTCAAAACGCGACATGCTCTCTCTACTCGGGCATCTCAATTTCGCCATGAGAATAATCCCCCAAGGTCGCTCCTTCATTTCTCGCCTGCTTACGCTGGCCCATTCAGTCGACAGTCTGCACGACTCGATCCTCTTAGACGATGGGTGCCGATCAGACCTCAGGTTTCGGTCACACCTGCTTAATAACTGGAACGGCATCTCTTTTTTTTATAATGATGATTCCGAATCATCCGTCACACTCGAGCTATTTACTGACGCAGCCCCCTCTAAAGGTTTTGGGGGTTTCTTTCAAGGACAATGGTTTGCAGAAAAATGTCCGGATGCATTTCATTCCCTGATTGCGAATTCGTCCTCAATTGCTCTTTACGAATTATACCCCATTGTTGTAGCCTGCGTTCTCTGGGGTACCGCTTGGTCTCGTAAACGTATTGATATGTACTGCGACAACCAAGCCACAGTCGATATCATAAACAAAGGACGTTCGAAATGCCCGGTAATCATGTCTCTACTTCGACGCTTAACTTGGCAATCCGTCGCACACAATTTCATCCTTAAAGCAATACATATTCCAGGACATTCTAACGGCATTGCTGATGCTCTCTCTCGCTCTCGTTTGCAGGCTTTCAGAAGTCTTTGCCCAGCAGCAAACCAGGATCCAACACCATGCCCAAACCTAGCCGAGTTAATCCTCGATTAAGCTCTCAGTTTCATACCCTACTGAATTCTGCCAGATTTTATATCACTCAAGGAGTCTCCCAATCAACACTTAAATCATACAATTCTGCTTGGTCCCGGTTTACCATTTTTTGTTTTTCATTTAGAATCCCCCTACTGCCCATTTTAATATCGACAGTTTGTGCATTCTTAGTTCATTGCTCTGATTCTCGTTCTCTGAAGATCGCCACAATACGCAAATTGCTGGCCGGCATTCAATTTCACGCACGATTTCATAATCCTAACTTTCCGAGCCTTTTCTCTATGCCTACAATTCGGCTTTTACTCAAAGGCATAGAGAAGTCTGCCCAAAAGACTCCAGACAAATGTCTTCCTAATACACTAAGCCTTCTGCACAAACTTGTATCTTCATTACATAATGGATTGTTTTGTGAGTATGTTAACATTCTTTCAGAAGCAGTGTTTTTAACCGCGTTCTACGGGTTTATGCGATCAGGGGAATTCGCATCTGATTCAAAACATTTTAATTCTGCTTGTGGCTTGGCTATTTCCGATTTACGTCTTTCCCCCACTTTTTTCAATTTATTCATTAAGTTTTCGAAAACAGATTCTTCTGGATCAGGCGTTAATATTTCTATATCTAAAATCAACAATTCCTATTGCCCTTATACCTCTATGGTTAGATTTCTCAAAGCACGACCACGCACTTCATTAAACTCTCCTTTATTCATATTACCGAATGGTCTTCCAATGACAAAGCACTGGTTTATAACTCATCTAGCTTCTGTCTTAATGCTCCTCGGTCTTTCTTCACATCTATACACTGGGCATTCCTTTCGGATCGGAGCCGCTACAACAGCAGCCGAATGTGGCGTTCCCGACTCCACTATCCAAATGCTCGGCAGATGGTCGTCCTCAGCATTCAAGACCTAAATCAGACCCGACACCCATGTTCTACTAATGCTCAACAAGCCCTCTCAACCCATAATCAAGGTAAATTTCTTCGCTAGCTACTGGTGGTGGTTAACGATCCAAACATCTATCATACGTTCGATTTTCGCTGCTAATCTGTTAAGTTATACACGCAGTCAATCGTGGCTTTCTTGCTTTACTTTGTTCTTTACGTCAACTCAGCCCATAGCTGATTAATATAAAATAGCTTTGATGAAAATACCATAATAACGCTTCAAGGTTATTCGTATCCCTGCTTAATTATGTCTATCTTGACTTTCATTTCTGATAGCTGCAATATGTCTAAGCCTATCGCGGCTTCTGAAACCCTACGATCACTGCAATTTTTACGGCCAACCGTGGCCTATTTCATTAATGCAAATTACATTTAATCTTGGTTCTGACGCATGAACTCAGCCTATCGAGGCATTAGCCTATCGAGGCATTAGCCTATCGAGGCATCACTATTGAACGAGCTTTTATGATTGTACTTCAAAGTCAAATATTCATGGCCAATCGCGGCTTTTACATCAACACACATCGTAGCTTCCCTGATTGCCATAATCCAAATATGTTATCTCGGCCTATCGTGGCTAATCGGAAAAGTCGCGTGCGACAGCTTTATCATTTATAAATGTAAGGTCAATTGCGGACCTAATTTTAAGAAAGACGGGGATTGATGCATATGCTATTTAATTTTGCTCTTATTTATATTTTATTTTCTCTCTATTTTCATACCCCGGATGTATGCATCTTAAAATCTCAGCCTATCGAAGCTTCGTTTAAAATCTCCACCTCAAGTTTCACGGCCAGACGTGGCTTCTGTTCATGTTTAAAAGATGATAAGCTCAGTTCACATATAGTGACATTCCCACACTCGATCTTGTTTAAGTTTCTAATCAATTATCTTTATCTCAGTATATCTTGTAGTTTTATCTCTCACATACAGAAACTCACCTTAGATAAGCAATAAATAAGTTGTCTAATTGTCTTTCCTATTTTTACTAATTCTCCTGCATGCTTTTCAGAATCCTCATAGGTATGTACGGAATTCATCTCATATTCCTTACTTTTTGGGGGTAGGCTCCGCCCCTGCCTCTATCATCAGGCAGGACCTACAAACTAACTTTCAGACCCGGACAGAGGACGGGGCCTACGCCAAATCACTCTGAGACGGAGCTTGTCGAGCATCTACTTTATTTTTGTCTGTAAAATCCTTTCATAAAATAAATTCTATTTTATTCGAGAATCCTCCTGAGTCTTTTTGGTAGAACAGCACTGAAGGCAATTTATTGTGGATTAATTAGATCAGTACTGGATTATGGTTGTGTGGTGTATGGATCTGCATCAAGCACATCCCTCAAAAAATTAGATAACATTCAGTTTCAGGCTTTGAGATTATGTACAGGGGCATTTAAAACAACTCCAACGGCAGCACTGCAGGTGGAAATGGGAGAAATGCCACTCGAGTTGAGAAGAATACAGCTATCTCTGAATTATTGGGTTAATTTACAGGGCCATAATGAAGATCACCCAGCACAAATCACTTTAAAACATTGTTGAGAAAAGGAGAAGAGGGAGACAAAAAGCTTTGGGTGGACAGTTATACAAAAAGCAACAGAGTTAAAATTAACTCTTATATCCAGATTTACACAGATGCATCAAAGAGTTTAGTTAATAGGATAGGAGTAGCTTTTATTGTTCCAGGGTTTCATATTACAATAGTGAAGAGGATTAGCGATAATGTATCAGTATACACAGGAGAAATGCTAGCAATTCTGTTAGCAGTACAGTGGATAGAGGAAATAAGATCATTGAGAGTTATTGTTCAGATTCAACTTTATCATTAATCAGTTTACAGAGCAGTCACTCAGACAGCAGAGCAGATATTTTGATAGAAATACAACAAACATTATATAGAATCCAAATGATGTGCTTTGCAGTTATATTTTTGTGGGTGCCAGCACATATTGGAATCTAAGGAAATTAAATGGCAGATAAGGCTGCAAAGGAGGCCACAAAAAGAGAATACATCGATGTGGCAGTTAACATCAGTAAGATGGAAATAGAGCATTATTAAACAGAGGTTGAAGAAAAGGTGGCAAAAGTAATGGGAGGAAGATAGGAAAGGACAGTGGTTTTACAAAATTCAGAGGAGAGTGGGAGAAATGAGATGTGCAGGAAGGAAAAGGAGAGAAGAGACAGTTATATCTAGACTTAGATTTGGGCACACAGGATTAAACAGCACTTTATTTAAAATAGGTAAACATAACACCGGCGGATGTGAATACTGTGGTACACTGTAAGAAATATGAGGGAAAAAGGTGGGAAATGATCCAAAACCTTAGAATGACAAGAATACATTTTGATTTAATAGAAATTCTTAGAAAGAACTCAAGAGATAAGTGCTATGGAATCGTTTTTCATTATCTTAGAATAATCAATATGATTGAGAGGATTTGAGTCTTCATTTTTGTTTTGTTGATTTTATTATGTTTTGTTTTGTTGATCTGGTTTTTGTTTTGTTTTGTTTGAAATAAAATAAGTAGTAGTCATTTAGATCCACACTCCATACCAGTTGGTGGCGGTAAGGCACCATTTCGTTGTGTGCCAACCGCCAAAAATAAACTCCAGAAAGAAGAAGAAGGGTTGCAAGACGACGTAAAGTACATGCATCTGATGAGTTTTATCGAGTTGATGTCAATAGCGTGTGCTATCTGTAGGCATATTCATATTTTGCCGCTATGTGAAAAAATTTAGCAAAATGCGCCGGCGCGTTTGTCGACCCCAGAGGATTAACTTTAGCCTAACCATAAATTGTGATTAAAATATATATGATCACTCACATCAAGACGCCGCTGCGGTGGTGGAGTCCATGCAGGAGGAGCAGTGTTTGGCACTGCGTCGCTTTTCAGCGCGAGCTGTTTGGAGAAGCCCGTTTCCACCTCTATTGCATTGGAGAAGCAATCCCGCATAAAATGCAGGTTGCACACTTGAGCTCTAGCCGGGAACTCAGGCCACTTGGTCTTCCAGGCCAAGTGCATGCAACCACTGGCGCCTAATTTCCAAGTCTGCTGGAAAGCTATGCAGTCCAGCAGTGCTGTTGCAACCAGCAACACTACACCTACGTACCCTCCTGACCACTGTACTAAATACAGATAAATCTACGCGAACTTGAAGCTATCCTAACTGATGCAATACTATGCGTTGTAGCTCGTACCAAGGGCGTGGTGAGCTGGAACCTGCTTACGTCACGCAGTACCGCTTACGTCACACAGTACCGCAAACATCCAATAGGAAAATTCAACTGCAGTAGCCACCGTTCAACCTGAAGTGGGCAGCACTTAGACGTTTTTACACCATATATTGTAGAATTAAAACACTTTATACCCAAATGTCAAAAAAGTTACTCGAATCAATGAACAGCACTAATAAAGCCCTATTCTTACAGATCATTAACTAAAAAAGTTAGTTTAGGGTTTAGTTACACTTTAATAGCCTATAATAGCCTAGCCTACATATATGAATTGTATCATATATTGCTGCCATGATAACCATTTCAATTTTTTACGTGCTTTATTCTCTTTCCCATTTTTGTTCGCTGAGGTGGAGCTGTGATGAAATATTGTTCTTGTAAATACTTTCCAGCATTTCAGTAATAAAAGTGTGCATCTTACGTACGGTGCTCGGCAGTGATCAAAAAAGATTTAAACAGTGAATTTTGAATCTCTTCTTGTAAACTCAGAGATTTGGATTCAGACGGCAATTAAATTACCACATGACCTGTTTGTCAAAAAACAGTAGACTAATTTGGCCAGAGATTTTTACGCGGGTTGGGTGAGAAAAAATAAATAAATTTAGGATTCGGACGTCACTAAAATCACTGACTTACCCATGTAAGTAGAAATACCGAATGAGCCCATGAGAAACAATTAGCGTCCGAATAGAACTTAACTGACAGTAGCCTATGCTATCACTAGCCTTTAAAAGCGCTCTTTTTATTAAATTAATAATATAATATATATAATATAATTAAAATTCTAACAACAATCAGTGTAATGACAATTTTATTCTTTGCATGAAAACACTTGAATTAGCCTAATTGAACACTGTCGGGGTGTATTAAAGCTTCAGAATTATATTCATATAGACCTGCAACAGTGATAAGGTAAAGCTAAGAGTGGTCCAGACCAACCTTCCGAACATATGACTTACAGAAGGTATACTTAACTAAGAACGTTTCGGGAAACACGTATTATCGATAAGGTACAGCTTAAGGTGTAATTTAAGAACGACGTAGCGTTAAGAAATTTTCGGGAAACGCAGCCCAGATCTCTCTGTTTAGATCAGTGTTCTCAATAATGTACCCTTTGTCCTTTGTTATGTATATTTGGATTATGTTGTGTTGTAAATAAAATCCAAACAATCAAAAAGCCATTCTTTTAATCTGCTCACATTCTTTGTCTAGTCCCATTCAGCTGATAGGGCCATTAGGGGAGGGTTTTTGTCTTCCCAAGTGTGAAACACATCAATATTCATTATGATTCACGCCCTTCCCGCATACAGCTTTCTAACACAAAATGTGTCTTACAAATTTTAAATCTATATATTATTTTATGTCTAACCTACGCGATCCAGTTTTCAGAAGTATTGTGAACAAATATTCAGAATGGGTTTTATGGCCTTATTTCAGTGACTTTTTTTTCACAAACCACACATAAACGTAATTTTCTCAAAACTACAAACGTTTACATACATGCTGTTTAAATATTATTGTAGCAGAGTTTGTGATGTATACAGTGTAATCAGACTTCAGCAATGGAAATGTTATAAACAGAAATAAGCACAAATGTCAGTGCATGTCAAAACACATCCAGTGCCCAGAAAACACCTCAGACCCTAGAGGATTAATGCCATCTCTCGTGATGCTATTGCTTACCTCTCCAAAAAGTAGATAAATGTTAAATAAATAAAGGGAGATAACAGCGTCACATTTATTTAGCACAGTTAACCTATTTTAATAACAGTTCCAGTATGTGCTATGTGCTTTTAGCAATCGTTATGTTGAATGTCAGCTTTGCCTAACATCGGTTACGTTTTTTTACGAGCAATGTGAGTGACATCCACTCTGGTAGAATGTCATCCTGTAGCCACAAGTATACCACAACCATCACATTCATCTGCACTGGTGAGTTGAGCCAAACTCACATATTTACCAAATCAATGTTCCTCCTCCAGCAACTTGCAGTTTTAACCGCTAGAGAGACAATTTTTCTGTAGTGCAGTAATTAATAATTAAATCCATGCACACAAGTTAAAAGTTCTTTCTCCATCACTAAATGATAAGCAAGAGCTCTTGGATTGAGTGTGAGTATTGAACTGGGTCATCTGTGACGGTACCATCACTAAGGATCTGGCAAGTACATAAAAGACTTTAGGTTTTTGAAGCTGTCAGTACATTGATTTTGTTTGTATCACTCCACAAGCAAAAAAAGAAGAAAATAAATTAAATACTTTACATAAAAAATCCTACAAATACCAATATACAGTAAGGAATTCATGCAACAACAGTGTAACTACAGTTTAAAGTATTTATTGTTGCATAACAAATACTATTTACATACTATTAAAAATGTAAACAGTATGGTGCATACTGCAGTTATGCTGTAACCAGAGGTATTCCACCTATAAGATTATATGATTTGGTAAAGTCAAAGTATTCAAGCACACACAGTGACCAAATGAGGAATGCACATTATATACAGCAGCCCTTTTACAAACCTCTAACCAACTCATGTGAAACATTGACAGAGTGAGGAGTCTGCTAGAAAAAACAATAAACGAAAGCACTCTTTGCTAATTAGCATATTGAGTGCTGTACCTCTTGAAATTCTTTAGCAAGATGAACTGATTGGTATTCTGGAGTCCGCTAGTATCTATCATCTCCAGTAAATTTGCTGTGAACGGTGACTGTGTTCCTGTCGCGTTTCTGTGTGCCACCACTCCGCTGTGCTCTTGTGCGATAACAAAGCTCAGCCTGACCTTTTAGCAATCAAAAGCCCAACAGTCGATGTCCTATCAAACTCTCAGTGTGAGATGCCTATGCCTGGTTCAGGATAGTGCTGGTAGATTGCACCCTAGGTATCTCCTAACATGATTAAGAAGGGGCAACTAAGATGTATTACTCCTAACAAATCAAGCCCAGCAATTTCATGGCCAACACAGTAATCCTGCAGCATGTCACCCTGCACGGACTTGCACTTACAAATAACATGAGAAACAAAACTAGTTAAAGTCCCTCCGCCTTGATCTGTCTGACCATATAACAACCTCAGCAGAAACTATTTAGCCTCCTACATTATGTCAAAAGAATTTCATCCAGACTCAGTAATCCTGGAGGATTCCTAATGTGGAAAATGTCAAGGAATCCAGAGGTCAGACTACTGCATGCCATGTGTTCTTTTCCCTTTTTTCATGAATGGATTATATTTTCCTGATTCAGGAAATTATTTAAAAGTCAGAAATATACATGAGAAAACCATTTGATAAATTCTAGCATTGTTAGGGAATGTTACTTTTAAATGTAACATGTAACAATAATGTATTACACATCAAAAAAAAGTTTTGGGGGCAGACTGTTATGATGATGAGGAAGGAGAACCCAGGCGCAGACAAAGTACACTAAACACGATTTATTATAGGCAAAAAGGGGAAAATAAAGCCCACAATGGGGTAAAACAAGACAAGACTGAGGATACTAACTAGACTATAAACTTGACAGAAGTCTAGACACAAACTAACAGAAAATACACAAACAGGATCTTCACAGGACTCGTAACAAAGACAGGATACTCACAGGAACTATATTGCAATGACTCACATGAAATAATAGCACAGGCAAGATTCACAGAGTAACATCACAGCAGTATTCACAATGAACCGACACAGGACAGAAAACACAAGAGGATTAAATAGGGAGAAACTAATGAGGGAAACAGGTGACGGCGATGATACAATAAAGATAACAAGATGAGATAACAAGGGGGCGGGGTTACATGACGAGACCACGCAAGCACACAGCCAAACAAATGGCCATGTGCTTACACACAAAACATGGGCCTGTCATGATCCTGCCTCAAGACCAGGGAAAATCAGAGACAAGAAGGCAGAATCATGACACAGACCTGACCTGTTGAAAAGAGATGGTCTCCATACTTCCTGGGGTGGTGGCACTCTTCTGTCTAGTAATCTGGGACATGGTCTTGGTGTTAGTTCTTGACCAACTTGGGCCCAGGTCAAGAAGCAGGCTTAACCGACCATCTGCTAGCCACCACATGTCACAAAAATCTCACCACATAGAGACTCCTTGATATCATAATATAAAGACTGTGTCTGTCCCTCAAACTAGTAAATACTAAAAACTCCCAAACCTATTCAAGGGTAATTTAATAAATGTTACAAATATAGTGCAGATAAACAATTTATAAAGCTTAGCTTATCTTGCTGAAAATTAGATCCCCTTCTACTAAAGGACTTATTGTTAATGATATGATCACAGATCACAAGCTAGATTTGCTATGTTTTGCCAGAAACCTGGGCTCATATGTATAAAACTTCTCAGAAATGCTATTAAAGGGATAGTTCACCCAAAAATGAAAATTACCTCATAATTTACTCACCCTCAAGTCATCCTAGGTGTATATGACATTCTTCTTTCAGACGAATACAATCAGAGCTATATTAAAAGATGTCCTGGCTCTTCCAAGCTTTATAAAGCTTGCAAAATCATGCTAATTAATAATGAGCACATGTAAAAACAAAAGAGAACCAGTTAAATTTTAACCCTCTGAGCCCGAAGAACGTGTCGGTGTGTTCTGCTGGATTTTTTTCCTCATGACAGCTTTTTTGGCCATACTGTAAAGCCTATCAATGGTGCACATTAAGATTTTCCAACCCAGTTGTCTTTTCAATGAAATTTATTGACAACTCGGAAAAACACCAAAACAATCACATGAATAGGCTTAGATGGTGGCAAGTTGATAGCAAGTTAAAAGGATTTATACACCTATCAGTGCAGACGTTCAATAATTTGACTCAAATGATAATTCAAAACAGTGACAAAGACCAGCTCCTAGAACAGAGCCAGAAAAACACCTTTATTATTTGTGCTATAACATTCACAAACAAAACATAAAAAAAAAAAAAAACACTTTCCTCAAATAACACACATAAATTAAAACAAACATACACTTCAACCATATATCACATACCTGGCAACATCTTAAAACAAGCGTTTTCCAAACCATCATTACAACCTCAAAGAAAGAAAATCGCTGCCACCTATCTGGCGTTGTCGTACCTTGCAACAGCTTACAACAACTGTTTTGTAATCTAGGCACAAACCCTTACAGTCTGCACAAAATATTTTAATACACATGATTATACAAAATATCACATTAAAAACAAATAAATCAAACATAAGTCAAGTCAAGTCAAGTCATCTTCATTTATATAGCGCTTTTAACAATGTAGATTGTCTCAAAGCAGCTTTACAGAGATAAGCGTATAATTTAAGGTAACAGAGATTGTTTCGGCTTTACAGCAGAGTTAAGTTATTTCCATCTAAAGTTAGTTTTAATTGATTTGGTTCCGTCGCAATGATCATTTGTTATTAAATTAGGGGCCGCTAAGACGACACCATTCTCTCTACACAGACTTTAAACGTGAACCTGTGAGAAACGCTGATGGCGTTCACATGAGCATTTAGAATGGGTTCTATAGTTATGTGCGTTAGAATATACACAGGTTTGGAATTCCCTACAAGCCAAGTCTAAACAATATACTTGTCTTTCCTTATAAATTTTGATTAGGAATTTTATTTTATTTTGTTGCTTTGGGGTAGGACCGCGAGACGAATTTTCCCGACAACGCCTTATCTGTAGAGTGGTAGTGGGATCCTCCATAGGGAGAGACTAGTTGGCACTTCAGCACTGCGTTGTCATCGGTCCAGGTGAAGGTCCTTCGTCAGATCTGGATACGGCCTGGATCCGGCAGGCTGCAGGAAAAACCTTGGGATAAACACATACACTAAAATTAGCGTAGATGCCATTCTTCTCATGATGTAACGAGTACATCAGGATTTTTGGGAAGTGTTCCCGGTTCCGGCTGACCTAATCTATGCAGCATAACATTAAATTATAGAAGTCTATAATGTATTATGTGAAAGCTAGGTCAAAGAGATGTGTCTTTAATCTGGCTTTGAACTGACAGAGTGTGTCTGCTTCCCGGACAATGGTAGGAAGACTGTTCCAGAGTTTTGGTGCTAAATAGGGAAAGGATCTACCGCCAGCAGTCGATTTTGATATTCTAGGTATAATCAACTGGCCGGAATTTTGAGATCGTAATAGACGTGACGGACTATAATGCGTTAAGAGCTCGCTCAAGTACTGCGGAGCTAAACCATTCAGTGCTTTGTAAGTAATCAGCAATATTTTAAAATTTATGCGATGTTTAATAGGGAGCCAATGCAGTTTTGACAGAACTGGGCTAATATGGTCATACTTCCTGGTTCTGGTAAGAACTCGAGCTGCTGCGTTTTGAACCAGCTGTAGTTTGTTTATTAAGCGTGCAGGGCAACCACCTAGTAGAGCATTACAATAATCTAGCCTCGAGGTCATGAACGCATGAACTAATTGTTCCGCATTTGTCAATGAGAGCATATGACGTAATTTAGATATATTTTTAAGATGGAAAAATGCAGTTTTACAGATACTAGACACGTGACTTTCAAATGAAAGATTGGTATCAAAGAGCACACCCAGGTTCCTAACCGACGACGAAGACTTAACAGAGCAGCCATCAAGTGTTAGACAGTATTCTAGGTTATTACGTGAGGAAGTTTTTTGTCCAATAATTAGAAACTCTGTTTTTTCAGAATTTAGAAGTAGGAAATTACAAGTCATCCAATTTTTTATATCCGCTATGCATTCCGTTAATTTTGTGAATTGATAAGTTTCGTTAGGTTTTGAAGAAATATAGAGCTGAGTATCATCGGCATAACAGTGAAAGCTAATGCCATGTTTCCTAATGATATCTCCTAAGGGTAGCATGTAGAGAGTGAACAGCAGCGGTCCTAGTACTGAGCCTTGTGGTACGCCATACTGAACTTGTGATCGATGAGACATCTCATCATTTACTGCTACAAACTGATAACGTCAGATAAGTATGATTTAAACCATGCTAGTGCATTTCCCGTAATGCCAACATAATGTTCTAATCTATTTAAAAGAACGTTGTGGTCGATGGTGTCAAATGCAGCACTAAGATCGAGTAACACTAATAGAGAGATACAACCACGATCGGATGATAAGAGCAAATCATTTGTGACTCTAACGAGAGCTGTTTCGGTACTATGGTACGGTCTAAATCCGGACTGGAAATCCTCGCAGATATCATTTCTTTCAAGAAAGGAACACAGTTGTGAGGATACTGCCTTTTCTAATATCTTTGACAGAAAAGGTAGATTCGAGATCGGCCTGTAATTGACTAATTCTGAAGGATCAAGTTGCGTTTTTTTAACAAGCGGTTTAATCATAGCCAGCTTAAAGTTTTTTGGTACGTATCCTAGAGACAAAGACGAATTAATAATATTAAGAAGAGGATCTATGACCTCTGGAAGTATTTCTTTCAGTAGCTTAGTCGGTATAGGGTCTAACATACATGTTGTAGATTTAGATGATTTAATGAGTTTAGTAAATTCTTCCTCTCCTATAGCAACGAATGAATCAAATTTTTCCTCAGGGAGACTACAATGCACTGCCTGATGCGATACTGTAGTAGACGGTTGCATAGTTATAATTTTGTCCCTGATATTATCAATCTTATAAGTGAAGAAGTTCATAAAGTCATTACTGCTGTGTTGCTTGGAAACTTCGGTGCTTGAAGCTTTATTTTTCATTAGTTTAGCCACCGTTTCAAATAAATACCTAGGATTATGTTTATTTTCTTCTAATAGGGTTGAAAAATAAGCAGATCTAGCAGCTTTTAAAGCCTCTCTGTAAGTAATTGAGCTCTCTTTCCATGAAATGCGAAATACCTCTAGTTTTGTTTTCTTCCAGTTGCGCTCCATTTTTCTGGCTGCTCTCTTAAGGGCCCTGACTATTTTCTTTAATCTTCTTTAAGCGCAACGGAGCAACTGTGTCTAAAGTGCTGGAAAAGAGAGAGTTAAAAGTTTCTGTTGTAATATCTAGTTCTTCTAAGCTATCTGAGATGCTGAGATGATGAAACTGATTAGGAAGATTATTAATAAAGCAATCTTTAGTAGCAGAAGTGATAGGTCTCACATATTTGAAACACGGAGTCGGCTTTGCAGCCTTGGCTAAATGCAAATTACACAAGACTAGATAATGATCTGAGATGTCATCGCTCTGCTGCAGAATTTCAATGGCATCCACATCTATTCCATGTGATAATATTAGATCTAGAGTATGATTACGACGATGAGTAGGTCCTGACACGTGTTGTCTAACTCCAATTGAATTTACAATGTCTTTAAATGCCAATCCCAATGCATCTTTTTCATTATCGATGTGTATATTAAAATCACCAACAATTAGTACTTTATCTGCAGTCAATATTAACTCTGATAGAAAGTCCGCAAATTCTTTGATAAAGTCTGTATGGTGCCCTGGTGGCCTGTATACAGTAGCCAGCACAAATCTCAAACGTGATTTATCGTTTACACTATATATTTTTACATTAAGCACCAATGCTTCAAAAGAATTATATTTAAAACTTGATTTCTTAGTGGTTTTGAAACTATTACTATAAATTACAGCAACACCACCCCCTTTGCGTTTCAGACGAGGCTCATGTTTATAACAGTAATCTTGCGGGGTTGATTCATTTAAAGTAATGTAATCGTTTGGTTTTAGCCAGGTTTCTGTCAAACACAGCACATCTAGGTTATTATCTGAAATCATATCGTTAACAACGAGTGTTTTTGAAGTAAGCGATCGAATATTCAGCAACCCAAGCTTTAGCATTTGCTCATCTGTATTATAGCTGTTCTTTATTTGTTGAACATCAGTTAAATTTTTAACCTTAGTTGGGTTTAAACGTTTTTTGGATTTCCAAATTCGGGGAACAGACACAGTCTCTATATGATGATAGCTAGGTGAAAGAGGCTCTATGTGATGGGATTTATCTGTACTTGGTGACGCGAGGCCGCTAGCAGACAGTCGGTTAAGCCAGTCTGTCTGCTTCCTGACCTGAGCCCCAGATTGTCATGTTTGAGCTCTAAGACTATGAGCCATATTACTAGAGAGAAGAGCAGCACCATCCCAGGAGGGATGAATACCATCTCTTTTCAACAGGTCAGGTTTGCCCCAAAAACTTTTCCAATTGTCTATGAATTCTATATTATTAAGCGGACACCACCGAGACAGCCAACCGTTAAGCGAACATAATCTACTAACTATCTCATCACTCCTGCGAACAGGAAGGGGGCCAGAGCAAATTACAGTCCTTGACATCGTACTTGCAAGTTCACACACCTCTTTAATATTAATTTTGGTGATCTCCGACTGGCAGAGTCGAACATCATTAGTGCCGACATGAATAATGATCTTAGAGAATTTACGATTAGCATTAGCCAACACTTTTAAATTTGCTTTGATGTCAGGCGCTCTGGCTCCCGGCAAACATGTGACTATGGTGGTTGGTGTCTCTATTTTCACGTTCCGTGTAATAGAATCGCCAATAACTAGGGCACAATCATTCTCAGTGGGTGTTTCACTGAGCGGGGCAAATCGATTTGTTATGGTAATCGGAACGGAAGAGTGGTTTTTAGATCCGCGACTAGAGCGATCCCTCACTGTCACCCATTTGCCCGGCTGTACGGGCTCTACTTCAGCCAGAACCGACTCATGTAAAGTGTTCACTATGCTATGCGCATCCAAAACATCTAAAGCACTAGCACTCTTACTATCCTCAATTAAAGTTTGGATGCGTGTTTCTAATTCTGAAATCTTCTCTGTCAACCTAACTGTCTCCTTACATTTATCACATATAAATCCTATATTGTCGACAGAGAAGCCTATACTAAACATGTGACATGAAGTGCAAGTGACAATAACAGGACAAGACATTACTCAGTGTGTTTGTTGAGTGATTCTTACTCACCTGAGCTTTTTATGAACTCAAAGGCGCGGACGCGCGAGAGAAAAATAAATAAATAAAATAGCTGAGCGCACGGGTGGCGCGTTAACAGGCTAGCGAATTACTAGCGTTTTGTGCTAGTAGTACTAATAACAAAAGCTAGCGATGTCAGGTTAATCTGAGATGTTGGGTAAAATGTAGTAGTATAAACAACTAGAAATGGTAGTAAAATGATGGTTCAAAACAAAGAAATATATGGCTAAGACGGAGACGGAGACCAACACCACTGATCATCATCTCGATGATCTTTCAATTCATTTTACTAACCACATAAAGAAAAGAGAGAGCAAAAAAATAATAATCACTCAGTGTCCTTTTATGACAAATGATTTTCTCTATGAATCCACCATCTCCATTCAATACAACTGATCTGGGTAAATTAAATGGGTTAGAATGCCTCCCTGCTGTCTGCCGACTAGACCGCCGCAATTACATTTACATTTACATTTAGTCATTTAGCAGACACTTTTGTCCAAAGCGACTTACAAATTAGGACTAAATTAAGCGAGTCATCATGAAGAGGCAAAAAACAACGCAAGAAGTGCTCAAAATACGAAGGTCAGGCATTGTTCAGAGTAGCATAAGCCCGATAAGCAAGGGTTTAAAGGAAAAAGGATTTTTTTTTTTTTTTAAGTTAAGTGCTCACGGAAGAGATGGGTTTTCAGCTGTCTTTTGATTGTTGCCAGAGATTCTGAATTCCGGATGAGGGTGGGGAGAGCATTCCACCAGCATGGAACTGTGAATGAGAATGTTCTGGAAAGTGATTTTGTGGCTTTCTGTGATGGAACATTTGTTCCACCAGATCTACATCTGTTTCACTGCATAACACAGATTCAGATCTACTTCCCACCCCTGGCAATGATTCAGTTGAGGCTTCCCCCCAACAACCCATGCTTCATCTAATTCGCTATCAGAGACTAAATCACTATGGCTCTGCACATCCTGATTGAATGACCCTACCATCCCTGGACCACATGGCCTCAATTCTGTTCGATGCACATTTTTAGGCGGGCAAGATCTATCCACAGGAGCAATTGTATACACTGCTTTAGAGTCATCTGGCTGAGCAAGCACTTTGAAAGGTGTGGGCATCCACAAATCCTGAATCTTATGTCTTCCTGAAAAATTATGATTTTTACGATAAACCAGTTGACCCACCTGCAAAGAACTTTGTAATGAAGGTGGACCAATTTGTCTCTTCCAAACTTCAGCAGCATGCTCCATCTGCCCCCTTGCTTTTTGATAAGCCTCTCACCCACTCATCAACGGTCTCTGTAGCATCTGTCGGACCTACCCTAAACAAAATGTCAACTGGTAACTTCGGCGATTGCCCAACAACCAGAAAATATGGGCAATAGCCAGTGCTTGCATTTTCAGTTGTATTATAAGCAAAAACCACTTCTAGTAAATATTCTACCCATCTTCTTTTCTTGGATGGTGAGAGAGTCCTTAACAAATTATGCAGGGTTCGATTGAACCTCTTGCACTGGCCATTGCTCTGTGTGTGATAGGGGGTAGTTCAACTCTGCCTAATCCCATACATCTTACATAAATTTCAAACCACCTCTGCCTCAAAACATCTCCCCTCATCCGAATTAATTCGTTGGGGAACTCCATACTTATGAATCCCCAACAAGAGATTTTGTCACAGTCACCGCTTTTTGGTCCCGGGTAGGTACTGCAACCACAAATTTGGAGAACACATCAGTAAAAATTAAGACATTCTCCTTACCATCACTGGAAGGCTCTAGAACCGTAAAATCCATGGCTACTACCTCAAATGGTCTTCTAGCCAACAAACTGCCCATTTTTGTTACTAACTTTGGCACCTGAGCTTTTGCCACAATACATCTCTCACATTGTCTACAGTAAGTTTCGATGTCTTGAAACATTCCTGGCCAGTAACATCTAGCACTGACCAGCTTAAAAGTGCACTCAACGCCCTGATGCCCATTTTCATCAAGTAGCCCACGAAGAACTTCCTCCTTCATGCTCTGAGGTAGTAGCACCTGTTTAATTCAGCCTTAAAGCCGCAGGAGTTCCAAGGTCTTACCATCCTCTTTAGCCCTTGCCAATCTGCTAGGTTTAACTTGCTGACTCCAATACCAAAAAACTTGCAATAAAGGGATCGGCCTGCTGTTGGGCTGCCCACACCTCAGGTGAAAACACAGGAAAGCTACATGTGGTTGTCTGCTCATTAACAATCAATGTATGATCATTCTCTTGAAGCTGATTGAATATGCTTCATCCAAACACAGGTTCAGCTACCAACTGGGTCTGCCGTGACAACGCATCTGCACCCGCATTTTGACGCCCTGGTCTATACTGAATTTCAAAGTCAAATCTAGCCAGCTCCGAAACCCATTTCTGCTCAATAGCTCCAAATTTGGCAGTATGCAGATGGCTTAACGGGTTATTATCTGTAAACACAACAAAGTTGTGACCTACCAAATAGTCACGAAACTTATCGGTGACTTCCCATTTCAGTGCTAACTGCTCTAACTTCATAGCACTATAATTCTCCATGTTTCGCTTGTTGTTGTTTTCGCATGTTTTCACGACTTGCATATGCAATCGGTCTTCTTCCCCCCTTACCCTCTTGGGACAAAATTACTCCTAAGCAATGGTGACTAGCATCAATCTCCAAATAAAAGGGCTTTGTAAAGTTTGCATACCCAAGTACCGGAGCAGAAACTAACTTCTCTTTTAAACCCCTGGGGTCGACGATCACGCCGGTGTGATCAGCTTGCTTTTTTTTTATCAGTGCAAAAGAGACTCAAAATTGTTGATTTTGATCTTACAGATAAGTGTTATACATTATTCGATCCTGTTAAGTGTGTATTTTTTTTTGTGTGTATACTCACATTAAAAACAAAGTGTTGTGCTTTTTGCCAAATAAAGAAAAATAAACATGATGCGAGTTCTGCCTTCTCTCTGTCAGTGAAGTCCATTCTGAAACGCGTCCGAAAATGAACTGTAACTCAGTTAATCCTCAGTCACACAGGCATACAGGCACATAGACATAAAGCTTGAATTCTCTTCTTTTAAATGAAGTAATTTATATAAAAAACAAAAATTCTCAGTTTATGTAATCTGTATGAAAAGAGAGAGATGTCAGTCGTTCTCATTTCAGCTTATTATAGCTTATTATCTGCTAATGTGAACACACCCACAGAGAGCGCGCTATTCAAACGCAAATGATCTGAGGCAATTCATGCAAACGTGTCAACGGCCACATCAGCTCGATAAAACACATCAAGTTGAATCAGACTCATGTACTTTAGATCGTCTTGCGACGCTGTGAGGAATGATACTATCGTAATAATAATCCTGGAAAATTTACCTCAGAAGTGCTGGTTAGTTTCGTTTCGAGGAGCAATGGATCCAGCTGAGGATTGTGAGTAAGTTCTTTATTCTTAAGTGCTTTGTTCTAATCGCGATATGCAATAGTGTCTGTAAACCACAAAAAGACTGTTTAAATATGAATCGCGTATGTGTGTGTGAATGAATGAACTGCACAGATGCGCGCTGTTGTTTACTACAGAACAGCTGGCATCTGTGACTGTTAGATTTTATCAAACTATATTGCTATAGGCTACTGAGATTAGTAAAAATCGACTGAAATATGTTGAAATAAAATGTCTTTGTATAAGTCAAGTCAAGTCATCTTCATTTATATAGCGCTTTTAACAATGTAGATTGTTTCAAAGCAGCTTTACAGAGATAAACGTATAATTTATGGTAACAGAGATTGTTTTGGCTTTATAGTGGTTCTTTTATAAAGTTATTTTCCAGCTAAAGTTAGTTTTGATTGATTCGCTTCCGTCACAACGATCATTTGTTATTAAATTAGGGGCTGCTAGGACGACACTATTCTCTCTACAAAGACTTTAAATGCGAACCTGTGATAAACGCTGATGGTGTTCACATGCGCATTAAGAATTGGTTCTATAGTTATGTGCATTTGAATATATGTGCGCAGGTTTGGAATTCCCTACAAACAAAGCTTAAACAAAGTACTGGTCTTTCCTTATAAATTTTGATACAGATTTTTATTTTATCACTTCGGTGTAGGTACGCGAAACGAATTTCCCGAAAATGCTTTATCTGGAGTGGTAAAGGGATCCTCCATAGGGAGAGACTAGTTGGCACTTCAGCACTGCATTGTCATCAGGTCCAGGCGAAGGTCCTTCGTCAGATTTGGATACGGCCTGGATCCGGCAGGCTGCGGGAAAACCTCGGGATAAACAAAGACACTAAAATTAGCGTAGATGCCATTCTTCTTATGATGTAACGAGTACATCAGGATTTATGAGAAGTGTTCCCGGTTCCGGCTGACCTAATCTATGCAGCCTAACACCGTGTCCTAACTACACGCGACGCGATAAAATTCCAGCAACAGGCAGTGTGTCTGTCCACACTAGATGCGATGCGACTGTGAGACGCCACAACGTCAATCAAAAATCACAGCCAATCAGAACGGCGTGTGGGCAGAGTCTCGCGGCAAGTGCACAGCACTAGAGAGTAATCTTGACGGCACTCGCAAGAAAATGGATAAGTAGCTACATAATCAAATTCACAAATATTACACCGTTTAAAAAATACATAGGCTACTGAGTTACTAAAACAATCTTTGTCAATCTTTGTTCACAGTTTTAACGTTCTTGTTTCCATTTGTTTAATTTAAAGATCTGAGGTTAATTATATCCATTGTTGCTTTTACAGCTACAAAGCTTGAGCACTAAATGATATTCAAAGTCACATTACACGCTTTTAACATTAAATAAAGCACATAAACAGTACCTGAGATTATCATTGCCACACTTTGTGTTTGTTATTCCAGCGCGACGTCGCAGAAAAATAGAAACCGTTTCTAAATTAGAAACGTTGCGTGTCGCCGTCGCTCCTGGTTAGGACAAAAACTCTGATTAACATGGAAAAGATACCTTTTATCGCGTGTCGCGGCGTCGCGGCGTGTGTAGTTAGGACACGGTGTAACATTGAATTATAGAAGTCTATAATGTGTTACGTGTATGCTGGGTCAAAGAGATGTGTCTTTAATCTTGCTTTGAACTGACAGAGTGTGTCTGCTTCCCGGACAATGGTAGGAAGACTGTATTAAAGTTTTGGTGCTAAATAGGAAAAAGATCTACCGCCAGCAGTCGATTTTGATATTCTAGGTATTATTAACTGGCCGGAATTTTGAGATCGCAATAGACGTGAAGGACTATAATGCGTTAAGAGCTCGATCAAGTACTGGGGAGCTAAACCATTTAGTGCTTCGTAAGTAACAAGTAATTTAAAATTTATACGAAGTTTAATAGGGAGCCAATGCAGTGTTGACAGAACCGGGCTAATATGGTCATACTTCCTGGTTCTGGTAAGAACTCGAGCGTTTTAGACTAGCTGTAGTTTGTTTAAGCGTGCAGGGCAACCACCCAGTATAAGCAACGTATTAAACTGCAAATTAACATTTATATGCTAAAATATCATAAAAATAATATGTTACAGATGAAATATGAATGTTTAGACAAGATTTCGTTGATTAGTTTTGGATATATTTGGTTAAAATTAAAAGTTAAAGTTTTTACTGTAAAAAAAGACTACTGTCACATCAAATAAGCTTTTGTTCGCCAATTTCTGCTCATATGTTAGATATATAGTATGTGATGTTTTGTCAAAAATAAAATAGGTATATTGCATTATCAGCTAAGATGTTATTATAGTGTTTGTTCCAGTATTCAAACTAATGAATCCTTAACTTTGAAATACGTATGATGAAATGTATACTTTTTACAAAGAAAGATTACACTTGAAATATTGTTAAAATTGTAATTGTTGTTGATTTACATGTGAAATTTTTTAATAAAATAGCAAAAAAATATATTTACAAGGAAGATGTAAACAACATCTTAATAAGTCAATATAAGCCTTCTCATTAAATTATTTATTATTGTTTTTTATTAGTGACACATTTGGGGAGAGGATATATTCCAAAACTTTCTGAAAATACAATATGAGAATTAACTGCATAGTTACTAGAAATGTTTACCTTGGATATTATACAATTTGCATGCATACAAAATAAGTCCTCACATTCTTTACTTGTGGTACTATCAGTGACACACCTGAATGAAAGGCTCATTATGCAGCTCATTATGCAGGTAATTGTCTTCTCAGGTGTGAATCAGAGCATTATTCATGATCATTCACGCCCACTCACATATTGCCTTTCCAAACAAAACGTGCCTTACAAAGTTTAAATCAATGTATTGTTTTATGTGAATGATTAGGCAGGATGATTTTCAGATAATTTTGAAGCAAACTCTAGGCGACAACATCCATTAGTCAAACGTCTTGTGGGCACATATTTAGTATGTGTTTTGTGGCCTTATTTCAAAAACTTTCATTTTAGTATTTTTCAATAACCATGCATAAACATTATTCTCTCAAAAATACCAAAATGTACATACTGTACATGTTGCTCACATATTATGGTAGCCCTGTTTGTGCTAAATAGAGTGTAATTACACATTTGCCATTAATATGTTTATAAGCAACTGAAAAAACACAAATGTCAGGGCATGTCAAAACATTTCAAGGACCCCAAAAACACCTTAGACCCCAGAGGGTTAAAATAAGTAAAAAAATAAATAAATCAGACTCACACTCAGAACACCACAGTTCAAAAAGGGGCACTCTAGTGGTCTTTGCTTTACCTGCCTTCGGCGTAGCCAATGCTCCAGGGAATGCAGGGGTGCTGCCAGTTGAGAATTGTTTTCCACAAATTGCCTATACTGTAGTATCCTGCAAAACCCAAAAAGGATCTCTAAGTTCCATTACTGTAATTGTTCGTGGCCAATAGGCCACCACTCGGGTCTTCTCAGGGTCTGTTGCAACCCCCTCAGCAGATATTACATGTCCAAGATAAGACACTTGCCGCTGAAAAAGCCAACATGTACTCCATTTTACTTTTAGGCCACACTTCCGAAAACGTGAGAGCACTAACCTAAGACGACTAAGATGTTGTTCAAAAGACAATGAGAACACAACCACATCATCTAAATACAAAAGCAAAGACTGAAATTGTTGATCACCTAAAATCCTTTCCATTGGTCGCTGAAAAGTTCTGGGGGCGTTGAAAACGGCATACGATTAAACTGGTACAGACCAAATGGAGTACAAAAAGCAGTCTTCTGTCTGTCTTTCTCTGCAACCTCCACTTGATCATAACCACTAGCGAGGTCCAAGGTCAAAAACCACTGGCACTGCATGAAAAGAGGTGTATCCGGACCAGTATACTCCTGTATACACTGCTGGAATTCGGAAGAATCCAGGAGTATACTGGTCGGATAGCTCAAATTCCATGGGTCTGTATATATCCGTATACATCCGAAATGATACCAAATCAGATGTATGTTGTGGACGTATACTTCCGTGCTACAGCCATTTGTTACCATGGCAAGTAATCCCATCAAAGGTTTTTTCAAGAGAACATTTTCACACCTTTGTGCACCTTTTGGCCTCCCCCCTATTGGTCCTTTTCTTTTAAAACCACCCATTACTCAGACCATTATTGGAGGACAGGACACATTGAAAACCCAGGAAAGTGATTGGATTGGTTACTTTTAGAACATAGCCCACCCTAGGCCCTATCGAAGAGTGATTTGATTTGTTATAGGCCAGCTATGCAGATATTGCTCAGTATACACTAAACCCCCCTTCCCCCAATTTTAATAAATTCAAATATAATTTTAAAAACACACACAAAGAACAATGAGAAAGTCTGACATTTTTATTAAGGTAAATAAAACATTCCAAAGAGCATTATAAACAAGCATTAAAAAGGAATGGGGGAACAAAAATATTTGAAGGGATGAAAATGTAAAGGAACAAAAACAAATATAACATGAACATTCCAAAGAACATTATAAACATACATTAAAATGAATGGGGAAAAAGAAATGTGAACAAAGGTGTAAAGGAATAAAATACAAAACGTGGAGATAAGCAACATGCACATCAAAAAGGAACAAATATACAAAGTATACAATATAAAACAAGATCAATAAATAAGAAATATAGAAATTAAAGTGTATATAAAATATATGTAAATATTCATTTTTCAAACTGCCATGATGCACTGGTGGTGTGACGTAGCGTGGGTCAGCCTCTAGTCTGGTTTGTAGTACCTGGCAGAGAGCAGATAACTCTGTGGTTCTGTTTGGTGGAGACCTCACCATCCACACTGGCCTTCCATCAACAATAGCATCTTCATCAGACATCAGTTCTATTGTTGCAGTCTTCCAGAGTTCCCTTTCTGTGTTGGTTTGTACAACACTGGACCTGGTCTCCAGCAACTGCAAAACATGACAGTAATTTAACCACTAAAAACAGAGAGGAGGACAGTTACATTCTGAAAAAAAAAAAAAAACTGCTTAACCAGTTTCTTAACTTACCCGTCTTTGCAATGTTCTTCATAGTGTTTCTTTTTACTGGGCCTTTTCAGACTGAGCCAAAGAATACTTCCTCCGCAAAGTCTCAAAATACGTCTTGCAACCTGTTAAATAAATCATAAATAAATGTAATGCCAATAAAACTAAGTAAAACAGAGGACATTAAAATGATTACAACATCTTTAAGATTGCCTTTTACACATTCAGGGTCAACGTCTGTAAAAGTTGTCCTTAATTCTTCGAAGAGGTAAGTGGTCACAGCCAGGTTATGTGATGAATTTATTCTGGGGGAAAAAGTTGCAGGCATCATTAATGAAATTCAGTTTTAGTATTTCAAATCCATATACAGTAGTAGTAGATTAAACTAACATTTACAGTATACAATACGCAGTCTTACCCGGTTTGTGGATCGTATTTTTGTGGGTTGTTCTCTGAATTATGGAGGCGCTTTACGGATTCCTGTAAAGTTTGAAATTAAAAAGCGTTTAAATGGATTCACAATCTGCAAGAACCACAAAACGTCTCGGGTTACGTCTGTAACCCTTGTTCCCTGAGGAGGGAACGAGACACTGCGTCGTTGAAAACGACACTATGACATAATGACAAAACGACATAATGTCGGGGAACGAATGCCCACTAGGCCACGCACCGAAAAAGGCCTGCCCTCGAGTGAAACTGATCTCAGACACTCAGCTAGGACTAGAGCACATGTGCGCCAAGCAGACAAAAGAGGTGCAGACTATAAACCTGATAAAAGTGTGTGGGGTAGCCCAACCGGCTGCCTCACAGATCTCCTGGGGGGGCACTCCCGAGAGGAGGGCCCTAGAGGACGCCATGCCTCTTAGTAGAATGAGCCCTTATGGCCAAAGGTGAAAGCAAACTGCGCACCTTGTAGGCCTACTTATGGTTTATTTAGCCCGGAGCCCAATATTAGGGTGACCTGAAACACACTACAGTAGGTCCGACCTCCTCCAAGAAGAGGACCTCTCAAGATAAATACTCGGAACTCTGACTGGCAGAGCAAGGAACCTCTCTTCTTCTGCCGACAAATGTGATGGAGGATAAAATTATTGCAGGACCATGGACCTAGCCATGTTAGATTGCACTTAAGGCACATAGCTGGTTCTCGGATGCAGGATGGCCATAACTCTGCCGAGGGTAAACCCCAAGCAGGCTGGTACTAATGCCAGGGCTTGGAGATCTCCCAGTCTCTTTATAAGAAGTAGCTAAGAGAAAGGCTATCTTGAACGTGAGGTCCTAGCAAAGCCGACTGAAGGGATTCGAAGGGAGCCAGGGATAAGCCTTCGAGAACCACCGCCAGGTACCAGGACGGGACCCTGGACCTGACTGTCAGTCTCATCCTCTATGTACCAAGGAGAAATAGTATGACCAGATGGTGCCTCCCCAAAGGCCCAATATTCAGTGGTGCATGGAACGCCGCAATGGCATCCATGTGCACCATCCATGTGGACGGGGAGAGATTTGCAGAGAACGATCTTGAAGAAACTCCAGAACTGAAGCCACTGGGCAGTTAACTGGGCCTAACTCATGTTCTCTATACCAAGTGGAAAAACATTCCACTTAAGGCCATATAATCGTTCCGTGCACCCCAAATGATAGAACAGCATCTAGGTACTGATCCCCCTCAGTGGCCAGACCCACAATTTGAACAGCTCTGGGCGAGGGTGGAATATAGTGCCCTCCGCCTGAGGTAACAGATCCCTCCTCAGAGGAATCTGCCATGGCGGAGCTATCAGGAGTGAAATTAAGTCCGAAAACCATACTCAGGCCGGCCAAAACGGGGCTACCAGAAGAAGACTGATGCCCTTCTGACGGACACTCTCCAGAACCCCGGGAGCAGAGCGATCGGGGGAAAAGCGTACAGGCGAAGCCTCGGCCAGGCCTGTACCATGGCATCCAACCCCAGCGGGGCTGGATGAGTGAGGGAGAACCAAAGTGGACAGTGGGACGTCCCTTGAGACGCAAACAGATCCACTTCCATTGGTCCAAACCTCTGCCATATCAGCTCCACCACCTCTAGATGGAGTCTCCATTCCCCGGGCCTCAGCCCCTGCCTCGACAGGATGCCTGCTCCCTGATTCTGAACCCCCGGGACATATATTGCTCTTATAGATAATATTAGCCCTTGGGACCATAAAATAATCTGATGCGCCAATCTGGATAGAGGGCGCGATCTGAGTCCCCCTTGTCGGTTCAGATAAGCTACCACTGATGTATTGTCCGAACGTATCAAAACGTGGTAACCTTTGATGTCTGGGAGGAAGCTCCTCAGAGCCCTGAACACAGCCAACATTTCTAGGCAATTTATATGCCAAGAATGATGATGGTCCTGCCACAGACCCCTTGCAAAGCGACCTTCCATGACCTCGCCCCAGCCAGTGAGGGAGGCGTCTGTTGAAATGGTTTTCCTGGCGACATGACGCCCCTAACACTGGCCCTTGGGACAAGAACCAAGGTTTCTTCCATATTAATAGGGAACGAAGGCATCTGCGCGTAACCTTTATCATACGGAACGGATTCCCCTTGGGGGAAAACCCCTTGGCTTTGAGCCACCACTGAAGGGGCCTCATGTGAAGAAGGCCCAAAGGAATTATGTTGGATGCCGCTGCCATGAGGCCCAGCAGTCTTTGAAATTGCTTTACAGTGATGGCCTGGCCTAGCTTTACCCCTGACACCATGGTCAGGATGGATTCGATACGTGCGGGAGACATACGTGCCTGCATAGTAACTGAATTCCATACCACACCGAGAAAAGTAGTTTTCTGAGCTGGTTCCAACACACTTTTCTTAGTGTTGAGTCTCAACCCCAATTTCTGAATGTGGCCAAGGACGACATCTCGATGCCGAACTGCCATTTCTCGAGACTGGGCCAATATGAGCCAGTCATCGATATAATTCAGTATACGGATGCCCTGAAGCCTCAGTGGAGCCAGAGCTGCATCCATACACTTAGTGAACGTGCGGGGAGAGAGTGCTAGGCCAAATGGAAGAACCCGATATTGGTACGCTTCGCCCCGAAAGCGAACCTCAGGAACCTCCTGTGACATGGAAGGATGGAGACATGAAAATAGGCGTCTTTTAGATCTATCGTGACAAACCAATCCTCGGATCTGATTTGATTCACGATGATGGGAATAGTGAGCATCTTGAACCTAAATCTCCTCAGAGAACGATTCAACTGCCTCAGATCTAAAATCGGCCTCAGCCCGCCATCCTTCTTTGGAACTATAAAGTACCGGCTGTAAAACCCGGACTCCCTGTCTGGTAGGGGAACACTTTCTATGGCCCCTTTATCCAATAGAGTCTGTACCTCTTGTTCCATAACCCGAGCCTGTTCTGGAACTACTGCAGTCGGTACCACCCCAGCAAACTTCGGAGGTCGGTGACCGAACTGCAGTCTGTACCCATTATTTATTATGTTCAGGACCCACATAGATATATTCGGAAGGCGTTGCCATTCTTCTACAAAATCTACTAAGGGAACCAGCCTCTCGAGACTGGCCTCGGGTGTTTTTCGAGCACTGTTCTCGACCTCCTGAAATGAAGGACCGGCAGGAAAAAGTCGAGAAAAATTTTGTGACCATAGTCGGTGCTCTTTTGCAAGCTTTTGGGGCGAACGCCACGGTGTGCGTTCGCTGGAAATCGATGTGGCCCGAAACGTCCAGGATGGCGGGACAACATCTTCTTCCAGAGGGCTCCGCTGTGAAAACAACCTCGGTTGCTTCACCGCGGGAGGGGCAGCCCTCAGAGGTCCTATCACATCAGTTAGGACCTCTTTCCCGAAGCCCTCTTTGCCTGAATGACGTCCCTCAGGTCGCCCTTCTGGCTAGAGGACTTCGAGTGAGAGCGCTTCCTCTGTTGCCAAGCTCCCGCAGGAGGGGCTCTAGAGGAAACGCTCTCTTTCTGTTCCTGGCGATAGGAGGAGGAGCTAGTTGACGGCTGGGGCTGACTACTTGGACCAGCCCTCCTAGACCTGGATTTAGATCGGCGAGGGAGAAACTGCTGGAAGGCCGCTGATTGTTTTTTTGCCTCCTGAAACCTGTCGACGACAGTAGTGACTGCGTCGCCGAACAGGCCAGAAGGTGATAGCGGTGCGTCCAGCAGAAAAGATCTATCCCGCTCTTTTATTCCCGACAAATTTAGCCACAGATGTCTCTCCGTGGCCACCATCGCTGCCATAGAGCGGCCAATAGCACGAGCCGTCTCTTTAGTGGCCCGGAGAGACAAATCTGTGGCTCTTCTCAGTTCCGTAAAATCAGCGGGAGTCGGTCCCTCGCCCTCATCCAAGTCTTAAAGGAGGTTGGCCCTGGTACGCTTGCAAAATCGCCATTGAGTGCAAGCACGAACCAGCCCGACCAGCCGCCATATAAGGCCGACCAACCAGTGCAGAAGTGTCTCTGCACGGTTTGCTGGGCAACGCCGGGGTTTTAAGCGAAGATGCCGCTTCAGGAGAAAGATAACTAGCAAGAGCTTCCTCCATTTGTGGCATCTTGCCATAACCTAACTCTCTCGCACCCACCACATTACTATAATCACATGATGTTGGTGATGAGATGCGAGACGAGTGTGGTTTTTCCCAGGATCTTGAGATCTCTTTATGCAGATCTGGGAAAAATGGTAAATCCCGGCGCTGAGGTTGTGAACGGTGCTGCAGGAATCTCTCGTCTAGTTTACTTTGACAAGGATCATCCTGCTTATTTTGTGGCCAGCTGATGTTGAGTCTAGCCACAGCACGCGTTACAACCTCTATTAACCCTCTGGGGTCTGGGGGGTTTTTGGGGTCCTTGAGATGTTCTGACATGCCCTGACATTTGTGCTTTTTTCAGTTGCTTATAAACATATTAATGGCAAAGGTGTAATTACACTCTATTTAGCACAAACAGGGCTACCATAATATGTGAACAACTTGCATGTACATGTTTGTATTTTTGAGAGAATAATGTTTATGCATGGTTTTTGAAAAAACAAAAAACTAAAGTTTCTGAAATAAGGCCACAAAACACATACTAAATATGTGTCAATAAGACTTTTGACCAATGGATGTCGTTGCCTATAGTTTTTTCTTCAAAATCATGTGAAAATCATCCTGCCTAATCATTCACATAACACAATACATTGATTTAAATCTTGTAAAACACTTTTTGTTTGGAAAGGCCATATGCGGGTGGGCGTGATTCACACCTTAGGAGACAATGGGGCCCGCATAATGAGGCTGCATACGTAATGAGCCTTTCATTCAGGTGTGTGACTGAGCCACAAGAATGCAAGGACAATATATATAGAAATAACTGGTTCACAGTTGTTGTTGTTTTTTCCACAAATTGTGCTTGCAAATTGTACAATATCCAAGGTAAACGTTTCTAGTAATTGTGCAGTTAATTGTTCTCATACTGTATTTTCAGATTTGGAATATATTCTCTTCCCAAATGTGTCACTGATAAAGCATAATACAATTATTTAAAGAGAAGGCTTATAATGACCTTTTAAGATTTTGTTTACATCTATCCTATATATATATATATATATATATATATATATATATATATATATATATATATATATATATATATATATTTTTTTTTTTAAAGGTTATACAATTACAACAACATTTAAAATTGTAGCAATATTTCCAGTGTAATCTTTCTTTGTAAAAACTAAAGTATACATTTTATCATATGTAATTCAATTCATATGAGAAGAAATTGGCAACATTATAAGCTTATTTGATGTGGCAGTATTTTACAGTAAAAACTTTATAATCTATCCGATTTTGTAGTCGATTTTTACACATCTCAGTATAGCAATAGTGTTTGATAAAAGCTGTTCATTCATTCATACATAGAAACGCGATTCATATTTAAACAGTCTTTTTTCCAGCTGTAGTAGCTCCACAACAGCGCGCATCTGTGCGTTCATTCATTCATAGAAACGCGATTCATATTTAAACAGTATTTTTGCCAGCTGTAGTAGCTCCACAACAGCACGCATCTGTGCGTTCGTTCATTCATTCATACACAGAAACGCGATTCATATTTAAACAGTATTTTTGCCAGCTGTAGTAGCTCCACAACAGCACGCATCTGTGCGTTCATTCATTCAGATTAGAACAAAGCAAATAGAACTGACCTATTCCTCAGCGGGATCCGTTTGCTCCTCGAAATGATACTTCCAGAACTTCTGAGGTAAATTTCCCAGGATTATTATCAAGATAGTATTATTCCTCACAGCATCGTAAAGTACATAAGTCTGAAAGTGAACTCGCGGTGTGTGTTATCCAGCTGATGTGGGCGTTTCACAGGTTTGTATGGATCGCCTCACATTTGCGTTTGAATAGCGCGCGCTCTCCGTGGGCGGAGCACTTTAAAACTTAATGAGCTGTGATGAGAACGACTGACATCTCTCTCTTTGCATACATATTACATAAACTGTGAATATTTGTTTTTTATAAAAATTACTTCATTTAAAAGAAGATAATTCAAGCTTCATGCCTGTGTGTCTGTATGCCTGTTTGACTGAGTATTCACTGAGTTATGGTTCATTTTCGGACGCGTTTCAGAATGGACTACACTGACGGAGAGGAGGCAGAACTCGCATCATGTTTATTTTTCTTTATTTGGCAAAAAGCACAACACTTTGTTTTTATTGTTAGTATACACAAAAATAATACACACTTAACAGGATCGATTGATGTATAACACAAGCAGATAAAAATTAATATTTTTTTTGTATTTTTTTTTTGCACTGATAAGGAAAAAACGAGCCTATCTCGCCGGCGCGATAGCCGACCTCAGGGGGTTAACTCCTCATAAGCGGGAACATGAGCCGGCGAGTATGACTCATGTTCCCCGCCCTCGATGCTGAGCACATCCACTTCCTCAGAAGCATATAGCTTGAGCACCGGGCACTCGTCGCGGGCAGAAGAAGCCGCAGCGCGGGCTTCTGCACCACGAACGGGCGCCACAGAATCTTCGGATGATGAACGAGAAAGGGCCTCGGCAGTCTCGTTCTCATCCGCAAGATCCTTTTGCGATCCCCACGATCTAAGCCGCCACGCCGCCTCAACAGACGCGGGACACGATCCGCGGGGATCGCGAGCCTGGCCATCTTCATTAAAATCAGCCAAGCGGGAGCGCAGCACTCTTATAGGGAGTGCTTCACAGTGTTCACAGGCAGCCCCCTCGAGAGCTGCCTGTGCGTGCTACGCTCCCAAACAATATACACATAACTGGTGTGTGTCCCCACCCGTAAGAAATCTAGGGCAGGGGTGCACACACCTAGTAAATTGTTCACTCGCCATGTTATAAATATATATATCTCTGAGATCAAACTGACAGACAACACCAAATATGACAGACAACAACAGAGAGCGCTTGCTGAAGAGCGAAAGCTAATGTGTGTGTGTGCCAACGTCACTTTTATGCATCCGGTTATGCCGTCACATGTTACGTCATGACGCAACACCAATCAGGATTTGGATTAGTTTCATTCATACTTCAGAGGTGCACGCTAAGGGAGCGTCCCCAAAGTGTCGTTTTCAACGACGCAGTGCGAGTTCCCTAACGAAAGGGAACTGAATTTTCAGTTTGAATAAGTTGGCCATCACAGTAAACATAAGAGACAAAACATATCAGTTCATAAATCTTTAAGATGTCATGCAGCGCCTCTGATATCTTACCGGTTCGTGCCGCCTTCTGCCTATACAAGGCCACCAGTGCAGGTGTATGTTGGTCAAGCACAGCATAGAACTGGTTCCGTATGTTGACGTTTGTAATGCGTTGGAACTCAGCACAAAGCTACAAAAACAAAAACAAACAAAAATAATTTTATAAAAAGACTAATACTCGATTTGCAACAGAAAACACATTTGTGATGCAACATGTTCCATTAAAATACATTGTAGAGCAACATGGTCATATGCAAAGTGATAGTTCTTACACACAGTGAATAGTGGCATTTGCTGTTCCATTTGAATGTGATACATATTAAAAAATTGGCAGTGAAATATGTGTGAAGAGTAGCAGAAAAGAGAAGTGAGTCTGTTTTACCTGTGATTCAATCCGAAGAGCCGGCCATTTCCCCAAGAAGTCCCTCACCTGCACAGATAAAACAATCAATATGAAACCAGTCAAATTATGCAATCAACCTCTTTACAAATTAATGATACAAAATTTCAAGTTAATGTAACTTACCGATAAAGTTGCTCTCTGGTGACAATGTAAGTCTGCACATGCACAAAAAAACAGACAGCAAGATATTTAAATTTTAAAAAACCTTTTGATTTATGCTAATGAATTAGCTGCTAGGCTCCAAATAAAATAAATGGTGAAAAATAGTTACAGCCTAAATTAACATTTGAGTCACCTTGATTTTGGGGGATGCTCACTGCACTCCTTCCACTTAAACCTATAATGAAAAGACGTTTGTAAAGGTTTAATAAAAACTTGCATAGTTCATTCGGTAACTATTATGTCCATAACCTTAACTTTGTTTGAGTAAAAGTTAACGTAACTGCTAACGTTAGCCATTAGCTCATTTGGGTGCATGTAGGAATAACATCACATTGAACTTGCCAGAGCAAGGCGCTTAACACAAACAGCAGGAACACACTCAAAAACAGAAGGACTATCGCTTGCTGAAAAGAGTTATTGACTAACGTTAACATTATTGCCCTGCCACGACATTAACAGTAACGTTACACAGGATATTCTGTAACTAGCAGGCGGACTGACGGCAATCGCGCCCGCGGCACCACGCTTGCAACTTAAAAATAGCCTCGTCTAACAGTCAAATATCACGTGTAATATGATATTCTTACAATATTACAACAAGCAAAGTAGTTTTGAAGTGTTTTGGTTTACTTACAAGTTGTTTCATTCTTGATACCACGTCGCTCGAGAGGGTAGCCATCTTGGATAGATTATTAGATTTTTCCAGGCGGGAAGGAAGTCGACCGGAAGTTGAAGCCGGCCGCGTGCCACCATCTTGTAGCAGAACTTCACCTGCAGTTAGCATCCCATTGACTCCCATTCATTTTGGCGTCACTTTGACAGCGAATAACTTTACATCTGAGGCGTTTGAAGACTCCATTTGTCCATTATTTATTTCTAAAGAAACACGACAATGTATAAAATGCTCCATTACCTTGTAGCTTATGTTATGGCCCCGTAGAAGCAGTTTTTGTAAAAGTAGGCTAACGATTGCGTCATAACCACGCGACTCTCTGTCGCACAGTAGAGAGATTACCGTATGGACAGGAGGAGAAGCTCGCGGGCAATCGGGGGGACGTGGAGGCAAAATGACAATATAATTAATCAGAATACCTAGCAAAAGTTGCTCCTGCTCCAAGCTCATGGACAGCTTCTACTCACACTCTCCGTCTCTGCAAGATTCGGAAGGGAATGATTCAGATTTCTCTTGGCACAGCTACTAGAAGACAGACGGGTTGCTCACATGGTCCGTGTAACGCTTTGCTCGGTTTGAGTCTGCGCGTCAGGAAAGGAAGTGCTAAGAAATCGCTAAAAATGGGCTTCACTTGTCTCAATTGAGTTCCAATGGGGTCGCTGTGTCCATTTCTTTTACTGTCTATGGATTTTTCAGGTAACGTCAGTAAGGACTGCACGTCATGACGTCATATCACGTGATCGACAGTACACTTTAAAATAGTGAGTGAACCAGCGGTGTTCACTCAGAAATGCTGAGGCACACAAACATAAAAATACATATTTGTTCATAGACATTCATAGTTTAAAGGTGCATTAACTCAGCAAGAGATTTTAACTGTAGTGACCTCGGTCTTCAATTCAGTGGAGTAGAAAAGCTCAGGTTCCTTCTACCTTTTTAATAAATATCAAGTCACCTTTATTTATACAGCGCTTTTTACAATACAGATTGCTTCAAAGTAGCTTTACAGAGATAACAGGAAAATAATGCAAGAAAGTTTGTTTTCTAGAAGAAAATAGCTTCACAGTCCAGCTTAAGTCAGTTCAGTGGTGATTCATTTTGTTGTATAAATGTGTATATATATAGCCACTTTGGAGAAAACCATGATGTCATTGTCCAGCTCATTTCAGATCTCATATAATAGTGTCAACGCAGGCAGATCAATAATAGCCTATTGTTGAATATTAAATTAAATGTCCCCAACTAAGCAAGCTAAAAGCCAATTGTGAAAAAGGTGACAAATGTTGTTGTCTGCAGTTTGTAAAACTTCACAATAAAATTTTAGATATTCTGAAATGTTTGGTTCATTTTTCTTTATTTGTTCCATTAAATTTATTGCTGGGAAAAAATTAATCGCGATTAATCGCATTCAAAATAAAAGTTTGTGTTTGCATAATATATGTGCGTGTACTGTGTATAATTATTTTGTATATATAAATACACACATATGATATGCATGTATATATTTCAGATTTTTATTTAAATTATTTATATTTATATATAATATGAATTATGTATAAATGTATATACAGTATATACATGCAAATATTTCTTAAATAAATACATGCATATGTGTGTATTTATACATACAAAATAATTATACACAGTACACACACATATATTATGCAAACACAAACTTTTATTTTGGATGCGATTAATTTTTTCCCAGCACTAATTAAATTCCTTTGTTTATTTCATTAAATATTCCGATGTTTTTGTGAACGTATATGGTCAGACTGGGTGTTTATTTTGTCCTGTTTTTATAAAAAATATTTGATTTAGAGACTTTTTTTCATGCAGTGGTTTTAAGGCCCTGACACAGGCGACGTGAGGCTTGCTAGTTCTTTGACGTCGGTTTTGTGTTTCAGGGCCTTAAGAATTTATTTATTTTTCTGTACAAAAAGCTTGTTTGCTGTAGCCTAACCTAGTAGTCCAGAGATAATTCAATCCTGAAGTCCTCCCTGGCCACCCCTCCCTCTGAGAACAGCCAGCACTGTGTCAGTCATTAACATATGAAAGGTCTTCACACCTAACAGTTGTCAGTCCTCTCACACCCAGCAGTGTTTCAGCTGTATATGTCCGTGAAATTTCACGGATTCCTGTATATGTCCGCATATGTGAGGTTTCCGGGTTTATCTGGAAATATACTGTTCCATGTTACTCTGATCCGCTTTTTCTCACATACATCCGGCAAACATCAAATTACACAGGAGTTTACCATGCCCGTATTTTGCCGGATTTGAGTCTTTTCATGCAGTGTGGGCCCCGCTAAGGGCATCAAGCGATTCCTTTATCCTAGGGAGAGGATAAGCATCTTTTCTTGTCTTCAGATTTAACTGTCTATAGTCAACGCACATACGCATATTGCCATCTTTTTTCTTGACAATAACCAAAGGTGAGGAATAGGGACTACAGCTCTCACTAATAATACCCTGCTCCAAAAGCTGTCTAATATGATCCTTGACCTCTTCATATTGGCTTGGAGGGAGACGGCGCTAACGCTGACAAACTGGAACATCATCAGTGACTGGTATCTCATGCTGTATAATTTCAGTGCACCCTAAATCATTATCACTGAAAGCAAACATATCAGCATAATCATCCAGTAACACTTCAACCTGAGCTATCTGTTGGCTTCCCAAAAAGGGACATTCAAAATTAAAATCATATGGAAAAGTAGATGCAACCTCATGACTAAAAACTTCAGCCTCTTCTGAACATAATGAAATCTGAACCTCCCCTGGGTATACGTTTCGAAAAGAAATGGACTTTGAACCTCCTGCTACTACCTCAGCTACATGCCGGCATGCCAGCCGTGTATGAGGGGCCAAGCTGATATCTAAAGCATCCACATTTACAATAGGAACAGCTAGCTGGCCACCCTGAACCCTTACCAAACCTGGAGACACAATAAGGGCCCCAGGTAAAACCCCTTCATCCACCTCTAACCCCTCTACCAAAGTAATATAATCAGAATCATAACTGTTCTGAAACCTTGTAGCAGGGACCATTGAACCTGCTGGTACCAATCACTTTTGCAAAACCCTGATACACTTGAGCACATCGTCCTGGTGTCATTACATTAAAAGAACCAGACACAATTTTATTGCAATCTTTTATTATGTTTATGCCCACCAACCCTGGAACAGTTTTCCTCTTCAATTTTGTTACAGGATCTGTTGGATCCTTCACCACCAGACCACCACGCTGTGGCCAGGCCTTATCCATAATTGTTACATTGAGTTCTAAATGACCCAAGTATGATATATAAAGGGCATTCACAGCCTTTAAAGTCAGCCACCCACATACTTTTAGGACATCCTCCCCTTTACACTCAAAATGTTCCCTAAAAAAACTCTCTGTTATAATAGTGACCATAGAGCCTGTATCTATCATAGATGGAACACATACTCCTCCCATATACACCCCCATCACAGGAGTTGGCCCTGTAAGTGCATTATATACTTTTCCCCATGAACTGATAGAGTCGTCTGAGCCCAACTGTTCTCCTCCCGTAGTCTGGCTCTTAACTACAGGGGGAATTCGTTTCCCTGTTGCATATTAGCTGGAACAGCTGTCCCCCTAGCCGACTCGGATGATGTTGTCTGATGGCCATTGTCACTAACCGTATTCATATCTGAACAAAATATTGCAATATGTCCTACTCCCTGACATCTAAAACAAATAGGTCCTCCTGTTGAATCATACCTGGGCTCCTGTCTTGGCCTACGCCCCCGCCTGCCCTAGGAAACTTGCATTCTTGCTACCTGCTGTGCAAGGCCCTCTAACTTGTCCTCCTGTTTCCTCATAGCCTCTTTAAAGGTAGGGTAGGTAGGATTTTTATAAAAAACTTTTTTTTCACATTTGTTTAAACTGTCTTTATATACCAATACATAATTAAAATGTAAGTGCTCTGAAAAAGAGAGTATCAAAATCAAGAGACTGTAGACCTTTTAATCTGCAATAAACACAGCTCATTATTTCTATTCGGGATGAAACAATTGATTGGTTTGGGCGACTGTCACTCACTCTCGCAACCATGGCTACCACCCCTGTTGCTAGATCTGCCCATATGCGCGCGCACCCGTTTGATTTGAGGAGTGCAAGAGGCGCGGAACCTACGAAGAGTAAAATTATGGCAGAGAAAGATCATTCAAAATTCAAAGCATCTGCATATTCAGTCAGCGAAGGCAAACAAGGCAAAAACTACTTCCTCGGACCCTGGTTGCCTGCACTCTTGAACGACCTCCTCTGCTTCGCCCTCGACCCCGGACCTGTCCTCGGACCGACGATGTGGTACTTATCTCCGGAGTGTAGTCCTCATTAGAGTCAACAATGTTTTCATCATGGAAACTCTTACATGCAAAACACCGTATATGTTATGAATCTTACACGAAATTCACCTTCATCACAGTGTAACTGATGGTAATGGAAAAACGTGTATCAATGCAATCTGTTTTTAGCTTTGCCTTATAAATATAGCTCGTTACCTATAAATATAGCTCGTTACCGAATCAAACAAAGTAGGCTATATTTTCAACTTTACCAGTATCGATATGCTAGCTTGATAGTGAGTAGTAAAATAAATCTTATTTGTTTATATTCATAGTGATAAAGTTAGGTATTTTATTACATGTGATTCTGACATGATGTCACTGCATGCACTGCGCTCCTTCCTCTCCACTCGTCTCAGGTAAATAAATGTCGCATTTACCCTTCCAGCTGAGCCTGAGCGTTTGGCGTCGCGCGTTCATGTGTTTTGGGGGCATGGCTTTGGAAGGAGCCCAGAAGGGAGGTATGGGATCAAATTCCCGCCAAATATATAGCGGTCGCGTATAAAAAAATAATAAGCGTGAATCAAAAATTTAAAAACACATATTAAAAAAATATATTGCACAAACTGAAAAAAAGAATGCAAAATGATCAGAATAGCAAACAACGTGGTCACGGATCAAAATATAATAAGCGTGAATAAAGAAATAACAAGCATGAATAAAAACTTTAAACACATTAAAAGTTATTTTGCACAAAACTTAAACTTATGGTCATGCTTTGTTAAAAAGTATGGTTTTATTACTGTGTACTTTGTGCTTTCTTGCATTTTCTGCTCATATTTTACTCTTTTGTACGCTTGTGATGTTTTTCTCTTCGCTCTTCTTTCTATGTTCTGCGCTTGCTCTTCCAAATGTTGCAGTTCGAGTTTCATGTAAATTAGGGCGGGCTTAAGCGTCACCATTGGTCCACTAGTTCTAGATTGACAGATACTCCTCTAGCCAATCAATCGAAGAGGGGAGTTGACGTCACACTAATGCGACTCGTGGTACAAGCTGTTTATGTTTGTACAATTTCTTCAATTCCATTATAATATACTAAAATGTTATTTTTCTAATACTTTTATATACTGTTCAATTTTTTATTTGTGCTTTGATATGTGCATTTATTAAATTAATTATTTTCGCTTGGCATACCAGCGTGATTGCGTCACTGCCATAGACTGTAAAAAAACCGCACACTTCAGTGGGTGGTGCGCGCCCGTGAAGCACTTCATTCTGAGTAAATATAACAACAAAGAAGCACTGCTGCACTCTCTTTTATTTAATTTTTCTTTAATCATTATACTCCTTTTCAGGAGTGCTACACTTACAAGGGAAGACGGCAGTTCAATTTAACTTTACAAAGACTTTCAAGCAGTAAAGCTATCTGAACTCTGGACATAATTAAATTCATTTTTTTTTAGATACATGAGAATGTTAATGTGCACACTGGTAATTGGTGTTAAACAATATTACTTGGCTCATGATGTCAATATGTTAAGGCTGCTGTAAGCGAAACATCCTGCAATTATGAAACACTACAATTCGTTGCAAAAACTAAGTTAAAAACGGCCATTGTCTGAAGACTTTAGGACTTTGACCTGTCGCCGCTACGCATTGCCTACCTTTTTTTTATTAACCTCGCCAAATTTGACAAGATTATTGAAAATGATTGTGTTACAGAGAAGATATAGAGAAACCAGTTGAATTTAATACAGTGATTTATTACAAACTTACTGTTTACTTACATAGCTACATAATTGCATATTACTTTAGAATTAATGTTTTAAATATAGCTTAAAATTTGAATACAGCAACATCTCCATCAGCGATAGGTAACGTTGTTTCTAGAGTGCCGCTGTCCTGCAGAGTTTAGCGTCAACTCCGATTAAAAACCTCACCTGTCTTAAATATCCTAAAGACGATGATTAGCTGGTTCAGGTGTGTTTGATTAGGATTGAAGGAGCTAAACTCTGCACCCAGGACCGACATTACACATCCTTGTTATTGATTAAATATGAAAGTAAAACGGCCAGTAGGTGGTGGCTGCTCGGAGAAGATCGACGCTCGCGGTGCCAGGTCCAGTGCATTAGAGGTGAATGATGGATCATCAGACAGGCATTAATGTAACAGGTCGTCGTTAGGATGACGAATTTAACTATGCCATATTGCCAGGTATACGTATACCGGCAACAGTTTGAGTTGCAGGCACACATGCAGTTTAAAGGTGTCCTGTTGATGGTCGTCTTCCCCTGTATAACAAGTAAGCAACAGTAGCCACGAGTCGCATTGGTGTGACGTCAACTCCCCTCTTCGATTGATTGGCTAGAGGAGTATCTGTCAATCTAGAACTAGTGGACCAATGGTGACGCTTAAGCCCGCCCTAATTTACATGAAACTCGAACTGCAACATTTGGAAGAGCAAGCGCAGAACATAGAAAGAAGAGCGAAGAGAAAAACATCACAAGCGTACAAAAGAGTAAAATATGAGCAGAAAATGCAAGAAAGCACAAAGTACACAGTAATAAAACCATACTTTTTAACAAAGCATGACCATAAGTTTAAGTTTTGTGCAAAATAACTTTTAATGTGTTTAAAGTTTTTATTCATGCTTGTTATTTCATTCACACTTATTATATTTTGATCCGTGACCACGTTGTTTGCTATTCTGATCATTTTGCATTCTTTTTTTCAGTTTGTGCAATATATTTTTACATGTGTTTTTAAATTTTTGATTCACGCTTATTATTTTTTTATACGCGACCGCTATATATTTGGCGGGAATTTGATCCAATAGGGAGGGGGTGGAATGAATGGAAATAATGAGCTGTGTTTACAACAGTCGTGAGAGGTCTACAGACACTCGATTTTTATACTCTCTTTTTCAGAGTACTTACATTTTAATTATGTATTGGTATATAAAGACAGTTTAAACAAATTTGGAATGTTTTTTTTTTAGAAAAATCCTACCTACCCCGCCTTTAAGTTCAAGAAGAAGAGAATCAGTGTTAACAGGGGTATTTGTTGCAGTAATACCAGAACATTCAACTGCTGCACCTTCTGTTACAAAACTTTAGGGGGCTCTATCAGGCACATTATCTTCTTTTCAAAACAGCATTGCTTCTCTCTGCAAAGCTGAGAATTTTATATTTAGATCTTGTCTAATTCATCATTTTTATTCTCTACGAAGTAAAGGATCTCTTACATTCTCTGCAGACTGACTTCTTATTGTCTCTTCCCCACACAACTCCACTCCTCCATTACAACGATTGATGTCCCCTGCTAGGGATAACAGTGAATGAGAAAATTTCCGCAACCCCTCACCCGTCTTCTGTTTTCGGTCAAAAAAACGCTTTGGAGCAGCCGTCAGAGAATAAGCATGGCCATACGCCTCCTTCAAAACTTCTAGAATCAATGCAGGGCTCCTGCGTACCTCAGATGAATTATATCTTATCTCTTGTTTAGCTCCCCCTCCAAATGATCATAGAGAAATGCTGCTTATTATCTTTCTCTGTATTGCCGATAGTTCATAGAGTTCTGCACTTCATCAGCCCAATCGTAATATGGGATAATACATGAACCACTTCCTTCACAGGCTGCCGTTCAAGTTGTTCACGGCCAAACGCATTTTCGAATGTGTGCGGCCACAGGATTGGTTTGCAGCGATCGACCTGAAGGACGCCTACTTACATGTCTCCATTTTACCTCGACACAGACCGTTCCTGCGGTTTGCTTTCGAGGGGCAGGCATACCAGTACGTGGTTCTCCCATTCGGGCTAGCCCTGTCTCCTCGCGTCTTCACGAAGGTCATCAAGGCAGCCCTTGTTCCTCTACGGGAACACGGGGTTCGCATCCTGAACTATCTCTACGACTGACTGATCCTAGCTCACTCTCAAAACCAGGTTTGCAAACACAGGGACCTAGTGCTCCGGCACCTAGCTCATCTGGGCCTTCGGGTCAACTGGGAGAAGAGCAAAGCGAAACGAGCATATGGGACCGCTTCAGCACTGGCTTCGCGATCGAGTCCTGAGGTGGGCATGGTAACACGGCACGCTCCGAGTACCAGTGACTCCGGCCTGCTGTCAGACCTTCACCCCGTGGATGAACCTCAGCTTTCTACGGGCCGGAGTGCCCTTAGAACGAGTTTCCAGGCATGTTGTTGTATCGACAGATGCCTCCACCACGGGCTGGGGTGCCATGTGCAATGGATATGCTGCCGCGGGCCCCTGGACAGGACCCCAGCTCCTTTGGCATGTCAATTGCCTCGAGTTGCTGGCTGTACGTCTCGCCCTGCACCGCTTCCAAGTGTTGCTCAAGGGTCAGCACGTACTAGTCCGATCAGACAATACCGCGACAGTAGCGTACATCAACCGACAAGGAGGTCTATGCTCCCGCCGTATGTCGCAACTCGCCCGCCACCTCCTCCAATGGAGTCAGAAGCATCTGATGTCCCTTCGAGCCATTTATATTCCGGGAGACCTGAACTGTGCAGCCGACGAGCTCTCAACGGCTTCGGCCTCTCCCCGGAGAATGGAAACTCCATCCCCGGTCGGTTCAGACCCCCAGAGATGCCCGATCAGTGTCGTGCAATCCTTCCTGCAAGATGGGTTGGAGCGAAGGCTTTCTCCCTCCACCCTGAAAGTGTATGTTGCTGCTATCGCTGCACATCATGATGCAGTTGAAGGTAAGTCTCTAGAAAAGCACGACCTGATCATCAGGTTCCTGAGAGGAGCGAGGAGACTGAATCCTCCTCACCCTCCTCTCGTTCCCTCTTGGGACCTCTCAGTGGTGTTACCTGCCCTGCAGAGTGCTCCCTTTGTTGCTCCCATATATAATGCACTGCAATCAGTGGAGCTTAAGTTCCTGTCAATGAAGACAGCACTTCTGGTTGCACTGGCCTCCATTAAGAGGGTAGGGGACCTGCAGGCATTCTCCGTTGACGAAGCGTGCCTGGAATTCAGGCCGGCTAATTCTCCCATGATCCTGAGACCCCAGCTTGGATATATGCCCAAGGTTCCCACGGTCACTATTAATTGGTTATTCCATCAAATTTGTTATGTTTGTTGCATTGAAGTTTTTCTGATTTCTCTTTGCATAGAACTTCACTGTATCTGAAATAGACAAAGTGGAAATGTTAAAGACAAATTGAAGTGTTGAGTGAACACATATGGTGATGGTAAAACACAAGACACATGTTTAATTGTATCCAGATGTTTAATGAAGTTGCTTAAATGTGTAATATAGAAGAGACACGTTCAAATGTAATACATTTGCTGACTTAATGGATATACATTTAAATGCTGTGAATCAAATTGTCCAGAGAGCACGGCCTGTAAAGGTATATTGTTTATGGTTATGAATTTAAATGTTTTATACTTACCTGTTACCTGAAAAGAATGAAAAAAGGTTAAAAAAGGGGCAAAGCCATTAAAGAAAGTGCCAGAACACTGCAGACTTTAATCTGTGTTTCTCATCATTTTCTGCATTTACTAAATCTCATACTTCCTTGTTTGAAACCGGTAACACATGCTTTTTGTTCTGTCTGTGTCTTTCCATGATGGGATAGAGGATTTTGTGCTGATCATTTAATTCATAGTTGGTCCTTTCAGTTCTTTGCCTTTGCTTTTGATGAGTTCTTTGTGTTTGTAATGTTCCAGATTGGCGATGATGGGGTGTTTTATTTGAATGTGATCCGAGATGATGAACTCTGTGAAAGGTGATTTGGTTTACAGTAGGGGTGTAACGATTCATCAACTACATCGATGTATCGATTTATATTCCTATGATCCAACTACATCGATCTGTGCTCGGCAAGTTGGCCTTCTGGACGACATATATCGATCTAACATCGCTTTAAAAGGTAATGAATCGATTGTATCGATACTAGGAAATAACGCATTGGATTTAAGCACGTCAGACTTTATATGGATGTTTTTCTTAGCACTTTTAATGATAAAGGCGTTAAACGTTACTCGATTCAGTCTGCCTATCTGTGACGTCGCCGCCATGCGTGACGCGCCAGCAGCAGCGCAAAGACAACAAGCAGTGCAAAAAATTCAGAAAAACTGACTTTCCTGTCCTCTCAGCCGCTATACTGCAGTAGCGCACACTCTTTAATTGCACACGCAAATGCGCCGGCGCGGGCTGTATCACTTCACTAAAGCGCAAAAGAAATACGAGCATGCAACGTCGTAAATTAGTAAGTTAAGAAATAAAAGTAAAATACCAGTAAATTACGTTACTGGTACATCATGTGTGTTGCTATTTATCAGGAGCAGTTTCCATGTGTCTTTACCAGTTCTTCTAAGTATTGTGTATCACCATGGTAGCCTAATTGTTGTTTGTTTCCATAACAAAATGCCACTTACTGGTTATTTTGTATATTTTTATATGACTGTGGTGGCTCATACCAAGATTGTATTAACAAAAACTAGTTTGGGACTGCTATTTAATAGCTTAACCTCGCAGTGCCTACTGTTTATCAGTATTTGTCATATTCTTACAATTTTTTTGTATGTTAAGTAAAGGGGGACAGAACTTGTGTGTCAACAAGTTTTGTGTAAACAAATGTATTATAATAGGCCTATATAATTCCTAAAAAGGTGGGTCGCGGCTTGATGACCATGGGGAAATGTGGGTCCCATGGCCAAACTATTCAAAACATCATTCAATGTTGTGATAATTGTAATTAATAATCACAATTACAATCTCAAGGGAATAATCGACAATTATGATTTTTGTCATAATCGTGCAGTCCTACTTTATTCAAATAAAATGTGAATGCATTTGACATTAATTGTTGTTTACTTGTTTGTTTATATCCATAATTAATTGATACCTGATTCCCTTACAAGAATTTTTGGCTAAAAAGTCACTGAATCGATTTCAAGTCACTGAATCGTTTCGGATCATATCGTTCTAAATGAGCCAATATCGTCCTTGAATCATATCGACAACCACGAATCGTGATACGAATCGAATCGTTACACCCCTAGTTTACAGTGTCCGGTGGGAGTTTGAGTTTCATTGCCTCGGGGGTAATCGGACAGATGTTCAGGGATGCCAGAAAAGATCAGGTCATTGCACACACTTCTAGTTTTAATGTCCAGAATGGTTTCTTTCATTATTTTGTTTGACAGCGTCCATCTTATTGGAGTTATTCGACAGTGGTTTGGAGGGAGTTGTTAGATTGTTCTAGCCTTTCAATATGTTTAAATGCGAATTCCAGACTTAACCCCCTGGGGTCGACGGTATCGCCGGCGATACCAGCTCGCTTTTTTTCAGTTCAGTTCAAAAGAAATTAATTTTGCTCTGTGGACTTTGAAATTACAAGCAAGTTTCATACATCAATCGATTCTGTTAAATGTGTATTATTTTTGTGTATACGCACAATAAAAACAAAGTGTTGTGCTTTTTGCCAAATAAAGAAAAATAAACGTGATGCGAGTTCTGCCTTCTCTCTCTCAGTGAAGACCAATCTGAAACGCGTCCGAAAATGAACTGTAACTCAGCGAATACTCAGTCAAACAGACATACAGATACACAGACATGAAGCTTGAATTCTATGCTTCTAAATGAGGTAATTTATATAAAAAACAAATATTCTCATCTTGTGAAATCTGTATTAAAAGAGAGCGATCCCAGTCGAGCTCATTAGAGCTAATTCAAAGGTAATGTGACTCCGCCCACGGAGAGCGCGTGCTATTCAAACGCAAACTACTGAGGCAATCCAAGCAAACCTGTGAACGCCCCCATATCAGCTCGAGAAAACAAGTTTATTCAGACCATTGTAGCCTACGTGTTTACACCATCTGGCAGCGCTGTGAGAAATATTAATAATGGATAATCTACCTCAGAGTGCGGGTATTGCAGGAGAGAGGATCCGAATATATAGTAAGTTTTTTTTCCTTCTCAAGTTAATCGCGTTTCTGTGAATGAATGAACGGCAGCCGCAGAGATGCGCGCTGTTTACCACAGCTCGCAAAAAGACAGTTTAAATTTAAATTGCGTCTCTGTGTGAATGAATGATGATGTTTTAGCAAACTGTATTGCTATACTGAGTTGAGTAAAAATCGACAGAAATAGCCTATGTTGAAATAAAATGTAGGCTATTTGTATAAGCAACGTTTTAAACTGAAAATTAACATTTATATGACCTAATATTTCATAAAAACAACGTTACAGTCAGGCGTTTCTGTTTGTGTATGAATGTTTCGGTTTTAGCAAACTGTATTGCTACACTGAGTAAATATCGACTAAAATATGTTGAAATAAAATGTATTTGTATAAGCAACGTATTAAACTGCAAATTAACATTTATATTTCTTATAATAAAAATGAAAGACCTATGTTACAGACATATGAAAGACAACATTTCGTTGATTAGTTTTGGATAGATTATACATTTTTACTGTAAAATATCTGCCACCTCAAATAAGCTTTTGTTTGCCAATATTTGCTTATGTTAAATATAATATGTTTTGTCAAAAATAAAGTTATCAAATAATCAATCAAATCCTTAACTTTGAAATATGTATGATAAAATATATACTTTAGTTTTTACAAAGAAAGATTCTTGAATTGTTGTTGTAATTGTAACCTTTTTAATAAAAAAATATATTTACAAAGTAGATGTAAACAAACTATTAAAAGGTAAATATAAGCCCTTTCTTTAAATAAATTTTATTGTGTTTTATTATTGACAAATTTGGGGAGAAGATAAATATTCTTGTGGCTCAGTGACTCACCTGAATGAATGGCTAATTAAGTATGCAGGCCCCATTGTCTCCTAAGGTGTGAACCACTACATATACATGACCGTTGACGCCCACTCCGCATATGGCCTTTCCAAACAGAAAGTGCTTTGCAAAATTCAAATCAATGTATTGTGTTATGTGAATGATAAGGCAGGGTGATTTTCACTTTATTTTGAAGAAAAAACACTAGGCGATGACATCTTTTAGACAAAAGTCTTATTGGCACATATTTAGAATGTGTTTTATGGCCTAATTTCAGAAACTTTAGTTTTTAGTTTTTTCAATAACCATGCATAAACATTATTCTCTCAAAAATGCAGACATGTACATTCTTGTTGCTCACATTTCATGGTAGCCCTGTTTGTGCTAAATAGTGTGTATTTTTTTTTTTGCCATTAACATGTTTATAAGCAACTGAAAAAAGCAAAAATGTCAGGGCATGTCAGAACATCTCAAGGACCCCAAAAACACCTTAGACCCCAGAGGGTTAATAGAAGTTCTTTTATTTCATCTTGTAGCATAACCAGTAAGTCCAAGTTTGCTGCTACTGGAAGCAAGAACACTGACCTCAATTTATGCAGTCTGTAGATCGCTGGTGTCAGTAGATGATGTATTTTTTTCATTTGTTTGGTTTCCTCTAAATGCGTTAGTTTTTCCAGTGTACAAGGAGTATTTTCCTGTGGTTTTTCAGTATGTGATGGTTATCCAAAGTTTTGCCAGTACAGTTGATACAGTTAGTACAGCTCTCTCAGTGAACATGTGCCTCCATAATGAATCTCACCCTTTCTGTGTAAAGTCTTGCGTTACTCAGCACCCATCATTACACCAGTCTTCCAACGAGGTTTATTAAACACAAAGGGCAATAAGGCGTAACTGTCAGGGTTATAGACTTATTTTTGGTCACTAGAGGCCGCCATTGTAACTATTGTTGGTTTTCAGTCTCTGTCTATATGTCATATTGTTGTCACCTGTGCCTTGTTCCCTGTTTGTGTATTTAAAAGGGTCATGAACTGAGAAATCAAATTTTCCTTGTGGTTTTGACATATAAGAGGTCATCATATTATAAGAATATCCTGAAAGTTTCAGAACTGAAAACCTCCTTGTTGGTCCAAAATCAGCTTTTATTGTTACCAGGCCCAGCGAATGACTCATCCTGGAATATGCCTGTTCATGACATAATAAGGTAGTGAAAGACCGCCTCTGCAGAAGAAAATCAACTTTGGCCCCACCCACTGGCGTTAGTGAGATGAAGAGAGAGAAGAGCACAGGGTCACTCACTGGACTAAAAATAACATTACCTTCCAAAGGATCCTAATGCTGGGAATGTGGTTGTTTATTTTCAACAATGTGAATGTCTCAGTTGAACAATATTTATTCGTATTCGGTGCATTTCATTGGATTCTTTGGTAAATCAGTCCGCAAACTCGGCGCAGGCTTTGCAGGCCTTTATGATATGGATCGACAGTATTGCCACAACATGTAAGTAACCCTGTTCATTCTAATGCCTGATATGTCACCAGTGATTTCTGATGTAGGCCTAATGATTCATTTAGGTACAGTCAGATGTTCTTTGTCCTGTCATTAAATCAAACCAGTGACTAAACGGTCAACTTCACATTGTTTCTCTTGTGGGGTGTAAATAATCTGTTATTTAAACTGATTGAATTATATATAGAAAGCGATCAAAGAACGCTACCTTTACAATAGCTGTAGCTGTCAATCAAACAGCGCGTGTTTATCACTGACTGAGTTCTGGACTCGTGCCAAAACTCCTTAATAATCAACAAATCTCTTATTTACATTGTGTTTAAACCAACGCATTCTCATCCTTGGGCGTCATAATACTGACGCTTTTGACATTTCGTCTACATCGAACGCACATGGCACCCTTTAGCGTCAATATGAGACGCACAGAGCTTTGTTCGGTTATGGGTAGGTTTAGGTCTAGTGTAGGGTTAGGGTTAGACCGCTAGGAGGCACCTTCTGGCCCATTTCTATCTGCGTCTCATATTGACGCTAAAGGGTGCCATGTGCGTTCGATGTAGACGAAATGTCAAGAGCGTCAATATATGACGCCCTAGGATGAGAACGGGCTGGTTTAAACTGTTAGTTATGATGAAAGCATGCGTTAGTGTGCAGAAATTGAGTTGCAATGACAAGATCGCTGCATACATGTCTGTGATTGGCTCATCACTGCAACCTTTCATGCCACGATCTAAATATAATGCCATAGATCTAATTGCATTGCTATATTTATCAGTTTTCACAAGTAGTTAACATTGAGAGCAGTGATAGTAAAGTAGTAGAGAGTTCCACATGTAATACTAGCTATTTCATATGCAAAGCTGTTAGCCATTCACAGCAGTGGGAGTTTACACTGAAGTCTCTCAGCAGACATGCCCCTTCAAACAGAGCATTCAGATCAGAGGGCTTAAATCAGGCTAGGAAAAATGCCTTTTATTTCTAAATAATGACCTTTTTTTAAGTAAAAAAATCATACTATCATTATAAGTGCACCCCAGGAAACATTATGAAACAATAAAACAATGCAGTTCATGACCCCTTCAAGTTACCCTTCTCACAAGTACTTTGCTCAGTGTTTTACATGCCATGACAACATACATTGTGTACCTGGACTGGTTCCTGTTTTTTGTTTTGTTTTATTGAATTTTTTTATTTTTTTTTATTTTTTTAGAGTTGCTCACAGATCTTCTTTATGAACTTTTTTTGAAAGCCTTTTGGATTGGCATTGTGAACTTTTGAGATCTGCCTGCTGGAACTATTCCTCTTCATTTTTGTGTTGACTCTGGAGAACATTTTTTTATAAATTCTGGATTTACTTTGTGGACTTTTTGGATTTTCTTTTTTGGAACTATTGTCAAACTTTTTGGAAGTTTTTGGAGTTGATTTTTTTCCTTTTGGACTTGCCTTTCATCAAATTAAAGATCTGAAATCTTTTCCCCAGAACTGCCTTGTGGTTTATCTGCATTTGGGTTCAGCTTTTTGACTGTTCAAGTTTTCACTCTAGTCCTATCCCTGTGTTTCTGACAGAAACACTGAGCCAGACATGGACCCAGCAGATTCGTCCCATGCACAGGATCTTCGTGGGGCAGTTGCTCGTCACGAGGCTGCCTTAGTCCGACATGAGACCTTGATGACACAACACGATAGCCTGCTGTCTGAAATTCTCACATCTCTTCAAGAGATTTTTCTGCCAGCTGATCCTGCCATGACTCCAGCCCAGTACCTGGAGTCGGGTTACCTCCTAATCCAAGCCTCTTATCTGACCCCGGCTCCCTCCATCTCAACGATTTGCAGGAGACCCTAGTGCCTGCAACTGCTTCCTGACACAGTGTGAAAGCCTAACCCTAACCCTTTTGAGTTACAACCATCATCCTTCCCTTCAGACAGGGCTAAGATAGCCTATATTATCACCCTTCTCTCTGGAAGAGCCCTGTTTTGGCCCACAGTCCCATCTCTACCAGTTACTCTGCTTTTGTGGCAGAGTTCAAACGAGTCTTCAATCATCCTCTCTGAGGCATCGAAGAGGCTGTTGTCCATCTAGCAAGGTAAACGTGCAGCGTGGCAGACTATGCCATCTAGTTCCGCACTGTTGCAGCAGCTAGTGGCTGGGATCAAGAGGCCCTCATTGTATGCTTCCAGAAAGGTCTCTCAGAGGCCATCCAGGATGAGCTTGCTACCAGAGATCCTGTTGGTACTCTCGAGACTCTAATTGAGGTGGCAATCCGCTTGGACAATAGACTTAGAGAGAATGGGCCCCTAAGTCTTCCATCCCCATGCCCTGTACACTTCACATCTCAAGCTTCCCAAGAAACCCCCACAGCACATGCAGTTGGGAAGTACAGGCTGTCACCTGCTGGATGCGATCAGTGCATGAAAGAGAGCTGCTGCCTTTACTGTGGCCAGTCTGGACATTTCAGAGTCTCCTGTCCTGAGCTTTCGGGAAAAGGTTCGAGCCGTGCAGACAGGGAAGAGCTGTGATGGGAGTTACCCAAATCTCTCCCCTAACCGACACTGGCCTGCTCCTTCCGGTCACACTCACCTGGGGCAATGAAAGACATTCTCTGCAGGCTTGAGTGGATTCTGGTGCGACTGGAAATTGTATGGATATTTCCTTAGACAAGAAGCTAAGCCTTCCCTCTGAGTCCCTTTTGTCTCCACTGGTTGTTACTGCTCTGGATGGGCGACCTCTGGCCCATGGAGAAATCATTCATTAAACACTCCCACTACGTCTCTCCATTCTGCAACATCAAGAGGAGATATCTATCCATCTCATCCAGTCTTCTGCTTTCCCTGTAATCCTGGGCTACCCCTGGCTTCTTTGGCATAACCTCCATATCGATTTGTCCACCAACACTATCTTTGGGTGCATGCATCTTCTCGAGTTCCCAGATGCTTCTCCACAGTCCCAAGAACCCCTTGACCTCTCTTAAGTGCCGCCCGTATATCATCCTAATGAGGTGTACCACCCAGAGTCTAATGGATAAACTGAGAGACTGAACCAGGACCTAGAGACCACACTGAGGTGCATGGCAACAAACAACCTGACATCCTGAGCATCTTTTTTAATTTGGGCAGAGTATGCCTATAACCAGGGGTGCACATATTCAATAATATTGTAATCAGTAATTGAATAATCAAATGTAAAATAAGACTATAGTCCTCACTGTATAAATTAAATATAATGAATGTAATTAATAAATTGTATCTGTGTTAAAGCTATAAAAGTGATTTTCTCTTTCTCTTTTGTTGTTTAATTAACATTGGGTCAACAAACAGCTGCGGGTATATTAGGCTGCTATCATTTTAAGACAAGGGATCTTACGCATAGCGCAAGCTCTGTGTGTGCACACAAAACAGCGTGCGAGTTCCAGTTTTGTTCTTGTGACTTAAAAACACATGCAATTGATAAACGTTCACTCCATGATGGGTAAACTTTGCAATTAATCCGCAAATCGCATGCGTTCCGAACCAAAACCGATCAACTAAGATCCCTATACGTGCATGACATCGCACATCCTGTGATGTGACTATTTTGCGGATACACACATCGCAATATCAATGCTAAAACGTTATATCGTACTGCCCTAATCATGATTGCTATATTACAGACATCCCAAGTCTCCCGGAAGTTCCGGGAGTCTCCTGCATATTGATAGCGGCTCCCTGACACCCGCAAATGAGTTAAAATATCCCGGAATCTTAAGCGAGCGAGCAAGAGCGCGCATGGGAGACAGAGAGTGTGTTCCAAAGTAAACCGTGTAGAGCGCGCACGGCAGAGAGAGAGGGAGCGAGTGTGCCTCATGAAGCGCATGTAAGATAGAGAGCATCCTGATTGGCCTGTTTCGGTAAATCAACCAATCAATTGTCAGTGTGGGCGGGCTTTTATCTCTTTTCCCGAACAGAATCAGTTCAGTTCAGTGTATCTAGAAACAGGAGCGCCATGGCAGAGGGAGAGTGCCACAAAAAACAAAAGTATAAGACACATTTTACGTTAGACTACACTAAAGTGTACCCCTGTTTTATAAGAATAAAACATAATGACAGTCTTGCACACTGTACAGTTTGTAACAGTGACTTCAGCATTGCCCATGGCGGGTTAAATGATTGTAAAAGACAGGTTGAGGTGAGTTCAACAAGTTTCATTTCATGTGCATGTTATTCAGGCCGGCTAGTTGCCAAGGCTACATGAAAACAACAAACTCCTTAGACCTGTTTAAAGTTCCAATGGAATATAAATAAAAGCAGTTTACATAAAAAGTACAAGCAGCTTATATAAGTAAAAGTAATCTGCATATTTTAACATAATTAACAATTGCATGGGCCTATAGCCATAGAAATGATATATTATGCTTTTATATCTTTTAGTGGTTTTCTGTACCGTCAATAAACAAACAAATTATGACTTGAAGTTCTACATCCTTCCTAATAAACACACAGAACCAGAAAGGAGGACAAAATGGCTACAAGCAATAAGGCGTGAGGATGATCAAGGGAAGTTGTGGAATCCCAAGACTAAGCATGTGTATGTGTGCAGTTGGCATTTCATCACAGGTAGGCTACGTTAACATTGTGTTCATTATTAACGTTATCAAAACTGTGTAAGGTTGTTTCAGAAAGTGGCATGCATATATAATTACCCTTATCATTCTACTTTAAAGGGTTAGTTCACCCAAAAATGAAAATTCTGTCAGTAAATACTCACCCTCATGTTGTTCCAACCCCGTAAGACTTTCGTTCATCTTCGGAACACAATTTAAGATATTTTTGATGAAATCTGAGAGCTGGATCACTCCTCCTGCAGGCTTATGGACACGTTAATTTGCTGGCCCAGAAAATGTATTAAAGACATTGTTAATATAGTCCAAGTGACTCCAGTGGCTCAATCTTAAGTTTATAAAGCGACGAGAATACTTTTTGTGCGCAAAAACAAACAAAAATAACAACTTTATTCCACTTTTCATTTCCTTCTCTCTGGACCTCGAGTTTTTTTTACGTAGTGTAATAGCGTAGCGCGTCTGTGTTTCACGTCACCACGTGGTGACGTGCAACACAGACGCGCTACGCTTAAACACTACGTAAAAAGACTCGAGGTCCAGAGGGGCAGGTAACAGTGATAAGGCAAAACCTCTCCACGAAATCAAGTAAATTGTGGCTAATCTGAGCCACAGCAGCAAAGTTTGTTGCATATTCCATTTTAGGTCAGTTGTTCTGTCACGATGACTGAAGACTGACGACTGACGACTGTATGTAAAAATTTCAACAAGGTTTATTAAACACAAAGGGCAATAAGGTGTAACAACGTGCGTGAGCCACAACACAAACAACACCCGACAATAAGCTCAGAAGACAGCGGAACTTAAGTACAAACTCAAACAAGATAATCAGTCAAACAAAGCTGATAACAAAGAACTAATAATGACTGTAACCATGGTAACTGAAGAGTGGCGGGAAATTCCAATAAAGGAACACAAGTGACTAATGAAAACAAACTAAAAGTCCATGAAAACTAAAACTAACTGAACATAAGCCTGACAGTTACATTGTTAGTATTTTTGGAAAATTATTTATTTTACATAGTTGCATTTTTAATGGAAAGTTAAGTTATTTTGTGTCACATATTATTTTTTTTAAAGAAAGTTTACTTGAATTACTTTTGCATTACATAATTAATTTTTATAAAAAAGTTAAGTTATTTTCATGTTCCATTGTTAATTTCTATGAAAAGTTTATTTACTTTTGGTTTTCTTACAGACATTACTTATCAAATCGACTATTTAATAAAGCGATTCATAACTCTTTATTTGAATGTTATCGGATTATGTAACATGCATTACTTGCAATACTTTAGCCCCAACACTTTCATAGAGAATTGAAGATATGTGTCTGCGATTTAAACAAGATATATTCAATCTAAATTGTTGATTAGTACTCTCTCTTCCATTAAAGGAGCAGGCACATCCCACTTTTTGTTGCACTGTAGACAGTGTTGGGAAGTAACGGAATACATGTACCGGCATTATATATTCAGAATACAAATTATGAGTAACTGTATTCCGTTACAGTTACAATTTAAATAGTTGGTATTTAGAATACAGTTACATTGTTGAAATCAATGGATTACATGACGATACTTCTCTGTTTCACGAGTTTATTCACTCTCCAAATAAATTAAGGCAACTCCATGCATTTCCCAGAAGCCCCAATATGAAAACGAAAAAATGCGCGGTTTGCATGATCAGTCACAATGAAGTCGGAAGAGGAGCAGTGGGAGCTAGAGGTAGAAATGGAGCCGGAACAACAGAGCCAGGGCAAGAATGCGTTTCTATCTTGGAAATTCAAACAGCATTTCACATTAAAGAAAGAGAAGGGAGAACGAAATATAACTGTGCAGTGCAACCTCTGCTTGCCAGCAACCAACCTCCTTTCAGCGTCCAAAGACTCCACCTCCAACCTGAAGAAGCATCTTAGAGTACGTTTTTTTTTTTAATTAGCCAGGTTTAGTCGTCTGCTGTAGTTTTACTGGTCACCTTGCTATTTTATAGTTGTATCAGGTAGCTACCAGGGCTGTAACGATATGTGATATGAAACCGAAATCGCACACTCAGATCAATGAACCTGTGTCGCGGTGTGAGAAGGCAGAATCGTGACACACCCCTTCCAACTCCCATATTATCCTTTCCGTCCAGATCCAATGCTACCACATCTTTAAATTACTATAAGTATTATTTGAAGTTAACATTATAAAATACGTATACCTATACCACAAAATAAATACTTTAAAATTGGGCAATTCCAGCGTCATGGACGTGACATTTGCAGTCAAAACTTGAAATAGAAATTCTCAGAAAATACATTTAATACCAATATGTTGAAACGTCTGTTGATATATCCATACTCCCTTAATAAAGGAGTCTAGACATTAGAAAAATATATGTCTACACATGCGTTTTCTATTTAATATGAGGGAAATAAACATGGTTGACACAAAAAATCTTTAACTTTTAGGTGGCAAATTTTTTTTTAGTAGCCTACTTCTGTGAATTATACTGAGCAAAACAAAAGTAATACTATCCACCGGATGAAGAAGGGTTTGCTCTCCACAGAACATCAAATATTCATTTTATTAAATTTTTTTGTGTTCGCATTTATGAGGAAAAAACAATGTTACGGGCGTGACCGCTCTGAAAGCGGCACTAAAAGACTGCTTTAAAACTTTCACAGAGACCTCAAACAGAAAGCACAAAGCCTTTCTTTAAAGTGAATTTCGTTTTGTTTTAATTGTATCTTAATTTTAATAAATGTTTCATCAACCAATTGCCTGGATTTAATACATATGAAGTAATAGCAGACAATAATCACGACACGGAGGCAACGGCGCGTGAACTGGAGCTCATCTCATAAATTAACCGAAACTTGGCGTATAAGGTTATACCTGCCTCACAGACATGTCTACTTTTAAACAAAACAATTCAAATGAAAGAAAACAGACTGCTCTCTGCTTATGTAATCCGTATGAAATGTGCATTTCTCTCTGGCGTGTTCACTACTGCCGAAGATCGTGAGTCAGCATCGTCAACTTCATCTTTGCAGCCGCCACTGACACAGAAAACACTTGTTTATTAATAAACAATTAAAATATCTCCTTGCTATATTTGACATATTCATAATCATTACTTTTGCCAGTTCTTTGTGACAGCTTTTAGGTGCTTTATTGGCAGCGCCACCCGTAACATGAACGCGTCACCACCGCATCACCGCACCGTATTCCTACACTTATAAAATGCAATTCAGTGTGGAAGTAATCCAAGTATTCAGAATACATTACTCAGATTGAAGGAATACGTTACAAATTACATTTTGGGGCATGTATTCTGTATTCTGTAACAAAATACGTTTTGAAAGTATCCTTCCCAACACTGACTGTAGATTCATGCAATTGAAAATGAAACTCCTTTCTATTTTCCTTCATAGTTTTTATTGTTCTTGTTTTCTCATGCTTTACAAGATATGCTTTAAAGAACATAAACCTTATTTCATAAACAACACTTTCACTTAAGCCCCAGCAGTAAGCTGTTACATCGCATCCTGTTTGCCACATTAATTTCCTGCGCTTAACAATATTTTTGCATAATTAACAGGAGTGAGCCAATCTGCTGCTCATTGATTCCTCTTCTTTCTCTCTTCCTCTCAGAAACACATACACTCAAAAGAGGGTGAAAGTCTGGCTTGCTTTATTAATGAGGACCATCTGTCCAGAGGCACAGTAAAGGAGCAAAAGAGAGAGGGAAAATAAAGTGGAGAGGGAGAGAAGAGGAAAGGAGAGAGTGTTGAGAGGGAGGTGAAAGAGCTCGGAAAAAGTTGCGGGTCTAAACTGAATATGATCAAGATCCTGGGTGAGTGTGAGGATTCAAAAGACTGCACGAAAACAAGGCAAACTTTTTCCCATGAAAATTAGTAATGTGCGCTAAAGAAGTAAATAGGGTTTTAATCATGCAGACTAATAAGAATAAATAATTTCTGCACTTTTAGGTCAGTAATGAAATGAGAAATGAGCTTCAAGCTGGAGAACATGATCATTAGGTTTAATACAAATTTGCGCAGTTCAAACAGCTTAAGTGCTGTCACCCCCGGTTTTACCAACAAAGCTTAAGCCTAGTCCTAGACTAGGATGTGTTTTAGCATTTTTAACTGAAAGTAACTTGAATATACTTAAAATAAACTGCCATTGTTTTGTCAGTGCCAGTAATGTTTTTTTTTTGTTTGTTTTTTTGTTTTCTCTCAGGCATGTTCATAAAAGCTACTTAAATGTCCTAATTGAACTAAGGCCTAATCCTGGCTTAATCTAAGCCCTGTCTGTGGAACCGGGCCTATACTTTTTCTTAATTGAGTAAACAAAATTAACTTTTTACCCACATTTTTATGCTGATAAAATCTTTTTTAAAATATCTTTTTTATTTAAAAAAGGTCCCACCTGTATCTTCTTATAGCATAGTGCTCAGATCATCAATTTCATTCAGATAGTTAGAAATGTCATGAAACTTGATTTATATGTTTATACATTCATATTTTAATGTAAATGAACTGCTAAATCTTTTAATCATTAAGGTAATGCATTATTGATGAAAGATATTATAAAGTGTTACCCAATTCTCTTTTCTTCTTTAATTTGTGTATTTATTAGTGCTGCTCTGCTTCTTTCTCTCTGAGGTTTTCAATTGGAAACAGTTAGCTGATAACAAATTCCTTCGTCATTCACCTATACAATCAATGTTCAGTAGCTAGAGGAATTAATCATTGTTCATGAAACCAAGGAAAGTTCTTAATTAGACAACCTACTGCAGGTTTGACCCAAACAAATCCATAGTGGTTTTATATAATCAACATGAAGACATCTGTTTGCTAATGCACAACTATGATTCTTTTGAACTGAACTGAGTTATGTTTACATAGTCCCTCTCTTACTGACGTCACATCCAGGAGTCTGAATAATCATTTCCTCTCTGCAAATATATTCAATAATGACTGGCCCCATTTAAACCTTTTTACGCATTCTCTGATCTATTTTACTGTATAGAGCACCAAATAAAATACTCACAATTCACAATCACTGTAAGAACTTATTTCTACTTGAAATTTTGTTACATTCTCTGATTGTTTTGAGTGTGTGATATATATACACATAGCAGCTAATTAATGCATTATGTCACTGGGCCATTGTAAAAGCATGTTTAGATGAGATATTTCAGCAAATCTGGTGTAAAAAAAAACAAAAAAACAATCCATCATAACAATCGAGCCCAAGTTAAAGTCCTACTACCTGTCACCACAGTAATTTACAAAAACCTGAAGATATAAGTGGGCTGGGAAATAAGCTGATTTCCAGTCTAATGGACGGTCTCGGAGGGACCACAACTTCAAGCATGGAGGTTTCTCGTTAGCTTACTGGTTAATGAGCTCAGTTTAGAGAAGTACGAAAACATTATGAGCTTCCACAGGGAAATACCCCACAACCCGATATCAGTTTCAGGATTTGATAAGATAGCTCTTTTTACATGACACATAATGTTTATATGTAATACAAAAATACCTCAGAAATGAACTGAAATGCGAACGAACTGAAAAACACACATGCAAAAAACATGCAAATAATACATCCTTTGTACACCCATGAATGCTCTGTAAACACAAAACTCTGAAGATCACGACCCTTAAATCACAAAGCACAGAATGGGGTGAAAAACATGAAATGTCCTTCAGAGATGCTGTAATTGCCTGTTCCTCTTTTGCAATAATCCAATTACCTTTTTTATCTGATTATATTTGGAAAGTATTATGTTATGTTTTTTGAAAAGGGCAAACTGGCCATGCTATCAAAGTCACAGGACACGTAATTATATCATACCACTGGGTCATCATTGTAGGCTGCGGGTGGCTCGGACAGGAGAGGAGGAAGATTTTGTGTCCCTGAAAGCCAAACCACAGGCCCCATCCACACATTTTAAGAGCTGTAATTAACCAAGGTCACCTCTGCAACGATGGAAGTTTATCAGCCTCCGCTAATACAAAGGTCGAAAACCAATTTTGTGATAATTAAGCTTTCTTTCCCAAAACTGCTGGTCTACTGGTGTGAGTAAAGCAAATAATCTGCATAGTGATCTTTTGTTTTTTTTGTAGCGACCTTCCCAGTACCCAAACACTGTGGGATGGTGGATGGGTTATGGAGACGCTCTTTTTTTTTAAATTATTATAATTATTTAATACACATCTAGATATGGTATTTTACAGGAAAGGACACAGCATAATGAAATCCAACAAGACGACAATCTAACTAATAGTCCAACTTTACATTAGGTGTATTTTAAGTATGCACTATGTATAAAACTGAAAACACAAAAAAGTGCAATTGCTGTCTTAACCAATAGGTTATGATAAATAATGAAGACATTTAATATAATAAATAATCAACGATTATGAAGTTAAATAATGTAATCTTCCCTCACTCCAAGGCTGCAGGCGGAGCTATGGGCTCATCATATGGAGGAGGAATTGGCTCCCAGCAGGTCCACGGTGTAGCCAAGCCACTGAGAGGAGGCTGAGGTGGTAATGAGGGGCTGATGGGAGACAGTGACAACTGGGTGGCAGGATTGGTTGAGGACTGAAGAACAGACTGCAGGGACAAACAGATTCTCAGGATAAATACCAAGTCATTAGAAGTGGTTTGGAGAGGTGGTGGGAGAGGGAGGCTGGGCGGAGCCATTATAGACGGAACAAAAATCAAGCATTGTGTTAGTTCAGGCAGGCCACGTCAGCCAAGCTCGCATCAGCTGATATCCAGCTGTTCCTGACGTGTACCAATCCAGTGTCGACATCTATCACAGCGGCACATATAAACTCTCATTCCTTCATAATTGTTGATCAGTTTCGCTAGTGAGCGTGGCTTAAGGCAGCTTGTGCTATTAATACAGTGTGTTTTGTAGCACTTATTAGAAAGAAGCATTCAAGCAACAGGAGAAGACAGTAACTTCATGAGGTAAACAGTTTTGCTAGTGAGGCGTGTCTAGCTGTATTCAATAACGACATTTCAGGTGAGTATAAAGCAAGAAGTATACCGCGGCAGCCCTCGTGTGAAGCCGAGCAAGGACACCAACAAGGCACTAGAATATTATTTTCTTGTTGTTTCCTTTCTCTTCTACACAACTTTTCTTCTCATCTTTCTGTTTGTGACCTCTCTTTCACCATGTGTTTTCAAATCCCTACTATTACTAACACGCGTTAATTAAATGTCACACGTAGGAGGTAGCACAATCATAGCAACCTGCGTACTTTTCCGGTGTCTTCTAGTACTTTATTCTTTTTAATAATATAAGCCCGGATCTGACGCAGACAGCCGAGAACTCCGAACCGAAGCAGCCAGCTGACAACAACCCACAATCATTTTCCCGACAACGTTTTATCTGTAGAGTGGGAAAGGGATCCTCCATAGGGAGAGACTAGTTGGCACTTCAGCACTGCGTTGTCATCAGGTCCAGGCGAAGGTCCTTCATCAGATCTGGATACGGCCTGGATCCGGCAGGCTGCGGGAAATCCTCGGGATAAACAAAGACATTAAAATTAGCGTAGATGCCATTCTTCTTATGATGTAACGAGTACATCAGGATTTATGGGAAGTGTTCCCGTTTCCGGCTGACCTAATCTATGCAGCCTAACATTGAATTATAGAAGTCTATAATGTATTATGTGAATGCTAGGTCAAAGAGATGTCTTTAATCTAGCTTTGAACTGACATAGTGTGTCTGCTTCCCGGACAATGTTAGGAAGACTGTTCCAAAGTTTTGGTGCTAAATAGGAAAAGGATCTACCGCCAGCAGTCGATTTTGATATTCTAGGTATTAATAACTGGCTGGAATTTTGAGATCGCAATAGACGTGAAGGACTATAGTGCGTTAAGAGTTTGCTTAAGTACTGCGGAGCTAAACCATTTAGTGCTTTGTAAGTAATCAGTAATATTTTAAAATTTATGCGATGTTTAATAGGCAGCCAATGTAGTGTTGACAGAACCGGGCTAATATGGTCATACTTCCTGGTTCTGGTAAGAACTCGAGCTGCTGCGTTTTGAACTAGTTGTAGTTTGTTTATTAAGCGTGCAGGGCAACCACCCAGTAGAGCATTACAATAATCTAGCCTTGAGGTCATGAACGCATGAACTAATTGTTCCGCATTTGTCAATGAGAGCATATGGCGTAATTTAGATATATTTTTAAGATGGAAAAATGCAGTTTTACAGATACTAGACACTTGACTTTCAAATGAAAGATTGGTATCAAAGAGCACACCCAGGTTCCTAACCGACGACGAAGACTTAACAGAGCAGCCATCAAGTGTTAGACAAGTCATCCAATTTTTTATATCAGCAATGCATTCCGTTAATTTTGTGAATTGGTAAGTTTCGTTAGGTTTTGAAGAAATATACAGCTGAGTATCGTCAGCATAACAGTGAAAGCTAATTCCATGTTTCCTAATGATATTTCCTAATGGTAGCATGTACAGAGTGAACAGCAGCGGTCCTAGTACTGAGCCTTGTGGTACGCCATACTGAACTTGTGATCGATGAGACATCTCATCATTTACTGCTACAAACTGATAATGGTCAGATAAGTATGATTTAAACCATGCTAGTGCATTCAAGTATCATCTCTAGGACTTAGGGCTCATTCTACCAGGGGGGTTGCAGGTTGCATCCTTTTGGCAAGGTTTTGCAAGGCTTTGGCAAGGGGCGCCACCTTGCAACAAGTATGTGATTCGTCAGGCTGGTCCTCTCCACACACATTTAACAGATTTTATAGTTTGGATGTTCATGCTACTCCGGGTTTGCATGTCCTTGAGTCAACATCCCAAGGTCATGTCTTAGACTTCTCCAACATTTGTGCGCACATACTACACAACTTTGAGGGGTCCAGACACTTTCCAGTGCAGCGGCCTTGGTATTCTCGTTCACATTTGCGTATGATACACAGCATTGAGTGTAGCTTTTGATAGAGACACTTGACTGTAACCTTGTTCCCTGAAAAAGCGGGAAGGAGATGCTGCACTTCATTTCTGCACTGTGGGCGTGTCTAAACATCTCTTCAGGCAAAGTTATAACCTGAAGGAGCATCTGTTTCACGCCTATTTATAGCCTCTCACGAGCATGCATTCCAATGACATCATCATCAGAGGTTATTTAAGCCAAGTTCTTGGCGTGTTTGCAGCACATGCTTCACAACCGGTCGAACAAAGAATGTTCTCATTAGCGTTATGATACGCAGCATTTCGTTCCCGTTTTTTCAGCAGAGGTGGGTAGTAATGAAGTACATTTACTTCGTTACATTTACTTGAGTATTTTTTGGGAAAATTGTACTTTTAAGAGTAGATTTAAACGTGGGTACTTTTACTTTAACTCGAGTACATTTATAATGAAAAAACTGTACTTTTACTTCGGGCGACGTTCCTCTCGTTACTTTATTTTATAATCCATGTTGTTAAATGCATAGTTTATTCCAAGCGTGCTGTATCTTTTTTTTCTGGGGCGTGAGCGATGCTCAATTCACAAAAGAATCACTCTTTTGAGTCGATTCTGTTCAAAGACTTCATCAAAAAATTTGGCAGATCTGTCTAAATTGGTTCGCAAATCAGTTTGAATGATTTGTTCAGTTTCCTCGCACTGAATTGTCTGAAGCGGTTTCACACTCAGAGTCGTAACAGGAAGGTTTAAGAACATCAAGAGCGTTGGATGAAGTGGCCGTGGACCTAGTCAAGTGAAAGCAAATCTGCAAATGCATCATATTGTTTGCCAGCGATGAAGATCTTTATTAGTTGTACATCTTCGTATGCTGTCTGTGAATGAATGATTCCACAGGACGATACATCCGATTTTATTTCATTCAGGTAATACATTTTACTACCAAACAGTTTATTACGCCACGATAGCACTACTACATTACCAGTTTTTTGGACACATACCCTTAATTTATACATTAAATAAGATACCATTGTTCACAGTTTATGAAATGAATACCCCCCATCCCGCGGTAACTTGTCTGTATTGCGCAGTGCTGTGCGAAATCGTCTTGAAAACGAATGCCTTTGCCTGCCTTAGACACTGTTAACCAGTTTAAACATGCTTGCAGAAATATAAATTTGATTACATTTTGGAGAACAGACGGAAGAAGATCCGTCGATGTGCATTTGATCGTTGTTTGTGTTCAGATGTTCAGTAGCGGTCATGAGCGTGAGCACATGTGAAGAGTTTTAACTCTTTCTTCTCTGTGTCAATGGTTCCTGCCTTTAAATGCCTTTGAATGCAAAACTCTGCAGATTCACTTTATTTCGACATTGTCTAATAATCCAAATGTAGTTGTATAAGTTACTATTATACAAGCCAAAGGACAGGCAATGATTTTCAGCTACAGATGGCAGAAATATTGCTTGTCTCTTATGTTTTTGTTGCAAAGATATATATATATATACATATAATATATAATATATATATATATATATATATATATATATATATATATATATATATATATATATATATATATATATTATAAAATATATACATACACATACATGGGCCTATATATGATCCGAAGTAACTAGTAACTAGCTACTTGGGTAGTTTTTTCATTGGATACTTTTTACTCTTACTCAAGTAACTATTAAGATTATTACTTTAACTTTTACTTTGAGTAAATATTTCTATAAGTACTTGTACTTTTACTTGAGTACAGTTTTTGGATACTCTACCCACCTCTGTTTTTCAGTCAAGTAACCCAAGACATTTCTCTGAAACTAATAAGGTGAAGAACCTTATTATGCATCAAACAAATAAATTAAAGATTATTTGTTATTAACTATCATCAGCTATATTTACTTTAAATGTAAATTAGAAAATCATTTACTTATAATATACAACAATGTCAATGTTTCAGAAAAAAGGTTTGGTTAAGTGATATTGATATTTGACATCTTCCACTAGTTGTGCTGGGTGACAATACAGTGGGGAAAGGAGCCGGAATCTGTTTCAACAGCCTTAAGCCCGGGACACACCAAGCCGACGGTCGGCCGTCAGGCAGTTTTTGTGCGTCGGCTAACTAAGTTTGCAGTGTGTTCCGCACGGTCCCGCACAGTCGGCTGAAATTGGTCCTCATCTGCTTTTTTTCGGCCGATTCGACATGTTTAATCGGCGTCAGGCCATCGGTGAGAGAGAGAACTCTGACTGGCTGTTCAGCTTAGTGAACGAGTCAGGGCATGAGAATAATAGCAAAACAGCGAGCAAAGAAGTCAAAACGGTAGAAGGCTGTTCTAATGTTACATCATCTTACCTGAGTGTTCCTTGGTGAATAGTTCAATATTAACATGAGCGGAGTGGAATAAAGAAAGTGTTTAGCAGGATTGATATTCAAAAACAGCAAGCATGCAGTGCTTTGTTTATGATCTGTAGCCTGCAGCGTCGGTTTCCCTTTTTGAATGACTTATATAGATGAATATATCTTCAGAAATAGAGAGTAGTCTCATTTACACACAGGCGCAGAATGCGCAGAACGCGCATTCTAGCTGACAGTCGGCTGTAGTTCTCTCAGTGTGTTCAAGTGCAGCTTTTTTCTCTCGACGCAGGCGACGCGAGGCGACAACACAGACTGCTTTCATCAGCGCTAGTTCTTTGGCGTTTGTTTGGTGTGTCCCGGGCTTTAAGCACAAAGCTGGAGTCTCAAAATGGATTATCTGTTAAGTCTCACCCATTGGGAGACTCGGAACATTGTTGATCTGTTTCTGTCTCTCCCCTTACAGGACCGACTAAGAACTTTGTTGATCTGTTTCTGACTATCCCCTTACAGGACAGACTCAAAACGGTATATATTATGTGTAACAACATTAACTCAAAGGGGAAATATTAATAATAATCCATAATTACCAATTATGATTAATTATTAATATTTGGGTCAGTTAATTAGATTAACTTTGAGGTAAGCTAATTAATATTACCATCAATTAATCAGTTCCAATGAACTCTTTGATTATTCATTTATTCTAAGAAAAGTGTATCTTTCATTGTCACTGAAAAATAATTATTCCTTAGCATGTACAGAAATTTATGGAAGCTTGTTTCCGCCACAAAATAAAAAAAAAATAAAAGATAATTGCGACTTTTTATCTCACAATTGCGAGTTTACATCTCGCAATTCTGACTTTATTTCTCAGAATTGCGAGATATAAAGCCAGAATTGCGTGAAATAAAGTCAGAATTCTGAGATATTAGGCTAAGTCAGAATTGCGTGATATAAAGTCAGAATTCTGAGATATAAAGTCAGAATTGCGAGATATAAAGTCGCAATTGCGTCTTATAAAGTCAGAATTCTGACTTTTTTTCTCGCAATTGCGACTTTATATCACGCAATTCTGACTTTATATCTCAGAATTCTGACTTTATATCACACAATTCTGACTTTATAACACATAATTGCGAGTTAATATCTCGCAATTCTGACATCTTTTCTCAGAATTGTGAGATATAAAGTCCAATTCTAAGGGGAAAAAAAAGACGGACTTTTTTTTTTTTTTTACCTCAGAATAGTTTATATCTCACAATTTATACTTACTTTATAACACGCAATTGCGACTTTATATCATGCAATTCTGACTTTATATCTCCCAATTGCGTGATATAAAGTCAGAATTCTGAGATATAAAGTCAGAATTCTGAGATATAAAGTCAGAATTGCGTGATATAAAGTCGCAATTGCGAGAAAAAAAGTCAGAATTCTGACTTTATATCTCAGAATTCTGACTTTATAACACGCAATTGCGACTTTAAAACACGCAATTCTGACTTTATATCTCGCAATTCTGAGAAATAAAGTCAGAATTGCGAGATGTAAACTCGCAATTGTGAGATAAAAAGTCGCAATTATCTTTTATTTTTTTATTTTTTTGTGACGGAATCAAGCTTCCTTAGAAATTAGAGCATACTGTAACAAAATCAAAATCGTAAAAGGGACTTTGTATGCAAACAGAGGATCAGAAATCAAATTCATAATTGTGCACAAGTTTTATTAACTAAATCACAAACATAAATAACACTAAACCAAAATAAATACATTCATACATCCATACATACATGCATAGGTAAAGGGGTGAGTGATGTGGAACCGGAAACAGGAAATAGAACTATGGAGCCAGATCTATTTTAGTATGAAGAAGAACCATCAGCTTACTTCAGAGCACCTCATTAAATGTATACCTTGCATGGTCAATTCTTGAAGTGGTTGAAGATTGAATTCGTCGCTGGGTCCTTGAGTGTCAAATGTCACCTTATGAGTTGCAATCATTTCTTCTCCGTTGGATGAAGGAGATTGTAGTGTTGCTGCTCTCATGGCTGGAATGCAGATTGTGGCCTGCACGCTCTGGGCCGGCAGGACACGAAGAGCACATGGTGAGAATTGCGAGGGACTTCGTCCGTGTAGAATGACGTCACTGAACTTCTGAAGTTGTCCTTGATGCTGGAGTGAGCACATGTCCTGGATGCTTCGAAGCCTCCTGCCCTGTGCCTGTTGAGGGCATGCTGGAACACACGGCATCCTTAAGGCAAGAGTTGTCCGTTTCCTTCTTGGTTGGATTTAAGAAAGGCAGTCTGACTCGGCCTGCAGAGGCCTGCAGGGCCCAGTGGGGGGAAAGGGGGTCCCCTCCCCCCCACAGGATTCACTTGGAGCTGCAGTTTAGGTCCGAGGACAAGAGCTAAGAGGGCCGGATCTTGTGGTCAGTGACTTTTAAAGCGTGAGGATGGCACACCCATTTGGAGCTGTAAGATCCAATAAGAAGTGTCTTCCTTTGGAGGGAAAATGTCTTTTTATGACCTTTGTTCAAGCATGCTCATTTGCAATGTGTACTTTCATTCGGTGTTTAAGAAAAGAATCTTCAAGATCTTTATAATTCTAATGCGTCACAAAGTTAGCAAAATGTAATGTAAATGAACAAACTGGGAATGCAGATTGGAGTTTATAGAGACCAAATACGCCACACATCTGATTTTGGAACACCATAGTCAAGTCAAGTCAAGTCAACTTTATTTATATAGCGCTTTTCACAATACAGATTGTATCAAAGCAGCTTCACAGTATTAAATAAAATAGTACATCAGTGTATGTTTCTGGTGTAAAACATCCACATAGTATGCAAAGTCTGAAAATCATGAGGTGGGAGAATTAGATACATGTCTACAAATCTCTCAAGAGGTTATACAAAAAATACATAGGTTTATCTCTCCTTCTCAGCGAGAATTAAGTGAGAGTCCCTTTTTGGTTGTATAATCAAATATATATATCAAAGTATATACAAAATAGTACCCAAGCCAGTAAATCATTCACACAATGTTCTGGAATGTATGTTAATTTCATGTTGGTCAGTTCATTGTTAAATGAATGCAGGAGAGTTAGTTTTGCAGATTGTTTCTGTCTTTCCATGGTCTCTCTCTTGCATTTGGCCTGCATTCTTTAACACCCATAAAAAATTATCTGATTGTTGTCTGGGTAACGGAGACCGTCTTGTTGGAGTATGGGACGCAGATCCCAGAGAAGTTTGAAAGTTTTTATGGTACATGTACCAAATAAGTGTGTCTGATCTGGTCTCAGTTGTTACATATGTCTCACCAGATGGGAGACTCTGGACAAGGAGTGTCTGTTGAAAATATACTTTTATCTCTTTCTGATAAGGAGGAGATTGCAATTTGGTACTTCTCCATTCCAGTGTTGCGATTGGCTGCTGGCATCAGATGGGGTACACACAGTGTGGTGTGGTGTATTACCAGAGTACCTCTAGCAATAATCTAAACGAATAGAGTCCAAACAAGATGGGAAAAAATTGAACTGTCGTACATTCATTCTTTTGTATTGTAACAGCAGAATTTGTGTAAGATGTTATACTAGATATAGCCGTCACTAAGAATAATTATTTCTCTGAATAAGTATGAAATAGATGTCTGTAGTTTACATCACTTTTAAGGTTTCCAAACACAGTTGTGAATGGATTTGGATGAATCATTGTGGTCTCTCTTTGTTTCACCCACTGCTGCGGCATCCAGAGGTCCTGTGGAATTTGTATGGCAGTCACAGGCCAAAATCTTAGGAATGAGTCTCTAGATGGGTAAAGGTGGACCAATGTATGCGGACCAAAGAGATGTCCTGTCCTTTTCGGGCTTGGTACCAGAGGTCTTCTTCTTGCCCTCTAAGAAGTTTCTGGCTGTTGTCTTAGCATCTTTATCTGATGCCATTGGACAGTTTGTTTGTGTTAGTCCAATTAAATTGTAGCAACCTTTGTCCACTGTTACAGACAGAGAGGGGCCTGGCCATAAATTGGGCACAGTCCTGCTGAAAAAGAAAAGAGCCTTCCACAAACTGTTCCCACAAAGCTGGAAGCATAGCATTGTCCAAAATGTCTTGGGATGGTGAAGCATTAATATTTTCCTTCACTGGAAGTAAGGGGCCTAGTCCAACCCCTAAAAAACAGCTACCATTATCCATCTTCAACAAAACTTTACAGTTGGCACAATGCAGTTAGGAAGGAAACATTCTCCTAGCATCCACCAAACCCTGACTCACCCATCAGACTGCCAAACAGAGAAGCATAATTTGTCACTCCACAGAACATGTTTCCACTGCTCCACTGCTGATTAAAAGAAGCTGGACTAAGATTTCAGTCAGGCCAAAATCTTAAGAATGAGTCTCTAGATGGGTGAAGGTGGACCAATGCATGCGGACCAAAGAGATGTAACGACACTGACAGTCCATCCGGCCAGATGCTCTGAATTAGCGAATCCTGATTGTTTCTCTCATGCTAAAACGCATATGAGCATATACAAGCCCTAAATGACTAGCTTTCTGACACAATGACTACAAGTATCTACAAGGAGGGCCTGGTTAATGTTTCACACAACTTAATGAAATCAACGAACAGGCCATGGTTTGTTTCTCAAACTATCACGTGCTGCGACCACAATTCCCTTACTGTGTCTAACGTTTGTTCTTTGTGTACTGAAGGCAAATTACAAGACGTACCCCATTCAGTTGTTTTGGGACAACTAGGACTATCTTGCTTCTCTCAGCAAAATTATATGACGCCTCAGGCTGTCAAGTTAGTCTGCCCACAGAACTACCTTTGTTTTGGCCGAGTAACATGTTCCAATCAAACCCCCAACCCCTCACATGGTACGCCACCACAAGATGCAACTGAAGAGACATTCTAACACACACACACACACACACACATGCACATTGCCATATATGGACGTATACCACGTAGTAAAATTTCATATTACCATTCCTTACAAATGTACAAAGCGTGTTCCAGGTGATTTGCATGTTCACCAGTGTGATATTAGAATAATTGTGTTTTTGGATTACAGTAAGGTAATTTTAAAGTGCCTTTGTTCAACAAAATAATGTATCTCTATGTTGCTATCTTTGTCAATATTCGTCCTTAGTATTGTTTAAATTCCCTTTGCACAAGGAAGAAGATTTTTGATAAGAGACTGTGATAAACGTTATGGTTCCATGCGTTTTAATTCCCCGAGCATAATATCATATTTTGCCCCCTCGTGATTCCACACGAGGGTCGGGAAGCATTAACACACCCAGACGATCTTCCTGCTCGGAATGCTCTAAACTGATTCGTCATCCACGAAAAAGGAGGCGTACACAGGACACTGATAAAAAGTCCAAACCCTCCTTCTTCTTTCTCTCATTCCTACGCTCTTCTTCCTCCTCCAAAACCCAAGCCCGGACCGGCTTCGGCCTGCTTCTCTTTTATTCTCTTTTATTTCTTTCGTTTTCCTATTCGCCTCTGCTCATTCACGAGCTGAATGAACTTAGCCTGAATCATTCCCGGCAACTTCACCTCGAAAGAAAGAGACTCTTTGAAGCTCCCACGCTCGCACGCGCGCCGGAAGACACAGCACGTGCACGCCTCCCCTCAGACGACTCACGCTGCTTGAAAGACACGCAGAACCCTGCCTTCCTCCCTCATACAAAGAGAATCATGTGCCATGAAAGTATCGATTATTGAATTGAACTTACAATGTGATTTCTTTGTTGTCTCTTACGGGTTACTGTCTGTGATTTTGCCATGCTGAGATCATCTCGGTGATCTCTCTCATCCTGAACTTTAGTTCCACTTTCTCCCTTCCTCTCCCTCTCTCATCTGTTATCCGTTTAGTCTTGTATTTTGTTTACGTGTCCTGTACATACATATTTACTCGTGTAAATTGTAGAACTTGTATTCCTTAGTTCGATGTAGTATTAGTCCAATTATTAAATTCCATATGTCCTTGACTGACTCTGTTTTAATTGCCCATGTTACTTAGTCCCTGAAATGTTCGATCTTAGCTATATGCTTTATCTTGGTACGATTTAAGTAACCTAATTTTACACAAAAAGTTGTCTTTTCAAGGCCTGGAAAAGATACTCTTTCTTGTGTTTGTAAGAAGGATAATTTTCCTTGAGAGTTAAGTTAATCTTACGTTCAATGTTTGCTGGACAAACAGATTGTTTGATAACTAAATTAATTCCATTAAAGTTATCCCATAACTTCGAGCTGAAATAAGAACTATTGATGTATTAATGACGAACCATAACACGTTGTGGTAATTGTTCATATGTCAATCTAGTTCAGCTGCGATAAATTAATGTAACTGTAACATACAAAATATTAATCATATTCATGATTAATTATTAAAATTCCCTATAGATCATTTGAGCTAATATTAATATTAATGTACAACCCATTGTTGCTACAGAGATGTCCTGTCCTTTCTGGGCTTGGTACCAGAGGTCGTCTTCTTGCCCTCTAAGAAGTTTCTGGCTGTTGTCCTAGCATCTTTATCTGATGCCACTGGACAGTTTATTTGCGTTAGTCCATCAAGATCCAATCAAATTGTAGCAACCTTTGTCCACTGTTACGGACAGAGAGGGGCCCGGCCATAAATTGGGCACAGTCATGCTGAAATAGAAAATATTTATATTTTCAAATATTAAAAGCATTAATATTTTCCTTCACCGGAAGTAAGGGGCCTAGTCCAACCCTTAAAAAACAGCTACCATTATCCATCCTCAACAAAACTTTACCGTTAGCACAATGCAGTTAGGCAGGAAACATTCTCCTAGCATCCAAACCCTGACTTACCCATCAGACTACCAAACAGAGAAGCATAATTCGTCACTCCACAGAACATATTTCCACTGCTCCAGAGTCCAGTGGAAGCGTGCTATGTGCTGATATTAAGGCCAGCGTAAGTTTTAAATTCTTCAGCTACGAAATCAGCAGAGCGTTGCCGACTTTGGTTACCCCATTCTGTGACTTTACGTGGTCTTCTTCTTCGTGGTAGCATGGTAGCTCCTGGAACCTATCACAGTATCACGCTTGAATTCACTGAGATCTTCAGAATGACACTTTTTTTCACAAATGTTTGTGAAAAATTAAGACTGCATGGCTTGGTGTTTGATTTTATATACCTGTGGCAATGGCTCTGATTGAAACACCTGAATTCAATAATTAAGAGGTGTGTCCAAAATACTTTTGTCCATATAGTGTATTATATTAATATTTTAAAATTGTTTTCATATAGTGTATTATATTAATATTTTTAAATTGTTTTATATTTAAACAAAATCTTTTTTTTTTTCTGACAACAAGACAGTACAAATGTGACCAAAGAAATAAGGAAAGAAATTACCCCTATAGCTCTAAAAAATGGTTAACAGGCTCATGAACTACAAAAGGCTCATAAAGTGGTTCATAAAATGCATATGTTGTGCTTGATTTCTATATATGAAAATGCTTCAGTCATTTAGTGGCTCATTAACACCCAGAAGCAGACAGACGCCTAATCTTCATGATCACAGCTGCATTTGCTCACTCTTTTAAAAGATATTCTTTCTGTGCGACTCTATGGTCTGGTCCACCACAAACTGAGTCTAATGGGCCTGCGGCCTGAGCCGCAGCGCTGTAATCTCACTAATTGCTAATGTAAAACGATGAAACATGCATGAGCTTTTGTTGTGCCTCATGTCTGAATTCTTTCTCTTGTTCAGCAGAACTCTGATGGTTTTCTTCCTCTCTTATGTTTTCTCTCTTTGCATATTCTCCAGCTGCTAGAAATGGTCCATTAGCCAGACCCATATTCCCCCCCTTTAGAATCCAATTTGTGGATGTAATTGCACTCACTCTGTGTTTTTTTTTTTTCTTCCTGTAATTGTTCTGCGCAGTGAAGATTGTCATCTCACAGAGCGAGACTGCAGTACTTATTATAAAAAACAGGGCCAAGAGGTCAAAGTTGATGGGGTAAGTCTTTTGCCAACACATGCAAACCGACACGTGACCTTCATCCTCATCATTTCTCTTTACCCCACTGCAACAGAATCCCCCATGAGCAGGAAGTTTAGTTTATAATAAAGCATTACAGGCTCAAGTAGGACTCACTTTTTTATGTAAAGTGTTTTGACATTTGTCTCCTGCGGTCTAATGTAGCTCCTCTGTACTGGTTGGTCGCGACCCAAAAATGGGTTGCAGGTCTGTTCTGATTTTAAAAAATAACACACAATACATCTTACAGGAGCTTGTGAAGGCATGTTTCAACAGGTAAAAGTAGGCTACTTTAAATAAAAGGTCCAGCATATTAGATTTACTTTTAGCTGTGTTGCTATATGTCATGAGTAAGCAACTGAGTAGTAAATTAACACTCTGTCGTGAGAATCTCACTTATAATAACCCTGTCCAACGTATCTGCACTGGGCACATTTTTTCACATGACGCATCCCGACTATGAGGCTGTCTATACTGGACATTATACAAAGTAAACATTATAAACTGGTACATTTGCCTTCCTGAATGTGTACATGATGATGTTGTATCGAATTGTCCATTGTAGCGCGTTGCATCACAATGCCCCATTCACGTTCATGACCTGTTTAATCTTTGAATGTCTAAATGCAGAAAAATGTGGCTTGCACTACTGTACCCGAAGCAGAATGTATTTTCCCATGGAACGCATCACCCATGGTCCCACACCAGCTAATTACCCTCTGGCTCAGACTGCTACAGTAGCCATGCCCCCAACACACCCCCGGGTTTAGAAAAAAAAAATTAGGCTGGGTAAACAGAATTTTCATTTTTGGGTAAACAGTTCAACATCTTATTTAACTTATTCTTCTACTATAAACAATTCCAATACTGTTGGGTCACTTGATGTCCAATGTAAGATACAATTGAACTAAAGTACCCACAGATTGACTGGTTGAAGTGGTGAGAAGTACGCCACAATGGAGAGAAGACTGAAAACAGAAGGATGAGAGAAGATGAGAGCCAGCGGGAGAAAAGGGAGGCCCTGGCCAGAAAGAAAAACTATTTGCCTTTTTTATGACTTTCAGTCATCTCTTCAGAAACTTACTGGATCTTCTGTCACTTCAGGAGGGCAAAAAGGAATTGTGAATTCTAAAAGAGTGCAAAGGGACGACACACTCCGATCTGTGGCACACATGCGGTCTGCGCAGGTGTTCAGGTGGCGGAACTGAAATCCCCAGCAGCCCCATCCCACAAACAAAGGGGGGCGGGTGGTCATCAGTGGTAGTCATTTACATCTATCATGTTTCATAGACGGATGCAAAGATCTGGAGATAAATACTCCCTCCTGCCCGTGGCTGCCTCAGGGTAATGTAGAGATGAACTGAATATAAAGAGACATTCAAGAGTTGAGGTGACAGGAAACCTCAATGCAGGACACTCTCACTGATATAGAAACTAGTTTGGCTGCTACATTTTCATGGAGTAGAGGACAAAAGAGTTCTGTACTGGTCTATTTCTGTAAAGACCTATTTGTGTGTGTGAAGTGCTGTGTCTTTGAGAGAAGGTTTAAACAGATTTAAGGATCGAGGATTAAGGAATAAAAGAGGACCTGGTGCAGAAATGACTCAGGATTTGGGCAAAACTCAGTCCAGAAGCACATTGGCTTGAGTCTTATCAGTGTCCCATTGAACCAATCACAGAAGAGTCACCAATGATGAGTTCATCATACACTTTGATTTTACTGGAATGGGTTTAGGATTTTATGTATGAGAAATAGTGCTTAGAGTGTAATGTGTCATTTTTCTTTCTGGCTCTAATCTTTTAAAAACAATTTGTTTGGGATTATATTTGACTCATGGGTCAGGTAATAGATACACTGGTGGATCTATAAAATTCATTATGCTGGAATTGTAAATAGTATGGTGAGAGGCAATTTTATTTGCATTAAAATGCATAAATGGCACATTTTGCATGTAATTTCAATGTTTTTATTTTATTTACTATTTTACATATAGGAGTATCATTCTGTTAAAGTAATGACTACAATTAAAATTACACATAAATACATGTTCAAAAGTTTGGGGTTGGTAAGATTATTATGCTAACCAAGGCTGCCTTTATTTGATAAAACATACACACTGTATTTTTTGTGTGAAATATTATTAAATTTTAAAATAACTGTTTTCTATTTCAAATTTAATATATTTAAAAATGTAATTTATTGTTCTGATGGCAAAGATGAATTTTTAGCAGTCATTACTCCAGTCTAGATTGTCACATGACCTTTTAGAAATCATTATATGTTAATTGTGTCAAGGTTTCACCAGGCTCCTCCATCATACCCACTCAAAGATCACAGGCTGCATTCGAAACCGCATACTGCCCTACATATGAGTATGTACGAATCCTTAGTACTCATAAAAGAGTAGGCGAGTATTACCTCGGTGACGTACTAATTATTGCGAGATTTGGACATACGTATACTAATAGTGTGTTCGAATATGCTTACTTTCCTACTATATAGTAGGAGAAAACAGTATGTAAAAGGAGTAGTACGTTCGAAACATTAGTATTCATTAAAAAGTAGGCGAGAAGTTCCCGGATGGCCTACTACTTCCGGACAGATTTTCGAGTGCTCGTCCGATGGATACTTTTCTATCCCAGGATGCCACGGGAGAAGATGCGTCATAATCGAACATCGCGGAGATCAGCGACGAGGGTGCTTTCAAATGTGAGTAAACATGGTTCCTTGTGTTAAAATCGCATGTGCCGAACTACTATAGAGTAGCCTAAACTTTTTAACTGTTGAAGGTGTAAAGGAGTTAGACAGTATAGTATAGTTGTGATTTTGCTGTAAAAATATGTTTTATTATGTATAGCTAACAGGGGAGCTCCAGTAAGCACACGTACGTCTCTAAAGTGGATTTACATAACCATATAACTTCACATCTTAAAGACGCTTATTTTAAATGTCTATTTACATATGAAAGAAAAATATTCTATAAGTATTGCAGATGAGCACATCACAACATGAAATAGACATCTGAGTGATGAATGTGTGCTATTATGTAGGATAATTCACTGTTGTCAACACTGTTTGCATTTGACAAATGTGCTGTAAGTAAAGTAAATAAACAAATCTGTAAAGTAACTAAACATGAATTATCTATTGTATTTGTCCCTTAGTACTATTGATAAATTGAGGAACATTTAAGTTGGATAAAAAGTGAGTTTTTTACAACCTCAACATGTAAATGTAGTATTGAGCACATAAATCACAGAGGTGACGTGAATCTTGTCTGGATGTTCCAGGGACAGATGAACAGATGTGTGTTTATCCAGTGGAGAGTGGCTCATGAAGCTGAATGCTGCCATCCAGGGCCGTTTGAAGGAATTTGGGGGCCCCAAGCAAAATGGACATGGAGGCCCCCCCAATAAAAAACATATTATAATATGTAACCATATTCCATCCGTTCGAAAAAAAAGTTGCACTAACTGTTTGTTACAAGCAGCATTTGCTGTCAGGCAGGTAGCTAACATAAACATAATTTTTTCTAGCCTACGGTAGGCTGCCTACTGCTGCAAAATTACACTATTTGTACAAGACAAGTGGAGCTATTTTATCCAGTGTAATTTATCACTTACCACTAGGGGTGTAACAAAATTCACGGTTCGGTTCAATACGATACACTTGTGTTACGGTTTGGTACGTTTTCGATACAGAAAAAAGAAAGAAATGCCAGAGAAATTTCCTTGATTTATTTACTTTTCTTCTTTTTTTTTTAATTAAAACTAACATCATAAAATATGATTATTATTTTTTACTTTGAGCAATTCTGGAGCTATAATTGACTCTTCTTAGGAGAATATAAAACAAAACAGCTCCTTGGAAAAAATGAAATGTAATATTGTAGTAGTTATAAACAAATGTTTATTTTAGTTCAGATTAACATTTGAGGGCATTGTATTCATAATGTCAAAATAAAACCAACGTAATGTTTCTTGAAGGCATTATAGCCTACTATTCCTGCCAAACTATGTGAATGTTTCTCACTAGATCTCGCAGCGATGTCATTACTTCTGTGGCGAATTCAAATGCTTTCTTTACTGGATCTCTTATTAGCGCTGTGTAACTTAATAACAGTGTCGCATGATCACGATCGGCTCGCGCTGCACTGGTCCAAACTGATAAACAACGGTCTGTCAACCACACAATAACGAGCAGTTTCGTTCCGCTTACATTACGTTTGCCATTTGATGTTGGGCAATGTTGTGGTCGCGCTGGCGTCTCTTACATTATGAGCGCGCTGGCCACGCGCAACGCGCCTACATTTGAAATAACGAAATTTTGGTCGGCAAGAAAAATGGTCCAACGAACCGTTCGGTTTGAAAATGCGTACCGAAAACCGAACCGAAAGCCTCGTACCGAACGGTTCAATACGAATACGTGTATCGTTACACCCCTACTTACCACTATCTTGTTTTTTCTTTCCTCATCCTCCTTTCTCTTCATTCTTTTCTGGCTTCCTGAAGCATAATTCCGCTTCATGATGACTGCCGAGGAGTTTTTGTATTTTGCCGGCAGCAGAGATCACGTGGTTGGCTGGCTGCTGTCAGCGACTACTGAGAGGGGCCCCCTTCAGGGGGATCCCGATAACAGTGTCATAGCACTTTACTGCATTGACTATCAAAGGGGCGCTCACACAGTTTGTCGTTGCATTTTATTCTTAACCAGTCGTTGTCTTGGGGCCCCAGGCCAGCTCGGGGCCCCAAGCAATTGCTTGGTTTGCTTGCCTTGTCGCGACGGGCCTGCTGCCATCAAAGGCTTTGAGTGAGTATACTACAGAAATGGATAACAAAATCTATTAAATATTAAGTTGTAGTTTATTTTAATTATTGTAATTTCAAACAGAGATATTACAACACTTTTCTGATTCTTGATTTCAGTGCATTTGCTGCAGATCTTTTGTGGTGGAGCAGGACCTGCAAGGAAAGATGATGGTGGCATTTGTTGGGAAAAAAAGGTTTTAGGCATTTTACTAAAATATAAAGTAAGGTCATTTATGTTACGTTTAATACAGAAATCAAAGTACATTGTGCTGTTAAAATGACTGCTTTTGTATAATGTTTGTGCATTTTTGTATCTGAAATATCTGCAGACTGGTGTGAGCACTGAGGATGGAGAGCCCAGAACTGAATCCTGGAAATGGTGCCATGGATGAGACCCTCCATCACTCCACCTGCTCTTATTGCCTCAGATTGTTAAGCACAACGCAGCACGCAACAACCTCCAGCATGAAGGCACGACTCACCTCTGGTGGTCAGCTGATTCATCAGAATAAAGCCGCAGAATGGGAACCACTGTGTTGAGATGGCAGTAGGATTTGGGGTTCAGCGCCTGTAAATACATGCTTGTAGTTTGAATAAAGCTTTGTTTCATGTATTGTTGACTTGAATATGCATTTGTTTATTGTGATGGTTAATTTTATTTGTTCTTTTACTAATTTCTTAATGTTTCTTATTGTTGTCAGTATATAAAATATAATTATTTAATTAAAGGCACACTGTGGAGAAATTGTGTTTTTGGCAAACAGCGACCACTAGAGTCGCTGTGGAACACTTGCACTGTCGTAAATACCCCTCCACCCCCCTACCTCCCACCTCCCACCCTGTACACCGGCACCTGCGTCGGGCATGAAACAGGCACACATAGACTCTAAAGACATGATTATTGCAATTTATCATAATAATTTGCAAATTGTGATCGTTTATTTACAACCTCTACGTTAGGCTTATTTATGTCCTGATAATTATGTGAGATATTGAAAACTGTTCTCATGATAATCGCAGGAATCAACGTCAACAGCGTCGTCTGATATCCCTCAGGACTACGTGATAAATACACCTCACAACACCTGAGTTCAGCTGGCAAACTAGTTCGTGAGGCAAGCTAGGCAATAAAACATAACGCAAAAAAACACGTAAGAGAACGAGTGTTTGTAAGTCTGTTAACAGCTCTGATAATCGAAAGCTAGCTAGACATATGTGGAAATTATTGGACTGGTCTAATTATCAGCAATGGATGAATGAACAGCATGTAAAAAAATGACATAATACAAGCAAGCGCAACAACACACAACATAGAATGCAAACAAGTTTACAAATAAGAGATTTATTTACTGGCCACTTCATGCGTTTTCTCAGATCGGATAGCTATCAGATTTATCAAAACGATTCCATTTACACCTGGTCACATAAATTGTGTTTTTGCGAAACGGATTTAAATCCGATCTTCAATTCTCGCGCTATATGCAGATTTAATGGAGTGCACGTCACCGAAAGCAACAGCTATGAGCTGCATTTTATTGATCATCAGCTAAAATTTCAAAATCAAAGACCGCAATAAGAGAGAGCAGCAACAGCCCTGGTAAGATCATTTCGTTTCTTTACTTTTAATGATGATGATTGTGTGTTAAGCGTCTGTGACTTACTTTCACTTTGATTTGCGATAGTTTGCACTGTAGCGACAATGGCATCTGCTTTTCAAATTAAGGAATCATGTGACGTCAAAACCCATCGTCAAATGTCCTCGAAGGTTAATAATTTCCTCGATGGTTAATAATTTCCCCAGAGGGACAATTGAGCCATAAAAGAGGACCCTGTTTTAAGAATCCCTTGTAAAACCCCCCATTTCAGCATGGACTCCCTGTGACTTTACAACCTCATGACACACACACACACACACACACACACACACACACACACACACACACACAACCTCCTTTGAGTACAATTTCATGTAGAAATATGGCTCTTGAGTGTATACCTTCCGATATGTATGTGTGTGATTAGCTTTGCTTCATAATAGAGGTGTGGCTTGCTAGAGTAAAATCTTTAATTCTGAAGGTTCATTGAAAGAAAATCACTCCATAGTGTCTTGTAACTCGACCTGGTTCGATCTGGTAACCTGGTCGTAAACTTTTTATGGCTCCAAAGCTGCAGCTCATCCAGTTCCTGGGCAAACCAACATTCCAACACCTTAACGCACATGGAACTTTTGTCCATTGGATCATTTCAGAGAAAACTCTTTAAATGTTGATATGTATTCCTATGTTTCACAAGTGTTGGCCATAATGGAAACACTGACAATTTTATTGTGTGTTTAATCAAACTTTATATGTGTGTAATTCTGCATATCTCCTGTAACTTCGCATTTCTACAACCTTCATGTGATGTGTCTGATGTCTATGGAATTCTCTCAATCTAACAGAGTCGAATTCCAATAGTAGAATGCAGCAATATACATTGTTTACACAATTCATATTTCTGGAACCGAAAGGCTTAAGTCAATCGTCACTGTAACTCGAGCCAGGAGACCGGTCCCAAACGAACAAAGGGATCTTCCCGCCAGAAAATCTCGACCGAGGATTCGTCCTCCACGAAGAAGGGGGCGGTACCTGGGACCCTGATAAAAGTCCAAACCTTCAGTTTCCTCACTCTCTTCTTCCCGGATCTCTTCTCTTCTCCGGTCGCTCTCATCCCTGACCTCTCACCCTTCCTCCTCTTCTCCCCGGCGCAGCGCTTCTCCAAGGATCATCTGAAGAAGGCCTTAGTCTTCTCTATCGAGCGAGCACATGTCCGAGTCGTAGCTGCGTCCCTTGCAACCAAGACTTTCAACCTCTCCCGTCCCGGGAGACGCACCTGACTTTCTCGGTAATATTACATCAAGTGAGCCTTTTTAAACTTCGCGGCACTGGAAGACGCAGCGGAAAACAGGACACCACTCTCGCTTCCTGCCTCAGCATCATTCGGAAGAGCACAGAATTCTGCAAGTACATTATCTGATAAAAGCTTTCCAGGTGTCTCGTGAACCTAGGTTTCTGTATGTAATAATTACTAGCTTTTCCCTTCTCTCTATTTCTTCCTTTCTTTCATTTCATTCTGATCACTTATGTTATTGTTTGGTTATATGTTTGTTTGTTTATTGTTTGCATTTTTTTACGTACGTTTATATTCGTAGCTCATATAATCTCTAGTTTTGCATTTATTAAAATTCATAAATACTTTTCACTGTCTCTGTGTTTGCAAAATCCACCTTATAAGTCAATGAATCTAAAAGATCTAAGCTACAAGCTCGATATTAGACTACATTCAGTAGTTTTAATTAATAAACTGAGAAAGTTTGATGTCCGTGGCCAGGACATAAACTCTCTCGAAGTTTGTGAATACCTCTTCTTGACTGTAATGATTTTACATTTGTTTCGCTGGAAGAATTAAATGTTGGTCAGACCAGTTACAGAACAAGGTAATCTCGATAATTGATAAAATAAATGTACATGCGACTTATGAATTATGACCATGAGTCATAAATATTAATATTCCCAAGATTCCCCATATTCTTGAGCTAATTCATATTTACCCAGAGTCGTAAACGCTACAGCACGTTGTCTTGATGAATATGCTCAGCTGCTCATCTGCGGTGATGCGTGTTCCAGCGCGTGGTCATATCTGGCAATAACATATAGCCTATAACACGCTCTCACGCATTTTTTTAATTTATTTTTTTAGCATTTTTGGGAGGAGTACAATTTACATATGTGGTTTCAACAACCAGATGCATTTACACTTGTCCAGTTTCGTCTGGAATGCGTCTCAGACCTCCTCCTGAAGTGGTTTGAGCGATCGGATTCAAATCCGTCTTGAATGCGTTTCGGAGGGCATTTACACCTGGTCTTTTCACGATCAGATAGTTATCCGATCTGAGAAAACGCATGAATTGGCCAGGTGTAAACAGCCCCTATGACAAAAACATACGCACGAAAGCCGGAAACAAACGCTGGTTGGCCTCTCGCGTCCATAGCATAGACTGTAAAAAATAAGGACAAAGCATCTGTGACGTCACCCATAGACGCTTTGTCCATATTTTTTACAGTCTATGCTATGGACGCGAGAGGCCAACCAGCGTTTGTTTCCGGCTTTCGTGCGTATGTTTTTGTCACCTGGTCTTTTCATGATCAGATAGCTATCCGATCTGAGAAAACGCATGAATTGGCCAGGTGTAAACAGCCCCTATGACAAAAACATACGCACGAAAGCCGGAAAAAACAAACGCTGGTTGGCCTCTCGCGTCCATAGCATAGACTGTAAAAAATATGGACAAAGCGTCTGTGACGTCACCCATAGACTTTCTGAAGAACGGTTTTGAAGCCGTTTATGGGGGGTATGGGCGGCGCCATCTTGGAAAATCTTGGGAAATCCTAACCCCGCCCACCTTCTGACGCAGCGCGCGTCACTCAGCTCGCTCTGCTACTCCGGTTATCTCTGTGTATATTTTAGGCAACAAAATATGTTATAAAACACCATACTAACTCTTTTCGTTTTCATTTAAAGAAATCTTAAACATTATAGCCACACAAATGTGGTTCAGGCAACGCGTATTGATTATATTCACTGCATATAACGTTTGCCTATTTATAAAAAAACTAAATATAAAACACAAACCTGCCTCTTTTCGTTTTAAATATAATATAAAAATATTAAACATTTTAATATGGTCTAGGCAATATGTGCATTTGTACTAAACAACAGATTTTGCAGTAAACAACATTACAGATCATCTTCGTTGTATTAAAATTTAAAATGACAAAACTCAAACCAGTCTCTTTTTGTTAAATTTCAGTTTTATCAATATTAGCTATTATAAAAGTATAAGTAAAATGTACAAGAAGCTATACAAATAAAGCAAACAATTCAGTCAAACATACAAAGTCGCAGCGCTCTAGTCTAACCATACAACGGTAAAGTTAAATAGCTTATAAAGTTATGAAACTTCCCCACAGCCAAAACGACTGCCCAGGGAACAAATTATAGATTTCACGCAACCTGGTCTCACAGGATTCCGTGAAATGTCCACGGGCCCTAAACTCAAAATCCGTGGAGCCATCACGGAATCGCCCCAAATTCCGTGATGCGGCCACGGATATAACTCTAACGCAAGTCAATGACACTGACCTTCCGTGGTCCACTCACGGATACCTGTTTCAATGACGGAATACAGAACTCACTCAACGGACGTGCTTTCTCATTTGGAAACGCCACATTTGAAGTATTTGTTTCTTTTCCGACATCAAATACCATAATGACGTTAACCTGTCTGTTATTGTAGCTATTGCATTGTCCTGTCATCATAAAATTTCAGTTAGCCTAACCAAAGTCCCGTGATGGCACCACGGACCGCAACAACCTGCCCGCCCCTCACTCATGGACGTTGTAATCTTTCTGGCTTGTTTAGGAACTTATAAGCTTTAGGTCAACTGTGTTGCAATGGCATGTAATTAACTTGACATTTTGTCTCGTCCTGTCATCATAAAATCCAGCTTGATGGCGTTTTACACCTATTGCTCGCTTGGCTAGTCAGAACTAAAATCTGTGATAGGAGCACGGAGTGAGTCTGTGGTGAGACCACGGATAACTCCAACGCAAGTCAATGACACTCATCTTCCGTGGTCCACACACGGATATTCGTTTCAATGACAAAGAACAGATCTCACTCAATGGACGTGCTTTCTCATTTGGAAACACAATATTTTAAGTATTTATTTATTTTACAACACCAAATACCATAAAGACGTTAACCTCTCTGTTATTGTAGCTATTGCATTGTCCTGCCATCATAAAAATTCAGTTTGATTCTGTTAGCCAAACTCAAGTCCCGTGATGGCACCACGGACCTCAACAACCTGACCTGATCACTGATGTTGTAATGTTGCTCACTTGTTTAGACACTTAAAAGCTTTATGTCGACTGTGTTGCAATGGCATGTAATTTAGTTGATATTTTGTCTTGTCTTGTCATCATAAAATCCAGTTTGATGGCGTTTTACACACCTATTGCTTGCTTGGCTATAGTCAGAACTTCTGACTATAGCCAAGCAAGCAATAGGTGTGACTCAGAACTAAAATCTGTGATTGGAGCACGGATTGAGTCTGTGGTGAGACCACGGATAACTCCAACGCAAGTCACAACCCAGTCTCACGTCAGTTCGTGATATGGTCACGTAATTTAATCTATTGATTCGTTCCACGTTTATTTCGCTATTTTCGTACAATACCAGCACGTTTTTTAAACTAATGTATTGTCAATGGGAAGCGTCTTTCGTGATCACAGCAATTTCTGCCTGTCGGCTGTAGCAGAGAAGTTGTTTAATCATTCACGAGATCTTATATCTTATCATGGTTTATGTATTTTTTATGTTATTATTTCGGTCTTATTGCCAGGGAAGCTGGATTGCTTTGCTGTTTATTGATATTTTTAAAATTATATTTTATCAGGAAATCGCGCTGAAGAAGTCTCGTTCCGAATACATCGCGATATTTGGCATTAGGTCACGTGTGTCAGATGTTGGTAAGTAGTAAATACCTAAATACCATACGTTGTCTTAATAATGTGTATATACTGTCTTTTCTGTTTGTCGATATTAATCTGCCATTATACCTGCCATCTCCACGGAGACTTTGCGTTTCATTGCTTTCTAATTCAAAATAGGGTGATTAAACACTGCCTGTCACGTGACGTGCTATAGGCCTAGATATTCATATCAGATTAAAAATAGTACAATTAGTTCCAAAGCTGTATTTGTAGTAGAAGCACAGTAAAGCACAGTAAAAACAACACTTACCATGCTTTTACCACAGTAACATTAGTTTTACTGTGATAAGTGTAGTAAAAAGACAGTAATCACAAAACTTACCATGCTTTTACCACACTATTGGTAGATTTAATGTGATACTTATTGTAAATGCACAGCAATCACAACACTTACCATGCTTTACCACAGTAACCCTAGTTTTACTGTGATAGGTGTGGTAAAAGGACAGTAACCACAAAACTTACCACGCTTTAAACCTCAGCAACCTTAGTTTTACTGTGATTGGTGTAGCAAAGGACAGTAATCACAAAACTTACCATGCTTTTACCTCAGTATTGATAGTTTTAAAGTGATATTTGTCGTAAATGCATATTAACCACAACACTTGCCATGCTTTTAATGCTTTACAATGTAACATCCAATATGTGTAAGGTAAATCAGTACTTTTTCCTTTAAATAATCCTATATATTATACATATTGATATTGTCTTTTCTCTTTTTTCAGCTGAAAAGACCAAAAGGGCCTTTCGGACTCAGTCAGCCCATTATTGTTTGAGGAGAAGTAAACGGAGGAGACGGACAGCTGCAAAGGCAAATATTCGCAATGGTGTGTATGTGTTGGTTTTAACCCTAAATCAAACATTTTATCAAGCATTTGTTGTTTCTTAACTTTTCTCACAAAACCCATAGCCCAATCAGTACAAACATAGTCTGAAAGTCTTAATAATTCACAAGATTTAACAAGTTGTCAAATTCGTATGATACTCGTACATATTTGTATACTCGTACACAATCCTGCAGCTTTTACTCCTAGTGCTGTCATTGGCTACTGCCTCAATTCCTGTACATATTTATCACGATATTTCAGTTGCGCCACTTCTTGGAAAGTTGTCGGATGTCACACACACTGTCAGAAAGTTTATATTAATTGCAAATTGGTCCCCGTCTGTTCATGTTCCAGTGATACATGATGTCTCTCCACACCTCATAACCTACCTCTGTTTGCAAGAGTGGAAAATCTTATCTGACTTGTCACATGACATCAGATACTCGATTATTTTGTCATAATCAGATCAGTTACACTGCTGATAACTGTCCCGTTTGCATGTAAATCATTTTCATATGATTATTGCTTGCTATTAAAGACATACTTTTATTCATAGAAATGCCCACATATCAGTGAACTTATAACATAAAAATGCTTTTAACATTTAATTATGCAACACTCTTTACAGAAAACATATCCTACAGTTATAAACTGACTATTTGCAAGTAATGTATTAAAATTACCTTCATTTCTGTTTTGCAGGATTACTAGTCCTTTTTTTTTAAAGCTCTACCAATATCAAACTCAAAAGCTCTTTTAAGAGCCAACCATTACAAGAGCTACTAGTGAGTCGCAGCGAATCTTGCCGTGATCAGCCCTTCCCAGGTGAAGTTTCTAGAATATCAGTATTTACTCATCAAATGTTCTCTCCTGAATCATATGGTAAATTAACTTATTTATAACTGTCTTAATTTATGTTTATGTAAGTCCTTTGTTTCGGGCGAGGAAGGAACATCTGGTGCCCAAAGAAGACAGAAAAGTGAGCGAGTCCATTGGTATGTATTGTATTGAAACAATGCTGTAAAATGTAGTACATAATTTGATGTTGACAATTTTACATTGTACAGGTTATCACTTGGTTTTTGACCAAGTGAAGCTCTTGAAACAATTGACAGAAGTATGTTGTCTGGAAAGAAATCAAGCATCACTGGCAAAGGCTCAAAAGAGACCATGCCTTTCTAAAAGATCTTTTAAAATAGGTTGCTGTTGATAGGGGTAAAACAGTTTTTGTTCAGTACTTAGCTTATATTATGTGCTCCAATATTATATATATATTATAATACTTCAATGTGTATAATATATCATGTACTGACTGCTGCTTTGTAAATTTATGTAAGGAACAGGCAACTCTGGCCCTTTTGCGTTCTCCTTTTTGAGGTTGAGAGTCAACCTCGAACCCTAATCGAGCACATCTGAAAATTTTAACCAAAGTCTTCAGGTTTATTTCTAGACAATAGGCAGGAGGGTTTGTGGTCGGAGCTAAATCTGCAGGACAGTGGACGCTGAGGGCCAGAGTAAACCATCACTGTTTTAAATAACGCAGAACATAAGCTGACCCGACTGTCCATTAAACAAATTCATTTGAATGGTTTGTGTTTTTTGTTTTACTTTCAGACCAGGACTGGAGAACGCCTGACAGTGGGATGTTGAGACTTCTTCCTCTGGTGGAGAAAAAGCTACACCACATCAGTGACGCATCTTCTGTTCTTCTGTTCTTCAACTGAACAAACTGTTTAGACGAGGAAGAAGAACACGAAAGAGACGTACAGGGAAGAGCAAGAAACCAGTTTAGCTGAGATAATGAATCATTATTTTCCAACACAATATCAAATCTGTTTTCTGTATCATAGGTGACTGAATATGATTCTCTGGCACTCGTTTTGTGGCTTCAGCAGTTGTGAATGGATTCATATGATGTTAACGTGTTTTTGAAGACACATTTTTATTTATCTTGAATCTCATTTTTCTTTATGCTACTTTATCAACTTTATGCTTTGTCCTCCAATAAAGTGTTTAATAAAGTATGGTGACTATTGTGTATTGAAAGTGGTGTTTGGTACAGTAAATAGACATTTTTATTTGAGAAATTTTAATTTCTTATTTCTTTAGTTTAATTAACCCTTGTGTGGTGTTCATATTTTTGTTATTCAGCCAGTGTTCGTGTGTCTGGTGGACCCGCTGCATTTTTGGGTTTTTAATTCAACATAATCAAACAATTTATGTTAAAATACTCAACAGATGTTTACTTCATCCCAATGACAAGCAATATAAACAGCCTTTATGGTTAATATTTCCTCTTTAGCTTTGTGAGATCACATTTGAGAATTGCAGCCTTGTGCGGGAACGGCAGGGGTAGAAACAAAACTCACTTTTGCACTCTCACTCTCTCACACTTACAATCTCTCTCACACATACACACGCAACACACACACACTCACACACACAGCAAGCCCTGACAGGAGGAGGACAGAGTATAGGTAAACAGGACCTAAACATTTCCACACTTTTATTAGCCCCGGGTCCAGTGGACCCGAACATCCTTTGTGTAATATAAATGTGTAGGGGGGGTGTACAGTGTGTGGTCATTGAAAATGTGTTCTGATATATGTTCTTCACAGAAAATGAGCCAAGGCCAATGAGTCTGAGGTTGAAAAAATAATTAATCGTATAATTTTTCTTTTGATAAAAAATGAAACCGGGTCCAGCAGACCCGAACACCATACAAGGGTTCATTTAAAAATAACTACATATAATTAATAACTTATAAATAACTACATATAATTAATGACCATGATTCTTTTACTTGGGACATAAAAAATGTAGATCTGGTTAATGATATTTGGGACAACAATGCAACAAAAGTTGCACATACTGTACTTGCATGTATGCCAGTTAGCAGTGAAATAAAAGGAAGCTATGTGAATGAAGTGAATGCACCTGCATGAAGAGGCTGCAGTGGGCTATCTTGCTATAAATACTTAACACTTAATTGAAGATGATCCATGTTGATCATTCTAGTACATTTACAACTGCTTTTCGAATGAAAGCATATATCACTGATGTCAGGCATATAGAGTAAGCAGCAATCAGAGGGGGTGAAAGGGAAATGTTGGCACTGTTTTTTTGTTGTTTTACTGAATGGTGCATTATCCTTGTGTAATAGTAATAGTGTATGTAGATCTGTGTAGATTATACTGCCCTTCCACCCCCAGGGGCCAAGCAACGGCCCCCAGAAGAGCAAACAAATGCACATTTCAAATGACTGTAACTCAAAGTCCGGTTAATGTATCAAAGAGAAAATCAGCTGGACAACTGCTTATGCTATGTTTAATAAATAATGTTGGCCACAGTTTTCAGACATATATGGAAAGCTGGCATAAAGGTTATTTTTAAAGTGCTCACAGTAAAATATAAAATTTCAGCCTGTCCCTCATATATGTCATAAAGGTTTGCACAATGAACAAATTTAGATATCCAGTTGTCCCATAAATATATTATTTATTTAACATTTATTGTTTTATTACTAAACGTTTTAAACTACATTACCCAGATATCTCTGTCATTCTATCAATGAAACAGGAAGCATGGAGCTGTAGTTCATTGAAATGTGCAGACATGCTTAGGGTTAGGGTTAGGATCTCGGTAAAGGAGTAATTTCTCATAACATAGAGACACTTTATAGTTAGCTTAATGTATAACTAACGTAATAATAACACCAAAACATACTTTGTAACACGAAGCGCCGTTTTATATGGGTTAAACGATAGTCCAATCACAGCGAGCTCTGCGATAAAGTCACAGCCAATAACAACCCAGCTGAACAGATGCGTCACACTTACATGCCCATTTATGGTAAATGATGACAGATCTCTTCTGGTTCCGGCTGCAGGGATAGATACCTTAAATATTTTATATTTAGGCTGTTAAACATGTATTCCTTCTAATTAAAAGACTCCTTTGTGTGGTTACCATCCAAAAACGAGGTCACATGATCAATGACACAAATTTGCTCATTTGATTAGACTGATGCATACATACATTTGAAAGATAAACTTTTTTCTAAGCAATGGCCTACAGCAGGGTAGTTTTGCAGTATTTTAATTAAAGATAATTACATGTACTAAAGTGCTTCTAACATTTACAGTGTATGTATAGTATATTAAAGGTATATCAATTATATTCATATAAATATAACAAAAGCACAATGAATGGACACAATTTTGAAAGCTTATTCCAATATTTAATGTCAAACTGTTTAAAGACAAATGTAGAGCCAAAACTACAGCACAAAAGTATAAAAATCAGTTAATTAAAAATATCCAGATACAGGGGCAATCTATTATAGTGACACACACATTAACATTAAAAAATTGCTATGATGAAGTTATATATTTACAAACCAAGAGATGAGATTCAACTTTGTTATGTGAAAATACATTTGTTTCTTCGCTTTAAAGAAAAAATAGGCAAAAACATAAGCACAACATTTTACATTCTCAACTTTCATTCTATATCCTTGTGATTATTGGTCACTTTTATTGTAACTATGCAATGATTTTGTCCTTTAGCAAAACACCTGATGAGCACTGACCCTTTTTTATAAAGGCATTAGGCAGAAATCAAGTACATTTTATGAAGCTGAAAAGAGAAAACAAAATGCTTTAACAATATGGAAAAAGATAAATCACTATTTTCAATATTGGTTCTGCATATATCAAAGAGATCAGAGGAGGAGTGGGACTCCACATGAAGACTTTCAGAAACTGAGACAGAGCAAAGGGTGCACCTCGCTGGACACATCCTACGCATGCCCAAACAACAACACCCAAACACAGTGATGAAGAGGACACCACCAGGAGGATGCAGGAGACAGGGAAGACCAAGGAAGACATGGAGACAGATGTTTCACGAAGATCTGAAGAATGTCAGTGTCCCATGGGAAGATGTGGAGAACTTGGCCACGGATCGAATACGTTGGAGGACACTTGTTGCCCAATGTGCCCAGCACAGCACTTGATGATGACGTTGTGAGTTTATCCATAAGCGTGGGATATGTTTTCTGTAAAGAGTGTTGCATAATTAAATGTTAAAAGCATTTTTATGTTATAAATTCACTGATATGTGGGCATTTCTATGAATAAAAGTATGTATTTAATAGCAAGCAATAATCATATGAAAATGATTTACATGCAAACGGGACAGTTATCAGCAGTGTAACTGATCTGATTATGACAAAATAATCGAGTATCTGATGTCGAGGTAGGTTATGAGGTGTGGAGAGACATCATGTATCACTGGAACATTAACAGACGGGGACCAATTTGCAATTAATATAAACTTTCTGACAGTGTGTGTGACATCCGACAACTTTACAAGAAGTGGCGCAACTGAAATATCGTGATAAATATGTACAGGAATTGAGGCAGTAGCCAATGACAGCACTAGGAGTAAAAGCTGCAGGATTGTGTACGAGTACACTCTTAAAAATAAAGGTGCCAGGAAGAACCAAAAAGGGGGTTTCACAGCGATGCCATAGAAGAACCTTTTTGGGTTCCCCAAAGAACCTTTTACTGAAAGGTTCCTTGAAGAACCTATTTTTTTTTTTGTGCCTTAAAGAACCTTTTTTGGTGCTGCAAAGAACCCTTCTCAAAGGTTCTTTAAAGAACCTCTAACAGTTCTTCATGTCACTTTATTAGGTTCTTTGTAGAACCATTTATGAAAAGGTTCTTTATGACACCCATACTAAACAAACATACAAAGAAAATGCAGGAATTAAATTTTTTTTATTTCTATGGCCTATGGCCAAATGTATTCATACATTTCATTTTACATTTCATTAAAATTGTAATTATAATACGTCTTATTTAAAACATGAAGACCACAGAAACGGAGCAGAAATAAGCAGACTCCACAATAATACATCAGATCATTAATAAAAAAATAAAATAATTAATAATTAATTAATAAAAACAAGGCTCTGAGGGCAAGACTTACAGTCTTTACAACTACATGCACTGTATAAAGGTCCTCAGATGAACAAATTAGTATGATCTTTTGAACACTATATGTACTTCTATCTTTGGTTTCATTCGTGTCAAAAAACAAATATGGCATTTTATCCATGACTTTTATACAATAATACAATTACGCTGTACAGATTTCAGAAACCAGACTCAACAACAAACCAGACTCTACAATAATCAATCCAATCCAAATGAAAACAGCAAATTAAAGAATTAAAAGAGAGATACATATGGATGGATGGAGAGAATATGGTTAACAATGGCTGGTTTCTGTTACAATTAAAGAGATAGCTCACCCAAAAATGAAAACTGTAATCATTTACTCTCCCCCAAGTTGTTCAAAACCTGCACAACCTGTCTTTTTTCTGTTGAACACTACAGAATATTTTGAAAAATGTTGGTGACAGTTGATGGCTGCTGGTGAGTAAATGATAATTTTCTTTTTTGAGTGAGCTATCCCTTTAATTGTAAGAGAAATAGCATAAACAGAACTCTACTACAGGGAATTATAAACTCTCTTCACACAAATAGGGACTGGTCCACTCTTTTTAAAGACAAAAGCCTCCAGAAACGCCATTGTCCTTCTCAGGCACTTTGGGTAAGCAACATTATAAATGTGATACAGGGAGTAGAGCAGGCTAACACCCAGGGAAACGTCAATGCCGCCATCATCGTCAACCATGTCCTCTCCATCCATCCTAATGGAAACGCTGCCACTGGCTAAAGGGTTCCCATTTTCACAGTCCTTTAGGACGATGGTCGGGGTTGGGTTTGGAGGATCCTGTGAAAACAAATATGGGTATTTGGGTAAGAGGTGTTTAGGAATATTAATATTACAGCTGTAATTGACCGTTCGCAAAGACCCGCCCCCCTTAGTTACTGTCGCCACGCCCGACAAGCTACGCCGCTCTCATGCCCACTCGATGTTATAATGCAGGTAAAATACATCGCGGAGCAGAGAGGAGACTGACAACACGCTGACAGACAGGACAGACCAGGTTACTTTTCGGTTACTTTTGATAGTAAACATATGAAACAAAGGCTCACCTTTCATATTTGAACATTTTTAAAAAGAAATGTAAACAATAAATACCGTTTTGTGGGTTTTTTATGTGTGTGTCACCTCGCTGTAGAGCATCAATTAAAGCTGCTCGTGAACCAATCATCTCTTCCTTCTAGTTCAGTTATAGCATTAAATAAACATGAAAGAAGATAAGAAGGGATGTTGTTTATCCGCGGAAAGACTTTAGTACACTCCGTTTCTCAAATTTAAATCCTCCCATGTTAATCTCCCATCTCTTCTGACTGAGTTGTCGGACAAAATGGCGGATGGCGAAGTATGATTGGTCAGATCACCTGTCAATCAAGCTCCCTGCGAACGGTCAATTACATGCAGGTATTTTTAAAATATTAAGTACAATGTAAAAACATGTATGTACAGAATAAGTTTGATTGTGTCAATTTATTAATTTCGATGTTCATAATACATAATAGTACTTTAGTATATAATAGTTAAAGCCACTTAATATAAGGCACAACCAAACTGAATTAACTGTATAATAGGATGAAATATCAAATAGGGCCCCTGTGTGATTTTGAATATTCTTTCTATGTAAAAGTTACCTGATCCAGGACATAGAGTGCTGACTCCTTTTCTTTAAAAAGAGATGGCAGAAGTAGGATGGCAGCATTAACCATCTGGCCTAAAAACATATACATGATTATAATTAAAGGTATTAGTGAATTAAATTATGTTAATAAATACACACCATTTCTCTCCACTTCTGTCTCACATGAAGCCAATGTCAGCTTCAACATTTGTTTGAAGTCCGTATTTGGGGCCTTTTCCACAATTTGATCAGAAAGTTTTCTCAGATTTGTGAGGACACATTTGTCAACGTCAGTGTGTGTGGAGTTCTTCATTTCTTCCAGAAGCTGATAAATAAAAGACAGATAAGAAAAGTGAAGATGCAGAATCATGGTCTTCAATTTTAGCATGGATGAATTTCTAACCATTATTAAATTTTTTTGTTTTATTATTTACTCTCCCCCAGGCCATTCAAGAAGCATTTGATTTCTTTCATCCTACAATTGTTTGCATCCTACAGTTCTTAAAAAGAACTGTTGAAACATAGTTAACACTAATGTACCATACCATGGCTAACTTAACCCTTGGAAGAAAAAAAAAGCAACCACTACCACTTACAAAAATTGGTTGACGAAAGCAGGGGAACTGACAAAGAACCTCTTTGGTGGAATGCTGGGAAATGTACTCCGCCCTGTATTTTTTTGTTCTTTTCAGCCTCTGCCTTATGAGGTCCAAATTTGGTCTTAGCTTTTTTGCCTCTATCTGAATGCATTTAACATGTTGAGCAATGCTGTGCTCATCTTCCCCATCATCCTCAACATTGTCTGAAGCCTTGCAAAAAAAAAACCCAGAAGATTCAAGTATCAGCATATGTGGACAGTATGTTGTATGGTGCACAATACTTCAGAAGTATCGAACCTGGCGAAACACTTGGCCGACAAGTGTTACACGATTAGAAATTTGTCACGATTTTAAAATAAAGCACAGCAAAGATATTTGAGAGTGTTTCTCCCTTTTCAGGAAAAGTATAGAAATAGCAATTCTTGACTTGGTATCAGTATCAAAACAATAATTCTGGTATTGTGACAACACTAGTGCACAGTATTATAAAGTATGGCTGCACAATATTAATGAAAAATTACAAATACACATTCTGCAATATGCATATTTCTGATATAACCAGTTATTTTAAAGTGGTCGTGAATCAACAAATAAACATTTTCTTGATCTTGGGGAGAAAAGCATAAAACGGTTACCGGCATCTTGGTTTTGCTGCACATAGGCTCCTCATCATTTCTGGACAGTCGTTTACCGCTAGCAATGGAAGATGAGTGCTTCTCTTTCATTCTGGCATCTTCCTCTAAATGCACCAAAGCAATGTCGTGTTCATCATCCTCAACACTGGCTGAAGCCTTGCAGGAAAAAAAAACAGATGCAAATATCAGCATGTGCACAGTATTACAAAGTATGGCTGCACAATATTAACAAAAAAATCACGAATACACATTTTGCATTGCAATATGCATACTACTGCTATAACCAGTTATTTTAAAGGTCCCATATAGAAAGCCTAAGTCCCGACTCGCCCCTCCGCTTCCAGCTCATGGGACCTTATTTTGTAAGAAATATGTACGGTAGTCAATGACGATAGACAACTTATGTTTGTACTCCATCTGAACTGTGCCCTGAACTACACATATGATGTTTGTCAATTTAAAAGGTAATTATAAAAGTAGCAGTTTGTCATAAAACAGAAGAGTAACATTTAGTTTTATGTGAAAATCTCATTTTCATGGTACAGCTGAAGATGCTTTAAAAGCTTGTCATGCGTTGCCTTTTTAATAGGACAATATGAGCACTGGAAAACATATTCCATCCCATTTTACTGACCGATAAATGCCGGTTTCGTATGTCCCAAGGACACTTCGTCGAGCCACTGGCACACCTCTGTGGTAGTCCACTGTTCAGTCATATCTGAGAAGCAGATAATATTGTTAGCTACACATAATGCACAACGTTAGTTAAAAGCAAACTGCGCATGTTAGTTAGAACAGCTCATCAGCAGTGAATGACATGAATAACCGGGAAGCCTTCAAAGCACGTGCAAATAATGAACTTTAAACTCACTGAACTGCAGTGTCCCGTTACTCTGCGTTAACATCTGATGTGAGTGTCGCGCTGTACACTAGATTGTTGAGACGGAGGCGTCAGAACTGCAGATGATAGATGCAGGTACAAAGTCCGCAGCTCACTCGGAGCAAGGATCATAGCGCAAATTTGAACTATATCGATATATGCGATATGGTTTCATTCCGTATCGCGTTTTAAAATATATCGATATATTTTTTATATCGATATATCGCCCAGCCCTAGTTACATATCATAATAATTAATGAATTCACTTAACGTTACCATAGGATTTTTGTGAAATTTCCGAACAAAATGGACTCTCTGTCGTCGAACTGAGGTGATAACGTTAGCTTTAACCTGAAAATACCACAATCTTGTCTAACTTTAACATTACCTCACTGTCACTGGATACCAGACCACATAAAAAGAAAGCAATGAAGCAAAAAAATTTTATTTTAGAAACGTTACATATCATATTAATTAATGAATTTACTTAAGTTAACTTACCGTTGGATGTTTGTGAAAGCTCTGAACAAAATGGACTCTCTGAGGTGATAGGAGAGGGAAGAAATTGCTTGAAAACTACAAATGGGTTAGAGTTATATAACGTTAACGTTAAGACCATTAAATGAGATAGTGCTAATCTCCCACCTTTTTAGAACAACAACGATACATAGCCTAATACTTGAGATTTTGTTTTGGCTAGCTGCTAACGTTACCTAAAATAGTTTTATGTATGCGCAAATAGGCCTACCTTCGAATCAGTCTCAGGGAAAACGTCATCCTGTCAGGGAGCGGGAAGAAACACATCGAAATTACACACACACACAAAGAAATTTCATCAACAAGTTCCGTTAACTCATTCTGTTATGTTATGCTTATTTAAATTGATAACTTAGTTTTCAAACGTACCACTTCTCAGGCTCTCCTCGTAATAAAACGGACACACGTCGTCATGACTGGCATGAGTGGCATCGCGCGAAAATTTGAAAGGAGGGGGAGGGGATGAACCTGGAAGTCGAATCAAAAGAATCTCTTTGTCGATTCAAATGCTTCGAGAATTGAGAACGATTCCAAACTAAGAATAAAACCAATGCCTGTCATGTCATCCGTGCATTACATGAATAGTATTGTGCATTTCTTCGATTACTAAACTATTAACAGAAGAATCATGTCATCCAAAAAGATTCATTCACTGATTTGTTTGTGATTCCTGGTGATTCTTTCTGTGGACTACAGAATAACATGTAGATGGCAATCAGTAAGTGTCTGAGCATTACGAGAGAATTATTTTAATTAATTATACAGGTTTGTTCCAAACACGCATCAAAGAAAATAACAGCATCATTTTTACAAATAAAATGGTAACTTAAACATTTTAAATTAAAATGAATCAATCTGATCAGCATTTTGAGAGTTCAAAATAAAGAGCTCCTATCCATATTCGGTGTACAAACTAAACAAAGAAAAAGTCTGTGACTAAGGAAAAAGTCTGTGCACTGACTTGTTGGCTTACCTGAACTTTAATGGGGACTCGAACCTATTTTAAATGGTCTCAGTCTTACACTAATACTACTACTAGTAATAATAATATAAATAATTACTATAATAATAATAATTATTATTAATATTATTGGTTCTATAGTGATGGACACTGAAAATTAAATGAAATTATATTTGTCCAAATTTCTACATGCACGTGAGCTTTTATTTTGACGGAAACTGCACTCATTACAGATTTAGTAAAAAAAAAAAAAAAAAAAAAATGCTGTAGGCTAATCATCAACTTTGGAAATGTGAATAACTCTCGATGATTGAAAGCATTTTAACTTATAATATTGTCTCATGGTATGGAAATTTAACAATAGAAATTAAGAACAAATTAACACGAGTAATTAACGAAGCAAATAAGAGTATCGGCCATAAACAGAGTAGGGCCTACACTACAAGAACTATTCTCAAATTTCATGGAGAAAAAGGCGCTAGCTAGCAGTGACTGTTTTAAACCAAATTCTCAATTAGGGTTGTTATTGTGAATTATGTACTGTATTTTACTGAATCATATATTTATCAATTATTATGTATGGATTATGTGTTTTATGTGTTTAATGTGGTTGTAGAATGTTGTTGAAGCCAGTGTCAAAGATGAATTTCTGTCCAGTAAATCTGAACAGACAATAAAGTTCAATCAATCAAATCATAACTGCCCAAATCCACGCTAAACATGTTACTATTATTAGTTTAAATATATATATATATATATATTTGGGTTGCTACAGTTACTAGTTAACATAGGAAGCACAAATCTATTTGTGGCGGTCAGTGCAGAGTTTGTGGCACGCCACCACAAATAAATAAATAAATGTATGGGACAAACAACAATGTGAGGTCACAAGAACCATTTTATAATCTAAAGTACCTCTTGGTGCTACAAAGAACCTTTTGTGCAATGGAAAGGTTCCTTGAATGTTAAAGGTTCTGCATGGAACCATAAACCCCAACAAAGAACCTTTGAAGCACCTTTATTTTTAAGAGTGTATACAAATATGTACGAGTATCATACGAATTTGACAACTTGTTAAATCTTGTGAATTATTAAGACTTTGAGACTATGTTTGTACTGATTGGGCTATGGGTTTTGTGAGAAAAGTTAAGAAACAACAAATGCTTGATCAAATGTTTGATTTAGGGTTAAAACCAACACATACACACCATTGTGAATATTTGCCTTTGCAGCTGTCCGTCTCCTCCGTTTACTTCTCCTCAAACAATAATGGGCTGACTGAGTCCGAAAGGCCCTTTTGGTCTTTTCAGCTGAAAAAAGAGAAAAGAAAATATCATTATGTATAATATATAGGATTATTTAAAGGAAAAAGTACTGATTTACCTTACAAATATTGGATGTTACATTATAAAGCATTAAAAACATGGCAAGTGTTGTGGTTAATATGCATTTACAACAAATATCACTTTAAAACTATCAATACTGAGGTAAAAGCATGGTCAGTTTTGTGATTACTGTCCTTTGCTACACCAATCACAGTAAAACTAAGGTTGCTGAGGTTTAAAGCGTGGTAAGTTTTGTGGTTACTTACAACACCTATCACAGTAAAACTAGGGTTACTGTGGTAAAGCATGGTAAGTGTTGTGGTTGCTGTGCATTTACAATAAGTCGCACATTAAATCTACCAATAGTGTGGTAAAAGCATGGTAAGTTTTGTGATTACTGTCTTTTTACTACACTTATCACAGTAAAACTAATGTTACTGTGGTAAAAGCATGGTAAGTGTTGTTTTTACTGTGCTTCTACTACAAATACAGCTTTGGAACTAATTGTACTATTTTTAATCTGATATGAATATCTAGGCCTATAGCACGTCACGTGACAGGCAGTGTTTAATCACCCTATTTTGAATTAGAAAGCAATGAAACGCAAAGTCTCCGTGGAGATGGCAGATATAATGGCAGATTAATATCGACAAACAGAAAAGACAGTATATACACATTATTAAGACAGCGTATGGCATTTAGGTATTTACTACTTACCAACATCTGACACACGTGACCTAATGCCAAATATCGCGATGTATTCGGAACGAGACTTCTTCAGCGCGATTTCCTGATAAAATATAATTTTAAAAATATCAATAAACAGCAAAGCAATCCAGCTTCCCTGGCAATAAGACCGAAATAATAACATAAAAAAAAATACATAAACCATGATAAGATATAAGATCTCGTGAATGATTAAACAACTTCTCTGCTGCAGCCGACAGGCAGAAAGTGCTGTGATCACGAAAGACGCTTCCCATTGACAATACATTAGTTTAAAAAACGTGCTGGTATTGTACGAAAATAGCGAAATAAACGTGGCACGAATCAATAGATTAAATTACGTGACCATATCACGAACTGACTTGAGACTGGGTTGTGACTTGCGTTGGAGTTATCCGTGGTCTCACCACAGACTCAATCCGTGCTCCAATCACAGATTTTAGTTCTGACTAGCAAAGCAAGCAATAGGTGTGTAAAACGCCATCAAACTGGATTTTATGATGACAAGACAAGACAAAATGTCAACTAAATTACATGCCATTGCAACACAGTCGACATAAAGCTTTTAAGTGTCTAAACAAGTGAGCAACATTACAACATCCAGTGATCAGGTCAGGTTGTTGAGGTCCGTGGTGCCATCACGGGACTTGAGTTTGACTAACAGAATCAAACTGAATTTTTATGATGGCAGGACAGTGCAATAGCTACAATAACAGAGAGGTTAACGTCTTTATGGTATTTGGTGTTGTAAAATAAATAAATACTTAAAATATTGTGTTTCCAAATGAGAAAGCACGTCCATTGAGTGAGATCTGTTCTTTGTCATTGAAACGAATATCCGTGTGTGGACCACGGAAGATGAGTGTCATTGACTTGCGTTGGAGTTATCCGTGGTCTCACCACAGACTCACTCCGTGCTCCTATCACAGATTTTAGTTCTGACTAGCCAAGCGAGCAATAGGTGTAAAACGCCATCAAGCTGGATTTTATGATGACAGGACGAGACAAAATGTCAAGTTAATTACATGCCATTGCAACACAGTTGACCTAAAGCTTATAAGTTCCTAAACAAGCCAGAAAGATTACAACGTCCATGAGCGAGGGGCGGGCAGGTTGTTGCGGTGCGTGGTGCATCGGGACTTTGGTTAGGCTAACTGAAATTTTATGATGACAGGACAATGCAATAGCTACAATAACAGACAGGTTAACGTCATTATGGTATTTGATGTCGGAAAAGAAACAAATACTTCAAATGTGGCGTTTCCAAATGAGAAAGCACGTCCGTTGAGTGAGTTCTGTATTCCGTCATTGAAACGGGTATCCGTGAGTGGACCACGGAAGGTCAGTGTCATTGACTTGCGTTGGAGTTATATCCGTGGCCGCATCACGGAATTTGGGGCGATTCCGTGATGGCTCCACGGATTTTGAGTTAAGGGCCCGTGGACATTTCACGGAATCCTGTGAGACCAGGTTGTTTCACGAGACCAAAAATCGCCCATTAGATATAGACAAGACTAATTATATCTCATGTTTAACCCACCACTACAGAGACGCCAGAGTCCGCGGCAAACGCCAGAACGACTAGCCAAAGAAAGGCTGTTCCAGGCGGGGTACGTGAGTGCCGAGCGCCTGGTCATCGCTGGATCTCACAACTGGATAAAATTTTCATAAATCTTTAAATAAACCACAGATTTGAGCTTTAAACAACTACATTCTCGCCTGAAAAACTCTTAAAACTACATTTCATGATACAGAAACAGTAGTATTATATTTCAACTGTGTTAAAAAATGGCGCTTCTTATGTTGACATTCTCCTTGGCGCAGCCTAAGCTGTCAATCAACTTGTCAATCAAAGTTAACCACGCCCTTATTTGTCATACATTTTATATCTAAATACGACCTAAACTAACGAGTTAGAAAAAAATTCACCCCCCTCACAGTAGTCAGGCACTCGGAAGCTATCGAAAAATACATTAAAAGTCCATGGGACCAACCTGTAAAAACATGAATTTATGCTGTGAAAACGGACATTTTAACATGGGGGCTATGGACATTTGCTCCCTTTTGGGACCTCCCTCTAGCGGATTTTCGATGTATTGCAGTTTTTCGCACTTCCGGGTAGGCTTCATTTTTCAGATTAGAATGTTGCCGCTTGGTCCAAAGACAGTATATAAACTCTCACGTGTGGTGGGGGAAGTGACGTATGCCGTAAAGCAGTCAAATTTTGTAGTTCTTTTTGTGCTTGGGTTACTACCCGAACCCCGAAGTTACATAGTGCCAGTAAAAGCGATACAGACCCCGTCAGGCTATGGCAGACATGTCATTCAACCTATTGTAAGTCGATGTACCATCACAAGGGTCTTGGAAATATATTATGAAGGTTGAAAAGATACATAGTGTTCCTTTAATGTATGCATAAATTCATTGCTTGACTGAAAATTGAGATGTTTCACTGCATTTATCTAGTGTGTATTCAATGCATAGCTATATCATATGACAAAACATATTACATTTTGCTTGCTTTATTAAATTATATTATTTTCAGTATATAAAAAAGTAATATAATTAAGCATTGGTCAGCATTCATTATTATTATTTGCTTTAAGTTTTGGTGTGGGCTAGCAATGCAATTCATTCTGAGGTAATATTCATTTTTAAGGAGTGATACATTTTTCGAGGATAAAATCAACAGTTTTCTCCAAAGGTGAAATCTTTGAGCAGCTGCCTGTCTCCTTTGTGCAGACATTACAAACGCTTTGGTTACTGGTTACTTGTCGAGTTACTGATGTTTATGAGGTGTTAGTGCACCTGTCGCTCATATAATTTTTTTTCACAGAACTTATAGTTACATACAAGATTAGGGAAAGATACCATAGTTGTATCTTTAACAATGAACAATCATAATGACAAAAACAGAAAACATAAAGATCATGGGTTTGTGTACATCATAATATGATATTTTATACACAGGAAAAAAGAACACATACAAGGCTAAATATCTTTAAATAGTTCTTCATAATACATTAAAAAAATATATATTTTTTTTGTTATTTATAAGCCTGAGGGATGAAATGAGAGGTAAATTCAACAAGAAAAAGAGGAAAACTTAAAGGAGAAAAATTTTGGATATAAAGTAAAGAAATTAACAACATATTTAAGAGATGATGATTTTGGGGTTTCTTAATAACAAATTATATCGTTATAAGGACAAAACTGTGGGTCACATTAGTAGGGTTTAAAATATAACAACTTAATTCAACCCTAAATGTATTCACAAAATAAATGGGCAGCTGTTTTCTTCAACAATACCACAAAATAAGCAAGTTTCATCAATATCAAGTTATTTACAGATGGATGAATTAAACATGTTGTTCGTATATTTTAAGTTGTTGCGCTTGTGATAACGCGTCATAGGTCACATGATAACGTCAACATGGCAGATGTCGGATCGCATTCATACTTAACGATATCTGGCTATATAGTACCTACTCTTTTAGCGCTCGTTAAGTAAGTACTTATTGAAATTAAGTACCTACTCATTGAGTATGCGGTTTCGAATGCAGCCACAGTCTCCAGAATTCTAACCAGCCACACCCTGCATTCACATCACTGCATTCATTATTTTCCCTATATATACAAACACATTCCTCTCCTTCATCGTCTGGTCTCCAATGTGGAAAAGAACACATAACCCGCACTACTTACCTGATTTCCTGACGCCAATGTCTCCAGTGGATTCCAGTTCTCCTCCTGTGTTCCCTTGTGTTCTCCAGCGTCTCCATGATCCATGATCCATCCCCTTCTTCTTCTTCTTCTTTTAGTTTAGTTTTAGTTCATCCACGACTTTTCAGGTCTTCAGGCTGTCCCTGTCACCTTGCCTCTTTATGAAGGTCATAGAGGCAGCCAATTATCCACTCTGAGAATGGGGCATTCGCACTCTCAACTATCTCGATGACTGATCAGTTGTGCGAACACAAGGACATGGTGCTCAGTCACCTCACCTGTTGTGCCTTCGGGTCAACTGGGAAACTCTCCTTGGTGCAGAGGATCTCTTTTCTCGGTATGGAGTTAGACTCAGTCAACCAGACAGTGTGACTCACAGAGGAGCGTCTGGTCGGTGTTGAACTGCCTGAATTTGTTCAAGAGCAGGACAGCGGTGTTTCCATCTCCAGGCGGTCCAGCTGATATGGGACTTCTTCATAGCCGCACAGGTAGAACTGTTGCCTCTCCGGACTCGACCCATTGCCAGTTGTTTTACTCCCTGACCGAGGGAACCCTCTGCACGGATGCACTGGCGCACATCTGGCCCCGCGTTTCCCCCAGTGAGCCTTCTCGCACAGACACTGTGAAAAGTCAGGGAGGACGAGGAGCAGGTATTGCTAGTTGCGCTGTACTGGCCCAACCGGACCTGGTTCCCAGAACTCATGCTCCTCACGACAGCCCCTCCTTGGCCCATTCCTCCGAGGAAGGACCTGCTGGCACTCTTTGGCACCCACGTCCAGACCTCTGGAAACTCCATGTCTGGTCCCTGGACGGGACATGGATGTTCTAGGTGACCTACCCCAGGCAGTGGTAGACACCATCACTTTCGCTAGAGCCCCCTCTATGAGGCGCCTCTATGCACTGAAGTGGAACCTGTTCGTTGTATGGTATTCTTCCCACCGGGAAGACTCCCAAAGATGTCCGATCAGAGTCATGCTTTCTTTCCTGCAAGATGGGTTGGAGCGAAGGCTGTCTCCCTCCACCAGACTGAATCCATGTATTTTTCTCTAGTGTAGTGTTACTGAAGTGTTCCTTTTTAACGATTGATAGGCCGCCTGCTATAGGCTATTGTTATTATTATTTTATGCAGCCCTACACTTATATGCCTACAAGGCACAACAAACCTGGTGTTCATTATATATATGTGTGTGTGTGTGTGTGTGTGTGTGTTGGGGGGGGGGTATATTTTGTGATTTTTAAAAAGCAATTTTAACCAGAAAAATCCTAAATGTATTCCCAAAATTGTGCAGCCCTATAGTTTCTCTTTATATCAGCATGTTCACAGGTGTTTATTTTTATTTCTTATACAGGGACCAGATGCCCCACTGATGAGTCCTGCTGACTTCAACATTCACATGAGTCATGGTACATGAACATGGTAAAGTGAAAAATTAAACACCTTGGAAATGACAGGTATGTACGTTTCAGGAATTGCACAAAGGTGTGTGATTGTTCAAGCTGTCATAAAGACTGTTCATAAACTTTCTTACACAAAACATGTCTAAAATCGATATATTGTTTTATAACTCGAGTTGTCAGGATGATTTTCACATAGTTTTTAAGCAAATATTCTAGGCTACGTGATACAATTTTCAAAAGTCTTGTGAAGAAATAATTAGTATGGGTTTCATGACCTTATTTCAGTGACAATTGTTTTTGTTTTTTTTCACAAACCATGCATAAATGTCATTCCCTTTCGTGGTCACTCCGAGTTACGTCAGATGACGACGAATGGGGTTTCGCTTAGAAAGCCTATCACCTTCGAGTATAGAAAACGAGCCAATGGCAATGCAATGCCATGGGTCTGCGGAATTTGCATAGCGTAACTCCGCCCCACCTCGTGGGTATATAAGGAAGTACGCCGGCAACATGCAGATATGTTTTCGCTTCGGAGCCGAAAGTTATTCTTCACTCCTGTAAGCCAAATTCCTGAGTTTACTCTTTCTCTACTTTCCCTTCGAGACGAGCGACTCTCCGGTGTTGGTGTGATGGCGATTTCTAGCGAGTTCACATTACCCTGCTGATCTGTGCAGTGATCTGCCAGTTAGTGTGTTTCTCCCTGGTCGCTTCAGCATCTGCGGAGTTTTCCTCTCACAAAAAGAGCTTGCAAGCGGCACGTCTTTTTAAAGATGCCTTGCCCATGCACTTCTGGTTGCGGTCGCAATGTTTCCAATTCTGATGGGCACAATCGCTGCTTTGTGTGTTTGGGCATCGATCTCGCTAAAGCAGCGCTTGTGGATGACTCATGTTCTCACTGTGGGAACATGACCATCTCCACGCTACAGTCGAGACTCAATGAGCTCATTCGAGTGAGAGTCCCCTCATCCACACCCCGATCTACGGTCTCCCTGAGAGGCTGTACATTGGCTGGTGGCCAGGGTGACCTGAGGGTGACGGTGAGGAACAAACCGCCGACTCGTCCACGTCCACACCCCCCTTTCCGGCGTTGGTACCCGCGAGTGTTCAGACTGAGACCGCTGGTCCCTCTACGGAGACCCCGCATGTCTCTTTCGGCGCTCCAGAAGAGGATGCAATGTCGATCGCTGCATCACAAGGTGGGCAGGAGTCATCGGAAAGGGAAGATTCGGCTGTGCTGCCACCTTCGGGTGTTGCATTGCCCGAGTCAGATCCCGAGATGACGGCCATGCTTTCCCGGGCAGCCACGGTCATTGGGCTCGAGTGGTCCCCGCCACCCGACCCTGTGCGCTCACGGCTGGACGATTGTTTTTTGGGTGCGGCCGCTGACCCCCGACAGCGTCCAACCCCAATACCTTTCTCTCCGGATGTGCATGAGGAGGTCATGCGGTCCTGGAAAACACCATTATCTTCCCGTGATCGTTCGTCGACCTCCTCCGCTTTTCCTCCCCTCGATAAGGCCGCTGCCTGTGGTACACTGGGGTTCCCCCGGTGGAACGTTCTGTCACGATGCAGCTGTGTCCGGCAAACGCTTCCTCTCGTGGTGACCCAAAGCACCCATCCAAAGCCTGTAGATTTTCGTCTACCCTGGTGGCGAAATCTTACAGAGCGGCGGGACAGGCAGCCGCCTCTTTGCATGCCATGGCCATCCTGCAGGTCTACCAGGCCCAGGTGCTCAGGGACATGCACGAGGGCAGGACTGACCCAGGGCTCTTTGATGAGCTGCGTGCCGCCACCGACCTTGCTCTCCGAGCGACGAAGGTGACCGCACGCTCCCTGGGCCAGGTGATGTCCACAGCTGTGGTCCAGGAGAGACATCTCTGGCTGAACCTGGCTGAACCCGGCCTCTTCGGCGGTGCGGTCGAGGACTTTGCCCAACAATTCTCGACCGCTCAGAAGCAGTCTGAGGCGATAAAGCACATTCTGCCCCGTCGGCCCGCTGCTGCCTCCACCCAGCCGTCGGCACAGAATCCTCAGCCTGCTCGCCGCGGAAGGCGCCCTCCTGCGGCTCCCGCCCCTCCCGCACGGCCCCAGCAGCAGCCTCCATCCGGGCCGCGTCGTGGAGGAAGGCACAGGAAGGCACCACAGCGCTAAATGCCAGGCTAAGCGGCGCCCCTGAGATGGGCTGCTCAAGGTTGGCAACCAGTTTTTCTCAGGAGATGGTAGCAGGGACACTCCTTCCCCCAATGGAGGGCCGGGGGAGAATCTTTTGTTCTCCACTCCCCGCTGCTCGTCCAACGACGAGCAGTACCCTAATGTGGTTAAAGAAAGAACTGGTTCCCCCAACCCTGAGCACACAGAGTTCTCGGACCATAGTGCGCGCCGCCCATGGGTCCCGCCACTATCGTCCCCCTCTGTCACAGAGTTCTCGGATGACAGCACGCGCCGCCCATGGGCCATGCTCCTCTCATCCCCCTCTGTCGCCAGACCCCTGCCAGAGCAAGCCCCCGTGGGACACTGGTCCTCCTCTGGCCTCCTCTGGCAGGACACGGCTAATGACCGTGCCCCCGCACAGGGCCGCTATGCCACCCTCACCTGGGCCGGTCATTCCGCCTCGCTGCACCATCAACGGTACATCTGTGGTTCGAATAACCCCGCTGGCGCAGTTTCTGGGAGCCTGGCTAGAGCTTCCCAGACTGTCCCACTGGGTCGCGAGAACCATCAGGCTCGGCTACGCGATTCAGTTCGCGCTGTCTCCTCCCCGCTTCAGGGGAGTCCGCTTCACTATGGTCGGTGGCAATGCCCCTGTCATGAGAGCGGAGGTCGCCACCCTACTGGCGAAGGGTGCGATCGAAACTGTCCCTCCAGCCGAAATGAAGTCTGGCTTCTACAGCCCCTACTTCATTGTACCGAAGAAATCCGGTGGGTTACGGCCAATCCTCGACCTGTGCGTCTTGAACCGCTCCCTTCACAGGCTGCCGTTCAAGATGCTCACGGCCAAACGCATCCTCCAGTGCGTGCGGCCGCAGGATTGGTTTGCAGTGATCGACCTGAAGGACGCCTACTTCCATGTCTCCATTTTACCTCGACACAGACCATTTCTTCGGTTTGCTTTCGAGGGGTGGGCATACCAGTACGCGGTTCTCCCATTCGGGCTAAAGGATCTCTTTTGTCGGTATGGAGATCGACTCGGTCGCCATGTGCGCACAGCTTACAAGCGAGCGCGCGCAGTCACTGCTGACTTGTCTTCGCCAGTTCGAGGACAAGAGTGCGGTTCCACTGAAACTATTTCAGAGGCTCCTGGGGCATATGGCATCCGCAGCCGCAGTAACGCCGCTCGGATTGCTTCATATGAGACTGCTTCAGCTTTGGCTTCGCGATCGAGTCTCGAGGTGGGCATGGCAACGCGGCACGCTCCAAGTCCCAGTCCTTCACCCCGTGGACGAACCTCAGTTTTTTACGGGCCGGAGTGCCCTTAGAACTCTAAACTAAAACAGGAACATGAACAAAGACTAGGAAAACAAGATACCGGAGCTGGGGCATAGAACAAACAATACTTGACAAAGACACAGGGCAAACAAGAGGGCTAAACACGCATAATACTAATGACAAGACAACAGTTGTGAACAATTAACAATAAACCAATTACAACATGACACAACAGACAAGGGAACACATGGCAGGATCACAATACTAATACCAGGGGATCACATGACAGGCAAAAGACAGGAACACCTTGGTATCAGCTTGTTTTCATCAATGGTATAATTAAAGGTGCTCTAAGTGATGCGACGCGTTTTTTAGGCCAAAACATTTTTTATCACATACAGCAAACATCTCCTCACTATCCGCTAGCTGCCTGTCCCCTGAACACACTGTTAAAAAATGCGGTCTCTGTAGACACCACAGGCTCCACAAACGGAAACAAAAACAAACTGGGCTCACCCGCACCACGAAACATAATAAACAGTGCTCCAGCCAATAACCGACAAGAAGTATTGGAGGGTGGGGTTTGCGGGGTTAGTGTAGTGCGCGTACACATGAAGGGGGTGTGGAGGAGAGAGAAACATGAAGAGGGAAAATTTGAATTATGGCCGACACATGACCAAAGAGACAACGTTCCGATGAACAAATTGCAAAGAAGAGGGACAAGGATGAGGGACAAGGATAAGGAACGCACGAAGTACCGAATTTACAATGGAAAAACCTTCGAAAGGTGGCGAGAACTCCGCCGGCAGAAGGGCTTCCAATCCGACATAGTTGCTCTGTTTTTGCAGAACAGGTAAATCCATTTTTCTTTCTAAATTGACGTTCATGTTCGCCAAACCAACACAAGGATGTAATTAGCTAGATCTATGCAGTCAGCGTTAACTTTGGTGAATACAACATGTATGTTTCTCGCAGCGATCAATCTCTATTGTAATTGATCAAGCAAATTCACAGTAGGGCGACAATTTGTGTGAACGATTGTTTTCAGCCACTGTTTGTTATGAATTTGAATGTTCATTTATAGGCTATTGACAACTTTGACTAAATTTGTTTACGAAGCCTCCGTTGTTTATGCTCACTGGGAAACGCGAAGCTAACGTTATCTTGCTATTATTGCGTCCTTGTATGGGAGCTATAGTTATAACCTCAGGTGGCCAAACGATTTTAACGATACACTTTTTCTGCATTCTGTTCTGCAATATATAAAAGCATTTATCTAACTTGGCGACATTACACATTGAATGAAGTATCAGTAAAACTGAACTTTGTTTGTAGTGACTATTTTGACTTTCCTTTATGTCGGAAGGGAGGGGAGGAGGGAGGAGACAGGATGAGGAGGAGGGAGGGTCTAGCTAGCCTCCGTTTTGTTTGGCAACAATTCGAATGTCAACAAGAAGTTACGTCTCCCGGGATCGCTTAGAGCACCTTTAATACAATTACAATTAATTTGGTTTGTCATGATTTGTGTTCATAATCAGTATAAAAAAAAAAAAAAAAAAAAAAAAAAAACCTAACAAGAATAAACACATATGACCAATTAAATTATTATTGTATTATTAATTATTTTTAATTATCTTGAAACTATCCAAGCAGCGTTTCATTCTCAGATGTGACGGCGGAATGAATACATTACCAAAATGTGATTGCAGAATATATTTAAATTATCCATCAAATTGTCATTTTCTCCATACAGTCTTGCGAGTTAACAATAATGCCTGACCAGTAAATTACTTGGTGAACAAAGAAAACATTTTGGCACTAAGCATTGGCATTAGTTAATGCCTACAAATTTAAAGGTTTTGCCATATAAATAGAATTAAGTTTAATTAATTTTAAAATTTGTCGCCGGAGTGAATGGGAACATGATTTATTGATGTAATGACATGTTTAATCTTGTCTTGCCTGGATCTTATGTGTACACTTGTGAACGCCCCCCGTTGAGAACCACTAATGTACATATGAATATGAAGGCGAAAAAAAGGCAATTTGTGTTCCGTGCAAATCACCAAACCTGCTGGCTGTGTTTTATTATTAATGTATACATTTTTTTTTATTATTATTATTATTATTTTATAACTGTTGGTCTATTAAGCCATATAAAGTGTTTTCTTGGTTTTCTATGGGAGGAAAACGCTTAACGTATAGTTAAACACGTTGCGTTCATATTCTGGGCTCATCTGCTTTTCTGTAGTAGGCTATGCTTAATTAGTATGGTGTTTACTGAGTTTGATAATATAATTTATTTCTTTAAATATCACTAGCTAATGCATTTAGCCAGGTTAGCATTTCAGAACATCCCTGAGGACGTGGGATTCGTGACATCATTACGTACAAAAGAGGTCCCAGGACGCAAAGATTTTAAATTTCAGTGGCAGATTTGAGAAGTTGCAAATGCCTAAGTGATGTTGTTGCCTAAGTGATGTTCTTACGTGAATGTAAGAATAAGTGCAAATATGTACTACAAGTTTGTGTCTGTCATTGTATTTTGTGAATGACATTTTACTGTACACAGTTGTGACTTCTTGTTTGCAGCTTTAAATTCAGAATACAGGTTTGTGACTATCTCAACATTCATCTTCAGATTTGTATTTTACAGGTTTTTACATCTGAGCTGTGAGTGTAAATTTTATCGTACAAGTATGAATATTTATTGTACAAGTTCTCAAATTCAAGTCTACATGCTCTCGAGTTTTGCTACTCTTTTGCCTTCATAAAACAAGGGTACCCATTCTGCCAGTAGAGCTAGAGTCGAACCCTACACTACAAAAATGACCCACAGCTGTACAGAGTTGCTCTAAGCAAGGACAAGCCCGGACTTTAAAGAAAACCAATTAGTCTTCAGACCTGTCTTCCCTCATTATTATTCCAGCTCTACAGGGGAAGATGAAAAGGTCAGTTACACTTTGAAGTTGTGATTAAACACCATCTAGGGAGTTTTGATATGCATTCTTTGTGCTTTTATTCAGCATTCAATATTATTCAGTTTTTTAAGCAAAAAAAAAAAAAAAAAAACACTTTTAGAATTTGAACTTCAGAATGAAATATCAACATGTGCCAGAGGAACGACAACCAGCGTTTATATCGTGTCTGGTTTCCACAGAGTCAGACACACAGTCCGTGGACACACCTTAACACATACATTTTAAATCCTGGACATCGGGTATGGAAGTAAAATAATGTCAAATGTTCTTGAAATAAAAAAGCCTTTTGAATTGCACTACTTGAAAAAATAGGCATTACATTATCCATGCTTGCATTTTAATGCATTGTATTTTTAGGGCTTGCATTTTTATGGGCTGAAATTCAACATGGTTGAATATTTAAGCAGTGAATATTTCAATTAACCCTCTGATGGTCCTCGGTCATTTCTGACCGAATAATTTTCTGTTTTGAAATTTTAAAAATCACAGCTTCATCGGAAGGCTATGAAACTTGGTGACTTTTCTGGGATTAGGTATGTGAATACAAAAAAAAATTGAGGTCATGATCCGAGCATGCTAAGTGGTCGTAAAAAAAATAGTCACACTCGTGGTCTTCGGTCAAAAATGACCGACCCATAGGAAATGAATGGGAAATTTACAAAAACACAAAAATTCTCTGAATTTTTGTCTGTACAATCTACAAATCGGACACGATTCTAAAAAAAAGTACACCGCAGTAAAGGGGTGACACTCTACAACATCAAGAGTGCAAAAAATTCACACCCACCCACACACACACACATACAAACACACGTTTATACACATACACACCAATAAATTCAGATTACAAAAATCTGTTTTGAATTTTTAAAAATCACAGCTTCATCAGAATGTTACGAAACTTGGTGACTTTTCTGGCATTAGGTATGTGAACACACAAAAAAATTGAGTTCATGATCCGAGCATGCTAAGTGGTCGTAAAAAAATTAGTTATGATTTTGGTCTTCGGTCAAAATTACCCCCATAGGAAATGAATGGGAAATTGACAAAAACACAAAAATTCTCTAAAAATCAGCCACGATGCAGAAAAAAAAATGCTCAGCAATGAAGGGGTGAAGCTCTAAAACATCAAGAGTGAAAAACATAACATAATTAATCATTATAATTAATATATGTATATATAATTAATATAATAATTATTAAAATTATTAAAATAATAATTAATAAAATGTTATAAACCTTGGCAAAAAGTATTATTTGAGAATTTCTAAAAAAATACATTCAATCCACATCTTAAAAGTAAGTAATTTGGTCCAAAAACAACTAGAATTCACAAACATCTCCATTTAGAGCTATACAGGCATCTAGTGGTAAACCCATGCAATAACATGTTTTATTTAATTTTATGATTAATAAATTGATGAATTTTTTTTTATTTTATTTTTTTTCTGAAAGCCTAGTCTCTATTTTACCCGAAAATACTGCATAGAATTTTTTTTTTTTTTCAAAAAAAAAAAAAAAAAAAAAACATTATTTTAAATGGCAAAAAATGGACTATAAATATTGCATAAATATTAATAAGTTCAATCAAATTGTCTCAAAATTCTAAATTAAAAAGAATAAATATTATAGAACAAAAATAAATTGCATTGGTTTTTACTGGGATGGAGGAAGTTTCATTTTTAGGTGTCCGGTCATTTATGACCGGGAAGGCCCCCAGTGTGACTGCTAAACGAAGACCATCAGAGGGTTAAAAACATTTCAAACACATTTTCATTATTAAAAATTCAATAATCCATATTCAACTTTCATATTTCACTTCCAAAATATTCAAACTGTTTAAAAATACAACCTATAATATTCAACAGGCAATTTTCGGTCCATTTTATTTCGCTTTGCAAATTCGCTTCCACAAATTCAGTGATTCAAATTCGACAGTAAATTCAACATTGACATCCAGGAACTGCAGGAAAAGCAGATTGCCGAGCATACTCTCCATCTGCTGTTAGTCAACCTCACCAGCAGGAGGTGCAAAAAGCGTGTTGTAGACGACCAGCAACAGTTAGAGCGAGCCATTCATTCATAAAACTCACAGCAATGTAAGTGTATTTGTGATTATTATGAGGCTGTTTTATGACGGCAAATCAATGCCAATAATAAACGAGCGCACAACTGATGCGGGCGCGCGCGGTAAATGACTTCCGCGAGAGGATAACAGATCTACACGCGAAGAAACGGGAACTCGCGAGCTCATTCAAACCCTGCGCGCGCGCATAACATCATCTCTGCACGCAATACAAGCCCTCGCGCGCGCATGATCATTCCCCACGCGCTCGCACTTGATCTGCTCTCGCCTGCTGCTTTTGCTCGCTCGAACAACTTTATTTTTGGCAGTCGAGGGGCGGGACTTACTGTTTTAATAACCTCAAATGTCATTGGTTACTTTTCCCCTTTTCCAGAAGTCAGTTGCGATTGGACGCCTGTCCAATGACTCGTAATTCACTTGACTTGAGACATGAGACATCACTTAATTTGTTTTATTTATTGTGGTTTGTTGATGTGTAATGTGATTTAATGCATTGTTAATATAGAATAGATTCTTACCAGATAACTTTATTAACAGAAAGTCTTGTTGCACTGTGTCGTTAAGAGATATTTAGGCTACAGACTATGACGCATTTCCATGGTTATTAGCATTGCAAATTGACCCAAATTTGTATACATTTTTACATTTTATATTTATAACACTGTGATTTGTGATATTGGCATTAAAATATCTTAAAGAAATTGGAGAAAAACGGGAATAAGTTAATGTGCAAAAGTTAATTTATTTCAGCTTACAAGGTGAAACTAATTCAACCTACAAGGTGAAACTGATATATTATATAGACTCATTACATGCAAAGTGAGATATTTCAAGCCTTTATTTGTTATAATTTTGATGATTATGGCTTACAGTTTATGAAAACCAACCTTTTCACAATATTCTAATTTTGAATTTGTTTCTAATTTTGAACTTTTGCATGATGTTCTAACTTTTCGAGTTTCATCTGTATTTGCTGTATATCACCACTACATTACCACTACTCTCATTCACCACTATTTACGTTTACCCAACCAAAATTAAATTAGTACTGTGAACCTCAGAAATGTAAAACGTGACCATTAAATAGTTGCAAATATAACAAGGGCTTTGGATGAAAGATACATTACTTGTTTATATCAATATTCAAGAGTTGTTGTGTAAGCTTTTTGTTATCATTCTGTGTATTACTATTATGTCAATTTTGAGTGGTTTATTATATTTTCTATTAAATGTAAAAGGGATTCTGGCTTCTCAAGATACAGTACAAGGCATAAATAATTACACCCCTCTGAAACCCAAACAAATTCAGAATTTTTTTCTTTATCTAGGTCTAGGACATTTTTTTTTTTTAAAGATATGTTATGTTCAGATGGGGTGTAATCATTTATATGGTGTACTGTACTTGCCTCATACTTTCTCTTATTAGGTTATTAGTTAGATGGTTAAGATCACTATATAATATTTTAATATCTAATTTGCTGGGTTTAATTTTGTTCCTCTATATTTTGTTGCAAATTCTGAAAAGGCATATGTAAGCTAATTCATGCTGTGTAGGCTACTGTATCTTAACTTGAGAAGCCAGAACCCCTTTTGCATTTAATAGAAAACATAATTAACCACTTATATTACCTAAAATGTATGTGTCATTAGTCTAGCCTAAATATTTCTTAACGACACAGTGCAATAAGACTTTCTGTTAATAAAGTATCTGGTAAGAATCTATTCTGTATTAACAATGCATTAAATCACATTACACATCAATAAACCACAATAAATAAAACAAATGAAATGTCTCATGTCTCAAGTCAAGTGAATTACGAGTCATTGGACAGGCGTCCAATCGCAACTGACTTCTGGAAAAGGGGAAAAGTAACCAATGACATTTGAGGTTATTAAAACAGTAAGTCCCGCCCCTCGACTGCCAAAAATAAAGTTGTTCGAGCGAGCAAAAGCAGCAGGCGAGAGCAGATCAAGCGCGAGCGCGTGGGGAATGATCATGCGCGCGCGAGGGCTTGTATTGCGTGCAGAGATGATGTTATGCGCGCGCACAGGGTTTGAATGAGCTCGCGAGTTCCCGTTTCTTCGCGTGTAGATCTGTTATCCTCTCGCGGAAGTCATTTACCGCGCGCGCCCGCATCAGTTGTGCGCTCGTTTATTATTGGCATTGATTTGCCGTCATACTGTTTTATGTTAAATTCAGTTATTTTCACGGTTACTTTTCCTGTGTAGCCTACATGCATCTTTCTCTACCGTGAACGAGATTAATGTTATTCCCGATGCGGATGTACAGATCCAATGTTACATTTTTGAGGTTGACATATATTTATCTTGGTTGTGTTTAGTTGCCTTAAAGGGATAGTTCACTTTGAAATTAAATTTTAGTATGTTTTAGCTTACCTCAAGGGCATCCAAGATGTAGGTGTCTTTTTTTCCGCAGTAGTTTAAATTTTGATATTTTTAGGTCAAACCGTTCTTGTCTGTCAGTCATATAATGCAGGTCTATGAGGAGGTCTCAAAGAGCATGCAAAGAGAGAGTCCAAATTAAAACAATTCCCCATCATCCAAATTAAACAATTCCCCATCGTAAGTACACATTGATGGCCTGAGGGCGCGCGCGCATCCTGGTGTGTGACGTGTACGCAGACTGGTGCATAGATATATACACTAGATTTCGCCTTAAAGACATTCGTTCCAATGAACTGCCGTAGACAAGGCGACATCTAGTGTATATATCTATGCACCAGTCTGCGTACACGTCACACACCAGGATGCGCGTGCCCTCAGATCACTTGGACGTGGCTGTGTATAAGAGCTAAAAACGATATAAATACTGTTCGTTTTCTCACACAAACCGCTCGTTTCGTGTCTTAGGCCATCAATGTGTACTTACGATGGGGAATTGTTTAATTTGGACGATGGGGAATTGTTTTAATTTGGACTCTGTGCATGCTCTTTGAGACCGTGACCATAGACCTGCAGTATATGACTGACAGACAAAACCCGTTTGACCTAAAAATATCAAAATTGAAACTACTGCGGAAAAAAAGACACCTACATCTTGGATGCCCTTGAGGTAAGCTAAAACATACCAAAATTTAATTTCAAAGTGAACTATCCCTTTAACTTTATATTGTGGCGATGTGCTGCATGCAGGCTATTAGGGTTTCCCTCAATACTTCATGATTCCTGAAGTATAAAAGCGTAGCTTAATGGACTAATTACAGTGATATAAAAGACTAAAGTCGCAGGCAAGCAGATGGACTCAGAATAACGTGCAAAGCTTATTGCTGAGCGTTTCCCAGTGATAGACTGGCATAAAGTTGGCTTGACGTTGGACATTCGCACATTTAGGGACCGTCTCTAAAGTGTATACGACTTTGGTATACACGTTTCTAACTTTGATAGCATTTGAATAGAACGACTTACAGTCATAAAACCAACTGTAAAGTGTTCATGTAGTGTCAGGCATAATGCGCACCCTTTGGATTTTTGATATTTATTCAAATAAATTTAAGTTTGCTATTGAAGTTAGAAACGTGTATGCCAATGTTTTATGCAACTTTAGAGATGGTCCCTAAATTTATATATATATTTAATATTATATTATATATATTATAATATATATATATATATATATATATATATATATATATAGAGAGAGAGAGAGAGAGAGAGAGAGAGAGATAGAATAGAAGAGATAGTGTTAGTATTAATTGATCAAGTGTTGATTTTATGCCAGTATATTACGAAACGCTCGGCATGAAACTTTGCGCGTTAAGTTCATATTCTGAGTCCATCTGCTTGCCTGTAGCCTATATAGTAGCCTACAGCCTACATCCCCATTAAGGTGCGAGTTTGGTCTTTTATATCACTGTATTAATCCATTAAGCTACGTTAAGCGTTTTGTCCCAACGGAAGGGGAATCCTTGAGTATGAAGTATAGAGGGAAACCGATTATAATCCCGTTCATAGAGAAAGCTGATAACATGTAGGCTACACAGGGAAAGTAACAATGAAGTTATTGAATGAAACATAAACACAGCTTTTGTGTGTTTATCATCTTTTCCGCATATATATACTGACACAGATAATCATTTTCATTTTATGAATGAATGGCTTGCTCTAACTGTTGCTGGTCGTCTACAACACGCGCTTTTGCACCTCCTGCTGGTGAGGTTGACTAACAGCAGATGGAGAGTATGCTCGGCAATCTACTGCTTTTCCTGCAGTTCCTGGATGTCAATGTTGAATTTACTGTCGAATTTGAACCACTGAATTTGTGGAAGCAAATTTGCAAAGCGAAATAATATGGACCGAAAATTGCCTGTTGAATATTATAGGTTGTATTTTTAAACAGTTTGAATATTTTGGAAGTGAAATATGAAAGTTGAATATGGATTATTGAATTTTTAATAAGGAAAATGTGTTTGAAATGTTTTTAATTGAAATATTCACAGCTTAAATATTCAACCATGTTGAATTTCAGCCCATAAAAATGCAAGCCCTAAAAATACAATGCATTAAAATGCAAGCATGGTTAATGCAATGCCTATTTTTTTTTCAAGTAGTGCAATTCAACAGGCTTTTTTATTTAAAAAACATTTGACATTATTTTACTTCCATAATCGGGCCAATTTCAGTAAAATTACCCATGTCCCAACATGCATCAACATTTTAACAAACTAAATCAACTGTGTGCACATTAATCATTTTCTTCTGATGAAGCTTCAAAAGAAAAAAATAATATTTTTGCTCTACACTGATACTGAACATTATTTGATAGATTGGATTTTTTTTAACCCATTTTAAGATTTAGATGAACATCTAACACTAATTTAAAAGGGTAGCAATTTATTATGGCATAGATTTAAGCCTTAAGAGCACTATCAGTGCTTTCCTGTTTCCTGTTCCTGTTGGAGTTGCTGTGTGCTTGTAACAGTAGTTTATATTGTGATATATTATATTTTTTTATATTTTTGTAATAATGACCAATAGTCAACTCTGTTATGGGAAAAAAATATTATTCTTGGCATTGTTTTGATCTCATAAATAATGTGGTGTGTCAAAAACTTGTACAACAGTGGTCTGACCCGTGCCCGCAGCCAGATTATTTTGATAGCGGCTGGTTCTGAAATCGATCTGTCATGACAGCAACAGTTAATAATAATAATAATAATACATTTTATTTATAAAGCACTTTTCATAAAATAATCTCAAAGTGCTACAGAGACCATATTAAACTAACTAAAATCAAAAACAAAATAAAATAACTAGTGCTAAAATAAAAAGGCTGAAAACTACTAAAATATAGCAGGGCAAAATTAGTAAAGCCTAAGGACAGCTTAAAAACGCCTGCCTGAACAAGAAAGTTTTAAGCTCTTTTTTGAAAGAGTCCACAGACTGGGGTTCTCGCAGATGTTCAGGGAGGGAGTTCCAGATGCGAGGGGCAGCAGTGCAAAAGGCTCGGTCTCCCATGGTGCGAAGTTTTGAGCGTGGCTGATGGAGGCGGTTTGTGCTTTGAGACCGGAGGTTACGGGTGGAAGAGTGAGGGGTAAGGAGATCTTTGAGGTATTGTGGGGCGTTGTTATAGATGCAGAGGTGGGTGATGACGGCAATCTTGTATTGAATTCTTGAGGTTATGGGAAGCCAGTGAAGATTCTGAAGAATGGGGGTGATGTGTTCATATTTGCGGGTTTTCATAAGAGTTCGGGCAGCACAGTTCTGAATGAATTGAAGTTTCTGAAGATGTTTATTTGGTATACCGATAAGCAGGCTGTTACAGTAATCCAGCCTGGATGAAATTAAGGCGTGGACCAGTTTTTCTGCGTCAGAAAAAGTGAGGAAGGGGCGGAGTTTAGAAATGTTTTTGATATGAAAAAAGCAGGTTTTGCAAAGATGTTTGATATGATTTGCAAAGGTCAGTTGTGGGTCCAGCTTAACACCGAGGTTGGTAACAGTAGTTGACAGGGGGATGTCTTGGCCAGAGAATGAGATAGTGGTTATGGGTGATGACTGGACCTGATGAGGGGTGCCGATTTGGATGGCTTCAGTTTTTGAGCTGTTCAACTGGAGAAAATTATGACTCATCCATGCCCTAACCTCCTCCAGGCAATTAGAGAGGGCTAGAGATGATGGTGAAGAGGAAGCAGAAGCTGTTGAGGGAGCAGATAATGCTGGAAGGACCGGGGAGGAGCATAAGTTTGAGTCGGTTCGCAGGTATAACTGAGTGTCATCAGCATAGCAGTGAAAGGAGATGCCATGACGGCTGATGACACGACCCAGTGGCAACATATATAAAATGAAAAGTAGGGGCCCTAGGATAGATCCTTGGGGGACACCACAAGTGACAGGAGCTGTACGGGACCAAGCAGATCCCAGGTTGATGTACTCTGTCCTGTCAGTGAGATAAGAGGTGAACCAGTCCAGTGTGGAGTGACAGAGTCCAATGTCGGTATGAAGACGGCTTAGGAGGATATGGTGGTCGATGGTATCAAAGGCCGCTGAAAGGTCAAGGATAATAAGCAGAGAGGGTGATCCAGAATCTGCAGAAATTAGAAGGTCGTTAGTTACCCTCAACAGCGCTGTCTCTGAACTATGGGCGGTACGAAAACCAGATTGGAATGTTTCAAAGAGTGAATGACGTTGTAGATGTTCTTGTAACTGTACAGCAACAGCTTTTTCAAGCACCTTGGACAGAAACGGAAGATGTGAAATGGGTCGATAGTTAGAGAGGCATTCTGGATTGAGGTTGGGTTTCTTCAGAAGAGGTTTGATTACGGCAGTTTTAAGTGGGGGTGGGACATAACCAGAGTTTAATGAATGGTTTATTATTTGTGTGATGAGAGGACTAATGGCCGTTATGTTTGATTTGATGAGCGCAGTAGGGAAGGGGTCCAAGGGAGAGGTGGAAGGCTTCATTTTTTTGATGAGACCCTCAACTTCGGTCTGTGTGACTCTAGTGAAAATACTGAAAAGAGAGGGTTGAGGGCCGGCAGATGGCACTGATGGAGCTGGGAAGCCAGAAAGCTGAGACCGAATGGAGTTGATCTTGTCTTTAAAAAATTCAAGAAACCTATTGCAGAGTTCTACTGTGGGTTCGGTATGAATTTGGTTTTTGGGATTTAGTAGATGATTTATTGTTGAAAAAAGCTGTTTGGAATTTCCTGGATTGTTATTGATAATGTCAGAGTAGTAGATAGACCGGGCTTGTTTAAGGGCTGCTGCGTAGGCCTTCTGATGCTGTTTGTAGGCCAGCTTTTGTACCACCAGGCCAGATGATTTGACACGCCTCTCAATGGCACGGCCACCAGCCTTCATCTTGCGCAGTTCATCCGTGAACCAGGGGGCCGAACGGGAGAAAGACACAGTTCTTGTTTTGAGGGGAGCATGTGTATCCAGAAGGCAGTGAAGAGAATCATTGTAGTGTTCAACTGATTTGTTGACAGATGAATGGGTGAATGAGGCCATCAATTGGAGATCAGAGTAGAGGATGGCAGGGTTGATATTTTTTATATTGCGAAAATTAATATCACGCTTAGGCTTAGGGAGTGGTGACGGGCAAGAAATGTCCATTGAAATGATGCTGTGATCAGAGACGTCCAGGTCATATACCAACAGATTTTTGATGAAAGGAGAGTCAGAAATAACCAGATCTAAAGTGCGCCCCCTGGTGTGAGTAGGAGCATCAACATGCTGTGTAAGATTGAGACAGTCCAATACATTTAGAAATTCAGCTGCCAGCGGGGAGGAGGGATTTTCAATATGAATGTTCATATCACCAAGTATAATGTTATTGGATGATAGAGAGCAGAAGGAAGTGAAGAGGTCCTGAATCTCAGCAATAAAGGATGGGTGAGGTTTGGGTGGCCGGTAAATCAGTACTGCATTTATCTTGGAGGGGGGTTTTGATTTAAAAGACCAGATATTCAAAAGAGGACACATCAGGGAGAGACAGAAGAGAGAGCTTGAGACTGTCGCTGTAGATTACTGCCAGGCCACCACCACGACCAGTGCAGCGAGCCCTGTGCATGTAACTGTATCCAGTGGGACAAGCTTCATTTAAGGATGAAAAAACATCAGGTTTATGCCAGGTCTCAGTGAGGCACATCAGGTCAATATCTTTCTCAAGAATGTGATCATGTATCAGGCTAGATTTATTTGACAGGGATTGGATATTAAAAAGTTCAGTTTTGATGTGGGAATTGTGGTCAGTGGACCTCTGGATGGGACGGAGCAGGCTGAGATCCACTCCTCGCCTTCCATCATACACAGCGTGCCGTAGTCTCGCGATGTTTCCGCCGTTTTTCCTTACACTGATGGCAGCGCTCTGATGACGTGTCTGCGATGCGACAGGAAGGGCAGCGGACCAGACGGAGCCGGCGTCGAGAGGCTGGATGTAAACAAACTCTCTCCGCAAGTTTCCAGCTTCAAGCTGCGTTAAGGTAGCGGGTCCGTTTACTGGAGCAAGCATCGACGATGGTTCCGGGAAGACCGGGCGGATCCATCGGCTGCATACGAACCGGGAAGAAAGAGAAAGTCCAGGACGCGATTCTCTCAGGTAAGCTTTTAGTCGAACTATCATGCCGGCACGTTTCCCACGTCTTCTAAAACGTTTTCTCAGGGGTGGTGGGCACAATAGCCATTTTCGTCACGGTCTCTCCGAGGATAGACTGTAGGCATACAGCGAAGGTGATCGGGGATATCCACCAGCACCAGTGTTTGCTGGTTGAGCAGGGGGCGATCAGATGGCAACAGGGTCTCTGACCAAGCCCTGAGGTCGAGGAGGGTTTGGCGATCATATGCCAGCAAAGCAGATACATATCGGAAGGCAAACAATAATAAGAGCAAAACAGACTCAACAGCAAAAGAACGAGGCGGACGGCTAGCCAGCACGGGCGCCATCATCCTCATTACTCACAATCACTTCGTCTTTAGTGATTTTGCCTTCAAAATAAAAGTACGAGAATGTTTTTGCAGCAATGTTTTATTTTGAGATGAACTGAGACCTTTTAATATGAAAAGTTCTGAAAGACATTCAAAAGAGTCTGTGGATCGCTTCGTTGCAGATAAGACACACCGGCTTTGCATTCACAAAACTAGGTAGGATGAACGCATAGTTGTCTTTCCATTCTTCTTTGTATGCCCTATTTTTGATTTCAACTTTCCTCTTTAGACTCTTTGATAGTGCCATTTTCTCTCACCAGCTAGCTTAAATGTTCACATCACTCTGCACACAACGTTATAGCGTACCTCCAGCACGCAAACAATACAAAAATGCAGTTTAGTACTTGAGGATGCCAAGGAATAATTCTGAGTGTAAAAGGCTACGTCAAATAATTATTACAATAAGTTAAGCTCCATTGTGTAACAAGCAAATTAAAATGATACACATTTATTATTATTTATTAAGTCCTCTTTTATTTGTATCCATTCCGCATCTCCCACATATGTGTGTTTTAACAAGGTCGTCTGTGTTGCAAGCTGGTGAATGAAGATACTTGCCAGGTTAAGTGTCACTAGTACTTTATTTATCCATTGTAAAACCCGGACACTGCCGCACAAATGTGGCTTTTTGTTAATGACTGTCCTACTACAATTTCCTGAGAATGGCCTACATATTCTGTGAATTCAGTGAATACATGTGGAAATAATCAAACGTAATATAAAAACGTATAAATGTTCTGAGAAAGACCTGGGGCCTCTTTTATAAAATGTGTGTATGCACAGATTTGATCTTAGTGCATATATTAGCGTACTCTCAAATCCACGCCAACGTTTATATTTATAGAAACATTCTTTGACATGGAAAAGTGCTTGGTGCCACATCAGGGTCTAAGCAGACACACACTTTTTTCCTTGTGGCAGAGAGTAGGAGTACTGCAGGTATTTGGAAATCTAAGCAATTCTTGCCGCTCATCATTCTCTAGTGACTGGTGGTCTTTTATATATTAATGACATTAATTAGGCTGTGTTTACAAGGTGGAGATCTGCAACCATTCAGCTGTGCACACTGCAATTTATAAATTTCACATCTGAAAGAGAGGCATGCGCAATTTTTTTTCTGTGTGTGTGCGTACATTCTTTCTTTGGATCACACGTATACACATTTGAGAAATAATCGTAAGATCAAATGTAGGAAGGTTTCTACGCATCATTTTATAAACATGGATGAATTGTAGATTCCAAGAACAGAAGTGATCATCTGAAATGTACTGTATAACAAGCTCAGTCACAAAACCAAATTACTGGATTAGATTAATAAAGTATTATTAATAATAATAATAATAATAATAATAATAATAATAATAATAATAATAATAATTGCTTGACGGTGTATCAGGCATGCTTCTTTTCTGTAACAGTTTTATATGTGATCTCCTTATCAGCAGTCAATCATTTATAGACTTTACAGATTGACACATCTTTTAAATGGAGATAATGGATCATATCTGATGCCAAATGTGCACAGATAAAGTGTTCTTAGAAATGCAGTAAAAGGGCTCAAATCAATGAGGTATCCCACTTCTGAGACAGCACGTCTCAGAAGACGATATCGTTTGACCTTGGCGTTAAATGCTAAATATACAATTTATGTAGGGAGTAGAGCACAGCAGCGGGGCTTCTTAATCCTCTTTGACTGAGAGATGAATACTAGTGCAGCTTTAGTGTGGGTTCAGGAGTGGCAAAGGAAATCAAATTCAAACACCTCCCTCTCACTCTGAGCAAAAACTTGTGTCTTTGAACACTCTTACAGTGATTGAGGTTTACAGAACAGAGAACCGGGCCTGTCAGTCACAATCTTAATGTTGTCCGGAAGGAGGAGGGCCGCAAATCGAATGTGAGGAAGATTGTAATGAAGTTGGTATAGTGCAACAAGTTGTTGCAAATTGCTGGTCCTGGTTAGTGATGTATACACAAACTCTTTAGCCTTATATGTGAAAGAAAGTCTGATGGTCAACCAAAATATCCACCTTTTCCCTAAAGATGAGAGTATGTCTTAATCCACAATACAGTATCTGAAGCCTTTGTCAAATGTCATTGTGCCAAGAACACACATCTACAGAGCATACTGTATATGTATAACCATTGTGTATTCTGTATGAGGAATATCAACTTTTGCCATTAAACCAGAGACTGAATGTCCAGAGACTGCTGTAATGACTGAGACAAGTCAGACACAAGTATTTGTTATAGTTAACAAATAATATTTAAAGGGGTGGTTGAGTGTGATTTCACTTTTCTAACTTTAGTTAGTGTGTAATGTTGCTGTTTGAGCATAAACAACATCTGCAAAGTTACAACGCTCAAAGTTCAAAGCAAAGGAAGATATTTGCTTTTAAAGAAAGGGACTACAACAAACGGCTCTCGGGTTAGTGACATCACTAACCCTAGAATTTACATAAACCCCGCCCCCGGGAACACGCAGTCCATGTTGAGAAGAGGAAAAGTTGTTGTATAAGAGTATATTTGTGAGTCAGCTCAAACTTTAGCATCCATCTTTTCACATGCAATACAAAGTCACTCTGTGTGCATCTCACAACAGTGCATATATGAGCAATTTATAGATTTATCATGACAGAATATCCTAATTGAAGATAGTTAACTCCACATCAGCAACATAAATTCATCCACTAACCATTCAGAGATGTCCTGTTGCATTCTACATGTTGTCACTTCTTCTTGAGTCTCTCCATCGTTATCTGACTCCGTTTAACATTAAAGGCAGAACAGTTTCTGTCATTTTAGTGTGTCAGCGTGAGGTAATAGCAGCTGCTAACAGACGCGAGCTCTTGAAACCCCGCCCTCTGCAGCAGCTCATTTGCATTTAAAGGGCCAGGCACAAAACGGTGCGTTTTTGCTCACCCTCAAAAAGTGACAACTTTAACTTGCTATATAAAAATATCTGTGGGGTATTTTGCGCTAAAACTTCACACACACACTCTGGGGACATCATAGATATATTTTACATCTTGTGAAAAAGGCATTATACCACCCCTTTAAAACTCACTCGGAGATCTGTGGTCCCATCCCCCCAACAAGGGCAAGAAGGTCCTAGTTACCATGACCACGATCAGATAAGTTGGTTTTATTGGTGTTAAAAGAATGTGGCCACATGCTCAAGACAGAGACAATGGGGAAGACAGAAACAATCTTTAATACAGACTTTGCTGCATTAATCATAGACGAACTGATCTATAAATGAACATGCATCCCAGAAACTGTGTGAATGATTACTGTCTTGTGTACTATTATATATACACTACGGTATGTATTTTATTATACAACCAACGGTCAATGTAACCTCACCTGTATCATGTCTCCTATCCAGGGCCTGAAGTTAACTTTTTTGACCACCAGACTTTTTACCAGCCAGTTTTTTTTGGGGGGGGCCTCATAAAAGGTGAAAAAAGGAATTGCACAAACATTTGTTCTTTAACTTGTAAGAATACACATTTAAGTGCTGTCAAGTTATTAACAAGATCCATAATAATAACTCTTAGAATACAGATATAGACCTAGTGCAGCTCGTAAACAAATCACACGCGGCTGTGTTGATGGCTGGGCAGCTGTTAGTTACAGCGTTCAGGAGCCGTTAAGCAGAACTAAATTAATATTGTTATTACTGGTAAAGTTACCGGGGAGGCTACCGGACATTTTCTCACCGGTTCCCGACTCCCAACATCTATGCAACTGTCATTGTACTGTAGCCTATGTCGTTGCATTATCTCATCTCATCTCACCAACAGTTTAATACTTAACTCACACATTCAAACGTAGTCAGAGAAGAGCCTCATCTTTCTCTCCGATCACATATACGTTCCGAAACACTCAAACTGCGCTGCTTTCACAAATGCTTTCTTTACTCCAGTAATGTGCCGCCACATTTTTTAGCTAAAATCCAACGAAATGGCTGACTTCGTTTAAATGTCAAAGAACAACAGTTGCAAAAAAAAAAAAACCTTCGCAAAGACCCGGCCCCTTTCGTTACTGTTGCTATGTCCGACAAGCTACACCGCGTTCACGCCAAACCATGATCTCACGCAATGAAAAACACATCGCGCAGCAGAGCGGACACTGACAACACGCTGACAGACAAGACAGTGGTTACTTTTGATATTAAACAAAGTCTCAACATTAAAATTTGGTCATTTTTAAAGAAATTTAGACAATACCGTTTTGTGGCTCTGTAATGTGTCTTGACAGATCGCTGTGGTGCCTCAGTTAAAGCTACTCGTGAACCGATCATCTCTTCCTTCTAGTTAATTTATAGCATCAAATAAACATGAATGAACATAATAAGGAATGTAGTTTTAACTGCGGAAAGATGTCAGTAGGCCTACTCAGTACACTCCGTTTTTTCAAGTTCAAATCCTCCAACGTTGAACTCTCCTGACTACTTTGTCGGACAAAAAAGGCGGATTCGGTGGATTATGATTGGCCAGATCGCCTGTCAATCAAACTCCCCGCGAAGGGTCGATTCTCATTGGCTACCTGCCAATGTGGCAGGTAGATTTAGTGTTACCCGCCAATTGCAGAATTCACTCGCATTTGGCGTGTGGTCGGGTGTTAATTTCAGGCCCTGCTCCTATCTAATTAATCCTCATTTAATGACTCACACTTTGATGTACATCACCTTCTCTTAGAATCCAGTGTGTGTTTGTTATATATATCTGAGCATTAATGAACACAATAAAGGGAAGGCAGATGTCTAACCACACTTGAGATAGCGTCATAAATCCTCCCCACAGAGGAAACTCCCGCTCAGAAATTCCCCCTTTCTTATTGGTTGAGCCAGCCCTGCAACGGTGTGACCTTTGTCAAGCTTTAAAGGGCCTCTTCGCTAGCCCTTCCCTCTCTTGGCTTCTCGTAACGTTCAGGGTGCCGTGCTGTCCTGCGTGGCCTCAGCAGGCCCCAGGGCAGCAGGCTTCGACTCACAACCAGCCATGTGCTCACTCAGGAGAGAGAGGACTCTCTCAACCACAACAGCATCAAGGACAACCTCAGGAGTTCAATGTCTTCATTCAATGCAGAATAAGTCCATCGCAACTCCCATCATTTGCCCTGCATGCTCTCTCCGACCCAGGGTCGGCAGGCCACAGTCTGCATTCCAGTCATGAGAACAGCGTCGAACTAACCATGCAAGGTTATTATATCTTCTCCATCCAGCGGAGAAGAAAACGATTGCAACTTGTACAGTAACATTTGACACTCACGGACCCATCAACGATTTCAATTTTCAACCGCTTCAAGAATTGTGTCCACTGCACAGACCATGCAAGTATCAATTTAATGAGGTGCTCTGAAAATGATAAGCTGATGGTTTTTTTCATAGTTAAATGGATCTTTTCCATAGTTCCATTTCCTGCTTCCAGTTCCATTCTATCACTCACCATTTTACCTATGCATGTATGTATGTTTGTTTAGTTTAGTTATGTTTGTGATTTAGTTAATAAAACTTGTGCACAATATGTATTTGGTTCTGATTCTCTGCTTGCAACAAAGTCCATTTTACGATCTTGAACTTTTTACATGCTCTAAGCGTTGTACATGCTAATAAATAATTATTTTTCTGTGGCCATGAAAGATTTGCTTTTAGAATAAAATTAATAATCAAAAGAGTCCCGAACGTTCAAAGTCCAAATAGTTTGTTGGACGAACTGATTAATTGATTGTAATATTAATTTAGCTGCATCAAGTTAATCCAATTAACTGACCCAAATATTAATAATTAATCATAACAAGTTATGAGTTATTATTAATATTTCCCATTTGAGCTAATTTGTTACACTACGATGATGGAGGAGAAATTTGTGGTGGCTGTCACGGGTTACCCGGAGCTGTATGACTTCACGAACCGCAACTACCACAATGTTAACAAAAGGTAAATAAAGTTGATACAAATCTAATTTGACAGTTTACTTAACCGCAAACCAAAGGTTCTAGAGCTCTCACTCTATAATCCTTGATTAGACTGCTCTTTTCTAAATGAAAAAAGTCAAGGCAAGGGGCTAAATCGTTGCACTGCAGCTGGATGTGTATTAACACTCTTATATGTGTTTTTTTTGTTTTGTTTGTTTTTTGTATCAAGTGGCGTCTATTGTAGTGTGTCTTTTTATTTGATGTGGATGTGTATTGATGTGAATTAATGTGAGACAGTAAACACTGTGGTATATATATATAACTAAATGAACAACAGGTGAACAAAATCAATAACTAAGGGAACAAACTTGCACACACTAGGAAACTAGGTCAACTTACAATGACAGGGCACACAGGCAAACAGGAACAGGGAAAACAGAACCAAAACACAATAAAACTAGAGGATCAGTTCATGTGCAGCTGATCTTACCAATGGGATCGGTGTGCGCGTTCATTATTTCAGCGTTTAAAGTCGCCTCGAGCCCCTAACGCCACTGAAGACTAGGGGGTAAAAATGTAAAATTAGTAGGGTGAATGAGAGATGTTATGGGATCACTGTTGGTTACAATTAGTTTTGAAATTAAGTATCCATTTCTAATTCGTATGTGACTCAGTATAGTGACCACATTTGTTAGTTGGGTAAACTGATTAGTGAGAGCGATCTTTTTGTTTAGGTGTGGGCAGAGAAAAAAGAAAAGAAAAAAAAAAGGGAAATTTCTGGTTAAAAGTTAGTGTTTGGCTATTATGTGAGGTGAATTCGCTATTTGAGGGTGAGTAAAGGGTCAAAATGGCTTCTGTGGTGGATGCTTTTCGGGAATCTCCATCTGAAGAACTTCTTTTGTCATATACGAAAGAGCAGTTATTGCAAATTGCAGATTCTTATGATGTCGAAATAGCTTCTAGGCATAAGACGACGTTAAAAGAAACTCTGTGTAATGTTCTGAAAGGTAGGCTTATTGAATTGGGTGTTTTAGAAGTGCCTTTAGAAAGTAGAACTGTGGCGGAAGAGAGTGGAAGAGAGTGCTGAATCTTCTGTTAGTGCGATGGCCGTTCGATTAAAAGAATTGGCATTGAAAGGAAAACAAATAGACTTAAAAACGGCAAAATTAGAGTTAAGAAAGCACTTGGACCATCAGTTTGCTTTGAAGCGGATGGAGTTTGACATGAATGTTAAAGCTGTTGCTGCTGCCTCTGGTGAATTTGATGTTGGCCGAAACCAGAGGATGGTTCCTCCTTTCTGTGAAAAGTATGTTGAAACATATTTTTGTCATTTCGAGGGAGTTGCTGTTTCTTTAAAGTGGCCTGAAAATGTTTGGTCATTGCTACTGCAATGTGTGGTTACTGGTAAGGCTCAAGAAGCTTACGCAGCGTTGTCTAGACAAATCTGCAGATTATAAGGTAGTGAAAGACACTATATTGAAAGTGTATGATTTAGTTCCAGAGGCGTATAGACAGCGTATTTAGACATCGTTCGAAGCCTTCTGATCAGACATACATCGAGTTTGCGCGTGAGAAAGAAATGCTGTTTGATCGTTGGTGCAGGTCTCAAAAAGCTGAAAGCAGGGAACAAATAAGGCAACTCATTTTAGTGGAAGAATTTAAAAACTGCTTACCTGCTTCTCTTTCTACCTATATAAATGAACAGAAGGCTGATACACTCGACCGCCGCATCAATCCAGCCAATTGAGCATGATATTGATGTGGCGTCCACTACTATGCCGATAAAACAGCATCCATATCGCGTCAATCCGCTGAAAAGAGCTCTTTTACAGAAAGAGGTGCAGTATATGTTAGATCATGACATCGCGGAACCTAGCTCCTAGCTCTAGCTCTCCTGGAGTTCGCCATGTCTGCTCGTTGGCAAATCTGACGGCACTTATCATTTTTGTATTGATTACCGGCATGTAAATGCTGTTACGAAAACTGACTGCTATCCATTACCAAGAGTGGATGACTATGTGGATCGAGTGGGTTCTGCTGTATACATCTCATAGCTCGACCTATTAAAGGGGTACTGGCAAGTACCCCTGACAGAACGTGCTACAGAAATTTAAACTTTTGTGACTCCGGACGCATTTCTTAATTATATGGTGATGGCTTTCGGGATGAAAAATGCCCCCAGTACTTTTCAAAGGCTTGTTAATGCAGTTTTGGCTTGGGTGTCTGGTTGCGAAGCTTAATTAGAAGATGTAGTCTTGTACAGCTCTTTGTGGGCTGAGCATTTGAGTTTGCTTGGGCACGTTTTTCATCGATTATCTGATGCAAACCTTACCATTAACTTGGCCAAATGTGAGTTTGGCAAAGCCATCTTAGTTTACTTGGGGAAGGTTATCGGAAGTGGACGAGTTCGTCCAGTTGCTGTAAAGGTTAGGGCCATTTGTGATTTCCCGCCGCCAGCTGACCGGAAACAATTACAACGCTTTTTAGGAATGGTGGGTTACTATCGCATGTTCTGTAAAAATTTTGCGACAGTAGTGTTTCCTCTTACCGACCTGTTAAGCCAGAGAACACCATTTCAATGGTCGAGTGTCTGCCAGTGTGCTTTTGAGAACATTAAAGTGGTGGCTGATGCCCTATCTAGGATGGGATAGGTGCATAGGTATGTATGCATGTATGTGTATATGTGTATATGAAGGTATATAAAAAGGGTAAGGTTTTCTGGGGGGATAAAGGTGTTACATGTGCATGTAGTTTGACTGGTTACTATTTCCTTTCCTAATATCTGTCTGCCCTCTAGTGGTTGGAAGTGTATTTTGTGTCTTATTAGGAGCAGATTCTCTACACCTGTGGACCGTGTAAGAGAAGCGTGGATATAAGGAAATGGTTGTTACATCTGGGAGGCTGGATTGGTGCGGCGGTTAAGTGGCGCTTGTTTTCCCTATTTCTTTTCTCCCCGAAGTTTATGTTATGATTATTGTTTATTAATAAAAACCCCATTAGACCGAGCCTTCGTGTTGACCCTCTTTGTATTATGGCAAGGGCCGTAACAAAGGGGTACTTATTCTACATACTCTAATATTATGATAGACATCTTATGTTTGGGAGCAATTTAGTGAGAACCTACACTGCATACATTTTTTGTAATAATAGTGTACCAATACATAAATGTTTTTTTTTTTTTAATGTTGTGATGTTATTTCCATCAAGAGGTGAATACATTTTTGGTGAATATCTTGTACTGACAATGCAAGATTCAAGCACTCCAAAGTCTACTCCAGCACATCTCAAAAACTTTCAATGAATTTTAGGTCATGATGTGTCTTCCAACATGGTTGTTTAAAGGGGGGGGGGGGGGGGGGTTTACACTGTTAAAGAGTTGGATTCCCATGCTAAACATGGACAAAGTTTCAAAAATTAAATTGTAGGTTTGAAGGAATATTTCTGTGCCAAAAATTGTCCTTCCGGTTTGTCACAAGTTTCGGAAAGTTTTTTTCGAGTATGGGTCTGTGTGACGTCAGTTGGGGCGGAATTTCCTTATATGGGTCCTAAGGGCACTTCTCCCGGAAACCCGCGCGCGCACGCATCCATAGACCAGAGCAAGAGAGCGAAAGCAGTTCGCCCATCAAAGCGCTCTGCTCAGCTTAATTTGGGAAGTCAATGTCACCAAAGAAGTGGGTTTTTGGTTGCCAGGGCAAGACAACCCTGCACAGATTCCCAAAGAACCCAGCGTTAAGGGACCAGTGAATGGAGTTTGTTTTTTCAGAGCATCATCAACGGAGCTGTGTAAGACTGTTTGTTCCCTGCATTTCGACGATGATTATTTTATAAACAAAGCCCAGATCGACGGATTTGCAGATCGTCTAATGCTTAAGGATGGAGCAGTCACAATGATAAAGGTTCGCGGTCGCAGGCGGTGAGTAAAACTGCTTCAAATGTCTCTGTGTTGTTGTTAGCTCGGCGGGTAAGCACAGCTTTAGCTTCGCCCACACGGCCCGCCTCCAGACGCTCGTTTTTTTTCCGGAAAGACTCGGTACAGCCTATCTTTCTTTTATAAATATAATAAAACTAAAGACTTTTTGGAGATATGAAGGATGCAATACTACTCTATAGGTACTCAAGATTAACAGGAGATTGAGTGAAAATAAGCATTTCACCCATGGTCAGATGACTGGAGAATAGGTTTTGCTGGTTTGACAGGTTTGTTGCACAGAATGTGTGTCTAGAGGGAGAAATTACTCCAGCATTATGGTTCTCAATCGTACCAGCTCAGCACAGGGCAGATCTTCAGTTAATCCTGTCAGGATAGACAGCTCTATACCACACTGCTCATTACATCAGCACTATACACACCCACACATATAAGTTCAATCGCCAACACACCTACAGACACACACAGAGCTTAAGAAGAAATCGCTGAGTCTGCCACCCCAGCCACATGTCAGTGGTGCTGGTGAAGTAGCAGTGAAGTCCAGGTCTATCTTTGTTGTACCCCTGTCATCCTTCAGTAAAGAAGGGCAGTGGGCCAGACAGCAGCAAAGAGACACACCACATACATTTTTTATTAATTTTAGCAGCAAGAGGCTCAGATACCACAAGGAAACATCAAGCAAATATAATCAAAGAAAAGTGTAAATTTCACTTCAAAATTTATATTTAACAGGGGATTCATATTTATATGGGTATATTTGTTGTTGGGATTCTAATATTGGCATTGCAGTGGTTACTAGGATGATCTGGTTTTGAATATTCTAATTTTATTAATTTATTTATTTATTTTATAATTTCTTTGCCTTCAGATTAATATGACATCGCTAGCTTTTATTTAAATCGTTATCGCTAGCACAACATGCTAGTCTCGCTAGCCTGTTAACCTGCCATCTGTGCTTGCCGTCTTTTTTTTTCATGCCTTTTACGAGTCTATCAAACAACTGTGGTAAGTAGGATCATTCAAAAAACATGGTGAGCAATGTCTTCTCCTGTTATTGTCACTTGCACTTTGTGTCACATGTTTAGTATAGCCTTCTCTGTCAGTGGTGAGAGCTTCACATATGATAAATGCAGGGATATAGTCAGGCTGACGGAGAAGATTTCAGAACTAGAGACACGCATCCAAACTTTAATCGAGGAGAGTACGAATGCAAGGGCTTTAGATACTGCTTTGGATGCGACTAGCTTAGTGAAATCTGTACACTGCTCGGTTCCGGCTGTAGAGCCCGTGCAGCAGGGCAACTGGGTGACTGTGAGACGTTGTAGTCGTGGGACAAAACAACGCTCTTCCATTCCGATTACAACATTAAACAGGTTCTCCCCACTCAGTGAAACACCCACTGAGAATCCTGCTGAATGTGCCCTAGTAATTGGCAATTCTATTACACGGAAAGTAAAAACAGAGACACCAGTCACCATAGTCACATGTTTGCATTGAGCCAGAGCGCCTGACATCAAAGCAAATTTAAAAGTGCTGGCTAATGCTAATCGTAAATTCTCTAAGATTATTATTCACCGCGGCACTAATGATGTTCGACTTCGCCAGTCGGGAGATCACTAAAATTAACTTTAAAGAGGTGTGTGAACTCGCAATTACGATGACAGGCACTTTAATTTGCTTTGGCCCCTTTCCTGTTTGTGGGAGTGATGAGATACTTAGTAGACTGTCCGCACTCAATGGCTGGCTGTCTAAGTGGTGTCCGCAAAATAATATAGGGTTCATAGACAATTGGAACACTTTTTGGGGCAGACCTGACCTGTTGAAAAGAGATGGTATTCATCCCTCCTGGGATGGTGCTGCTCTTCTCTCTAGTAATATGGCAATAGTCTTAGAGCTCAAACAATTGACGAATTGGGCCTCAGGTCAGGAAGCCGACAGACTGGCTAAACCGACTGTCTGCTAGCTGTCTCACTTCACTGAGGTCAGATAAATCCCATCACATAGAGACTCTTTAACCTAGATATCATCATATAGAGACTGTGTCTGTTCCCCTGAATTAGGAAATACAAAAAAACTCACAAACCCATTTAAGGCTAAAAATGTCATTTATGTTCAACAAATAAAAAATAGATATAATAAAGATGAACAAATGATAAAGCTCGGGTTGCTGAGTATTCAATCCCTTACTTCAAAAGCACTTATTGTTAATGATATGATTACAGATTATAACCTAGACGTGTTGTGTTTAACAGAAACCTGGCTAAAACCAGATGATTACATTGCTTTAAATGAGTTCACCCCCCAAGATTACTGTTATAAAAACGTGCCACTTCTGAAAAGGGGGTGGTGTTGTTGTGATCTATAGTAATATTTTCAGAATTACTGAGAAGTCTGGTTTCAAATATAATTATTTTGAAGTGTTGGTGCTTAATATAATATTGTCTAGTGTAAATGATAAATCATGCTTGACATTTGTGCTAGCTGCTGTATACAGGTCACCATACAGACTTTATCAAAGAATTTGCTGATTTTTTTTATCGGAGTTAGTACTGGCTGCAGATAAAGTCCTAACTGTTGGTGATTTTAGTATACATGTTTATAACAAAAAAAGACGCATTGGGATTGGCATTTAGAGACATTCTGAACTCTATTGGAGTTAGACAACACGTGTCAGGAGGACCCACTCATTGTCATAATCAAACTTTAGATCTAATATTGTCACATGGAATCAACGTTAATGCCGCTGAAATTCTGCAGCAGAGCGATGACATCTCACATCATTATCTAGTCTCGTGTATAATCCATTTAGCCAAGGTTGCAAAGCCAACTCCGTGTAACAAATATTTTAGAACTATCACTTCTGCCACTAAAGATTGCTTTATTAGTAATATTCCTGATCAGTTTCATCTCCTCAGCATCCCAGATTGCTTAGAAGAACTCGATATTATGACAGAAACTTTTGACTCTCTCTTTTCCAGCACTTTGGACACAGTTGCTCCTTTGCGCTTAAAGAAGATAAGAGAAAATAGTCCAACTCCATGGTACAACGAGCACACTTGGGCCCTTAAGAGGTTACCCAGAAAAATGAAGCGTAACTGGAAGAAAACAAAACTAGACATTTTTCGAATTTCGTGGAGAAAGAGGACGATTGCGTACAGAAAGGCCATAAAAACTGCTAGATCTGCTTAGAAGCACAAACACAACCCTAGGTATTTAATTTGATACAGTGGCTAAATTAACAAGAAATAAAGTGTCACAGGCCGGGGTGGCCTCCCCCCCCCCTGTTGAGCGTACCACCTCGAGGAGTTACCCAGAGACACCACGAGACCAGACAAGATGATCAGTATCAAACATTGTATTTTATTGAATTAAAATAAGCTCAATCCTAAACTAAAATTCACAGGCTGATCCGCCTCTCTTCTTCGACAGGCTGCGTGGGAAGTTCACACAGCGATCCTTCTTCGGACGGACAGAGGTAAGTAATGGGACAGACACTGGTAAGGATTCACACAACAGTGGTTCCTCTTCAGCCAGAGGTAAGTAATGGAGCAGACACTGGTAAGAGTTCACACAGCGGTTCCTCTTCAACCGGAGGTAAATAATGGAGCAGACACTGGTAAGGGATCAACAAACGGGAGGGTTACTCTTCTCGCAGGACAGCATCAGTTAACTGAGTGTCACCTCTCTTTCACAGGCCAGCGGCAGTTGGGGGGCAGCGATGGCAGCATGCAGCGGCAGATGGCGGGGTATCTCTCCTCTCGGCAACAGCGATGGCAGACAGCAGTGGCGGTTAGCAGTTTCTCACAGGACAGCAATGGTAGGATGCAGCGGCGGATCTCAGGATCTCTTTCTCTCTGTTCATAGAACAACAATAGTGCGTACAGAATCCAACAGTTACACTGAGTCTTCTTACCACAGGACAGCAATGGCAGGATGCAGCGGCGGATCTCAGGATCTCTCTCTCTGTTCATAGAACAACAATAGTGCGTACAGAATCCAGCAGTTACAACTGAGTCTTCTTACCACAGGGCGGCAATGGCAGAATGCAGCGGCGGATATCAGGATCTCTTTCTCTCTGTTCATAGAACAACAATAGTGCATACAGAATCCAACAGTTACACTGAGTCTTCTTACCACAGGGCGGCAATAGCAGAATGCAGCGGCGGATATCAGGATCTCTTTCTCTCTGTTCATAGAACAACAATAGTGCGTACAGAATCCAACAGTTACACTGAGTCTTCTTACCACAGGGCGGCAATGGCAGAATGCAGCGGCGGATAACAGTTTCTCTGGGTTCACATTAATCCCCCACCGGGCTGGACGATCTCCGACCGAGCTTTAGAGTGCTGGTAACATCAAGCTTTCAAATACTCGAGCATGTATCAAACCACTTCAAATCTTCACACGTGCTCACTTCAATCGTCAGACACTACAATGACACACCACTTAAAAGTGAAAAGGGTACCTTCACCTCAACTCGTCGGGCCGGCAGATCCTTAATTCAAAGCACACTCGCGCCTCCAAACTGCTGCCTCTGCCTCTCGTCTTCTCGTACCTCAGTTTTGATCAAGTCCGCTTTGCTTGTCTGCACCTCCCCATATGAACAAAACCTGCATGGTTCATATACAGCAACCATATATCTTCCTTACTTAAATCGGCCAGAATTACCTTCTGTGTTTCATATAAGGCCAATACATGTCCTATACAAAATCAGACCGATTATGGCCCATTTCATACTAAATAGCACACATACAACTTGTAGGGGATTTTTGCGTTATATATGAATACTGTTAAAAGACTTATATGAGTTTTACATGACAAAAGTAAGCAAATGTGTATGGTATTAGTAGAAATATATAAAACTCATATAAAATTCATATATAAATCATTTAAAGTTCTTATATTGAATCATATGCTAGTCAAATTAAAGTCATATAGAATTTATACACGTTTTGTGTCATTTGTTTATATGTCTCATACAGATTTCATGTTTTGATGACCAACATTCACTTATATGCAGTTGGCAAATTTTTAAAGGGATACTCCACTTTAAAATGAAAATTCTGTCATCATATACTCACCCTCATGTTGTTTCAAACCTGTATGAATTTCTTTCTTCTGCTGAACAGAAAGGAAGATATTTAGAAGAATGTCAGTAACCAGACAGTTTCTGGTCTCATTGACTTCCATAGTATATTTTTTCCTACTATGGAAGTCAATGAGACCAGAAACTGTGGTTACTGACATTCTTCTAAATATCTTCCTTTCTGTTCAGCAGAAGAAAGAAATTCATAAAGGATTGAAACAACATGAGGGTGAGTATATGATGACAGAATTTTCATTTTAAAGTGGAGTATCCCTTTAAATTGTACAGTGCAGAAGCCGGTTCAAGGATTACTAGCTGTCAGAATATCACTGACCTTTATGAAGACTGTTAATTTTCCTACAGGATTTGAAAGAGCAGAATAAAGCAATGACATTGTAAGACTGTGTATTTACATTAATTGTGAACTGTCTGGGCCTGTTGTTTGTGAACAAATCATAACATATTATTGCAAATGAACAAAGTTGAGTCAAATATGTTTCTAGAACAGTGATTAAAATGTTGAAAATTGGCTGGAATATGTTTTTCTATATGAACTCTGGTGGTGATGCACTCTAAAAACTTTTAATATGATTTGTGTTTGGTGAAACATTTTTACACTTTATGATTAATATTAATTAGATTTTTAAGCAGTGAAATAAATAACATACACTATATTAACTGAGTAGCCTAAATGTAAGTAAAACTAATTAAATAGTTCTGAGTAACTGCATTTGGTACATTAACAAATAAAATTGAGTAGAAATAATTGGGGGGGAAACATTTAAAAACAATTATTTATGAGTAATATTAACTGTGTTTATATGCCATTAATATTAACTTTTTTATTTCCTCTAAACCTTTGTAAAAATATTCCATACAACCACCGGTATAACTACATGACATTGGCCTTTATTGTCGATGAGTAGCCTACAGCAATACAGCATATTTTATACTATTTTTAACACATATACAATATTGCCTACATTTAAACTCATGTAAGAAACATTTTCGAAGTAAAACTTAAACATTTAGGCCAAAACATTCAAGTAATTCAAGTGTAATCAACCGGTCTGTTATCCAGTATCCACCAGATCAGCGCTGGTTCTCCAGCCGGAGATGGACTCGCCTCTGCCGGGGGAACTTCTAACTTTACACCGCCGTCCTGCGTCACTCACAGCCGAAAGATGCTGCGACGCGACTAACTCTATAGCCTGCCAATAAACAAACAGTGCACAGTTCTGAGGACATTTTATCATCCAAATTAGTTATATTCATTATCTTTAGGAATATAGTCGTGTGTTTTTTATGCAAGGCATTAATCATGCGAAAAGACAGGCGCGATTCGACACTCTTTTAGCTCGTATGTTCTTTCGCATTAAATAAAATGATTTGAAGCACATTAATGATTATATAGATAAAATAAAACATGCACACACCTGAATTTCACAGAGGAAATGCACCAATTCTGCGCCGCTGAGGAGAGAAGAGGAGAACTGTTCTGAAGACTGAAGAGAGTTCAAACAGCGTGCGCTCACTCAACCGTTGAGCTGTCGTCAAGTCAGAGTGGAGGGGGGAGGGGGGAGGGGGAAGGGGGGAGGTGCGCATTGTTTTAATTGAGTAAACTTAATTTCTTATGCGTGTTAAATATTAATAATATTGATTTTATTTAAGTAATATTTGTGGTTCTTGAAACAGATCAGTTTAATTATCCATTCTCAAATATGGTGATGGAAATTTCACAAATATATTAGCTCAGTGTATTTTAAATAAATAATTGGTTAGTCAAATACTAAATTATTTTAGTGAAAAACGTCAAACTTAAATATAACTGTAAATTTCAGACAAAATTAATTGTTGGAGTTTTAGTCAATTATTTCGTTATGTTCATCTCAAACTATCAAGTAAATGATATTCAGAGATTTTATTAAGTGAATAAAGTAAATTATTTCTATTTACTAAGCCACTGAATTATTTTTTAGATTTTTTAGAATTTATTTTTTATTTTACCCATAAGAAACACTTCAACATTTAGGAAGGTTTTATGCTTGTAGGTTAAGAATAGAACTGTTGTATACAGTACTGTGATAAAGTTTAGAGAAATTGTCACAAATGAAATGAAATCTGGTGATGCAGGATTTAAAATGAAAACTATTTATATGTGAAATATGCAACTGTATCTTGTAGAACACACTCTAATAAATAATTTTGTAATTAAAATGTGTGCTTGTGTGTGTAGTTTAAATGTTGTGTTTCATCTAAGGCTGATTATACAGTATATACAGTAACAATGATTGACTACAGGCATAGGGCTCGACTTAGGACAAGATAAGAACAAGCATGAGTGAAGTACAGCCTTACATTGATTGATAAACTGCACTGTGTTTTATTCACCTTATTTTTCACGTAAGAGCGGGCGCCGCCATTTTCGAACTATAATGTGTCAGATTTCCGGTAAAGCACTTCCGCTAGTAGTAGGTGTGTAGGTTGTGGTTCTGTAGTTTCGACTGTGTAGATTTGAATGGCTAGTTAATTTTTAAATATGGATAACAGAAAGACTGGCGTACTATGCGCGGTTAGGGGGTGTCATAATAGTTGGTTCAAGCGTAAAAAATACCTGCAAGACACTTGTTTTGACCATAATCCACGCACCAGAGCTGAATGTGGATGTGGAGCTCCCTATGATTTGCACGCCCCTCCGAAGGGCGAAGAAGCTCGTCGGCTTTGGTTAAAAGCCTTAAACTTAAAGAAACCACCGAAGTTTCCGTACGTTTGCTCTTTCCACTTCGCTGACGGGAGACCCACGGAAGATCATCCATTCCCCGAGAAATGGTTGGGCTACGATGCTCCAGTGAAGACTTCGAGGCGACGGCTCGTCAGGATATATCCACAAACAGGTAACGTTACAGCTTCTTGTTAAGTTACGTGCTCTAACAGAAGACATTGTTTAAACGATTTCTTTTTGATGACACTCCTATTGTGCAAGAATAATATAGTGTTAAGCTGAAGTTGTTGGTAACAGTGGAAAAACTTTTATAAAAGCACTTAAAGGGGTAACGTTAGCTAAAATTAAAATTCTGTCATCATTTACTCACTTTCCAATTGTTCCAAACCTGTATGCATTTCTTAAGAGAATAAATAAAGGAGGTTTGTAAACGAGCAGACCTTGGTTCCCTTTCACTTCTATAGTAAGAAGAAAAAATAACATTACTATGGAAGTGAATGTGACCCAAAAGTCAGTTTGTATATTAACATTATTCCAGATATCTTTATTTGTGTTCAGTACAACAGAAAAACATCATACAGGTTTGGAACAACTTGAGGGTGAGTAAATGAACATTTTCTATAATAATAAACAATCCTATAACCCCTTAGCTGCCACCATCACAATATTACATTTAAATCTAATCATGACAAACTATATATTGTTGCAAAAATTGAAGACTCCTTAATAGATTATTTACCATATTATTATTTTTTTGTTACAAATTATGTAGGACCAATATTGCATTAATTTACATCAAGAGTGCCTCTGAACAAAATATACATCATAACAGGAGGCTTTAATTTTATAGCAGTTTTTGATCAAAAACTATATTGTAAAATTCTTATTTTATATAACAACAAAAAATAGTACAGTAAATTTTTACAGTAAATTCTTTAACTTTTTTTATAGTTTAATTTTTTAATGATTTCACAATAATATTCTGATTATCTTCTTTAAAGAGACCAACTTTAAGTCAAAAGTGTCCATTTACTGACTTAGGTGTTGTGTTTTGCAGATGATGAGCAAGGTGACTCCACTAGGCCTACTGATGACCATGAGACTGCACAAATGGAGCCTTTGCAGCTGCCCCATCAGTACAGTGATGCCTGTACTCAGTGGGAGGTCCAGGCATTGACAGACCACACTTATGCCTCAGGGGATAAAATAATGTCACACAAGGCAACACAGTTCCACAGTGAAGATCCCTTGGCCCTTTCCATTCTCAAGAATGATACTAGCTCTTTACTGTACACTGGCTTCACACTTAGTGTCTTTAAAGAACATGTTAAATTTCTCCAGCAGTTCTACACTTTGAAGTTTAAGATGCACGTAATGGATCAGATTCTGATTACCATGATGAAGCTGAAGCTGAATTTACTTCAGGGAGATCTTGCTGAACGCTTTGATGTGTCCCAGAGTGCAGTAAGCCGAATTCTTTCCTATTCGATTGACACAATGGAGGAGCACACAAGAGTCTACATTCCATGGCTACCACGGGAAACAATCCGCAGCACAATGCCTCAATGCTTTAAGGAAAACTTCCCGAACACCACCTGCATTATTGACTGTTCTGAAACAACACTCCAAAAAGCACACAATCTTGACTCCAGAGGGGAGTCGTACAGTCATTATTATTCAAACAATACTCTGAAGTATTTAGTTGCCATTGCCCCCTGTGGACTCATTATGTTCATCTCCCCTGCTTATGGGGGAAGATGCAGCGACAAGTTCATTACCCAAGAATCTGGCTTTCTGGACTATCTCCAGCCGGGTGACGAAGTGATGGCAGACAGAGGCTTTACCATTCGTGATTTGCTGTTTGAGAGAAAGGTAAACCTGATCTTGCCAGCATTTACTCATAAAGGTGGACAGTTGTCTGACGAGGATGTAACAGGCACAAGGAGGATCGCAAATGTTCGTATACATGTCGAAAGGGTGATCAGACGGCTCAAGGTGTTCAAAATTGTCTCCCAGACTGTCCCTATTAACATGGCACACAAAATGGACAAAATTCTCAGAGTGTGTGCAGCGCTTGTAAACATGCAAGGTGACATCATTCATGAGGATACAGAGTAAAAACTGCTAAAAAACTGCATTGTTCACCATCTGCCCTGTTTCTTAAACTTATAATTTGTACATAATTTACACTTTTAGTTGTTGAACTCCACTGATTTGACAGTGTTTCAAGAAATAATTATTTGTACATTAAGTATTGTGTATATAAAACAACTAACTAACTCACTACTACTAATTTAGATAAACCAATGAAAAGCCTTCATATTAATAAATTAAAATAAAAATTGCATATAGTGTACATTGTGTAGTTGTTTGGAATTATTCAGTGTGGCTTCTTCAATGCACAGACCATTAAATAAACTGCTTTTACACAAATATTTTCAGGATCTTATATTACCTCTTTTTCTCCTATATATGCACACGCACAAACACACAATCAAAATGTCAAAATACAATTTATTTTGATTTTACTAGCCATTTGATGCCAAGTTGTCACTTTCAAAACTCATGGAACAAAAGGAAAACATTCTGAATAGGGGTGTCAAGCAATTAATTGTACCCACAATAAAAGTTTGTACAAGCACACACATTTATATAAATAAAAGTACACACATATATTATGCAATACTGTAATCAGTCTACAAAAACACTAGTTGTATTTTCCAAACGAGTTGGCATTCATTTTGACATGTATTTGTAGGATTACCTTTTGTTTTGACATTTTAACTACTTTAAGGACCTAAAGAATATTTCATTACTACTTTAAAACTATCAACAAGTGCTTTCACAGATAAAAGTTTTTTTCAGTTTTCATGTACAACTTACCTAGCTCCTCAATGCTGTCACATTAGGTTAACAGTACTTACTTGCATATGTCAGTATACTTAAGGCAGAGCTGAAGTCTTCCACAGTCAAATTCATCTACAATTCTTGGAAGCATATGAGTAAAATAGAAAGATTTCAATTTAGAGATTACTTCAGCACAATACTGAAAATCTAACGGCACATCAACAACAAGTTGCTCAGTTGGAGACCAAACAAGCAACTTGCACTTCTCTAAGCCAGTGCAAAACATACCTAATTGCACTTGAAGGTAGTACCCACGGGATCCTTTGGGTTGTAGCTGAGGAATGCCATCCACTATCTTTAAATCACTGAGCTTGCTAGAGTACAGTTCTGTAAGATGTGTGGAGTTTTTGCTCAGAAAAGGACATTTGATTTCCAGCAGCTCTGAGGAATTTAATATTCCATCTGGGCTTGCAGAAAGCCATGGCTCCTTACCGCTAACTACCATTCCTCTTTTCTCAACAGCATACCCAGTGTTCTCAATCCATGCACGAGCCAACTCCTCATTCTCCTGACCATACATAGTAGCTGAATTGCCATGGAACCTAGGGAAAAGGTGTTCTCGAAGAAAATTGTCTGGTTTGGTGGACATATGGAAAGGCACCTTTTTTGCAGTGCTAGCAGTTATTCGCAATTTTCGTGCGTCATGCCATACATGAGAGGCACTTTGTGTTTTGGTCACATTTTCCAAGATATTCAATTTACCCTCATCCAGTTCAACATATGTGTGGTAAAATGACATGCATTTATGACACTGCAAATCAGGGCCATGCTCATCATGAGGCTGCATCTGTGTGGTACCTGCTGATAGATTTACTGGTTCAGCTGACATACATTTGTGCAGAAGGCTACCTACAGGTACATGAACCTCTGATAGGGTTTTCTTCAGCTCACTGTGAGAAATGAATGAAGGGGTTGGTGGTAATGATTGAGAAACAGCAGCTGAAGTCCCAGGCAAGTAATCCGTAAATTTGTGATGCTTAAAACTTATCTCTGCCAGCCTCTTTGGTGCCAAATTCCGGTGTGTCCCTGAGTTCCAGTGGCGCTGTTCATCTGTGCATGATATCCCAGTCAGTCCCTTTGATGCTGCATTCTGCACCTATGCAACAAAGTGTAAATGAAACAGTTATGTATGTTACAATTTTAATGAATTTTACTTAATGTTACTTAATACATTAACTTAAAAGGTTTCTTTTTCTATTAAAGAATATTATGTAGAACTCACCTTCATTCTGCACCCACCTTGATACAGCATTGCACCGTTTGAAATTTTACTGATTTACTTAGATTACTCGAGTACATAGCCACCAGTCATTGTTGCACAAACAAACTTTTAATGGATCACTGTTATTCAAAAACTGTTTATATTAATTCTATTAAAGTATTACAACTACAATTAAAACCCTGTCATTGGTCACTCACCATCACAAAAATTAGGCAGAATATTAACCTCATCACTATTCACTTTCATAGCATAGTTTGTCCATACAATAAAAATGAGTGGTGACTGAAGCTAATGTAATGCTTAATGTGTTACTTTGTGTTTCACAGAATAAAGTCAGTCACGTAAGTGGAACATGCAGGTGAGTGATCATGACTTTTTTTTTTTTTAGTATACAACTAGATACACATTAATGGACCTGTATTACAGTATCTTACTCTTCTTACCTTTGTCCAAGATGCCTTGTAACACGTGATTAAACGTTGTACTTACCTGGACTGGATAGAATGACCATTCTGATTATTAAAAACAAAACAAAACAACAAGTTAATCATACAAATTAATGTCAAAATAAATGCCAACTCGTTTGGAAAATACAACTACTGGAGTCTAGTAACTCCACTAATCATCATACAAAAACGTAACGTTACTTATTTATGGAGCAGTTAAATTTAATACAATGTAATACAATTACAATCGTAGCATGCTTAACCCGTGCATGCATAACTATAATATATAATATAGCCTAACTATAATGCCATCGGTAATGAAAAAATACAATTTACATATTCCTGTGTGGGTTTAGTACGTAAGTGTGTACTCACCTTCCAAAGGATCGCAGCTGCGTGGCTACAGGATTTGCCCTGTCCCGCAATACAAGAGCAACCAGCCGTCTCAATTGTCCCGTTAGCTGTAGTAAGGACCCAAGCTGAATGAACATTTGCGGCACTTTGACTGGGTTTCACGTCTGCTTTTAAAAACACGAATTCGCTGTCTGTTTCATGTACCAGCACTCGACCGACTTTCCCGCTGTGTAGGTACTGATATGCCTCAGTGCTTTTATAATTTCGCATGGAATTCCCGTCTACTCCGAGCGACAACACAAAATAATTGAAAATGTCCTCATAAGTTATGCAAGGCCACTTCTTCATTTCATCCTCCCACTTAGTTATACACCGCGGGTGTGGTAAATATTTACCATCACGCCGTTTAATAGTGTTCTGTGTGTGCTCCCACCACATCGCTGCTAACGCTCCTTACCTACCGGCTAGCGAAACGGAAGTCTAACACATTATGAGGAAGTACGTCATCGTATTTACTTCCGCGTTGCAAAATAAGGTGAATACACATCCATGCTGGACATTCATATTAAATTAGCATTATTTTCCTATGTTTTTACATCATGAAAATCTATATGGCTTCAGTTGTATGTAGGACATATATGACATAATATGATTAAAAATACATGAATATTATGCAATTTATATATGTGGTTTTTGCAGCATATATGTCCCTTACAATATTCTGTTGGAACATATAAGAATCACAGGTGTTTTTAGCAAACTTTTTCCATATGGGTCTCCTCTTCAAACTGCCGCTTCTCTCTTCTCAAGCCGCCGTGCACACTGAAAACCAGACCGCCGCACAACAGAGCATCTTTTCATAATGCCACTCTCCTCCGCTTCGGCCGAGGCCGAGCTCGCCAGCTGCCCGCTGCCTCCGTTCTGCCCTTCCGCTTTCCCGCACTGCTTGAACGCTGCACGCCAAACGTTGAAATGGCCACTTCATAATTCACTGCAGCTGTCGCTCATCAACACGGGCAGCCATGACAGGCCACCGGAACCGGCCTGGTGTCCCGCCGGAACTGTTTCCCCAAGGGAACTCGTTCAGTTAATTATGGTTCCTAGTTGTCACTCCGTGACAAAAGCTTCTATTTCTGAAGTTTCCAAAGAGCAAAGCAGTAATGACTTTATGAACTTCTTTACTTACAATATTGATAATATTAGAGAGATAACTATGTAACCATCTACTACAGTATCGCATCAGGCAGTGCATTGTAGTGTCTCTAAGGAAAAATCCCATTCATTCGTTGAAATAGGGGAGGAAGAATTGTCTAAACTCGTTAAATCATCTAAATCAACAATGTTAGACCCTATACCGACTAAGCTACTAAAATAAATGCTTCCAGAGGTCCTAGATCCTCTTCTTAATATCATTAATTCATCTTTGTCACTAGGATATGTACCAACAAATTTTAAGCTTGTTATTATTAAACCTTTTATTTAAAACATGCAACTTGATCCTAGAGAATGTCAATCTCTAATCTACCCTTTTGTCAAAGATACTAGAAAAGGCAGTATCCTCATAACTATGTTCCTTTTTAAAAAGAAATGGAATCTGCAAGGATTTTCAGTCAGGATTTAGACCGTACCATAGTACTGAAACTGCTCTCATTAGAGTTACAAATGATTTGCTCATCATCCGATCATGGTTGTATATCTCTATTAGTGTTACTCGATCTTAGTGCTGGATTTAATACAATTGACCACAACATTCTTTTAAACACACTCGAAAATTATGTTGGCATTAGTGGAATTGCATTAGCATGGTTTAAATCATACTTATCTGACCATTATCAGTTTGTCGCAGTAAATGAAGAGATGTCTTATCGATCACAAGTTCAGTATGGAGTACCACAAAGCTCAGTACTAGTCAAGTCAAGTCACTTTTATTTATATTGCGCTTTTTACAATACAGATTTGTATCAAAACAGCTTCACAGTGATAACATGAAAATAATACAACAACGTTTTTTTTCTAGAAGAAAATTGCGTCATCGTCCACCTTAAGTAAGGCAGACCAATAATATTGTTGAATATTAAATGTCCCCAACTAAGCAAGCCAAAAGCCATGGCAACAGTGGCAAGGAACCAAAACTCCATCAGGTGACAGAATGGAGAAAAAAACCTTGGGAGAATCCAGGCTCAGTCGGGGGCCAGTTCTCCTCTGGCCAACGAGCGAACAGTGTATGATTATGATCCATGCAGCATTACAGGTCAGAAGTCAGATAAATCCCGACAACGCTTTATCTGTAGAGAGGTAAAGGGAGGGGAGGAAGGCCTTCACAGGGGAGATACTAGTTGAAATTTCAGGACTACGCTGTCGTCGCGTCCAGGCGCAGGTCCTTCATCAGATCTGGATACAGCCTGGATCCGGCAGACTGCGGTAAACCTAGGGATAAACAGAGAGACTAATATTAGCATAGACGCCATTCTTCTTATGATGTAACGAGTGTTCCCGGTTCCGGTGTAATTTGTTTATTAAGCGTACAGGGCAACCACGCATAATAGCAAAACAATAATCTAGCCTTGATGTCATGAACGCATGGACTAATAGTTCCGCATTTGTCATTGAGAGCATATGACGTAATTTAGATATATTTTTAAGATGGAAAAATGCGGTTTTACAGATACTAGACAAGTGACTTTCAAATGAAAGATTGGTATCAAAGAGCGCACCCAGGTTCCTAACCAACGACGAAGACTTGACAGAACAGCCATCAAGTGTTAGACAGTATTCTAGATTATTACGTGAGGAAGTTTTTTGTCCAATAATTAGAATCTCTGTTTTTTTAGAATTAAGTAGTAGGAAATTACTAGTCATCCAATTTTTAACGCAATTTTTCACCGGACAAAATTGCGATTGTTAACTCATGATTTCTGTTCTGTGCGTCTGTGCGCACCAATCTTGCACTTCTATCTACTCCTCAACCAGACCACCTAGAGACTTCGGGTTTTCGGCATTATGTTAAGGAAGGTCTAATCTCGGGAACGCACAAAAAAAAAATCCAGGAAAAGATTTACTATCTCTTAGTGTTGTGATCCCATGAGGTGAGAAAATTGCGCTAAAACACTCACCGAGTTTTTATTACTTGTTTATATCACCTATGCATTCCGTTAATTTTGTGAATTGGTAAGTTTCGTTAGGTTTTGAAGAAATATACAGCTGAGTATCATCAGCATAACAGTGAAAACTAATTCCATGCTTCCTAATGATATCTCCCAAGGGTAGCATGTACAGAGTGAAAAGCAACGGTCCTAGTACTGAGCCTTGTGGTATGCAATACTGAACTTGTGATCAATAAGACATCTCTTCATTTAAAGCAACAAACTGATAACGGTCAGATAAGTATGATTTAAACCATGCTAATGCAATTCCACTAATGCCAACATAATTTTCGAGTCTATTTAAAAGAATGTTGCAGTCAATAGTATCAAATGCAGCACTATGATCGAGTAACACAGAGAGATACAACCACGATCGGATGATAAGAGCAAATCATTTGTAACTCTAATGAGAGCAGTCTCAGTACTATGGTACGGTCTAAATCCTGACTGAAAATCCTCTCAGATATCATTTCTTTCTAAAAAGGAACATAGTTGTGAGGATACTGCCTTTTCTAGTATCTTTGACAGAAAAGGTAGATTCGAGATCGGCCTGTAATTGACTAATTCTGTAGGATCAAGTTGCGTTTTTTTAACAAGCGGTTTAATCATAGCCAGCTTAACCCTCAGAGGTCGGCAATCACGCCGGCGTGATCTGCTCGCTTTTTTCCTTATGAGTTGAATTGAGACCCGAAATACTCTTTTGACTTTGATTTTACAAAACAAGTTTCATACATCAATCGATTCTGTTAAATGTGTATTATTTTTGTGTATACTCACAATAAAAACAAAGTGTTGTGCTTTTTGCCAAATAAAGAAAAATAAACAAGAGGCGAGTTCTGCCTTCTCTCTGCCAGTGTAGTCCATTCTGAAACGCGTCCGAAAATGAACAATAACTAAGCGAATACTCAGTCAAACAGGCATACAGACACACAGGCATGAAGCTTGAATTCTCTTCTTTTAAATGAAGTAATTTATATAAAAAACAAATATTCTCATCTTGTGAAATCTGTATTAAAAGAGAGTGATTCCAGTCGAGCTAATTACAGCTCATTCAAATGTAATGTGACTCCACCCATGGAGAGCGCACGCTATTCAAACGCAAATGGCTGAGACAATCCAAGCGCAATCCTGTGAACGCCCACATATCAGCTCGAGAAAACACACAAGTTTATTCAGATCATTACTTGTTTACACCGTCTTGCAGCGCTGTGAGGAATAATAATAATGGAAAATGTCCCTCAGAAGTGCGGGTATATCGAGGAGCGAGCTGAGGAATACTAGTAAGTTTTTTCCTTCTTACGTGAATTTCTTCACGTGGGTTTCTGTTTATGAATGAATAAACGGCAGAGATGCGCGCTGTTTACCACAGCTGGCAAAGACAGTTTAAATTTAAATTGCGTGTGTGAATGAATGATGATGTTTTAGCAAACTGTATTGCTATTCTGAGATGAGTAAAAATAGACTGAAATATGTTGAAATAAAATGTAGGCTATTTGTATAAGCAACGTATTAAACTGCAAATTAACAATATGCCCTAATATTTCATGAAAACAACGTTACAGTCAGGCAAAATATGAAAGACAACATCTTGTTGACTAGATTTGGGTACAGTTTTTACTGTAGAATATACTGCCACGTCAAATAAGCTTTTGTTTAGCAATTTCTATATATAAAATACTATTTTTGTCAAAAATAAAGTTATCAACTAAGATGTTAGCTGTTCCAATGTTGACTATATTCAAACTAATGAAGATAAAATGTAGGCCTATAATCATTTTTTTTTTACAAAGAAAGAGTACACTTGAAATATTGTTGAAATTGTAATTATTGTTGTAATTGTAACCTTTTTAATAAAATAGCAAAACATAATTACAAGATAGATGTAAGCAAAATCTTAAATGGTCAATATAAGTCTTCTTCTAAATATATCTTTTGTCCTTGCATTGTGGCTCAGTCAGTTTCACACCTGAATGAATGGCTAATTATGCAGAGTGTGGGACATTGTATTCTAAGGTGTAAACCACTCCTCGTTCACGCCCCCCTCGCATATTGGCTTTTCAAGCAAAACCTGTTTTACATCAATTTAAATCAATTTATGGTTTTATGTGAACGATAAAGCAAGACTATTTTCACATAATTTTGAAGAAAAAACTCTAGGCGAGGACATCCATTAGTCAAAAGTCTTATTGACACATATTTACTATGTGTTTTGTGGCCTTATTTCAGAAATTTTTGTTTTTAGTTTTTTCAATAACCATGCATAAACATTATTCTCTCAAAAATGAAAACATGTACATACACGTGGCTCACATATTATGGTAGCCCTGTTTGTGCTTTATAGAGTGAATTTACACCTTTGCCATTAATATGTTTATAAGCAACTGAAAAAAGCACAAATGTCAGGGCATGTCAGAACATCTCAAGGGCCCCAAAAACAGCCCAGACCCCAGAGGGTTAAAAGTTTTTGGTACATATCCTAATGACAAAGATGAATTAATGATATTAAGAAGAGGATCTATGAAGCATCTCTTTCAGTAGCTTAGTCGGTATAGGGTGTAACATACATGTTGTCGATTTAGATGATTTAACGAGTTTAACGAATTCTTCCTCTTATATAGCAATGAATGAATCAAATTTTTCCTTAAGAACACTACAATGTAGAGCCCTGCACGGGCCAAAAACTCCAGCCCTAACCCGGCCCTGGCCCGTGGTGTTCAAGCCCTACCCGGCCCCAGCCCGACAACGGCTGCAATTTTTCAGCCCGAACCCGACCCGACCTGAGACCAACATCAATATCACTTTAAGCTCTCTCTGACGTGTGCTCTTTGTGAACAATGTTCACAACAATGTTCAAAAATGAAGAACTCTTCGCCAACTGGCTAATGTTAAATAATATTAATAAAAAAAATAAAAATAAAAAACTTCTCCCTGATCCTCTGCATGGTCAACTGTCACCTGTTAATGCAAGTGAGTGACGCATGCGTATATGCGTATTGCATTTGTGTTGCTTAGGCGATGTATAATATTTATAATATAATAAATATAACAATATTTCATACACACTACTGTATGTGACGTGTGCTCTGCACGTATATTGTGGGCACAATGAAAGGAGAGAAGCTAAATAAGCCAGAGTCCGACCCGAGCCCGATCTGTAAAAAAAAAAATGTCCCGAGCCCGACCCGAATGGGCTTAGCGTGCAGACCTCTACTACAATGCACTGCCTGATGTTATCAATCTTATAAGTGAAGAAGTTCATAAAGTCATTACTGCTGTGCTGCTTGGAAACTTCTGGGATTGAAGCTTTATTTTTCATTAGTTTAGCCACTGTTTCAAATAAATACCTAGGGTTTTGTTTATTTTTTTTTCTAATAGGGTTGAAAAATAAGCAGATCTAGCAGCTTCTAAGGCCTCTCTGTATGCAATTGAGCTTTCTTTCCATGAAATGCGAAATACCTCGTTTTGTTTTCTTCCAGTTGCGTTCCATTTTTCTGGCTGCTCTCTTAAGGGCCCGAGTGTGCTCGTTGTACCACGGCGTTGGACTATTTTCTAATCTTCTTTAAGCGCAACGGAACAACTGTGTCTAAAGTGCTGGAAAGAGAGAGTTAAAAGTATCTGTCGCAACATCGAGTTCTTCTAAGCTATCTGGGATGCTGAAATGATGAAACTGATCAGGAAGATTATTAATAAAGCAATCTTTAGTGGCAGAAGTGATAGGTCTAACATATTTGTAACACGGAGTCGGCTTTGCAGCCTTGGCTAAATGAAGTTTACACGAGACTAGATAATGATCTGAGATGTCATTGCTCTGCTGCAGAATTTCAATGGCATCAACATTGATTCCGTGTGATACTATTAGATCTAGAGTATGATTACGACAATGAGTAGGTCCTGACACATGTTGTCTAACTCCAATAGAGTTAAGAATGTCTTTAAATGCCAGTCCCAATGCATCTTTTTCGTTATCTACATGTGTATTAAAATCACCAACAATTATGACTTTATCTGCAAACAGTACTAACTCTGATAGAAAGTCAGCAAATTCTTTGATAGAGTCTATATGGTGCCCTGGTGGCCTGTTATTCAGTAGCCAGCACAAATCTCAAACGTGATTTATCATTTACACTATATATTGCTATATTAAGCACCAACTCTTCAAAAGAATTATATTTGAAACTAGACTTCTTAGTAATTCTAAAAATATTACTATAAATTACAGCAACACCTCCCCCTTTGCCTTTCAGACGAGGTTCATGTTTATAACAGTAATCTTGCGGGGTGGTCTCATTTAAAGTAATGTAATTGTTTGGTTTTAGCCAGGTTTCTGTCAAACACAGCACTTCTAGGTTATAGTTTGTAATCTTATCATTAACAATAAGTGCTTTTGAATTAAGGGATCTAATATTCAGCAACCCAAGCTTTATTATTTGCTCGTTTGTATTATATCTGTTTTTTATTTGTTAAACATCAATTACATGGGATTTATCTGACCTTGGTGACGTGAGACAGCTAGCAGATGGTCGGTTTAGCCAGTCGGTCTGCTTCCTGACCTGAGCCCCAGACTGTCATGTTTGAGCTCTAAGACTATGTGCCATATTACTAGAGAGAAGAGCAGCACCATCCCAGGAGGGATGAATACCATATCTTTTCAAAAGGTCAGGTCTGCCCCAAAAACTTTTCCAATTGTCTATGAATTCTATATTATTTATATACAGTCCATAATGTATGAAATATTTCTCAATTAGGACCTTTGCCACATCATGGGCCTTCTGGCTTTTAATTGGGAAATCCTGGGCATATCTCATGAAATTATCTGTGACCACTAACACGTTGCTTATGCCTTTGGAGTCAGGCTCCATGGAAAGAAATCCATGCATACTAAATCCATAGGCCCATGGCTTACGATCTGGTGCAATGGAGCAGCTCTCTGTATAGGGGTCTTGTGAGTGACACACTCCCCACAGTTCTTGATGTATTCTTCCACATGCATCGACATCCTAGGCCAAAATAATCTACTTCGGAGCAGGTCATCAGTTCTTTCTTGTCCAGGTCATCATGCATGACCTGCATAACCATCTCCCGGAACTCTCTTGGCAGGATGAGTTGACTTACCACATCTCCGGATGGTCTCTTGCTATACCAGTACAGCAATCCATCTTTCATTGACAGCTTCCTAGCTTCTCTTTTCAATCAGGAAAACTCAGGACTCACGTTCACATCCTCTGGCCAGCGCCCATGCTTGACGGCTTGGATGGCCAGTCCAATGGCTTAATCCTCTTCCTGAGCCTTCCTGAGACTCAGTTTGGACATGAGTTCCAGGGACTTTAACTCCATGTGTGTTGGAAAAGCATACAGGTCAGGAACACAGTGGGGAGATGCTCCAAGCTGAGCAACACAGACTGGTGTACAGCGTGCAGAATCTGGGATGCTGACTCTCTGGCAGATGGTCTTCACTCCAGACTGAGGTATAGTCACCCAGCCATTGTCGTCCTCTTCTGGCATGTTCCTTGACAACAGGTCGGCATCAATGTTCTGTCGGCCTGGGCGATACTGCACATCAAACTTGTACGTATATAGGGCAGCTAGCCAGTGATGCCCCATCGCATTGAGGACAAGCACGTACGTAAGCGGGTTGTTGTCAGTACATACGGTGAATCTTGCCCCATACAAATAGTCGTGGAATTTGTCGACTACTGCCCACTTGAGTGACAAGAATTCCAGCTGATGTATGGGGTAGTTTCTCCCTGCAGAGCTGACTTTTATACTGGCAAAGGCAACTGGTCTCAGGCCTTCAGGGTGTTCTTGGTAAAGAACAGCACCAAGACCCTTCAAGCTTGCATCCACATGCAGGATTTATGGATGTTGTGGATTGGCAAATCAAATGTGTCAGACAGTGAATTATGTGATGAAACGCATCGGTACAGGATGTAGCGATTACGACTCTGGGTAAATATGAATTAGCTCAAGAATATGGGGAATCTTGGGAATATTAGTATTTATGATTCATGGTCATAATTCATAAGTCGCATGTACATTTATTTTATCAATTATCGAGATTACCTTGTTCTATAACTGTCTGACCAACATTTAATTCGTCCAGCGAAACAAATGTAAAATCATTACAGTTAAGAAGAGGTATTCACAAACTTCGAGAGAGTTTATGTCCTGGCCACGGACATCAAACTTTCTGAGTTTATTAATTAAAACTACTCAAGTAGTCTATATTTCGAGCTTTGTAGCTTATAGTTGGATCTTTTAAAGTTTAATTGACTTATAAGGTGGATTTCCAAACACAGAGGCAGTGAAAAGTATTTATGAATTTTAATAAATGCAAAACTAGAGATTATGAGCTACGAATATAAACGTACGTAAAAATGCAAACAATAAACAAACAACATATAACCAAACAATAACATAAGTGATCAGAATGAAATGAAAGAAAGAAAGAAAGAAAAGAGAAGAGGAAGAAGGGTAACTTAATTCACAGACCTCAGAGACACCAGGAAATCAACTTTTATCAACTCAATATACTTGCAGAATTCTGTGCTCTTTCAGTGCGATGCTGTAAAAGAGACGCGCGTGTCCGGCTGGTTTGCGTCTGGCTTCGTCTTCTGGGTCGTTTCGCAAGACGATGTAAAGGCTTACTTGAATTTAAGTTACCGAGAAAGTTAGATCATTTCCCTTTTTGAGGGGAAAGGCACGGATGAGCTTAGTTGCAAAGGCAAGGCAGCTACTCGAACATGTGTTGGTCCGAGGAGAAGGCCCAAAGCCTTCCCAGAGGTTCCTGGAGAAGCGTTGCCAGGGAGGAGAGGAGGAGGTCAGAGCGATCGAAGAGAGAAGAGAGAGAGGAAACTGAAGGTTTGGACTTTTATCAGTGTCCCATGTACCGCCCCCCTTCTTCGTGGAGGACGAATCAGCTGTCGAGATCTTCTCTAGCGGGAAGATCCTTTGTTTGTTTGGAACGATCTCCTGGCTCGAGTTACAGGGACGATTGACTTAAACCTTCCAGTTCCAGAAATATGAAATGTGTAAACAATGTATATAACTGCATTCTGCTATTGGAATTTGGCTCTGTTATATTGAGAGAATTCCATAGACATCAGACATATCACATGAAGGTTGTAGAAATGCAAAGTTACAGGAGATATGCAGAATTATACACATTTAAAGTTTTGATTACCACATGACAAAATCGTAGACACCCCAATATGACATGGTCATAACAAAAGGCACCTCAGAAATATATCACCATTTTGGTAATGTCTTATGTGGGTAAGTCAATGGGAAATCTGTGTGTGTGTGTGTGTGTGGTGCGTTTGGGACATGACTCGCTGGAATGTTAGTTTTCCTGGGTTGTAAAGTTTTATGGTCTTAGGTAGGGTTACCACAAGACACTATTGAGGAACTTCTTTCATGAACCTTCAGAATTAAAGATTTTACTCTAGCAAGTCACACCTCTATTATAAATTTGTAATGAATGGTAAAATGAAATTTTACTATGTGGAAGTCCATATATGGAAATGTGCTTCAGTTGCATCTCGTGGTGGGTTTCTGGTTGAAAGTCCACGAGTGTGTGTGTGTGTGTGTGTGTGGAATGTCACGAGGCTGTAAAGTCACAGGAAGTCCATGCTGAAATGGGGGTTTTAGAGGAGATTGTCCAGAACAGGTTTCCTTTTGTGACTAAAATGTCCCTCTGGGGAGCACCAGATTGCCATTTTGACATGTCCAAGCCGACTTAGCGACGCCGTGGACAGACCCGTTGTCTAAAAAGACAACGAAGGATGTGTTTGGAAACAAGGAATTACTAATTGGAACAGCATGTGACCGCATGTCAGGCATTGTCGCTACAAGGATTTGTCCCATCTTTCCCCGAACGCCTCAGATTCTTTCAAGTAGACTTTGTTCACATCTTGGGCATACTTCTTTCTCTTTTGAGTTGGAGCATATCCCTTTGTGAGTTCAGTCAGTGGTCTAACAATTTCAGAAAAGTTCAGAATGAATCGGCGGTAATAACCGCAACATCCTAGGAAAGATTGTAACATCTTCAGGTTTGTTGGCATGGGCCATGTAGTGGTGGCCTCAATCTTGTTTGGATCTGGGGAAACTCCATCTGCAGACGCGATGTGCCCCAGGTACTTGACCCTTGTCAGACAGATCTGGCACTTGTCCACTGAGAGTTTCAGCCCAACTTCACCGGGACGATCTAGGACCTTGAGCAGTCTCTCTTCGTGTTCCTCGAGAGTTTTTCCAAACACTATCACATCGTCCAGGTACACCAGCACTTGTAAAAGGTCATTGTCATCGACAGCTTTTCCCATTAACCTTTGAAAGGTTGCTGGTGCCCCAGTAATGCCTTGAGGCATTTGTTCGAACTGTAAAAATCCTAATGGGCAAATGAATGCCGTCTTCTCTGTGTCCTCTTCGGACATAGCTATCTGGTAGTAGCCTGAACGCAAATCCAGTACAGAGAACCACTGACTCCTTGTTAAGGCATTCAGCGCGTCTTCAATGCATGGTGTTGTGTACTGGTCAGGTATGGTTTGGCTATTCAACAGTCGGTAATCAATGCACATCCTAATAGCCCCAGTCTTCTTTCTGACTAACTATTGGGGATGCATAGGGGCTTCGCGACTCTGTTATGATCCCTGCCTGCAGCAGTTCTTGTAAATGCTTTCTCACATCTTCAATATCTGTAGGGGCTAGCCAGTGTGATCGTTGACGGAAAGGCCAGGAATCAGAAAGTCGGATTCTGTGCTCTACTCCTTTTGCTAATCCCACGTCCCACTCATGCATTGAGAAGACATGAGACTTCTGAGCCAGTTTCTTACATAATAAGGGCAGAAAGGCCTTCAAATATCCTAAGTCCTTCATTATTTGACCTAGCCAAGTAATCTTGGTGTCTAACCCCATGTTTTCTGGGTCTATGAATCCACTGGACTTGTCTAAATTGCACTGACATGATTACATACTTATGGAATACATGATTTTGTGAGATTACTGTAAGGTTTTATCTTTGTTTGTGGTGAATCAGAGATGTTAACAATTTAGCCTATATCATGTAACTCCTACTTGACATTCAATGTAAAAGGTATTGCACCCAAAAGTAACTTAAATTGGAGTTGTATAACTTTGATCATAAACAACTCTGAATTAGTCCGAACAGAGGCCTGTGTGTGAACCCTCTAAAATGGTCATTCATTTCAATTTGAATAAGGTAATACATGTGTAATGCATCCTCTATATATGTTTTTGAGTATAAAAGTGGCATTATGCTAAACCTCAGGGTTAGTCAAATTCAGGTAAACCTTCAGACTTGAACCGCGGTTTCTTCAGCCACTACTTCCTCGTCCCAAAGAAGGATGGGGGTCTGCGCCCCATATTGGACCTGCATTGCCTAAATCTTTCCCTTTACAAAGGGAAGTTCAAGATGCTGATGTTGAAAACTATCCTGGCGCAGATTCAAACAGGGGACTGGTTCGTCACCGTGGACCTGAAGGATGCCTATTTCCACATCCAGGTCATTCCTTGGCACAGGAAGTTCCTCTGGTTCGCCTTTGGGGGAAAGGCATATGAGTATCCGGTCCTTCCATTTGGTTTAGCTCTGGGTCTGCGGACGTTCTCCAAGTGCATGGATGCAGTTCTGGCCCCCTTGAGGCTCGAGGACATCCGTGTGCCAAATTATCTAGACGACTGGCTCATTCTGGCTCATTCCAGAGAGTTGGTGTGTCGTCACAGGGACGTCCTTCACCACCTCCGGTCTCTTGGTCTCAGGTTGAATGCTCAGAAGAGTGTCTTAACTCCTTCTCAGCAGACCACTTTCCTGGGTGTCCAACTCAATTCTCTCTCCATGCAGGCCTGTCTGGCCCCTACTCGAGTTTCCAGTCTCTGTGTGTGCTTAGCCCGGTTCAGGCTCGGCCATCATGTAGCGGTGGGCATATGTCGCAGGCTTCTGGGGCTCAAGGCAGCAGCCTCTCCTGTGGTGCCCTTGGGTCTCCTTCATATGAGAACATTCCTGTGGTGGATGAAACTCAGGGGCATCCGCCCTTCTTGGTCTGCCTTCCGCCTGCTGAGAGTGTTGCGCGGTTGCCTTCGCGCTCTTTGGGGGTGGAAAGACTATCCCATTTTACTTCAGTCTATCATCAGGATTTCTTGAGCAATAGGCTTCTTCAACTTGACTTTGCACACAAAGTGTCAACATCTGGGGGTAAGAACAAAGGGCCTGGACCCATCCATCTGACACGGCCAGCCTCATCATCATGGACCGGGACCGCAACACCCTTGAGTGCAGGTTGATCTTCTTTGACACGAACACGAAGGCCTAGTGTTCGGATGACATCAATGCCATTATCTTTGCATTGATTCACCAAATGTCTAACATGGCTCGCATTGGTGCCCACAATGACAGATGTCTTATCTTCAGTCCTGGGGTTAGGACATATGAGAGCTAGGACAGTTGCAGTCCAAATGGTTCCTAACACCTCAGCTGGATACTCCACATCAACTACCACATAGCTACGGTAAGGGTAGCTAGCTCCAGACTCACTTAAACCCCACAGGGAAAGACCAGATACTGGCTGAATGGGGACATCAGACAAGTACTTCTGGTAAAGACAAGACAAGCAGGGTTCAAAAATGATCGTCAACTGAGAGCCACTATACATGGGTTTCTCGGCGACGTCATCACTGCTTGCGCACGCAACCAGGAGGCAATAGACCCGCGGTCTTCGTATCGGAGTAAAGGGTTTAGGCTAGTAGCATAGTGGTGGTGTTGTCTCTAAGTCAAAATGCAAAGAAGTTGTTGCGTAATTTATTTATATGCAGGCCTATCTGTTGTGTTTTATCTGCTCATTTAAATTATACATGTTGCAAGTAATTCCAAATTTAGGCAAATGGAAGAGTGGGACAGAAGAAGGAAGTATGTTATAGGCTATTCTTTCTATTCATAATTTGACGAGCTGCACATGACCACATAGCACGTAGTTGTATGCATCAATGGATTTGTACGCTCTAATCATTTATTTTGTATACACACTTGGTGTCTGAATAAGATAATTATATAGCCTATATCAGGCCATACAATTGCTGGCCACTATTTGTCATCCGCAATCCAAAGATCGTCATGTACTGCGTAGGGATCCGGCAAGATCTCACCATTGCTGAGAGTAAGTTTTTTAATATAATCGCCACGGTCGGAGGTACTAAGGCTACATAATCCATCGTCAAATCTTTGATTTACACTAATGTAACGTTATATGTGCAGTCATGAAATGCTGCAGGTCGTAAAGTAACGTAACGTAAACAAGGTTAACTTATATAAAAGCAAATGCTGCACTGCTAACATTACACTAACTTAGTCTAACATGATAATTCATACATGCATCACAGTATGTCCGGATTCGTAAACAGTTGGACGTTTTACATATGTTATAATAATATGAAACACAAACAAACAGATCCAACTCTGAAATTGCAGTTTATTATTAAGTCAACAAGAAATTACAAACAATGGGAAATCTACGTTGTAACGAGGTTTGTTGGTACGGGAAGAAGGAGGCGGGAACCGGCGAACATTCAACATATTTTAATAAATAAATCCACAAATACAAAAATGAAAATAAAAGCCAGCAGCCCCTCACGGACGACTGCTGGCAACACAAACCAAAAACAAAACATCAACTAAAACACAGGCCTGTCCTCTCTCGCTCTTCACTGTCGTCGCTCCTCCTTTATGCCTCCGCTCCTCCGTGAGAGATGCGAGACCGGTGCGTCTCACAGGTGTAGCTCATAATTACGCCACCGGCCTCGCGCCGTCCTCCCACGGCCCTCGGCCTCGTCCTGCTCGCCACATACCCCCATCGCCCCTCGCAGGCCGGGGGGTACCACCGAGGCTGCGCCTACTCCCCCCCCCCCCCCTCCCCGGGGGGACCGATCACGGCGGCTGCGGTACCCGGGGGTATGGACAGACGAGGCGAGAGTACAGGAGACGGAAGCATGAGGAGCGACAGAGACGAGAGAGGGGAGAGAGAAAAAAAACAACAACAACAACAACAACAAAAAAAAAAAAAAAAAAACTTGATCCGGTTCCCACAACGCGCTGCCATCCGGCCCGCCACCCGCTGGGCGATCTTCTCCGCGGTGCCTGGCGGTGACGCTGGATAGACCTCGGTGGACGGCACGACACTCCTCCGCCGCCTGGTGGACGGCGACGGCTCCTCCAGGTTCGGGCAGTCGGCAGGAGTCCCCCGTTCCCTGCTCCTCCCCGTCATGGCGGATGGCAGCAGGCTCCGGCCCACGGCGAACGGCGACGACTCCTCCGCTCCCTACCGGACGGCAGCCGCCCCTCCAGCACCCAGGCGGCCAGCAGCGAGCTCGTCCGTCCCCCCGGCAACTCACTCCAGCGCACCGCCTCGAGCGTCCATGGCGACGGAAACTGCCCGCCATGCTCGATGGCACCGCGGATTCCCAACAGCGGCAAGGGCTCTTTGACAGCGCGTTCCTCCTCCTTCCCGGGTTTCGGCACCAGTGTAACGAGGTTTGTTGGTACGGGAAGAAGGAGGCGGGAACCGGCGAACATTCAACATATTTTAATAAATAAATCCACAAATACAAAAATGAAAATAAAAGCCAGCAGCCCCTCACGGACGACTGCTGGCAACACAAACCAAAAACAAAACATCAACTAAAACACAGGCCTGTCCTCTCTCGCTCTTCACTGTCGTCGCTCCTCCTTTATGCCTCCGCTCCTCCGTGAGAGATGCGAGACCGGTGCGTCTCACAGGTGTAGCTCATAATTACGCCACCGGCCTCGCGCCGTCCTCCCACGGCCCTCGGCCTCGTCCTGCTCGCCACATACGTTAATTACAATATCTTTACAGAATTCGGCATAACAGATAGCGGGTTTTTTGCCTCCTGGATGCGCGCGCATCCGGTATTGTTTGTATACAAGAAACCCGTGTATCTAATAAAGCAGTGCAGGGTTGTCTATTGACATTCAGCGGCACCAGGCTAGGCGGCCCAACTAATCCATCAGGAATAGGCACACTCTCAGGCATGTCAGCTGTACTTTTCTTAACAGAACAGTTAACTGCATTAGTGGTGGCATCACTTGTCGGCTGGTTGTTCTTGGACAGCTTTAGAGCCTGGATAAGTCTCTTGATAACTTTAGCCTGGTTTTCTGGGCTTTGGCACTTCCTTGCAAAATGTCCACTCTCACCACATCGATAACAGAAATGTTCCTCTGATACTTTGAATGATCATTGAAGGAAGCTGGCTACTGGTTTTGAGGTATTCACAGCTGAAATGGCATCTTGAGGTTCAGCTACTTTATTTGTGACTTTCTGTTGCAAGCGCTTCATCTGTTTTTTCAAAGCTGCTATCTCACTGTCCGAACTGCACTCACTGTACACTATATTTGGGGGAATTTTCTCACTGCTAACTGACGTGTCGTGGGCTGGCTTAGAAACGACAGTAGCAAACAAGGCCTTAAGTTCTTTGATCTCAGACTTCAAGTTCTGAATTTCAGTCTGTTTCACATCAGCATTCTGCCTTACATTTCCACCTTGCATTACAGGAGTAATCTTCTTTCGAGAGGCCTCATTTTCCTCTTCTGTGCGTATCTCCTTTAACAGCTGGAGAAAGGTCTGGGGCTTTGCTCTCCTCTCTCTCAGACGAAGGTTAACTAACATCAGATCAGAGGCTTTCGCACCACGCAACAACTGGTCGAGTCTTGCTTTTAGGGGTTGCACGACTACTGATTTCTGCTAGTCGATTTCTTATCAAAACAATACTCGAGTTACTCGACTACTCGTGGTTCATGCTACTGTAAATGAAAAGACATGAAATAGCTAGATCTTATCAATAAACATTTATTAATTCATAGTCTAATGCAACAATTACATAAGTAAACTCTCAAAACATTATAATTATGACATTTCATTTTAAAATTTTCATGTAACAGTCTAAAGCCAAATAAATAGCCGTTCTTGCCTTTCATTTCAGACGTCTGCTTCTAGGGGCCGTTCACATATCGCGTCTTTTTTGCGCTCAAGGTCGTTATTTCAAATGTAGGCGCGCGGCCGCGGCGAGCGCGCTCATAATGGAAGCAACGTGGTGCACTAGTTTTTCCAGGCGGGTTTTTCCTTCTCATCTCCAGAAATAGGCTATATCTAGTAGTAAAGCTAATGCAAAGGCTAGAAATCAATTAATCATTTGCTGATACTTCTTCGTCGTCATCATTGAGAGCGCAGTTCATAGTTGCATAGCAACGACAGACGTCATGGGCGCGCAAGCGCTTGTAGGAGGACAGCGGCACGGCCGCGCTTTCCACACGTTTTTAGACGCAATATGTGAACGGCCTCTTGCAGAGTTGGCCAATTACAATATTTTTGTCATCCTTGATGAAATACTTCCACACATCTGACGTGTGGTGTCTATTGGTGACGTTCGCCATTTTTAATTCATTTAATGGACGCTCGAGTAGTCGATTGTTTCCGACAGGGTCGACTAGTGGTTGAAGTAGTCGATCTATCGACTACTCGACTAGTCTATGCAAGCCCTACTTTCTTTATCTGCACATCCAAGGGGAAGATCATCTCTCTGCACCACCCTATTCAACGACTGTTCTAGACGTCTGAGGAAGTCAGACAGCTTCTCACCTGGTTGTTGCTGCAGTAAATGAAATGCAAAATACAACTCTTCTCCTGACTCTGCTGTCCCAAAAGCATGCTCCACTGCGTCTGAGCAGTCTTCGGGGCTCACATCAGGATCACTGGCTCGTGCTGCTTTTACAATGTCAAGCGACGGGCCTCTGAGACTTTCCATCAGTCTCTGCCTCTTCTCTTTGTGAGAGCAGTCACACTCTTCCACCATGAGCCGTGCTTGACCCAACCAGTGGTCGAACTGCTCTTCTCCAGCTGGGGTGGGCAACAACCCAGAGAAAGTTGACTTGGCAGCAGCCTCATCTTCAGGGAACAATGTGCGAAGGTCTTCAACATTCCGGACATATTAACTTGTATACTGGCTCGTGTAGCTGCATCTGCTATGATAACAGGCCACTGCCCTCCACCATCAATAAGAAGCACTTCAAAGGGAACGATTTCACCTTTTACTACTTCCTTACATTCACATAAGACCAAGTATTGGTTTAGTTGGCTGTTGAAAGTTCGGTCTCTGACTCGCACATGTCCCAAACACTTCACTGTTTGCATTGTCTCTTCAATTGCACTTGTGTCTACATCTTCTCGAATGAGCACCATGACTGCATGAGCCTCATCTAATGCCTTGTCACGGCACCATCCCTTTAATTCTGATACTAGCTCTTTCATACGTTCCATATTAGCTTATCAGTTAGCACTATTTAAAGCTTCAGAATGCTACTTTTCAATGTAAAATGTAAAAAATCCCAGCGGTGCCTCCAATTTATGTAACGCCTCTCTAGCTTGTTTGACTATAATGAGAGATGGCTATCCTGAGTTCTTTAAATATCTATCCAATCAAATAAATCAGGTTTCACTAATAAACTTATAAGTGTTTAACTTGTGTGTGTGTGTGTAATTACTAACTTATTAAGGGTGTCACGATTTCGATTTTAAATCGAAATCGATCGAAATTAATGTTCAGTCTCGATGATCGAATCAAAAAATGGAATCGTCGATGCTGCCACGCCCCCATGTCACGTCAGCTCGGCTTGTCAAGCGCAAAAAAAAAAAAAAAACACGTGTTGAAGTGCCGCGAGTCAACTTAACAGCTACAACAACCAGCCAAAAGATAGCATGGCAACTGCAGACGCAGGAGACCCGTCAACAGAACTTGAAACCCCTCCTCTTTCACTGAAGTCGCCGGTGTGGAAGTATTTTGGATTTCCAGTAAGTTATGTTGACAACGTTCGTGTTGTCGACAAAAAAAACACAGTTTGCAAGCTCTGCAATGTACGTGTACCACATTATTCCACCGGCAGCACGACTAACATGGCAGGGCATCTCCGCAGGCACCACAAAAACATAGATTTATCTGTTAAACCGAAAACTGTCACACAAACTACTCTCCCGTCTTCATTTGGAATAAAACTTCCAAGTAACTCAACACGTGCAAAGGCAATTACAAGCGCGCTAGGAGTATTTATAACCGCGGACATGCGACCTTATTCAGTGGTGGAAAACTCCGGTTTTAGGCATTTAATTAGCGTGCTAGAACCACGCTACGAAATCCCAAGTAGAACGCATCTCACAGCTACGGTGATACCCTCCATGTACAATAATGTAAAGGAGAAAGTTATTGAAGGTCTGAGCAGTGCACATTTAGTGGCTTTGACTACAGATTGCTGGACCTCCAGAGCAACACAGAGCTTCATGACTGTCACAGCGCATTACATTAATGATGACTGGGAAATTCAAAATCCAGTCCTTCAAACTCGCCCCATATATGAAGCTCACACAAGTGAACATTTAGCAGAAGTGCTGAGGGAAGTGGTACTGGAATGGAAGTTGAACAGACAAAATGCAACAATTCCTGTGACAACTGATAATGCAAAGAACATTGTCAATGCCTCACATGCAGCTGGATTGTCTCCACACATTGGATGTTTTGCCCACACTGTAAATCTGGCCTCCCAGAAGGGGTTGGGAGTAAACCAGGTTTCCCGTCTTTTGGGCAGAGTCAGGAGGGTGGTCACTTTTTTCCACAGAAGCACCACTGCAGCAGCCGTCTTAAAGTTAAAACAAGATATGCTTCAGCTTCCTCCTCACAAGCTGGTTCAAGATGTCATTACAAGGTGGAACTCCAGCTATGACATGATCACACGCTATTTAGAGCAACAAGCTGCTATCTATTCTGCACTTGCAGAAAAAGACATAAAAAAAAATGCTAAAGACCTCATCACCCTCTCTGATCAAGATGTGACTGTTCTGGAAGATCTATGTCAGGTCCTGAAGCCCCTGAAAACAGTTACAACCTTGATGAGTTCCGAACAGGAGCCTACTGTGTCTATGGTCATGCCCCTACAACACACCATCCTGACATCTTTGAAACACAGTGACACAGATTCAACAATTGTAAAGGATGTTAAATCTGCTATAGAGGCAAATTTTGAAGAGAGGTATTCAGACCCAAGACTTCAACAGTTCCTGAATGAGAGCACTGCCTTGGATCCTAGGTTTAAAACTTTACCCCACCTGGATGACATATCTCGGAATGAGATCTTCAATTGTCTGGAGGAGAAAATCTTGCAAGAGCACTCCACACAGGTATGTGATGCTAATAGGCTAATGTGATGAAATAACCATGTCATTCTGTAAAGTTAAAGTAGTTTTTTTTTGTATTTACATAATTTCACATTCATAATATTTCATGAATAGGACTAATCACAATATCCTTTGTGTTTGTTGTTGTCACACTTAAATGTAATGTATGCCTGTTTATTACCTTAAACAACAGTGTTTTGTGTGTGACTATTTCAGTGTCATGCCTCAGGAGAAGGGTCCAGCCAAAACCTTGCAGAGGATACAGACACTGTAGCAACCAGCGGATGCAGCTCCCCAACAAAGAGAACAGCACTCAGTGAACTGTTTGGTGATTTTTTCAGCACAGCCTCCACTGCATCGTCATCAGAAACCAAACCGTGGCCTGATGTTGTGAAAGACGAGATCCAGCTATACAAAATGGTTAAAGTAATTTCTGTGGATTCAAATCCACTGAAATGGTGGAAAGATAATGAGCACCAGTACCCAAATTTGTCCAAGCTTGCCAAACGTTATCTTGCTGTACAAGCAACAAGTGTGGCAAGTGAAAGAGTGTTCTCAACAGCTGGGGACATTGTGACCTCAAAGAGCAGCCCTCTCCACAGAGAATGTGGACATTCTCATTTTCTTAAAGAAGAACATGAAACTATAAAAATAAAATATCTGCCCATAGAAATGTAAATAGTTAATATTTTTGACAGTATTTTTGCAATATTTTTAAGCAGTTCTCTTTTCATATTCCTCTTCAAGAACTTGAAACTGCAAAATTTTTGTTTGTTTTTTTGTGAACTTGAATGTCATCATCTGTGAAGACTGCAGTTACAAAAGAGAAATTAGATGGCAGGTTATTTTGTTTAACCCCCTGGGGTCGACAATCGTGCCGGCGCGATAGGCTCACTTTTTTTCAGTTCAGTTCAAAAGAAATTAATTTTGCTCTGTGGACTTTGAAAAAATGAAAAATAAACGTGATGCGAGTTCTGCCTTCTCTCTGTCAGTGAAGACCATTCTGAAACGCGTCCGAAAATGAACGGTAACTCAGCAAATACTCAGTCAAACAGGCATACAGACACACAGGCATGAAGCTTGAATTATCTTCTTTTAAATGAGGTAATTTATATAAAAAACAAATATTCTCATCTTGTGAAATCTGTAATAAAAGAGAGCGATTCCAGTCGAGCTAATTAGAGCTCATTCAAATGTAATGTGACACGCCCACGGAGAGCGCGTGCTATTCAAACGCAAATTACTGAGGCAATCCAAGCAAACCTGTGAACGCCCCCATATCAGCTCGAGAAAACACAAGTTAAATCATCTCATTATAGCCTACGTGTTTACACCATCTGGCAGCGCTGTGAGAAATAATAATAATGGAAAATCTACCTCAGAGTGCGGGTATTGCAGGAGAGAGGATCCGAATATGTAGTAAGTTTTTTTTTTCCTTCTCAAGTTAATCGCGTTTCTGCGAATGAATGAACGGCAGCCGCAGAGCAGTGGCGCCTCCAGAAATTTTTCATAGGGGTGGCCAGATGGGGCCACTTAAAATCTTGGGGTGGCACACCAAAACTATAAACCATAATTTCAGAATTTTAGTCTCCTGTTGTAGTAAACCGGCCTATAGAAAACTATCAGAAAGACTTAAGGAAACTCCTACTGATATACTTTGGTTTATTGTGTTATATTTAATGTTACTAATGATATAATGTGCATAGACTAATAACAGTACAGTTAACATTTTGAGTTGCACAACAATTCTGTTTTATTTTGCAATTATATTTGGCATAAGGTGTACATTTATTGCAAACAAAACAGTTACTGGGGAAAAGCAGACACTGGCAGATACAAATATATTATATTTATATATTTATGTCAAGAATTCAGAAGTGTATATTTTTATATAGCCTACACTACAAAGAAATAATATAGCCTACAATTAAATTATGCTCATTTTAAATGTATTGAGCAGGATAGGTATAAAAAAATATAGTCTTTTAATAATCTTTCAGTGCGCAAAACCATGATAATATGAAACGCTTCAAAACAGAGCGCACAAAGCGCGTATATGCGCATCGCGGGTGCAGAATGATGTGTTCAAAGCAACGTGGAGTCAAAGTTCACGGCACAAAGCGAAGAAATGTCGAGCGCACAAATCCTAGTGTATATCTGTCTAACAGTGTATTGATAATTTGTTTCACAGTTTTAAATTCCAGTTATTGTGCGTTTGATGCCGATTCATAGTCGTTGTGATGTGTGTGATCTAGCAAGCACACGGTAGCAACAAACTCCAACAAAATAAAGCCATTTTATGCAAATCCACAGCCTTTTATCTACAGATCATGCATTATAATGTGAATATATCATATTGGAGAGAGTTTTACCGTGCATCCAACCGGAAGAGGCGCTCGCGCTGTTTGAATAACTTACTGAACTGATAACTTAATGATTGACAGCCGCAGAGGAGGGAAAACAAGTTTCCGTATACTTAATGATGTAAATAGACTTATGTCCCTCACATTAAGCTATGGAATGACTTCAGATGACTTTGTCACTCGAACTGACGTGAAAAAAGCGGGAGGCGCCGAAAAGCGTGCTGTTTGCATCCCTAATTGTTAAAACGTGTCAAAGACACATCAAAAAGCTGCTGTAACAGTAGCTATACTGTAACCATTTGCCACTTAAAAAGCACATGTCACGACACATAATTCACCGTCTTCTTTTACTAAAGAATATTTTGACTTATTTACTTACCGGTAGTCTTCTTCGTCTTCTTTCTTAACTTCTTTTGAAATTGTTGACCGGCGCGCAACAGCGGCATGGACGGAGGGGCGGGGGAGTACTGGCTACTGTGTGCGATCGAAGGTGTAGACGGCTTGCCTGCCTGGCTGTGCATTAGGGATGAAATGCATAACTGATGCTATACTAAAATTTATACTGGCCAGTGGGGTGGCCAGGAGTCGGCCAGGGGTGGCCACCCCCTGTTGGCGCCATTGCCGCAGAGATGCGCGCTGTTTATCACAGCTCGCAAAAAGACAGATTAAATTTAAATTGCGTCTCTGTGTGAATGAATGATGATGTTTTAGCAAACTGTATTGCTATACTGAGTTGAGTAAAAATCGACAGAAATATGTTGAAATAAAATGTAGGCTATTTGTATAAGCAACGTATTAAACTGAAAATTAACATTTATATGCCCTAATATTTCATAAAAACAACGTTACAGTCAGGCGTTTCTGTTTGTGAATGAATGTTTCGGTTTTAGCAAACTGTATTGCTATACTGAGTAAAAATCGACTGAAATATGTTGAAATAAAATGTATTTGTATAAGCAACGTACTGTATTAAACTGCAAATTAACATTTATATTTCTTATAATAAAAATGAAAGACCTATGTTACAGACATATGAAAGACAATATTTTGTTGATTAATTTTGGATAGATTATACATTTTTACTGTAAAATATCTGCCACCTCAAATAAGCTTTTGTTTGCCAATATTTGCTCATATTAAATATAGTATGTTTTGTCAAAAATAAAGTTATCAAATAATCAATCAAATCCTTAACTTTGAAATATGTATGATAAAATGTATACTTTAGTTTTTACAAAGAAAGATTACACTTGAATTGTTGTTGTAATTGTAACCTTTTTAATAAAAAAATATATTTACAAGGTAGATGTAAACAAACTATTAAAAGGTAAATATAAGCCTTTTCTTTAAATAATTTTTATTGTGTTTTATTAGTGACAAATTTGGGGAGAGGATAAATATTCCAAAACTGAAAATACAGTATGAGAATTAACTGCACAATTACTAGACATGTTTTCCTTGGATATTATAGGCCAAATTGCAAGCACAATATGTGGAAAAATAAAAAAAGAATTGAGATGCTTCCAACTGTTGCTCTTTGTTACGTCCCAGGGTCTTTTAATATAATGTGTTGTGAGAAAATGCTTGTATGCCCCGTGTTGTGCTCTGTTTCTCTCCCTCACTCTCTCTCACTCAGGTTAATTACCGTCACCTGCAACTCGTTGTGAGCACGCCTGAGTCTGAGCTGAGCAGTATAAATGCAGCACTCCGAGAAGCCTGTGCTGAGGAACACTTCTCCCCCAGCCTCAGACTGAGATTGTGTGTTTTGGGTGAAAACCGTGCTTGTACTTGAGTTAGGAGTGGACCTATACTCATTTGTTTGGTGCTAAGCAGTGATCGAGTTGCTTTCTAGTGTTGTTTTCTCTACCTGTGGGTAATTAAAAGGTATTGTATGAAATCTTATTAGCTTTGTTCATTGTGGATTATCTGGGAAACGTAGGGAGAGGGTGCCTTTTTATTTTAATACATATTTTCTCCTGTTTTTGGTTAGAGAGGGAGCTCAGGAAAGTTTTGTTGTTGATTTTCATCTCTGTTTTTGTGCAGGGTAGATAGCTCCCATAAACCTTAGTTAGCCTCTATTTTTGTTTGTTATTTTAGGCCATGCTCTCTCCTGAAGAGTTATTCCCATCCTTTGTTAATCACTTGAATTTGTAACAGAAATAAATACTTTTACTTGTACTTGAAGTTGTGCTTGCTTTTACTCTGGGGCTGAGGCCGAGGTGTATCCTCCACTTAATTTTACGTTTCAATGTTACCCTTTTTTCTCTTTGTTACTTCCCCTCCTGACCCCTAGACTGGGAGGGGAACGTAACACTCTTGCATTCTTGTGGCTCAGTGACTCACCTGAATGAATGGCTAATTAAGTATGCAGGCCCCATTGTCTCCTCAGGTGTGAACAACTAAATATGCATGATCGTTGACGCCCACTCCGCATATTGCCTTTCCAAACAGAAATTGCTTTGCAAAATTCAAATCAATGTATTGTGTTATGTGAATGATAAGGCAGGGTGATTTTCACATCATTTTGAAGAAAAAACACTAGGTGATGACATCCATTAGACAAAAGTCTTATTGGCACATATTTAGAATGTGTTTTATTATGTGCCTTATTTCAGAAACTTTAGTTTTTAGTTTTTTCAATAACCATGCATAAACATTATTCTCTCAAAAATGCAGACATGTACATTCTTGTTGCTCACATATTATGGTAGCCCTGTTTGTGCTAAATAGTGTGTAATTTTTTTTGCCATTAATATGTTTATAAGCAACTGAAAAAAGCACAAATGTCAGGGCATGTCAGAACATCTCAAGGACCCCAAAAACAGCCCAGACCCCAGAGGGTTAAGTTTCCAATTTTGACTGAAGTTATTGTTACATTATGTTGTTAATAAACGTTTTAAATTTGACAATGTAGTGTGTGGTACATTGCGAACAAAGGTCAGATATTATTATATTGCATAAAATTCTAAAAATGGCACAGGTTGTGCTTTCAATTATTATTATTTTTTAATCGAGAATCGAATCGTGACTTTAGAATCGAAAATGTAATCGAATCGAGGATTTGGAGAATCGTGACACCCTTATAACTTATTATATGAAATACTTTTTCCCTTTAAATCACTATTTAAGCAGTAATATTTACACTTTAACCTGTTAAGCTTAGGGTTGCCACCTTCAATACAGAAAAATAAGGGACGCCTGCCGGGGGGGGGGGGGGGGGGGGGTTTGGGGGTTGTTGTTGACCGATTACGCGCCAGTGGTGGTAAATCACAACTTAAAACAATATTTAATCTTAATACAAATATTAAGATTGAACATGGGCATTATAAAAAGATATCTGCTATTGAAATCAGTGTGAACAGATGCACTCAGTCTCTCTATATCACAACTCAAGTCATATCGTCATAGCTGAATACACAGCTATGACGATAACAAACATCAACAAATTAATAAAATATTTTTTTATTATTGGTAAGTTAATCTATTTTATATAGTCTATTGTTAATTCTACAGTAGCCTATTGAAGGATGCAATCATTTAAATTAGTTAGCCTAAGTTGTTTATTTGCTTCACATATGCACTATATTTCTATTATTAAATATATCCCTCTTATTAAAATAATGCTTATGTGTCTGACTGTACACCTTAACCGTAATAAACAAATCGGTAACACTTTACAATAAGGTTCATTAGTTAACTACATTAATTAACATTAACTAATAATGAACTGCACTTATATATACAGCATTTGTTCATCTTTGTTAATGTTAATTTCCACATTTACTAATACTTTATTAAAGTTTATGCACTGTGAACTAACATGAACAAACAATGAACAGCTTTATTTCTATTAACTAACATTAACAAAGATTAATAAATACTGTAACAAATGTATTACTCATTGTTAGTTCATGTTAGTTAATAATACAATAAAACTAATGTTTAATAAATGAACCTTATTGTTACCAACCAATCATACCATAACATGACTCATTTACATTTTTAACATTATTTCTTAACAAATAGGCAGCCTATGAAATCTAATGTAATCAATCAGAAAATTATTGAGGTAATTAAAAAACTGTCATTACACTATCTGCCTCAGGAGATGATTGAGGTATGAAGAACTGTGAGACGGTGCTTTGATTTCTGTGACCTCTGTGGCATTGCGGGATTGTTGCTCTCCCGAGGCATGCTGTCGCACATCTGACAAGCCACCGTGCGCAACAGAGAACACTCGCCGACAAATTGTGCAATTGGCTTTATATTCATTTACGCTGACACTTTCAAGCCAAGTATTTGATTCCTACCACTCTCGTCGGTACTTTTGCATCCGCTTTCATTTCAGCGCTGGACGCGGGGGGGTCTCTGGAGCAGCCTCCGCCATTCTTTCAAATCGACTCTCTGCCAAGAGACCCGCCCTCCGAAGGGGCAGAATAGGACGAGACTTCACAGAATGCCGGTGGGATGATTTGCATGAGAGATGCTGCATTGAAGACAACTCCGAAAATACGGGACAAACCCCGTCCCGTATTGATTCAAAACGGGACGCGCTATTTTGTTCTCAAATACGGGACGATTCCGTATTTTAAGGGACGGGTGGCAACCCTAGTTAAGCTGCAACCCCACTTTTGAAAAATCCCCAGAAATGACATACCCAAACTGTAACAGATACAGTTCATGATCCATTTGCACTAAAAACACAAGGCTAAAGCCATATGTCTGACCATATTATATTTAAAATCTGAAGATGATAAGTCTAAAACTCTGTATTTAGTTAAATGTTTTTCAAGATCATGTCATGACTTTATTTTGATTAGACTCTAAAATGCTACTGATGTTTAGTCATCTTCTAAGTCATCCATTCAGTCTTTTGTCTCTATTGTTTTGTGGTGCAAACGAGCCCCATTCAGTCTCAGTCTCCCCCTGCACACATTCACACCTCTCCAGACAGGTTATGGCTCTAAATATGCATTTCTTTTGTCTGCATTATAGCTACTAACAACTGGCTATTCACAGGCTATTCATAGGGTTTCAATCCCTAATTTCTTTTATCAAAGTTCTCACTCTATCTAACTGTATCAAATGCCCTTTGGGAATAAAGAAACATTTCAGTAAGCATTCCTATTCGGAAAAAAATCATAAAAGAATAACGGCTATGTGGCAGGTGCACCCAGAGCTAGCTAGCATGTTAGCTTAGCACACCATCAATACACGACAATTTATGAGATTAAAACCATGTTTGTGCTCCAAACTTACTTTATAACGCAAGTCGAGTGTTTTAAATAATCTTCTGTGATCTAATTTGGCTTCAGATAAAAAAATCAGACTATATTATTTTATAGTATTCTGCACAATGATAAAGTCTATATAGACTAGCATTACATTATAAATATAATCTATTATTATGAAAATACCTGGCATGGCTTGAAAAACACAGGTAACTCAAATATCATTGCAATCATGTTTATTGTCTTCAAAACATCTTTATCTGCATATTACTGCGATCTTTGATAGCTTTGTGTGTGTTCGTGGCTTCCTGGAATGTCACATGATCATGGCTCTTCTTCATGTTCCATATATGGACTATTATTGTGCATAGGGCGCCCTCAGGCTGTTGGTATGAATTGAAAACACAGTAAATCAGTGTATACAGCGCTCATAATGATTACATCGAATCATTCATTGAATTATAAATTCAATAAATATTATTCCTGTCTATAGAAATATGATGTAAACCTATGAGAATCTATCAATATTTCTCCAAATCTGCACATTTTTGAGCTAAAAGCCCTGAGGGACGTTGTTTTGTCAAGCGCTGTCATGACGACAGCACAGAGTTTTTTTATGAATGAAAGCGGCTGACGCTCATAATTCATATTAAAGGTATTGCTCCTGACACAAATTAAGAAATAACTGTCGCTATAAGTTTCTCAGAATACAATAGTGGTCAAATACTGAAACTTGAGTCTTATATCTTTTTAATCTTGTCAAGGTATAACATTAAATCTGATTTAAAACTTTGAACTAAATAACAAAAAAAAAAAAAAAAAAAACGCTTCAGTGCGCGGGCGCACTGACAACGGTTAACAGGTTAACAGGAAATGAAATGTCTTGGAATTACTTTTATCCTATAAACACTTTCACATTTAAACCAAAAATACTATTTTCTTAATTAACTTAAAATATCAAAAGAGTCAGTAACCACAATTGTTTTATAAAAAGTAGGCTATCACAGATTTACTTAGAAAAAGCAGGTCAGAAATTAAATATGTCTTGTCAAAATCACTTTTCAGATCACAAATGCATTCAAATTCACATTCAAAACATAAGGGCCCCAAGAAAATAGAATAGCCGGCAAAAACCTAGCTTGATGTGAAATACCTTTCAAATGTTCAAATGATGCAGGCCTGAATGTAGCTCGGGTACGTTGTAGCTTTAAACCAAATGGCTGCTTCACTACACAGGCCAAACAAAAAAAATGGCACCTTTACTCAATGTGAATGTAACCTCACGCACACAGGATCAAAGGCGTCAGCAGTAGAAGACAGGATGAGAGGATTCATGATGAAGAGAAGATGGTTGAAGAGAAGAGTCACATGGTTGACGAGAAGACTCACGCAGCTGACGATCTCGGCAAAGTCCACCACTCAGTAATGCTATCCGGCTCCGTCAGGGTCTTTGATCATCGTCAGTCTCACAGTTCCACACAGGCTTAACTAATCGAGGTCGCTGGCCGATAGCTTGTTAGCAAAGTCCATGCAGAACACTAGCCACTAAGTCTAAGAATACCACTAAGTATACCACTCACACAGACAGAACTATCACCATTAACGTTTCTTATAAGAGCCCTTGTTGAACACTTTCACTAAACTGGAGCATTACATTAACAGTAACCGTGTTTCTCTTTCAAACCACACAAACCACAATTTTACCCTCTTACTCGTTCGTCTCTCTCTCTCTCTCTCTCTCTCTCTCTCTCTCTCTCTCTCTCTCTCTCTCTCTCTCTCTCTACTTTTTCATTTCAATCCTTGTCTTCACGTTGTCTTCCTTTTCCTTTGACCTCAACTGTGATTGGCTCATTCACAAAACTTTCAGAAATAAAATAAATTCACAAAACATTTGTGTAACTTGTTCTTCATATTCTTACCGGCATCTTTAGAGCATTTTCACCTATATTATTACACAACAAATATTTAACATTTTACATGCTGTATTCAGTAAAACATGAACTTTACCCAATATGCATTTCTCGCATTGAGCAAAATCATTGCTGGTCAATGAATCTTAACTTTTTAACCTTAAATTCTATTTATTAAACTATGAAATTATTTATTCAAACTTGTATATCTTATATTAATGAATATATTTCAACATGATTACATTTATTTCTGAAAAAATTCTAGAGTTTCTAATGATTGGACCAAAAACCTCTGCATGTACTAACCTAGAATACTGTCTAATAATTGATGGCTGCTCTTGTCAAGTCTTCGTCGTCAGTTAGGAACCTGGGTGTGCTCTTTAATACCAATCTTTCATTTGAAAGCCACGTTTCTAGCATCTGTAAAACTGCATTCTTCCATCTTAAAAATATATCTAAATTACAACATATGCTTTCAATGAAAAATGTGGAACAGTTAGTTCATGCATTCATTACCTCATCGCTATTTTATTGTAATGCTCTTATGGGTGGTTGCCCTGCACGCATAATAAACAAACCACAGTTGGTCCAAAACGCAGTAGCTAGAGTTCTTACTAGAACCAGGAAGTATGACCATATTAGCCCGGTTCTCTCAACACTGCACCTAGAATATCAAAATCAACTGCTGGCAGTATATCCTTTTCCTATTTAGCACCTAAACTCTGGAACTCTCAGACACACTCTTGTCAGTTTAAATCTAGACTAAAAACACATCTCTTTAACGTGGCATACACATAGAAAATTATACATTCCTATTATTCAAATCAGTTAAATGATAATTAGGCTGCATAAATTAGGTCAGCCGGAACCGGGAACATTTCCTATAACACCTAAAGTACTCATTACATCATAAGAAGAATGGCATCTACGCTAATGTTAGTCTTTCTGCTTATTCCGAGGTTTACTGCAATCTGCTGGATCCGGGCCGGATCCAGATCAGATGGCAGATGGCAGGACGCGCCTAGACACGACCATAACGCATGATGTAGTCAGCTGGATCCGGGCCGGATCCAGATCAGATGGAGGACCTGAGGACCAGTGTCAGCAGAGGTTGTGTCAACTAGACTCTCCCCTGTGAAGGCCTCATCGACACGACAGCCATCAGCACTGATCCTCAACAAACCTGTCTCCATACCGGCGTGATGACTCCGATCTTCAACCAGATGGAACTGGATAGTATTCTGATTGTTCCAATCCAATCTGAATCCAAATTGTCTGTATCTGACTATGCCCTGAAGTTCCGTACTCTGGCAGCTGCAAGTGGCTGGAATGAGCTAGTGGTCATCACAACGTTTCGTCAGGGATTGACACCTCCACTGTGACTGCATCTCGCTGCATATGATGACACCATCAGTCTGGAGAAGTTCATTCAACTCACCATTCATGTGTCCCATCATATGCAAAGGTGTCTGACAGAGGTGGGGGACATGAGTCACATGACTTGACTAAATTAACCCTCTGGGGTCTGAAGTGTTTTCTGGGCCCTGGAGGTGTTCTGATATGCTCTGACATTTGTGGTTATTTCTGTTACTTGTGACATTTTCATGGCTAAAGTCTAATTACACTGTATTCAGCACAAACTCTGCTACAATAATATATCAGCAGCATGTGTGTAAAAGTTTGTAGTTTTGAGATAATGACATTTATGCGTGGTTTGTGAAAATACAAAAATAAATTCTCACTGAAATAAGGTCATGAAACCCATACTGATTATTTCTTCACAAGACTTTTGAAAATTGTATGACGTAGCCTAGAATATTTGCTCTAAAACTATGTGAAAATCACCCTGACTGCTCATTCAGATAAGACAATATATTGATTTAAAAATTTTACGACGTGTTTTGTGTTACAAAGCTTTAGCGGGAGCTCATTAATATGTAAGCTTTTCACACCTGAGAAAGACAAAGACCCTCCCCTAACGGCCCTATTAGGAGCTATCAGGCCCTATCATTCTGAGCAACCTTACACAAAGAATGAGGAGATTTAAAAAAGAATGGATTTTAGATTGTTTGGATTTATTTACAACACAACATAATCCAAAGATACACAACAAATGACAAAAAAACACTCATTGAAAACAATGATCCAAAGACAGAGACCTTTGTGCCATTCCTAAAAACATTGTACATACCTTTCATTTCCAAGGTGTTTGATTTTCACTTTACCATGTTCATGTACAGAGACTCATGTGAATGTTTAAGTCAGCAGGACTCAGTGGCATCTGGGCCCTGGAAAAAAAAAAAAATGAACATACTGATATCAAGAGAAAGGCCTGCACGATTTTGGGAATAAATTTGAGATTTCTCTGGTTAAAATTGCTTTTTAAAATTCATAGAACACACACACACACATACAAATGTTTCCAACAATATATAATATAATGAACACCAGGTTTGTTGTGCCTTGTAGGCATAGGCTATGCGCAGTGCTGCATAAAGTAAAATAATAATAACAATAACCTATAGCAGCCTATAAATCTTCCAAAAGATTTCAGTAACAACTAAGCTGGAGAAAAATATATTGATTATCATGTTACTTCAAATGTTTCCATTCGTTATGATGATATGAAATGAGATAATAGTAAAAACATGAAGCCGTTTGGTGCGTTTTGCTTGTCAAACGCGATCGCGATCCAAAATATGATACATTCAAACGCGATCGCGCTCAAATATAAAACATTATGGTTACCATATACATATCTACGTTTGAGGAGATAACCACAAACACAGTAACAGTAAACACGGGTCTAAATATTATAATATTCACCATATATCTAGCAACAGTTCAACTGCAATGTGAAATTTATGCAACAATAACACACTAATATGTAAGAATTTCTTACCTTACATCTTTCTTGTCTTCAAATCGCGTTCTTCTTCTTCTGAGGTAGCCTAAATCCAATGTAAGCTTACGGCGCGTCTTTCAAACTCGACGAAAAGCAGAGACTTGTGAAGTGTTTTAGTGTTTTGTTTTTGAGGTAATGAGCGCGTTCGCGTTCCATGTGGAGATTTGCATGTCAATCTCTTTTGCGCGAGTGGGCGTGGTCGAATTAAAAATAATTAGGAAGCGTTTGAGAAGCTGGACATCTTGTTGGTTTTATACAAATTACTTGAACAGAGAATATTTGTTTTCAGTTTGAATCCGATCATTTAAAAGTACACACTTAAACGTTTATAAAGGTATATGGCTCATAAATGTGTGACAAGTATTGTATTGTAAGTGGACACATACAAAAGTAGAAATATCACAGATTATTTTTTTATATTTCGTTTTTCTGTATGACCATAAATGACGGAGTAATTTAAGTTTATAGTGCTACAATGTGAAGAAAATCCAGCAAAACGTGCCGGCGTGTTTGCCGACCTCAGAGGGTTAAGAAATTGACTTGACTTTGATTTTAGACCCAATGACTCAAGACTTGACTTGACTTGAACTGTATGACTCAAGAATAACTTTATAACAACTAAATTATTTTTGGTATAAATCATTGCAATGAAATTGATGAAAAAAAAAGTAAGCTATGGAACCACCATAGTGATCAGATCTGCGAGACTGCGTGACGCTGCACATTGTGCTGAGCGCGTAAAATACAGAGGGTAGAAGAAAATATCCCTAGATCATTACTTTTGGATATAAACACTTTGAAATTGACCATATTAAAAAAATTGGATTAGCTGTATGCATAATAATTGTTAAGGGAAATCGGACACATTATCAGTTTCTATATTTCAAATCATGTAAAATGATTGTTAAGCTGCATAAATTAGGTCAGCCTGAACTGGGAAAACTTGATACATCTTGAAAACTTGAACTACTTGATACATCTTAAGAAGAATAACATCTACACTAATATTAGTCTCTCTGTTTATCCCAAGGTTACCATAGTCTGCCGGATCTGGGCCAGATCCAGATCAGATAAAGGACCTGTGCATAGACAGAGCAGAGATTGTGTCAACTAGGCTTTCCCCTGTGAAGTCGTGTGACTGGATCGATTGCTCTTGTCTGCCTCGTTTGCTGCTACTGCTGTTGCGTTTATGTTTCGTATATCTTTCTGTTTTGAATCATTATTTACTATCATTCCTTGTTGTTTATACTGCTAAATATAGCTTACTCAACATCACACATTAACCCGACATCGCTAGCTTCAATCTAAATCGATATTGCTAGCACAACACGCTAGTAATTCGCTAGCCTGTTAGCGTGCCATCCGTGCGCTCTTTATTTGGTCATGAATGTCAAGATGGCGCCATTGTGTGTGGCTGGCCGTCTGTCACTGTCATTGCTGTGTGTGTTTTTGCTGTTTGTTTTGGCTCATGGTTTCACTCCACCTGCCAAACTGTTTTAGACACTGTGGCTCCATTAAAATCCAGGCAGCCTAAAACTAAATCTGAGCCCTGGCTAAATGTCATGACTCATGCTGCCAGACGTGAGTGCTGTAGAGCTGAGCGCAAGTGGAAGAAGGACAAACTGCAGGTGTCTCTTCAAATGTTAAGGGATTGCTGGCGTCATTACCAGGAAACTGTGAAAGATGCTAAAAGAAAACATTTCTCAGATATTATTCTGGCAAATTGTCACAAGCCTCGTGTTTTGTTTAACACCATTGACTCACTTTTAAATGCCCCGCAGAATGCTTGTATGGAGGCATCCCCTGCTATGTGTGAAAATTTCCATTGCTTTTTTATTGATAAGGTCACTTCTATTAGATCTCAAATTGCACCTTCAGCTTCAGACCCTACAATCTCTGTCCCCTGCTCGGCTGTCTTTGATCATTTTGAGCCAGTAACTTTTTCTTTTTTTAGAGGAGGTTGTTCGTCACTTGAAGTCCTCGGGTTCTCCAAATGTTGCTGTCCCCCCTCGACTATTTAAGGTGGTTTTCCCCACTGTAGGACCATCTGTTGGTGCAGTTATAAATAGTAGTCTGACCTCTGGTGTGGTCCCTGAAATTGTAAAACATGCAGTAGTTCAACCTCTGATTAAAAAACCTGCTCTAGATCCGTCAGTTCTTGCTAATTTCAGGCCTATTTCCAAATTGCCTTTCCTTTCAAAAATCCTGGAGAAGATTGTGCACAGTCAATTATTGGCCTTTTTGGAAGAACGTAATATACTAGAGGTTTTCCAGTCCGGCTTTAAAACCTTGCACAGCAACGAAACCGCTCTTTTAAGAGTTTTTAATTATATCTTTTTAGCGACTGACTCTGGTGACTGTGTTATCCTTGTGCTTTTAGATCTAACTGCTGCATTTGACACAGTGGATCATGAAATATTGATTTCATGTTTAAGGCAGTGGGTGGGCATCAGTGGCATAGCACTGGAGTGGTTTAGGTCATACTTAGCGGATCAAACTTTTTGTGTTAGCGTAGGTGACTCTGTATCCTCCTCTGCTCCTCTCTTGTGTGGGGTCCCACAGGGCTCAGTCCTCGGCCCTCTACTTTTCTCTCTGTATTTGCTTCCACTTGGTTCCATACTTAGAAAATACGGCATTTCATTCCACTGTTATGCAGATGACAGTCAGATTATGTACCTCTTAAAAAGAAAAATGATAACTCTGTTGGACAACTACTCAATTGTCTCGACGACATAAAGGCCTGGATGGCTCTGAACTTTTTAAATTTTAATGATAAAAAAACAGAAGTGATGGTTTTTGGAGGCACCACTGGGACCCCGCCTGTAGATCTGGGCTCCTTGGCACCCTATATTAAACCTAGCATTACAAACCTAGGAGTTAAAGTGGACCCTGAGCTTAAATTTGACAGTCAGATCAAAGCTGTTGTCAAATCAAGCTTCTTTCATTTGAGGCAGCTTGTCAAAATAAAGCCAATTCTGTCAAGACAACATTTTGAAAATGTAATCCACTCCTTTGTAACTACACGGCTGGACTACTGTAATACACTATATGTGGGGGTTAGTGGGTCCTCCATCACCCGTCTCCAGATGATACAAAATGCAGCAGCACGTCTTTTAACGGGCACACGTAAACATGAGCACATTTCCCCTATTTTAGCTTCATTACACTGGCTGCCTATTCAATTTAGGTTCCATTTTAAAATTCTGTCATTTGCTTTTAAATCACTAAATGTTCTTGCCCCGCCATACCTATCTGAGCTTCTACACTCTTATAAAACCCGTCCGCGCTCTCAGGTCAGATGATCAGCTGCTCCTGACTGTGCCTAAAACTAAGCGTAAGCTCAGAGGGGACCATGCCTTTGCTGTGTCTGCCCCTAAATTGTGGAATGATCTGCCTTTGCATGTTAAGCAGGCCTCTTCTTTATCTGTTTTTAAAACCCTTCTTAAAACCCATCTTTTCTCTTTGGCTTTTGACACCTAGTAAGATGTCGACTTCATTTACTTGATTTAATTTGTTACTTTGAATGTTTTTATTGTGTGAGAGTACAAGGGCTTTAGATACTGCTTTGGATGCGACTAGCTTAGTGAACTCTGTACATTGTTCGGTTCCGGCTGAAGTAGAGCCTGTGCAGCAGGGCAATTGGGTGACGGTAAGGCACTGTAGTCGTTCAACTCTTCCGTTCCAATTACCATAACAAATAGATTCTCCCCACTCAGTGAAACACCCACTGTGAATCCTGTTGAATGTGCCCTAGTTCTTGGCGATTCTATTACATGGAACATGAAAATAGAGACACCAGCTGCCATAGTCACATGTTTGCCGGCAGCCAGAGAGCCTGACATCAAAGCAAATTTAAAAGTGCTGGCTAATGCTAATCGTAAATTCTCTAAGATTATTATTCACGTCGGCACTAATGATGTTCGACTCCGCCAGTCGGAGATCACCAAAATTAACGTTAAAAGGGACCTATTATGCCCATTTTCACAAGATGTAAAATAAGTCTCTGATGTCCCCAGAGTGTGTATGTGAAGTTTTAGCTCAAAATACCCAACAGATAATTTTTTACAGCATGTTTAAATTGTCACTTTTTGGTGCTCAGAAAAACGCGCTGTTTTAGTGTGTGCCCTTTAAATGCAAATAAGCTGCTGCTGCACGGCACAGAGGCGGAGCTTCATGAGCTCGCGCTCAGTCTCTCAGGACAATTTCATCTCACGGAATGATGATAATATCAGAAACTCTCAGTAACGGTGTTCATTTCGACCCGGAGTCGGACAATAATGCCTACAGCAGGGGTGGGGAACCTTTTTCCTATCAAGGGCCATTTACAATTTTTTAACATTCTTTAAGGGCCATTGGTGTTTCTAGGTTTTAAAAACATCGGGGGCTGAGCCCGAAACATCAGGGGTTGGGGGTGGGTAACAAGATAATATGATTCGATACAGAGAATAATGTATATTTTAGGCCTATATGCAGGGGGGCAGACTGGTTAAAAAATTCAGTCCTGGCACTGTAGCCACACCAGCCCATATTACCACACAGACACACACATTCAAATGTGAGGTAGTTAGTTCATGATCCCCGAGAAAATTTTGATTTCTCTGACCTACATATGTGCATTTTAAGGTGTTTGAAGGCCAACATTTTTTGATAACAATAGCTTTAAAAGCATGTCAGTGGGCAGTGGCATAAATTATTTGTCAAGATAACAGATTCTTAAACATGAGAATGAGGATAAATGTTGAAATGAATGATCCACACTACAAAATGGAAATGCAAAATGCTTCTGCTTATTGTTGACAATACACAATCACATATACCAAACAGGAATGGCCTTAAATGAGAAATCTTTCAAGGATTATTTTGCATAGATGTAAACTTTTTAGCATTAAAGATTGGTTTCAGCAACTTGTTTCTTTCTTGAGTTAATCAATGTTTTTGGCACTATTAAATCAGTTAAATTAAATTTCAATTGTTCACTCATAAAGACAGTCACTTGTCACCACCTACTGGCTTAATGATGCAAGTTGCGCAAACACAGACAAGCGGAGTGATACAAACTGTGAAAAGGCTGATGCTGGTGAAATATTCGAACACATTCGACTCGAGGACTTATATATATATATATAGGCTACATATCAGAGTTAAATACGGCATACGACATAACTCCAGCAGGGCAGCTATAGCTGTCTCTTCGATTCTTTGTTGTCGGTCACTAGCGACAATACTCATTAGGGCTGTCAAAATTGCTCAAAAATGACCTTCTAATATTCCCTCTAAAAAAAACCCACATAACTTATATTCGAACTATTCGAACATCTGGTTGCGCATTTTGTCAATGACGCGCATTACGTCAATAACAGGACAAATTAATACAAAGAGACATAACTACTTGTATAGGTAGTTTATTTAAGTTTAAACATATTTGACAACGTATTACCAACACGAAAACAAGTAAATCAACTAATGGCCAAGACCGCAGACCTCACTCACTCTCGCTCGCTCACTCGCAGCACTCTTTCTCTCTCTCGCCCTCACCCTCATGCTGCGTTCACACCAAACGCGAATAGAGCGTCTGGCGCGAGTGTAACGACGCGTTTACGCGCGTCTGGAGGACTTGCGGCGCGAATGAGGCATCACGCGCTCTGTGCATAACAGTTTAAATGAACAACAACAATAAGCAAATGTTGAGTGCTGATCAAGAGTTTTGTGCAAGCAATTTAAGGTCGCGACTCTTATATAGCAGGCTTCATTCAGTGATTGAAACAAATAGTATTAACATTAATTGAAGTTTTACAGTAGGCTATATAGAACCGACATTGAATGCTCCGAGCGAGCTGTGCTGTGGTAAACATGGAACTTTTCCTTGACATGAAACTGTAAATAATCAAACCAGTGGAAGCCTGCAGTGCATGAAACTGCTGTATCTAACCTACCTTATTCATGCAATATCTATTCAGTCAGTACAGTAGCCTACACTTCAGTAATGTTTCTTTTTAACGTTAAATAAAATAACCCCTCAGGCAGCGCGCCCACTCGCAAAGACAGCCGTGCCTCTGCTACCGCGGGCGTTTTTCCACAATCGAATATTAATTTTCACCTTCGAAATTCTGTTTTTAAAACTATTCGAATATATATTCGAATTTAGAATATTCGTTGACAGCCCTATGGGAGTTGTAGTGTCGTAGTGTCACACTTATTTCAGATGCCTTTTGAAAAGACTACAATTATTCAACCCGCCAAAGTGGCTAGTTGGAGTGACTGTGTTACCCGCCACGAGCAAAATCCACCCGCATTTGGCGGGTTGGCGGGTGTTAATGTCAAGCCCTGATTGTAATAATGTTAATCAAGCAGACTAAATCACACGACTGTGCAGCAATATTTAAGCTCATTATACAAAAGAAATAATACAGATCTAGACAAATTGGGTTGTTTATAGTTAAAAGATTTTTTTTAGTCGGCCACACATTCTACTTGCTGCCTGTCGGCCACTCATTCCACTTGCTGTCGGCCACTTTTAGTCGGCCACTCATTTCACTTTAATACGCAAATGACAAAACGAAAGTAAAAGCAGCAGCCCCTCGTGGACGACTACCACACACACGCAACACGCAACACGCAACGCACACACGCACGCAAAACACACACACACAGTCGTGTGATTTAGTCTGCACACACACACACACACACACACACACACAGTAAAGTCCATGCATGGTCCTCCGCTGTCTTCGTTCCGATCCTTTTATGCGACCCGAAGCTGATCAGTGAGAAACTTGAAACCGGTACGGCGCGCGCGCCTCCGAAGCTCATCCGTGAGAAACTTGAAACCGATGCGGCGCGCAGGTGACTCATTAACTCTCGCGCTACTGGCCTCGCCCTGCTCTCACGGCTCGTGGACTCGTGCTGCTTGCCACTTTGCCTATTTTGTGTTTTATATCACAGGAAAAGTAATTGCTGAGATTTTTGTTTCTGTAGTTTTTTTCTTTTTTTTTTTGTTCTTTTTTTTGGGGAGGAATTGACTCGCGGGCCGCATCAAACTGTTTTGCGGGCCGGTTATGGCCCGGGGGCCGGACGTTCCCCACCCCTGGCCTACAGAGTCAGAGTGCTGTATGGAGATGGAACAGGTATTGTTTAGTTTAATTACGGTTATAACGTATTTGTCATCTGCTTGTATGTATCCACTATTAATAGCCTACAAGTCTGCTGTTTCGGACCAGGTCCGAATGATGATCAAAAATATACTGATGAGTTTAATAAAGTTTATTGTACATCACACAAAAGATGAAGCGTCAGTTTTACTCCAGAAAATCATCGTAAGAGCTGAGTAAACACAGTATAAGAAGTGCGTAAGTACATAAATGAATTTCGGTAGAGTTGAGGGAGCATTTTCTTTGAAAACAAAATAATTCCACCTCGTCTTCAGCGGCTGCCTCAGATTTCGGGAGTAAATAGAGAGAGCTATGTGGATTAATACATCCAGCCACACAACACCTACAACACTTGGGAAACATTCTCGTCAGTACAACTCACTGTGAACTCGATCAGGGCGGGTCTATGTTAAAACAGCAGTGTCTGTCAACACTCGTGGGTGGGGCCTGTGTCTTTAGTGACGTCACTAAAGCTGCATTCTGAAAACAGGTCGTTGGGAGACCCTGCTGATGATTTATGGGGATTAATAAAAAAGGACTGAGTGGATTTTTATCACTATTGGGTGGTTGTGTACACACACTGCCAACACACATTTATGTCCAAACAGCATGCAAAAGTGAATTTTGCATAATAGGTCCCCTTTAAAGAGGTGTGTGAACTCGTAAGTACGATGTCAGGCACCTTAATTTGCTCTGGCCCCCTTCCTGTTCGCAGGAGTGATGAGATACTTAGTAGATTGTCGTCACTCAATGACTGGCTGTCTAAGTGGTGTCCGCAAAATAATATAGAATTCATAGACAATTGGAAAAGTTTTTGGGGCAGACCTGACCTGTTGAAAAGAGATGGTATTCATCCCTCCTGGGATGGTGCAGCTCTTCTCTCTAGTAATATGGGACATAGTGTTAGAGCTCAAACATAAATTGGGGCTCAGGTCAGGAAGAAGACAGACTGGCTAAACTGACCATCTGCCAGCTGTCTCACGTCACCAAGGTCAGATAAATCCCATCACATAGAGACTCTTTCACCTAGATATCATCATATAGAGACTGTGTCTGTTCCCTGAATTAGGACATAAAAAAAACTTCCAAACCCATCTAAAGGTAAAGATTTAATTGATGTTCAACAAATAAAAAAACAAATATAATACAAATGAACAAATGATAAAGCTTGGGTTGCTGAATATTCGATCCCTTACTTCAAAAGCACTTATTGTTAATGATATGATTACAGACTATAACCTAGATGTGCTGTGTTTGACAGAAACCTGGCTAAAACTGAACGATTACATGACTTTAAATGAGTCCACCCCCCAAGATTACAGTTATAAACATGAACCTCGTCTGAAAGGCAAAGGGGGCGATGTTGCTGTAATTTATGGTAATATTTTCAAAATTACTAATAAGTCTAGTTTCAAAAATAATTATTTTGAAGTGTTGTTGTGTAATGCAACAATACATAGTGTAAATGATAAACCACATAATTAGATTTGTACTGGCTACTGTATACAGGCTACCAGGGCAATATACAGACTTTATCAAAGAATTTGCTGACTTTCTATCAGAGTTAGTACTGGCTGCAGATAAAGTCCTAATTGTTGGTGATTTTAACCCTCCTATTACCTTTGGGGTCAATTTGACCCCATTCAGTGTTTAACGTCTCAAAATACATACTTTAAAAAAATTTTTTTGCTTCATATTTAAAGACTTTTCCTAATTTAATGGGGACAACTGGGTAAACATAAAATTAACATGATGATAGGTTTTCAATGTTCTGTACGTACTTTTGTAGCATCGGTGTTCTTTGGGGTCAATTTGACCCCAGGCTCATTTTGCTGTATAAAACATATAAGAAATATCATTTTTTTTGTTGTTCACACATTGGTGATTAGGCACAAATCCCACATTTATTCTGGATGATATTGAGGTCATTATAAGTTGAGATTTTATGATCTTCAAAAACCTTCCCTCTGCTTTAGGGCCCTAACCTGACATTACCATATAGGCCTACTTGAAGTATTGCGAGAACCACTGATAGTTCACACGATATAGTGGAGGGGGGAATCATAATTCTCACAAGAAATTAGATATTTCCAGTGCCAATTATATATTTCCAGGGAAGGGAAAACATAATTCTTGCAAGAACTTTGATATTTTGTTCCGTGGGGGAGGGGAAAACATAATATAAGGGAGGAGCAAATGTATGAAAGCTTCCACAGAAGCCTTATAAACCACTTCTCTTTGTGCTTTGTGAGCTCTCTCTTTATGCTCTTTCTCAATTGAAAATTACCTCTTAGCAAAGTTTTTTGGGTTTTTTTTGGGGTTCTATACGGACCTGTTCGCCAGCAAGACACCAGTCGACCCGCCCGCAATGCAGGACGACGCCATACCAGCCATCCCGTCAGTGTTGACCAGTGAGGTCAGGCATGCGATCCAGAACATCCAGAAAGACCGGCGCCAGGGCTGGACGGAATCGAGGCCGAGCTGCTCAAAGAGGGTGGACCGATGCTGTGGGCAGCATTGGCCAGCCGTTTCAGCCACTACATGGCGCAGAGAAGAACACCAGATCAATGGAAGACGGCCAAGACAGTGCTGTTGTACAAGAAGGGTGACCGCGAACAGCTGAGGAATTATCGGCCAATCTGGCTCCTGCCGACCGTGTACAAGGTCTTCACCAAGGTGCTGTACAACCGACTAGCCAGGCAGTTGGACGAACAACAGCCACCCGAACAGGCCAGCTTCCGGTCTGGCTACAGCACAATGGACCACATCCACGTGCTGAACCAACTGCTCGAATGCTGCCGGAAGTACAAGATGCCCTTGGTACTGGCCTTCATAGACTACGAGAAAGCCTTCGACAGCATAGAGATCAATGCCGTACTGCTCGCCCTACAACAACTGGGCATCTCCTACGAGTACGTGGACCTTTTGCGGGAGCTGAACAGCGGATGCGCCACCAACATCACCTTGTTAGACCGGACACTTCCCACTTGAATGACAGGGTACAGCTGTACAGCTGTAGCCAAATTTGAAATTTTTGCTGCTTCAGTTGTTATGATGTTGATTCACATTTTTCTAGATTATTGTGCAGAGTGATCAGTGGCATTTTACATAATTTCAAAAAACTTTATCACAAAACCCCAAATTTCACTGTTTTTGTCCTTGGCACCAAATTACCAGCTAACATCATTTTACTAATCATATCATCAGCACATGATTGCTATAAGGAAGGAAGAAGTGCTTCCAATCATTGTGTTCTTCTGTTAGCAATGGTTTCCTCCAAAGAAAGATGGAGGATCATCTTTGCATCAAAATGGCCTCCATTTACCAGATGTAAGAACAATGGGTCGTACATTAATATTAATATTAGCTCAAATGATCTATAGGGAATTTTAATAATTAATCATGAATATGATTAATATTTTGTATGTTACAGTTACATTAATTTATCGCAGCTGAACTAGATTGATATATGAACGATTACCATAACGGGTTATGGTTCGTCATTAATACATCAATTGTTCTTATTTCAGCTCGAAGTTATGGGATAACTTTAATGGAATTAATTTAGTTATCAAACAATCTGTTTGTCCAGCGAACAGATTGTACGTAAGATTAAATTAACTCTCAAGGAAAATTATCCTTCTTACAAACACGAGAAAGAGTATCTTTTCCAGGCCTTGAAAAGACACTCTCGGTGTTTGTAGACTAAAATTAGGTTACTTAAATCGTAGCCTACCAAGGTAAAGCATATAGCTAAGATCGAACATTTCAGGGACTAAGTAACATGGGCAATTAAAACAGAGTCAGTCAAGGACATATGGAATTTAATAATTAGACTAATACTACATCGAAACTACGAGTATACACAGAGTAAATACATATTTACAACAGAAACATACGGATGAAAACATTACAAGACCAAACGGATAACAGATGAGATAGGGAGAGGATGAAAGGGAGAAAGTGAAACTAAAGTTCAGGATGAGAGAGATCACCGAGATGCTCTCTCTCATCGCAAAAACACAGGTAACCTTTTGAGAGACAGCAAGGAATCAAATCACATTAAAAGTTCAATAAACTTATCTTGCAAAATGGTTCTCTTTGTTGCTGAAGAACGCAGAGTTCATGCGTGTGTCCTAAGACCATCGTGCGTGTGTTTCTTTAAGAAAGCCGGGCTCGCGCTCTTGTGTCTTCTGGTGAGCGCGGTAGCGGGGTTTTCGAAAGAGTCTTTCTTTCTGAGTTGAAGTTGTCTGCTGCGTTTGCTTCATGGAGTCCGAAGACGAAAATAAAGAACATACTTAAAGAAAATTGAAAACGCTCCCAAAGGGAGCCATAAGGTCTTCTCGCTGACGAGGCGGGTTCGTGAAAGTGCAGGAACAAAAACAAGACGAAAGGAAATACAGAACAGAACTGAACGGAACGCGGAGTGTAACCGCTTTTCTAGGGCACAGGAATTTCACTCCTCCCTGGGGCTTGAGCCAATTGGAATGCGAAATTCCAGGCGGGAGAAAAGTTCTTTGTCTCACTATGAGTTTGATTTGCATGTTTTATGGCAGTCTTAGGATCATGCCATTTCTACGTTAAACAATTATAACTGCAGTAAAATGCATTTTATCATAATTTGGTATCCATATCTTTCCTACGGGTATATGGAGGTTTAATTCAAGACCAAATTTGGTATGTTTAAAAGCTACGGCCTAGAAGTACCTTCTTACTCTGTAAGATAAGTATTAAAAGTTCGATTAACTGGGAATAAGACTAACCTAAAATGTGATGTGCATTTACAAGTGGGAATGAAAATTAGACTTTTTAAAAAGATCCACATGGCATATCTATGATTGAAAAAGGGTGCACATCTGAGACATTATTCCTTTACGGTTTACAAGAATACAAAAACCCATCACAGAGAAGAACAATCATGAAAAAGAGAAATTACATTCAGGCTTACATATTTCTTCAATGGTTATACATATAAAATATCTAGGATGAACACCTAATTCTGCTCTTCTGGCTAACATTCCGTTAGGTAATAAAACACAGTTCCACACAGGGGGGAAGGGATTGCCAGAGAATGTTAGTGAACCCTCTCTAACTAAAACACTATTGATTAAAGAATACATTTCAAAACCACACCTCTAGAAAATCATAATTATATGGTCAAACGAATTAATAAAACATGCGTACAGGAAGATCAAACCCAAATCTGAGTTACATACATTAAAACTATATTTCTATAGGAGGATGTTTGTGTGTGTGTGTGTGTGTGTGTAGAAAGTTTCAAGTTTCGTTATCTCTCTGTGGTCCAGAGAGGGGAAAAGGGGGGGTTTGGAATGTAGAACTTTGCAAAGTGAAGAGAATGTATGGACTTTTATTATTCTCCAAGGTGCAATTTAGATCGTAAAAGTCAAGTTGTTCCAGTCTTTATGGAGCCTGGCGTATGATTTGTAATTTCGAAGTCAGGAGGTTACAAGCTCTGATAAGCTTAGCAAAGAACGTTTTGGGCAGGAATGTGCTTAGAAAACACAGAGAGTCCGAATTTGTTAATTCAAACCAACGACGAATGATTCGATAGCCAATGTTGTTACATTCCCCCTTTTCGTCCGGTGAAGTCCGTGTGGACATCGTCGGACGACAATCATCACAATGGTCACATGGCAGGTGAATCATGACAGTCGTGTAGCAGGTGGATCATGACGGTAGGAAGGCAGGTGGTGCTTGGAGCTGAGGATTCAGCTCGATGAGGTTCGGCGTGGTCTCTGACTTGACGCCCCCCTTTCTGGGGATTCCGTCTGAAACCTGCAAAGGTGCACAGCTTTCGTGCACTTGGCTGCATCGCATCTCGTTGAGTCTTCTGTACAGGATGGAGACCAACCTAGTGTTAGGGTGTGGCTGATTACCTGCAAAGGTGCACAGCCCAATGTCGGCGGCGTTCCAGCCTCGGACCGCAGATGAAGTGTTCAGAACGGGCCGTCGAGCCGGTGCTCGGAGGGCTTTGTTGGCAGGAGCAATGTCCATGAGTTGGGACCCCCTTTTCTCACTACGGAGTTCCAGTCCTGGATTCACGGTGACGTTTAAGTTTTTGGAGGATGGTAGTTTCAGTGCTGTCTGGTACTCTTTGCTGGGAAGCTGGTACCATGTCAGGCCATCAGGGTGTAGGATGACACCTTTCAGTACTTGAAGTCCCATTTTCTGGTTGAGCATGTTGACACGGCTGGTTGTGTCATGCTGGTCGTGAGTGACAGTGGCGGTGTGCACAGGTGCGTTAGCAGACCACCTTTCACCTACAATCTCTGCTTGCGTCTCTGTCACTTGTGTGTGAGGCTTAGCTTCGGCAGGGCAGAGATAATGAATGTCTTTGGTTATAGTGCACAGGTGCAGGTTTGGAGCTGAGTACGGTTGTGTGTCGCCATCGTGGTAGGCCACCACGTCTGGAGGGCTTATCTTGATGTGGGTGTTGTTTTCCCAAAACCTGACCTTGCAAATGTCTGTAAGTCTGTAGACTTGGCTTGACTCGATGATAGGCGGATTTAGGAGAAGGCCCACTTCTCTCTGCTCGGGATCGACGCAGAGTGAGATGGTGCTACCCAGAGAGTAGGCCAGGTGTTTTTGTAGAAAGTCAGCTGGCATGTTGATGGCGGAAGCCAGCACAGTTAGCATCAGGCTTAGTATCAGGTATGGTGGGATTACACCTGTGGCTATGCTGTCATTGGAGGAGCTAACCTCCCACAGCATGTCTGTCGTTGGCACTGTAACCAGCTGAGTCTGGACAAAGTCACTCTGTAAGACAGTAAACTGCGGCTTCATGGAGTTTGCGGTCTGGTTCGCTGCATTTACACTGGACACACCAATGTTAAACAGAGTTCTGGCAGCAGCTCCGGTTCTGAGCAATGCTCCCAGGAACTGGCTGGAGTGGTGGTTGGTGCTTAGGAGTCCCGATTGTGCAACAGTCACTTTCTCAAGTTGGTTGAACATGTGTTCGACCTTGGCCTCGGCGTGAGAGAGGGAGTCCTCTGTCCGTCGGACACTTGTCCAGATGTATTGGGCTACGGAGCTGGGGTGGTGTGCTCTGTAGACCGGGCGGGGCTGGATGAGTCGAACATGCACTTGCTGGGGGTAGGTCCTGCCGTCAGTGATCTGGGGTCTCGGTCGTTCTCTCGGTGGCAGCTGTCCTCTGGTTGGCAAACAGTACAGCATGGCGAACCACAGCAGCAACCTGGCACAGACAACAGGGAGAGAGAGAGAGAAAGGGGAGGAAGAAGCCAGCAAGGGTTGTCTTTGATTGGACAGGGCAGTCTTTTTACTTTGTGGGCGGCGACTGGGTTTAGTTCGCCTTGGCCCATGTTTTGCCACATCTTGCTGTCGGCTTGTCGCTTGCTTCAGTGTCTCGTCAGTGTCTCTGGTGTTGCGTTGTGCAGCACATGATGCGTTATAGATGAACATTAGCAGTTTATCCCCCTTTGTGCGTCGTGGCAGTACAAGCCTTGGCATTGTGATGTCAATCGGTGCACAACTCATAATGTTGTTCTGTACGCGCAGCATGTGCGTTGTGTTATGCAGTGGTCTGAGGCACTGGTTGTCAGTGAGGTCAGACGGCATGCAAGGGTGGTTGTAGGGTTTTGAGAGGTGGGCATTTAAAGTCTTTATGTGGATGTCAGAAGCCCGCATGTCAGTTATGGTTGTCTTTGCAAACAGCGGAGCCAGCGTAAGCGGCTCTGAGGTAGGCAGTTGAGCATGTAAAGTTCTTATGCTGTGTGTAAGCTTTTCAACCTCTAGGGTGGGTGGGTGGGTTGAAAGTGACCACAGCTTGTTGTTTAATGCACCAGGCTTGGCACTGGCTTGAATGAGGTCATGTCGCTGCAGGTCAGTCATGACATTGAGGCAGCAAGTGTCAAAGTCTTTGGTGGGCTGTAAGGTGTAGGGTAGCGGATTCGAACCTTCAGTTGGTGCTGAGTCTGTGTCTTGCTGGCTGGCTGTGGGAGTTCCCATGAACTCTGTGACCTTTGTGACCCGACCGTCTGACTGTGACTGGAGGGGGCAAAGTTCTCGTACTTGAGCCCAGACTTTGAGCTGTTTCAAGTCCAGTAACGGTTCAAAACGATCTAGAAGGTCTCTGCCGATGAGGAACGGAAAAGTGTCCATTTTTGAGATGAACACGGGATGGACTAGACTCAAAGGACCAATCGTCAGGTGAATGTGGGCTACCTGTTCGAGCCGGATGTCATGTTGACTGTATGACTGTATGTTCAGTTCACAAGTTTGAGGTGTAAGAGTTCGGTCTTGTCTCTTAGCTTTAAATTGGAGTCTTTGGAACAGATGATTTGAGATCACCGTAATGTCCGATCCTGTGTCTATCAGGGCTTCCATGCTCACTTCCTCTTCCAACGTGATGTTCAGGTAGAGTTTTTGGGCCACCCCCTTTTTGATTAGGTTGCCCAGGAATGTTGGCATGGCAGGTGTGACGGTCGTTGGGTGGTTAGGACCGGTCTCGTGTAGCTTGCTGTGGAGGCAGTTAGACAGAACAGCGTTTTCTGGTACCTTGGTATTTTGGTACCTGGTGTGAGGAGGTGTGCTGTTTCGTTCATGGTGTGCAGCTGTCAGCTGTGAAGCTTGTGTGATGCTGTCACGTTGTGATGTGACAGTTAGCTCTGTGGTCTGTGGATGATGAGCAGTGTTCGAGGTGCTTGGCTCAGTCAGATGGCGGACAGACGGTTTGGTTTCAGTTCTTATGCTTAGGCATAAGATGTCTGGCTCGTCCTTCTTGTCTTTCTTGCAACGTTTCTGGTGAAGAAGCTCTTTCAGCACCTTTAGGATCTCTGCTGTCTCAGACGTGGATGCACTGTGGTTATCTGATGTGAGCTCAGGCTTGAGCTTACCAGTGTCGTGTCGAGAGTGGTTCCACTCTCTGTCGGGGCTTGTTGTCCTGGGCGGTGGAGATCGGCTCTTCTTGGGTCGCCGGCCGGTTTCCCGGAATCTTTTAGAGCGCTCGCTCTGGTGCTTTGGACGAGCACCACTGCGATTGTGTTGCCCTCTGCTGGTTTGGAACGGTCGTGACTCTCTGTAAAAATGTCTGTGACTGTGGTGTTGTGGGACACCCTCTAAAGTCAGTTTTGAACAGTGTCCAGAGACAGAATAGATTGTGGGGTTTTTTACAGTCTTTTCAGAAATAGTCTTTTGCTTGGTGTAAGCTTTATGGGCTAAGTCACGCAGCTGTTGGGTAGACATGGCCCGTGCATCGGCCAAAACCCCAATATGATGGGATAAGGTTGGATGGAGATTCCGCATGAAAAGAGTTCTAAATGTAACATCCTGTTCCATCCCTGGCTCATTCCGTGCTCCGAAGAAGACTTGTCGGAGTCGGTTGTAGTAGGTCTGGGGGTGTTCACGCCGACCTTGTTTGAGGTCTACAGCAGCGATGAAACCTTGATCGGAGTCTGGATCAGAGAATTCACTGATCAAAGCTTGCCGTAATTGTTGGAAGTCCGTTTTGACAGCCTGTGGTTGACGGTCTAGAAAACTACGAACATCACTACTAGCCGTTATTCTTAACAAATACAATTTGTCCCAAGCCGTCATGTTGGCGACAGTTTGCACGTGAAAGTCAATGTCTCTTAAATAAGCATGAATGTCATAATGTCCTGCAGAATCTGGATCGAACATAGGAATGTTTCGAGCTAGCTTGTCAAATTCTCGGGGGGTCGTGCCGTGGTTAGTGGCATGGGTTTTCTGAAAGGGTCCTCCCCCTTTTGCTGTTGACAGATGGTCTTGGAAGCTGGCTGGTGATGTCTTGAGCGGTGGGCTTACATCTCCCTTTTCAGCTCTGGGTTCTTGGCTGAAAGGTGCGGACCAGCTGGTCAGGGGAAACTCTGTGATGTGCGTTTCTCCGTTCCAGCCACTCTGCAGTCTGTAAGAAGGTTTCAGTTCTGCATGAACAGTGTCAAGTTCATCTTGGAGCTCGACTCTCTGCAGAGTAAGCTCGCTGATTTTAGCTCGGGCCGTTTGCAAATGTTTTTCGCAGGCCCTGGCTTTTGCTTCTGCTTCTTTTAGTTCAGTCTCGGCTCTCTCTAGGAGAGCGTCACTTTGTTGGAGTTTTTCGTCGAGTTCTTTTCTGGTTTCTCTCTCCAACTGTTCTCTTTGGTCGGTGTCGAGGCGCAGATCTTGCAGGGCATTTCGAAGTCTTTCTACTTCTTTCTGTAGTTCTGGATCTGTGGCGTCCTCTTTCTCGCGCTGGTTCTGGGTCTCGAGGAGGAGCTGATCTAGACGACTCTGGGTCCGGGCCTGGTCCTTCCAGGCCTCATCCGCTTGAAGCTTTAGCGTTGCGGCTTGCTGCTCCAGGTCGATGTTGCTCCGTTCGCTGAGCCGTGCCTGGGCGACGAGGAGGTGAGCTAGGGTCCCGGTGATCCTGGCGAGTTCTTTGTGGGTGTAACTCTGGCTAGGATCCTGTGCCATCAGCTGGTCCAGCTCAGTGTCCAGCTGCGTTTGGTTCAGATGCTGCAGGTCACTGGCTTCCTTGGGCAGGAAGGTGCTCGTTGTCGCTTCCAGCCCTGTCGCTAAGTGCTCCCGACGGACCGCGGGACTGGATGCACGGGACATATTGGCTTCACTGTAGGCGAGAGAAGCACAGCACACACACAAAGAGACCAATGCAAGTTTGTTCTAAGGTTAAAGAGCTATACTCATACGGGCTATGCCGTTTATGAGAATTTTGGGCTAACTGATGCACAGTTAGACAGTTAGCGGAGCCAATTGACTTGGGTCGAGGAACCCGAACTAGAGATTTTGGCAGGCAGTAGCCTGGCGGGTCACGTGTTGTGACGCCGGCTCTGGTTGTCGCTCTACTTATTCAGTTTTCTTTGGTGGCTCTCACAGGTTACTGTCTTTAGGTGAACTGAAAGAAACAAATCACAACAAACAAAGGATAGAAAAGATCAAAGTGAAACGAAACACTAGTGATGACTAGGTCTGGAATTAAATGAAACAGAACAGTAACACGGTACGTGTTAGAGAGGGTAACGAGACCTAAGCTATTACCACTGCTAGGGTTTAGGATAGGGCCAACAGGTGAGTGGGCTATCGGGGCAGGAAGCCTAGGAAGATGGTATGGCTTAGAGAAGAGATGGGCCAAACATCTAGAATGTACCCAAGGGAATATCTAATCTTTTGTGGCTTAGACAGGAAAGGGGTTTTACTAAATTTAGTTTACCTGTGGTGAATTGAAGCCGCTCTGGTGGGACCCGTGGCTCAGTCAACCCCTCCGACGGTTCCCAACACCTGACCGCAGTGTCCTCAGGCAGCTTCGTTATCTCCCTGTACCTCGCTGCGCCCTCTCAGACAACTTGCGACTTTACAGCACAACCTGGCAACACCAAGGTTTCCCCGGCCAGACAACACGGCAAAATTGGGTTTTAGCCCGGAACTCTCTTGAAGAGTGGCCCACTTTTAGGCCTCAGTTCGGGTTTATTGTCCCAAAATTGCTTTGTGTGTGTCGGCTGGCGCGGTTGACCTTTGGAGTGCCAAATTGCTAATGTCACAGTTGCGTGCCGCAACGATGGTACGGGATTTGGAAGTGTCCGAAACAACACGTACGTCAAGTGTCAGTAACGCCGGTTGGGCAACCTCACTCGCGGAAACCAACCCGAGATGACTGCAACTCCCCACAGTGCTCTAGTGAATGCCACCTATAAATACACAACGGATAAACAAGTGAAACTTAAAGTGAATTAAGGCTAGTTTGTTTAAACCCAAAATGGATTAATTATTTATGTGGCAATAAGAGTCAAAGGTTTTACTAAATAATAATAAAATGACAAGGAAATTATGATAATGATGGTAATTATCAAAATAACCTAACCCAAAAGAGAGATAGGAGAAAAAAGTAGAAAAAAAAAATAATAGAATAAAAAAAAATAAGAATTGAAAATCAAAATCAAAATGAAATGGCAGGATGAACCCAGGAGAAGAGGCAGGCCGCAGTAGTGTGTTTTCACCACAAGGGGGCGTGCTCCCTCTCTGTGCTTAACCTGGCAAACCGAAAACTTAATTCAAATTAAAAATTCAAAACTTGTTTAAATTAAAATTTAAAATAAGCATGTAAGGAAATGTATAGATCAGAATGATATCTTATACTAATCCAGATACCCTAAAGTATCAGTCCTATTTATAAAAATAATCAGGAGAGAAAGACGATATAAAAGAGTGAAACGAGGAAAATAGTGATGCCGACTTAGTATCCACAAGGCCACACGATGGTGCTGTTTCCTTCAAGTGGATGTAAGTGGCTGAATGCACAACTCAATTTAAATTTAAAATTCAAACTAGTTTAATAAATGAGCATGTAAAGAAACGGAGAACTCAGAATAATATCCCATAATAATTAATAGTAACAGTGAGGTGTTACAATAATTATAAACAATCAAAAGAGAAAAGTAGAAATAAAACAATTCATGACAGGATTTGAAAAGAGAGAAAAGAGAGCTGAGTGGACCGACCTAGCGGGAGGCGGCCACTAGGTGCCGTTGTTTCCTCTAAGGGAATGGCTGAGATTTAATCTAAGTTTTAATTCAAATCTTGTTTGAACCAAACTCAGAGTAAATGTATCAGTTAAAAGCAGGAAAATGGTCTAACACAAATTAATATTCGCCCGAGCAAAGCTGTAAATGCGAATAGTTATTTAGAGTTTAGACATTAATTCACAGGAAAAAAAAAAAAAACTTCAGCAGTAAAGAGAGCGTTATTTGATAACTGGCCACAAGGTGGCGTAATTGCGCTCATGCAGGCTGACGTCAGTGGGAGGCGGCGCTCACGCAGGGTGACGTCGGTGGGGGCGCGTAATTTGAAACTTCTAAACACTTAACGAACGCCCTCTGGCGTTTAGTTAATGGAATTACACCCAATTTCCATGTAATTCAGCTTTTCAGATCGCGTAACGCGCTGATTTTCTGCAACAATCACAAATTAGACAGAGGTCTCGGCGGACCTTTTGGTGCTATTAATACTGCACAAGAGAGTATGGCGGGGTTTCTTCGCCGCAAATACTCAAATGTGGACAACAGGAATTGTACGTCTGTTGCACTCCCATACGCACTTTATCAAAATAGCACTTTATGATTTAAGTGTGTTGGTTTAAAAATTGGGTAGCTAATCCATTTTTTCGACCAGGAGTTTTATCGTTAATTTTTGAATATCACTGTGGTTCACCACAAATTCAATAACGACATTTGCATGCAAGGTATGTTTAGAAGGAAGCTCGCTTCAAAACATATTTATTAATACCGGTAATACGCACGTGAGAATTCTTCGTTCACAGTGATTTAAAACAAATATTAGAAATGTATCAACTGCAGAGATATTTCTTCATCTCTTAACTGACATTTGTAATATTAAATAGGCTACTGCAGTGTAGCATTTAACAGTGCTAAAATTGTTTAGGCATATTTTAGCAACTTGTTAATATGTAACGTTTGGCCTACTGACTTTGTAGTCAGCTGGAGAGTTTGAGCGCGACTCATTCTCACAATTCACAAAAACGCGCGTGTAATGTTACAATTATCAATAGCCATAATACACATTTAACTGAAACTGAATTTGCCCATAAACAAAGTTTGAAATGCCCGCATTCTCCACCAAAACTGTAAGAACAATGGGTCGTACATTAATATTAATATTAGCTCAAATGATCTATAGGGAATTTTAATAATTAATCATGAATATGATTCATATTTTGTATGTTACAGTTACATTAATTTATCGCAGCTGAACTAGATTGATATATGAACGATTACCATAACGGGTTATGGTTCGTCATTAATACATCAATTGTTCTTATTTCAGCTCGAAGTTATGGGATAACTTTAATGGAATTAATTTAGTTATCAAACAATCTGTTTGTCCAGCGAACAGATTGTACGTAAGATTAAATTAACTCTCAAGGAAAATTATCCTTCTTACAAACACGAGAAAGAGTATCTTTTCCAGGCCTTGAAAAGACACTCTCGGTGTTTGTAGACTAAAATTAGGTTACTTAAATCGTAGCCTACCAAGGTAAAGCATATAGCTAAGATCGAACATTTCAGGGACTAAGTAACATGGGCAATTAAAACAGAGTCAGTCAAGGACATATGGAATTTAATAATTAGACTAATACTACATCGAAACTACGAGTATACACAGAGTAAATACATATTTACAACAGAAACATACGGATGAAAACATTACAAGACCAAACGGATAACAGATGAGATAGGGAGAGGATGAAAGGGAGAAAGTGAAACTAAAGTTCAGGATGAGAGAGATCACCGAGATGCTCTCTCTCATCGCAAAAACACAGGTAACCTTTTGAGAGACAGCAAGGAATCAAATCACATTAAAAGTTCAATAAACTTATCTTGCAAAATGGTTCTCTTTGTTGCTGAAGAACGCAGAGTTCATGCGTGTGTCCTAAGACCATCGTGCGTGTGTTTCTTTAAGAAAGCCGGGCTCGCGCTCTTGTGTCTTCTGGTGAGCGCGGTAGCGGGGTTTTCGAAAGAGTCTTTCTTTCTGAGTTGAAGTTGTCTGCTGCGTTTGCTTCATGGAGTCCGAAGACGAAAATAAAGAACATACTTAAAGAAAATTGAAAACGCTCCCAAAGGGAGCCATAAGGTCTTCTCGCTGACGAGGCGGGTTCGTGAAAGTGCAGGAACAAAAACAAGACGAAAGGAAATACAGAACAGAACTGAACGGAACGCGGAGTGTAACCGCTTTTCTAGGGCACAGGAATTTCACTCCTCCCTGGGGCTTGAGCCAATTGGAATGCGAAATTCCAGGCGGGAGAAAAGTTCTTTGTCTCACTATGAGTTTGATTTGCATGTTTTATGGCAGTCTTAGGATCATGCCATTTCTACGTTAAACAATTATAACTGCAGTAAAATGCATTTTATCATAATTTGGTATCCATATCTTTCCTACGGGTATATGGAGGTTTAATTCAAGACCAAATTTGGTATGTTTAAAAGCTACGGCCTAGAAGTACCTTCTTACTCTGTAAGATAAGTATTAAAAGTTCGATTAACTGGGAATAAGACTAACCTAAAATGTGATGTGCATTTACAAGTGGGAATGAAAATTAGACTTTTTAAAAAGATCCACATGGCATATCTATGATTGAAAAAGGGTGCACATCTGAGACATTATTCCTTTACGGTTTACAAGAATACAAAAACCCATCACAGAGAAGAACAATCATGAAAAAGAGAAATTACATTCAGGCTTACATATTTCTTCAATGGTTATACATATAAAATATCTAGGATGAACACCTAATTCTGCTCTTCTGGCTAACATTCCGTTAGGTAATAAAACACAGTTCCACACAGGGGGGAAGGGATTGCCAGAGAATGTTAGTGAACCCTCTCTAACTAAAACACTATTGATTAAAGAATACATTTCAAAACCACACCTCTAGAAAATCATAATTATATGGTCAAACGAATTAATAAAACATGCGTACAGGAAGATCAAACCCAAATCTGAGTTACATACATTAAAACTATATTTCTATAGGAGGATGTTTGTGTGTGTGTGTGTGTGTGTGTAGAAAGTTTCAAGTTTCGTTATCTCTCTGTGGTCCAGAGAGGGGAAAAGGGGGGGTTTGGAATGTAGAACTTTGCAAAGTGAAGAGAATGTATGGACTTTTATTATTCTCCAAGGTGCAATTTAGATCGTAAAAGTCAAGTTGTTCCAGTCTTTATGGAGCCTGGCGTATGATTTGTAATTTCGAAGTCAGGAGGTTACAAGCTCTGATAAGCTTAGCAAAGAACGTTTTGGGCAGGAATGTGCTTAGAAAACACAGAGAGTCCGAATTTGTTAATTCAAACCAACGACGAATGATTCGATAGCCAATGTTGTTACACAGATCATCAAGAGCTTCAAGAATAGAGGTTCGGCTGCAGTGAAGAAGGCTTTAGGATGTCCCAGAGTGTCCAGCAAGTACCAGGAACTTCTCCTCCTGAGGAATCATTTAGGGAATCGTGTCACCACCAGTGCAGAACTGCTCAATATTGGCAGCAGGTGGGTGTGAGAGCATCTGCACACACAGCGAGGCCAAGACTTTTGGACAACGACCTGGTGTCAAGAAGGGCAGCAAAGAAGCCACTTCTCTCCAATAAAAACATCAAATATTGGCTGAAATTCTGCAGGAAGTACAAGAATTGGACAGCAGAAGACTGGTGCAAAGTTAATGTATCTGATTAGAACATCTGGAAAATCGATTGTCCAGAGAAGAAAAGGTGAACGCTACCATGAGTCCTGTGTCGTGCCAACAGTGAGGCATCCTGAGACTATCAATGGGAGTGTCATATTGACCCCAAACCTATCCTTGATAAAATATATTGTATAATATAATAAATAAATAGCTATTAAAACACCAAAAATATATATAATTTTTGAATTTTAGATAAATCAGTGACATTTTATAGTGATTTGCTAATTTGTCCATAGTCGTGCAATAAGTATTCTGGATGTATAAGGGGTGGGGGTGGGGGGTTGGTGGTGTTTTATTTAAAGGGCTATTTAAGTAGTCAACAAAGAAACATAAAGTACCTGACTTAAACCTTTGGGGAAAAAATCAAATTGTGGGGGTTTAAATTGGTGGGGTCAAATTGACCCCAGTGGGTAAAAGATGTTGGTAGATTTGAGGGTAACAGGAGGGTTAATATACATGTAGATAACGAAAAAGATGCATTGGGATTGACATTTAAAGACATTCTGAACTCTATTGGAGTTAGAAAACACGTATCAGGACCTACTCATTGTCGTAATCATACTTTAGATCTAATATTGTCACATGGAATCAATGTTGATGCAGTTGAAATTCTGCAGCAGAGTGATGACATCACAGATCATTATCTAGTCTTGTGTAAACTTCATTTAGCCAAGGCTGCAAAGCCAACTCCGTGTTACCGGGGCAGGCGGATTAATATGAGAATGAAACACGGGTTTTAATTTAGATACATGGAAGACGGGATGCATTTTCCTGTATGCAGGAGGGAGTTTGAGTCGGACTGCCACCGGACTAAGGATCTTGGTAACAGTGAATGGGCCGATGAATTTGGGAGCTAGCTTGTTAGAGACGGAGCGGAGTGGAATGTTTTTGGTTGAAAGCCACACTTTTTGACCAACGACATACTGTATACGGGAGGCTTCGACTGGTGGCGATCGGCCTTAGCCTTGGTTCGGTTTCGTCGCAACGATCATTTGTTATTAAATTAGGGGCCGCTAAGACGACACCATTCTCTCTACACAGACTTTAAACGCGAACCTGTGATAAACGCTGATGGCGTTCACATGCGCATTAAGAATTGGTTCTATAGTTATGTGCGTTTGAATATATGTGCCCAGGTTTGTAATTCCCTACAAACCAAGCCTAAACAAAGTACTGGTCTTTCCTTATAAATTTTGATAGAGAATTTTATTTTATTTTGTCATTTGGAGGTAATTACGCGAAACGAATTTTCCTGACAACGCTTTATCTGTAGAGTGGTAAAGGGATCCTCCATAGGGAGAGACTAGTTGGCACTTCAGCACTGCGTTGACATCGGGTCCAGGCGAAGGTCCTTCGTCAGCTCTGGATCCGGCCTGGATCCGGCAGGCTGCGGCAAAACCTCGGGATAAACAAAGACACTAAAATTAGTGTAGATGCCATTCTTCTTATGATGTAACGAGAACAGGATTTATGGGAAGTGTTCCTGGTTCTAATTCTAGTACCTAATCTATGCAGCCTAACATTGAATTATAGAAGTCTATAATGTATTATGTGAATGCTAGGTCAAAGAGGTGTGTCTTTAATCTAGCTTTGAACTGACAGAGAGTGTCTGCTTCCCGGACAATGTTAGGAAGACAGGGTTTCCGCGGGGCATTAAAAAGCATTAAAAGTCATTAAATGGATTTTGCGATAATTAAGGCCTTAAATGGCATTAAAAAGCATTAAATTGTAATCCTACAGGCATTACATTTTTTTATGGTTTTGAAGAAAATGTTATATTATCAATTTATTTGAATAGTCTTCATGATTAATAATTTTTTATTTGCTGTCGTCGCAAAATATGTACGTTAGTGTGATTAAAAACACGCGGAAACAGTTTGGTGATTGCCTCCGGCCGGAGCAAAGTTGCGGAGGTGGCGCAAGTAATTTTGGACAGCAGGAACAACATGTCACGATCCATCACACGGGAAACAGAGAGAAGATCCAAAAGCAGTATAATTTATTAAGGGAAATCCGTTACTCAAATCCAGTCCAGGCAGGGGTCAAAACCAAAGAAGCAATCCAAAACATAAAACAATCCAAAAACAGGCAACGAGGCAGAACACAGAAGTGGTGTGATACAAGACAAGGACTCCGTGACAAACACTGAAACAGACAGGGTATATATACACACAAGTGCTGACAAGGTGACGAGAAACAGCTGAAAGACAATGTACAATCAGTGACAGGCAGGATCATGGGAATTGTAGTGAAAATGCATAGACACCGTGAAAACTGAGGACCTCTAGTGTTTAACCCAGGGAACCACCAGACACTGTGACATAACCCCCCCTCTACGGAGCGGCTACCAGACGCTCCACGACAGAAAACAAAACTCGACAAAAGTCCAGGAGGGAGGTGGAACTGTGGGGGACTAGGGGGAGGGATGGAGGGCCAGGACCATGGGAAGGAATGGACACAGGGGATGACAGTCCATCGGGCGGCCTGGGCGGAGAAGACCCTTCAGGCGACCAGGGCGAAACAGATAGTCCATCGGGCGGTAGGGGCGGAGACGACCCTTCAGGTGGCCAGGGTGGAGCAGGTAGTCCATCGGGCGGTCTGGGCGGAGACGACCCTTCAGGTGGCCAGGGTGGAGCAGGTAGTCCATCGGGCGGCCAGGGCGGAGACTTCCCCTCGAGCGACCACGGCGAAGACGACCCATCGGGCGGCCACGGCGGAGGCGACCCCTCGGGCGGCCACGGCGGAGACGACCCCTCGGGCGGCCAGGGCGGAGACGACCCCTCGGGCGGCCAGGGCGCAGGAACAGACACCGGCTCAGGAACTGGAACAGACCCCACCGGCTCAGGAACTGGAACAGACCCCACCGGCTCAGGAACTGGAACAGACCCCACCGGCTCAGGAACTAGAACCACCGGCTCAGGAACTGGCACCACCGGCTCAAGAACTGGAACAAACACCACCGGCTCAGGAACTGGAACGGACACCACCGGCTCAGATACCACCAGCTCAGGAACAGATACCACCAGCTCAGACACCACCGGCTCAGGAACAGACACCACAGGCTCAGGAACAGACACCACAGGCTCAGGCTCAGGAACAGACACAGCCGGCCCAGGAACAGGCACCACCGGCTCAGGAACAGACACCACCGGCTCAGGAACAGACACTACCGGCTCAAGTGTGTGCGCAGCCCACACACACCACATGGCTGTGGCCATAATGGCCAGTGTCGCGGTCACTGAGGCCTCAGGCGGCGCAGACGTGACGTGAACAGTCTCTGACTGGGCAGACGTGACGTGAACAGTCTCTGGCTGGGCAGACGTGACGTGAACAGTCTCTGGCTGGGCATACGTGACTTGAACAGTCTCTGGCTGGGCAGACGTGATGTGAACAGTCTCTGGCTGGGCAGACGTGACGTGAACAGTCTCTGGCTGGGCAGACGTGACGTGAACAGTCCCTGGCTGGGCCATCTTGTCCGAAGACACAGGCTCGGCAGGCGTGACGTAAACAGGCTCGGCAGCGGCCATCTTGTCCGAAGACACAGGCTTAGCAGACGTGACGTGAACAGGCTCTGCAGCAGCCATCTTGTCCGAAGACACAGGCTCGGCAGGCGTGACGTGAACAGGCTCGGCGGTGGCCATCTTGTCCGAAGACACAGGCTCGGCAGACGTGACGTGAACAGGATCGGCTGCCATCTTGTCCGAAGACACAGGCTCGGCAGACGTTCTGTGCTTCCTCCACGCATGCAGTACCGCCAGGGGCGTAGCACCAAATTTTGGGCCCTGGGTACAAACCATCTTGCTGGGCCCCCTTACCAAATACCATAGTGATACCAATGGGTGGGGTATTGCATTTTTAATCATAAAAACACTTAAAATGTTAACAAAATAAGCCACACTCTGATTAATATATTTTTGTTTTATTGTCAAAAGTATAAGTTAATTGATGATTATTTGTCTGTTTAAAATAAATGCAGACTATAGAATCACAGGGTACACTAACCGCCAAACTAGACATTCAGTCTTTGAATTACGTTTTTAAAATTAGTAATTTTCAATCATTAAGATGTGCATTAAACTGAGAACAATTCTGTACTTAATGTAAGAGCGTGCGCGAGCTAATTTGCAAAGCAATGCGGTAAAATAGGCGCTAATGATCTGTGTTTTTGCGGTGTTAGATTTTGACAATGGAGGGAAATATACAGTGTTTTCATGTAAACATCTGATTTCTGCAGAGTAAGATTACGGTTAACACCTTTAAATATTACATAAATGTATTATTTTGTATTTTTATTAAACTTATTGAGTGTAGGCCTATAAATCAGCAGCAAAAAGTAATTCTTGAAAAAATCTGCACAGTAATTTTATCAAATCTACACGTTAATAAAAACAAATTGCTATTAGTACTCTTATAAAATTCAATTAGGCAATCATACATTTCTCAATTTTATATTTATATATTAATGTCAAGAATTTAGAAGTGTATTTATATAGCCTACGCTACACTACACAGAAATAATACACAATTAAAATATGCTTATTTGAAATGCATTGAGCAGGCTAGGTATGAAACGCTTCAAAACAGAGCGCACAAAGCGCGTATGCGCATCGCAGGTGCAGAATGATGTGCTCAAAGCGACATGGAGTCACAGCAAGTGTGCATTTAAAAGTTCACGGCACAAAGCGAAGACATGTCGAGCGCACACATTCTAGTGTTTATCTGTCCAACAGTTTATTGATCATTTGTTTCTTCAGTTTTAAATTCCAGTTATTGTGCGTCTGATGCCGATTCATAGTCCTTGTGATCTAACAGGCACACGGTAGCGAGTCGTTTAAAAACAGCAACAAACTCCAACAAAATAAAGTCATTTTATGTAAATCCACAGCCTTTTCTCTACAGATCAAGCATTATAATGTTAATATATCATATTGGAGAGAGTTTTACCGTGCATCCTGCTGTAACCGGCAGAGGCGCGCGCGCTGTTTGAATAACGTTAGTTAAGTTAGCTGTTACTGAATGGAGATTGACAGCCGCAGAGGAGCGAAAACGAGTTTCCGTAAACTTTAATGATGTAATACAACATCTGTCCCTCACATTAAGCTATGGAATGGCCTCAGATGACTTTGTCACCCAAACTGACGTGAAAAAAGCGTGAGGCGCCGAAAAGCGCGCTGTTTGCATCCCTGTATGTATGGTGTGATACTATAAAGTATTGGTATATTATTCAAACAGAGTACGAACATAAATGTATGCTATTCTACCTGGAGTAGATATTTATGTTAAAACAATGTCAATGCTCGATGATGCATTTGGAGCTCACCTTTCTTTTCAAAAAACTGAGTGAGCAACTGCTTGCCCTCATTTGCCTTTCTCTCTTTAATCTTCTTTTCTTTTCGTTTTTTAGCCCCTTATTTTCCTTTCTTAAGGAAAGATATGACTCTTCCCCTGTCTTCCTAATTCCTATCACAGCTCACTCCAGCTCCTCCTGTCTCTCATCAACTGATTCACCGCGGGTCCGTAGCAGAAGCACCTGACCTGCGGGTCGTACCATTTACATTGATTCGAGAGGGGTGGTGGGGCCCTGCACAGCATGAAAATCACTTTTTTATACCAAACCAGTGCCTAACTACAAGTTTAGTTTTGCACAGGAACTTTTTTATTTGTACATAAATGTTATAAAAATGTTAGTGCATGTATATGTATGTATAGAAAACTGACTTCTAAGGGCCCCCCCCTGCCTCGGGCCCTGGGAACTCGGTACCCTTTATCCCCCCAGTCCGACGCCCCTGAGTACCGCCACTGCATAAAAGAGGAAGACTGCTCTCTTGGCCATGGCAGGACTGATGGTGGACGGCTCCGAGACGATCTCAGGGATGACAGCGGGCTGTTCGGAGGGGATGGCCTCCGGGACGACAGTGGGCTGCTCGGAGGGGACGGCCTCTGGGACGACAGCGGACTGCTCGGAGGGGACGGCCTCCGGGACGACAGCGGGCTGCACGAGGACGATCTCTGGGTCCTTGGGGAGACTGGAGGTCTTCCTCCTCCGCCGTTTTTGATGGCGATGTGCAGGCTCTGGGCTGGACGGAAACTGCGGCGAACAGAACTCTGAGCTGGGCGGAATCAGCGGCGGATGGAGCTCTGGGCTGGACATCACCAGCCCAGGGTTGAAGAGGGGCCAAAGTGGAGAATGGTGTCGGGATTCCTCTCGACCACCTCCTCCACTGCGGCCTCCACGGGTCCCGCGAAAAATGACTTGGCGGGTTCCCTTAAAACAATCTCTCCTCTCCCGCTCGGTGGCCGGGAAAGAGAAGTTAGTGTACATACCGCTGGATCTTGTATTTGACGGAGTCCTTCTGTCACGATCCATCACACGGGAAACAGAGAGAAGATCCAAAAGCAGTATAATTTATTAAGGGAAATCCGTTACTCAAATCCAGTCCAGGCAGGGGTCAAAACCAAAGAAGCAATCCAAAACATAAAACAATCCAAAAACAGGCAACGAGGCAGAACACAGAAGTGGTGTGATACAAGACAAGGACTCCGTGACAAACACTGAAACAGACAGGGTATATATACACACAAGTGCTGACAAGGTGACGAGAAACAGCTGAAAGACAATGTACAATCAGTGACAGGCAGGATCATGGGAATTGTAGTGAAAATGCATAGACACCGTGAAAACTGAGGACCTCTAGTGTTTAACCCAGGGAACCACCAGACACTGTGACACAACAGGAATAAAACTAGACCAGAAAACTGGGAAAGTGCATGGAAGACAAACAATTTAGAACATGGTTGGTGGTCAAAATAAAGAAGGATTTTGCAGCGTTTGTAAAAAGGTATTTAAATTGGGTAGCTACAATGGGAATCAATGGCGTAAAATCTCATATGCAGTCTGACAGCCACAGGTCGACGGTAAAAGGCAGACAGCAATTAACTATGTGTAGTAACGTTCCCTCATCAGCTCGACATCCGCTGTTGAAGCTCACTTTGCGTTTTTTAACGCGTTAACGCATGAGATTATTTTTGTCCAGTTTAACGCGTTAAAATATTTAACGCAAACACAGCATTCGTTAATTTTTGTCATCCCTTGGGTAGCATTACATTATATGATCCCGCTCTTATTCATGTAAATGCTTTTAAACGCGCTGCCTGCGAATGTCCTGTCTATGTAACACACACACACAGAAAGAGAAAGACGCGCGCTAGATCGTGCGCACAGACTGCGCACCAGAAAACGGTCCTCTTTCGCGCAACGAACAATAACACACAATTTTGCCAAAATGTCTGTTTTGTGAGTATCCTCATAAAATAAGAGCAGTCTTAAATTTGTGAAATAAAGTCTTTAATGAACGCAAAGAGTTGTGAGAGAATGAGGCACGTGTTAGATCCGTGTTTCTGTCAGCAGCTGCTCTTAAAGGGACAGCAGCCAATAAAGCTTTCTGTCAGTAAAGTTAATCACAGAACAAAGGCACCAGAGAAAATTACTCACTGCTATTGACTAAAGAACTCTTGTAGCTTTAATAAACATTAGTCTATATTTAATCTATAATTTATGCTGTGCAGACTGTTTGATAACATATGTTAGACAGGAAGGCCAAAGGTAAATATGACATTTATTATAGGTTTATGTGAGGATTGTTTGTTAAATTCACTTAAATTAAAAGTTGTCATATTTTTTTTTTGAAGCCTAATGTTGAAAACTTGATAGCTTTCAATCACACTGTAATGTTGGATGGCTATAATTAATGTTTAAAATTAGGGGGGAGAAATCATTTTTATCCAGATATCAATATCTGTATTAGTATCAGTGAGACTGGCCTTTATGTTGTCTCTACATTCATTTGTAGATTAACTGTGAAATGATTACATTATAAAATATATAAACCTAAACAAATGTAAGTGTTTTAATTGCGGAAAAAACGTGTGATTAATCAAGTTAATTTATATATATATATATATATATACATACATACATACATACATACATAATATCCGTGGTTAGTCATGGGTCGTGTATGGCATAAAAAATAAAATAAAAAAAAGGCATTAAAAAGGCATTAAATTTAAATTGAAGATCCCTGCAGAAACCCTGGAAGACTGATCCAAAGTTTTGGTGCTAAATAGGAAAAGGATCTACCGCCAGCAGTCGATTTTGATATTCTAGGTATTATTAACTGGCCGGAATTTTGAGATTAGTCAAGTCAAGTCATTTTCATTTATATAGCGCTTTTAACAATGTAGATTGTTTCAAAGCAGCTTTACAGATATAAACGTATAATTTAAGGTAAGATTGTTTTGGCTTTATATCGGTTCTTTAATAAAGTTATTCTCCAGCTAAAGTTAGTTTTGATTGATTCGCTTCCATCGCAACGATCATTTGTTATTAAATTAAGGGCCGCTAAGACGACACCATTCTCTCTACACAAACTTTAAACACGAACCTGTGAGATTACAATAGATGTGAAGAACTATAATGCGTTAAGAGCTCGCTCAAGTACTGCAGAGCTAAACCATTTAGAGCTTTGTAAGTAATCAGCAATATTTTAAAATTTATGCGATGTTTAATAGGCAGCCAATGCAGTATTGACAGAACTGGGCTAATATGGTCATACTTCCTGGTTCTGGTAAGAACTCGAGCTGCTGCGTTTTGAACTAGCTGTAGTTTGTTTATTAAGCGTGCAGGGCAACCACCCAGTAGACCATTACAATAATCTAGCCTTGATGTCATGAACGCATGAACTAATTGTTCCGCATTTGTCAATGAAAGCATATGGCGTAATTTAGATATATTTTTAAGATGGAAAAATGCGGTTTTACAGATACTAGACACGTGACTTTCAAATGAAAGATTGGTATCAAAGAGCACACCCAGGTTCCTAACCGACGACGAAGACTTATCAGAGCAGCCATCAAGTGTTAGACAGTATTCTAGGTTATTACGTGAGGAAGTTTTTTGTCCAATAATTAGAATCTCTGTTTTTTTTCAGAATTTAGAAGTAGGAAATTATTAGTCATCCAATTTTTTATATCAGCTATGCATTCCGTTAATTTTGTGAATTGGTAAGTTTCGTTAGGTTTTGAAGAAATATACAGCTGAGTATCGTCAGCATAACAGTGAAAGCTAATTCCATGCTTCCTAATGATATCTCCTAATGGTAGCATGTACAGAGTGAACAGCAGCGGTCCTAGTACTGAGCCTTGTGGTATGCCATACTGAACTTGTGTTCGATAATACATTTCTTAATTTACTGTTACAAACTGATAACGGTCAGATAAGTATGATTTAAACCATGCTAGTGCAATTCCACTAATGCCAACATAGTTTTCTAGTCTATTTAAAAGAATGTTGTGGTCAATGGTGTCAAATGCAGCACTAAGATCAACACTAATAGAGAGATACAACCACGATCGGATGGTAAGAGCAAATCATTTGTGACTCTAACGAGAGCTGTCTCGGTACTATGGTCCACACTAACTGTGTGTAAGTGTTGTAGTCCCCTTGTAGACTTTTTGTTTTATTGGTTCCCTTGATTGTATCCCCAGATGTTTCTTGTTTCCTTGTTATCTTGTTAGCTTCACTGCAAATATATGTCTTTGTGTTTTAGTGTCAGTCTTGTTCAGTCATTGTTTTTGCATATTTTGTAAAACTGTTGCATTCTTGTTCCTGTTCCCTGTTTGGATTATCTTGTTCCCGGTCCCCATTTGGATTATCCTGTTCCCATTCCTTTTTTGGATTATCTTTGTTTGTGTTTTTTGAATAAACTTATATTTTTATCGCTTTTATCTCATATTTAGTGTGTGTCTTTTTCATTTTTGGATTCTTTTTTCTTTTTTGATTGTGAAGGCTAATCTTCTTTAAAAACTTTCTTAAGCCCCTTGAGGTTAGCCGAACAGTCTCTCCCAAAACACGTCTGTAAACCACGCATGGAGATGTAGTTGCAACAACAAAAAACTGTGGTTTATTAATCACAATCTCCGGTTAACTATCCAAACAAAATACAAAACAAAACAAAACTTCCAAAGAATGTGAAATACCAGTGTGAAATGCAATACCATTGCATGCAACTGAAGAAACTGTTGCTCTCCACATTAACCTGTCTGCCAAACAATTCTAATCGACTATTAAGACCTGCACTTTTGCACCGTAGTGACGCGAGGAGCAAGTAAATTGACATGAACAGGTTAGTCCAAGTATTAAACATGATTTTTTCTAAAATATGTAAATCATTATGTTTTGAAAAACAGAATAAATAAATCAAACTTAAAGGGATAGTTCACCCAAAAATGAAAATTAGCCCATGATTTACTCACCCTCAAGTCATCCTAGGTGTACATGACTACTTCTTTCAGACGAATACAATCAGAGTTATATTAAAAAAAAAATGTCCTCTTCCAAGCTTTATAAAGGCAGTGAATGGCCGTTTCTGTTGTGAAGTTCATAAAAGTGCATCTATCCATCATAAAAGTGATGTACACGGCTCCGGGGGGTTAATAAAGTCCTTCTGAAGCGAAGCGATGAGTTTACAGTTTTTCTCAAATGCTAAAACACAAAAGCCAATCCTCTAAACCAAATGACCAGTTGTCTAAACACATTTACTAAATCTAGCCATCATTTTCCAATATCATAAACACATTTCACATGAAGACACAATTCACAAAACACAATCCTCCATTCTCATAAATCTTAACACATTTTTCCTTGCTAAAACACAAGTTGCAAAAGAACTCTGCTCATATTCTCAAATGAAAGCTCATGTGATGCAAAATGCTTGCCACAGTCAGCAATATTTGAACACAATGAACACACCTGGCGTCATTCATTACACACAACGACTCAAAATTGAAGACACTTGTTGCTAATGCTGTGACCACATGTATAAAAGCAAGTTCAGAGTGCACAGTTTGCTGAAGATTCCAAACAAACACAATGGATGAAGGCAGAGTCAGGGGAAGAGGAATTCGAGTCAGAGGAGGGAGAAGAGCTGGCCATGGAAGAAGAGGAGCAGGCCAACGAGGAAGAGGAGTTCAAATCAGTGGAGGAAGAGGAGCAGGCCAACGAGGAAGAGGAGGAGGCCAACAAGAGAGAGGAGAAGGTCCATGAGGGAGAGCAAGACAACCTCGCACCATCATTACGGACGAGATGCGAGCAACAGTCATTGACCATGTCATTGTCCATGGCATGACAATGGCTGAAGCAAGACTAAGAGTCCGTCCAAACCTGAGTAGGTTCACCGTGGCCACCATTATCAGGGCATTCAGACAACACAACAGGTATTGTACTCTATTGCTTCCTTTGTCACAATACAATTTTATAAGCCTGTGAAAGTAGTCTATTGGTTTCAAATCAGTTGTTACTGTATTGTAAAACATGTCAATTGACAACACATGTTTCTTTCTTTAGAGTTGAAAGAATGCCACAGAGGTGGGAGGGTTGCCATATTTACAGCGGCACAAGAAACCCTCATTGTGGATATGGTTCGTGAGACCAACATCATCAGACTCCGGGAGATCAGAGACAAAGTCATTGCCGATAATGTCAACTTTGAGAGCATTGATGATGTCAGCTTGGCCACAATAGACCGAGTTCTCCGGTGCCAAAAGATGCGGATGAAACAGGTCTATAGGGTTCCCTTTGAGCGCAACTCTGCGCGACACAAAGACCTACGTTACGAGTATGTGCAAGTAAGTATACATCCATGTTCACAGTGCAGTTAGTGGACATACTGTGTTGCTCAGTGGCCTACATTACTTCTGGACAATACTGTGCTACCTGATTGACTGTTGTTCTGAACACCTGTGCACTTTCACATCTTCACAGAGGATATTACAGTTGGACGCGATGGCCAGACCTCATGAGTACCTCTTCCTGGATGAGGCTGGCTTCAACCTGCAGATACGAAGGCAAAGAGGCCGTAACATCATTGGCCAAAGAGCCATCACTGAGGTTCCTGGCCAACGGGGGGGTTATATTACTCTTTGTGCGGCCATGGGTTCGGAGGGGCTTGTCCACCGGCATGCTGTCCTTGGGTCTTACAACACCCAACGTCTCCTCACCTTCCTAGAGGAGCTAAAAGACATCCTCCTGGACCGCCAACAACACCATCCTGGGCCAGCACATCACATTTATGTGATCATTTGGGACAATGTACGCTTCCACAGAACAAACCAAATCAGAGAGTGGTTCACCACCAACAGTAACCACTTTTTAAACATCTGTCTGCCACCCTACTCCCCTTTCCTGAACCCTATAGAGGAGTTATTCTCATCGTGGAGATGGAAGGTTTATGACAGACAACCATACACTAGAGAGAACCTGGGCCATTCCAGGGCGTTTTTCCCGCGGTGCCTGGCAAGAGACAATATAGCCTGCGATGTGGATGAGGTGATGTGGCCCGATGCAGCTCAGCGACATGATGCCGCACAGTGATTATGGTGTGTGTGTGGTGTGAATAAAGTAAATAAAAAAACTTCACACCCTGATCATGTTTTCAAGAGTTCTGTTGTGTGCAATAGATTCTGTTTTTGCATTGAGTTGTGTTACAGTAGTGTACATGCAGAATTTACTATAGATTTATACTCTTCATATGAAACTCACAAATCTAAATGCCTAATCCTCTGCAGAGATCTAAGAAGATCCATTACTGTAAAGTTTCTAAAAATATGCATTGGCAGTTATGAAACAAAGAACTATCTCCCAACTGAGCATTGTGTTTTCAATTGTTTTGCTGCAGTGTGTAATGATGTGTATAGTGTTTACATTTTTGAAAGCTTCGAGCTGCTCTTTTGGTGTGAAAGTTTGAGTTTTGAAGTGAGAAGGTGTGGCTGTGTTTATGTAGCTTTAGAAAAGGGTGTTGTGTTTAGACATTGGGGAACATGGAGGCAGGGCTGTTTGAAGGAATTTGGGGGCCCCAAGCAAAATGGACATGGAGGCCCCTCCCCCAAAAAAACATATTATAATATGTAACCATATTCCGTCCGTTCGAAAAAAAAGTTGCACTAACTGTTTGTTACAAGCAGCATTTGCCGTCAGGCAGGTAGCTAACATAGATATATTTTTTCTAGCCTACCTGCTACAAAATTACACCATTTGTACAAGACAAGTGGAGCTATTTTATCCAGTGTAATTTATCACTTACCACTATCTTTAGGGGTGTAACAAAATTCACAGTTCGGTTCAATACGATACTCATGTGTTACGGTTTGGTATGTTTTCGATACAGCAAAAAGAAAGAAATGCCAATTTCCTTGATTTATTTATTTTTCTTCTTTTTTTAATTAAAACTAGCATCATAAAATATGATTTCTTTTTACTTTGAGCAATTCTGGAGCTATAATTGACTCTTCTTAGGAGCATATAAAACAAAACAGCTCCTTAGAAAAAATTAAATGTAATTGTATTTATGTATTGTAGTAGTTATAAACAAATGTTTATTTTAGTTAAGATTAACATTTGCATTGTATTCATAATGTCAAAATAAAACCGACGTAATGTTACTTGAAGGCATTATAGCCTACTATTCCTGCCAAACTATGTGAATGTTTCTCACTAGATCTCGCAGCGATGTTATTATGAAGGACTAAAAATGACAGAACGAAAAATAAATAAATAAATAAATAAAAGTAGAAATAAATAAATAAATGCAGAAATAATAGTAAAAATAAATACATTTTGGTAATATAAATGGCTATTTCTGTATTTTTACATGTATTTATTTATTTATTTATGCATTTCTATATGTATTTATTTATGTATTTATACATTTATTTATATATTTATGTATTTATATATTTATTTATTTATATATCTATATATGTATTTATTTATACATTTATTTATTCCTACATTTATTTATTTCTGTATTTCCACATTTCTACATTTATTTATTTCTGTATTTCCACATTTCTACATTTATTTATTTCTGTATTTCCACATTTCTACATTTATTTTTCCCTGCGCATGTATGCTAATTGACCAATAGCTAAGCCACGCCCCCAAACGCGATGAGCCAATCACAGTACGCATAGCTAACCCAAGACACTTGGACGTTCTCTGCTTCCTCGTCCACTGCAATGCATTGCGGTTATCAGTTTTCATTCGTTTTTATGTTTTTTCTTGTCATTTTGGCTTTAAAACAGCGTGTGTGTGTGTGTGTGAATTTGGTTGGGTGACAGTTGTAGGTTACAGTTTGACAAGAGTACAGTTTGACAAAAGCACAATGTTGTGTTTTACACAAATATAAGTAGGCTAAACACTTTGCAGTTTTAATTATGTCCTGTATGAACAAAATGGAGTATGTTTTTATGTTTCCACTGTTCGATCGCGCCCCGGCGCCCGCTCTCTGACACACACACACACACACATTCCAGCAATGCAATCTTGACATCGCAGCCTGTTCATTATTCTGCGCTCCCACCAAACGCGAATAGAGCGTCAAATTCGCGCGTATCCGCGTCTAGTTCGACGCTTGAACATTTTGAATCCAAAGCGAATAGGACGCGCGTTTGAAGCGAAATAGCACCAAACTATGACGTTTACACTGTGAACTGTAAATCTTTGTTCTGGAGCTGAAGCTTATCGGCCTTCTCAACAATAAAATTATTAATATAACCCTCCAATGCATATTTAAGGCCCTTTTGGTGACATCGAGATGATATATAATCTTTCTGTCTCCAAAAAATCATCAATTGCCTCCTGTGAAATGTCTCAGACTGTGACAGCTGCCAAAGCGCCTGTTACCGAATGTTGACTGAGTGAGTGGAGGGGGCGTGGTTAGCCATTGGTCAATTAGCATACATGCGCAGGGAAAAATAAATGTAGAAATGTGGAAATACAGAAATAAATAAATGTAGAAATGTGGAAATACAGAAATAAATAAATGTAGGAATAAATAAATGTATAAATAAATACATATATAAATATATAAATAAATAAATATATAAATACATAAATATATAAATAAATGTATAAATACATAAATAAATACATATAGAAATGCATAAATAAATACATGTAAAAATACAGAAATAGCCATTTATATTACCAAAATGTATTTATTTTTACTATTATTTCTGCATTTATTTATTTATTTCTACTTTTATTTATTTATTTATTTATTTTTCGTTCTGTCATTTTTAGTCCTTCATAGTTATTACTTCCGTGGAGAATTCAAATGCTTTCTTTACTGGATCTCTTATTAGCGCTGTGTAGTAACAGTGTCGCATGATCACGATCGGCTCGCACTGCACTGGTCCAAACTGATAAACAACGGTCCGTCAACCACACAATAATAACGAGTAGCTCAGTTTCATTCCACTTACATTACGTTTGCCATTTGATGTTGGGCAATGTTGTGGTTGCGCCGGCGTCTCTACATTATGAGCGCGCTTGCCACGCGCAACGCGCCTACATTTGAAATAACGAAATTTTGGTCGGCAGGAAAAATGATCCAACGGTTCGTTCGGTTTGAAAATGCGTACCGAACACCGAACCGAAAGCCTCGTACCGAACGGTTCAATACGAATACGTGTATCGTTACACCCCTACTTACCACTATCTTGTTTTTTCTTATCCTCCTCTTCCTTTCTCTTCATTATTTTCTGGCTTCCTGAAGCATAATTCCGCTTCATGATGACTGCCGAGGAGTTTTTGTATTTTGCCGGCAACAGAGATCACGTGATTGGCTGGCTGCTGTCAGCGACTACTGAGGGGGGCCCCCTTGAGGGGGATCCCGATAACAGTGTCATTGCACTTTACTGCATTGACTATCAAAGGGGCGCTCACACAGTTTGTCGTTGCATTTTATTCTTAACCAGTCGTTGTCTTGGGGCCCCATGCCAGCTCGGGGCCCCAAGCAATTGCTTGGTTTGCCTGCCTTGTCGCGACGGGCCTGCATGGAGGAAACGTTTGTGAAATGTGTTTTAGCATTTGAGAAAAACTGTAATAAGAAAAATATTCATATTTACCACGTTACAAAGTAAAATTCTAGCTTCCGGCCAAATGGCCATACGCAGTCTACTTGCGCCTAAAGCGCAACTTACGCAACTTATGAAGTCAAAAGTAGCGTAGTGCAGCAGTATGTCACATTACTCGCATGAGTTGTGCTTAGACTTAAGTGGAATCCATATGATCGTTTGGCCGGAAGCTTGTTATTTTACTTTGTGTAAGAAAAATATCCATATTTAAAACTTTATAAACGCATCGCTTTGCTTCAGAAGGCCTTCATTAACCCCCCGGAGCCGTGTGGAGCACGTTTATGATGGATAGATGCACTTTTATGCACTTCAAAACAGAAACAGCCATTCACTGCCATTATAAAGCTTGGAAGAGCCAGGACATGTTTTAATATTACTCCAATTGTATAAGTCTGAAAGAAGAATGCCATATACAGCTAGGATGACTTGAGGTTGAGTAAATCATGGGCTAATTTTCATTTTTGGGTTAAATTTAAACTATTCCTTTAAATTTCTTCAGGTTCATATTTTACATTTCATGAATCTAAATATGGCTACTACATCGAGTGCCTAGAGCTGCATTGACCACAAGGCTCTGTTGCACATTCCTGCATGCTATAGCCTTCTATAATACGTCACACTAGCACCAAACTGCTGGGAAAAAAAGGATTCTCTTGTGTTTTGCCCCACACCAACTCCTAGCCCCCTTAATCCAGCTCTAACCCTGCTTCCCTCCAACACACACATTCGTTGAGGGAGTCAATTATTTATTTTCATTACGTCTCCAGTGACAGCTTTACTTTGATCGGCCAACACTGCCAACACTGCCATTTCCTTTGGGCTTAATTTTTAACCCCACACAGCCTCGTTTTTGTTGAGACTGCACATTCAAGCCCAACTCCATGTGGAGTGTCCAAATGTCCCAAGCCGAATTCAGGATAATTGATAGTTAAATTAAAGTGTTTGTCTGAGATGGAGAAGACATTTCCTCGGTTGATACAAATGTGACTGCCATTAGAAATTATGAATTTTTGTGGGATTCAGATAAGTGCTCATAAAAAGTTATGATTTGAACTGAATTCAACAGCATACAATTGCAAGAATTATTCTTTTTCTGGCATGTATGATCTACTGGAATTGCTTTTAAAACCACCTAAAGAAGTCGTATAAAAGATGTCGCCTAAATCTATGTAGCAGGAAACGTGACTCCTGCCAATAGGAACTGCAACATTAAATCAAACCAAACTCTAGTGGTTGTCTAAGTGGCTTATTTCAGAATAAAACCTGATGTTTGCAAAGATTATAGTCAAGGTCTCCCAATACATCTTTTAAGGCAAACTTTCTTCATACATCGCTCCTCAGCTTTGAAAGCAATAAGGTCAAATGTGTTCTTCATCATACAGTGTTAATACTATAGAATGAGAATACTGCACCATTTGACCCAGTTCATCAAACAAGCAACCTGGTAAGCAGTCAGAAACTCACTCACAATCAGTTGCAGAGAACGCAGCAGTAGGAAAGAATACCTATAACTCATTGAAACATGCCATATTCAGTCATCCTTAACAGCATTTAAAATCTGGGATGCTTTTACAATACCTCAAGAGAGGTCTTTTGTTCAAAATTATTGATGGCTCTACAGGGAAGTTAAAGCCAAGCTTGGGCAGCGATGACTTGAAGACCTTTGTTGGGTTCCTTCAGAGAGGACGCGCTTGTCTGGGCCACCACTGTGAATCTTGCCAGTCTGTTTCATCCTTTAACTCTGCTGGGCTTCCACCGCAGAAATCTTGTGTTGCATTTACTGCCATTCTCACCACGTGTATCCCACCGGACCCTTTCACCCTGGCTATGGTTACTGACTCTCTCTTTGTTTTCGGGAGGCGGTGGATCGGAGTTCTTTTATAGATGTTATCTTTCCATCCATTTTTTTTTTCATTGACTCTTCTCTCTACTTTCCAGCTTTGAAAGTGTTTATATTAAAGCATGCAGAGTGCTCTCCCAGAGGTGTTTTAATAACTCAGTGTTACAGTGGGAAAGGGGGATATTTAATGTTTGGACATGAAAAAGTTTTCTTTTAGATAGGCTATGTTTAAGATGAAGTGAGCAATGTTGTTTCTCAATTGACTATTTTTCTTAAGTTACTGAAGTTAATATGGTATGCAAGGGCCGTAATACAGAACATAATGTAGAAATAATGTAATATTTTGTCATGTTGTACATAAAAATGCAAAGCCTGTATAGATCGCTATATTTGGACGTGCATACTAGAAAACTGTTTAAAACATATAGTTTGATGGCTCTACAGGGAAGGTTAAAGCCAAGCTTGGGCAGCGATGACTTGAACACCTCCGAAATTTCTGAGATTTCAGTCATCTCAGAAATAAATCGGTTACTTTTATTCCCATTTTCTGCAAAAATATCTTCACTTGTGGTAGTCTTAACAAAAAATTTGTCAATAAGGTATTGATAAAAATGTTTTGACCAATCCAATAAGTTATGCCAGGGGGTCGAGGTGTGGCTGGTTAGCATGGGACATTACTGTATCCTCTGCTGGTACTGTCAAGTCAAGTGACCTTTATACTGACCCAGTCTTTAAAAGTGTGGAGACGGTTTTCCAAACTTCAAAATCGTCCAAAGTCGTTGTTTTACCTGTTTTTTAAAGGGTGTTTGACTTTGTCTTTGCTCATTCGCTTTGTAAACACTTGGTCGGTACTTTCGCCTATGTCACGTGTGACAGTTCCAACGTGACTACGTAATGCATGAAGTTCACCGCAGAGCTAGTGCAAGATAAGCATTTGTGGTTAAAAAGTATATAAATGTTTTTTTGTTTTTTTTTCGAAAATGACTGATCATTTTCGCTAGATAAAACCTTTATGCCTTGGCTGTGATTGTGTAGAGCCCTTTGAAGCTGCACTGAAACTGCAATTTGGCCCTTCAACCCGTTAATCCCTGTTGAAGTCCACTGTATGGAAAGAATGGTGTTTTTTCCATATAGTTTATTAATTTCTTTTCGACTGAAGAAAGAAAGACATGAATATCTTGGATGACATGGGGGTGAGTAAATGATCAGGAAATTTTAATTCTGGAGTGAACTAATCCTTTAATTTTTTAAATATATGAATATTTCATTTTGAAGTGGTTCAGAGTTTGAATCAAACTCAGCAAGTCACGTGATTTCAGCAAATGCAGCCAGTTACTAGGTGCACACGATGTGACCTAGTATGTGCATGTTTACTTCCGCTCATACTCTTCCGGTCTTAGCGACGTTCACATTTACTGTATCGAGAAACTTATATATTAAACTTGGCTAAATATAATTGTTTTCTTTAAATTAAAGAGAAAGATGGTGGTCTTTCAGAGATGAAAGAAAAGACTCTGTGCATCCTCTGTGTGGTAATTCATGACGACTGAGGGAAGGCGGAGCTTGCCAGAGCCTAAGGGGTGAAGGGCCAGAGAGCAGAGGACGGCCCACAAGTCAGCAGCGAAGGCGTGGCGAGGACTGACCCAGGCGGAGCCGACGGTCCGAGGGAGCCTGGTGAGGTCAAACAGCTGAATGTCCACGCTGGAGTCGAGGGAGGAAGGAGAGCAGGAGCCAGGACGACGGGTCTAGGTGGATCTGAGCTCTCCAAGGCTGGAGGCGGAGCCACAGGCTCATACCGCCCAGGAGAGATGGGCTCCAGGCAGGTCCAAGGTGGAACCCCACCAGTGAGAGGAGGTGACACAGATGGACCAACAGGAGACAATGACGACAGGGTGGTAACAATGGTTGAGGACTGAGGAAGGGCAAAACCAGTCAGGACAGGTGGTTGGAGAGGGAGGCTGGGCAGGGTTAACATGACTGAGGGTGATTGACCTACAGGTAAGTTTATGGGATAAAGGAGATCCATTTCTCCACTCCCTTGAAAAATGTCCATAGAATCACTCGCGGGCGGGAGGGTAGGCGGGGCTCGCTTCCATCCCCTCAAACTCCACCAAGACTCCCACGGCGATGGACAGTGTTGCCGGCTCACACCCCTGGTCAGACTCTTTGTGATGCTTCGGCTCCAGCATGATTGTGGGCACTGTCCTCTCTTCGCCAGGCTCTGGCTAAAACAACGTTTAATGAGGAAAATACAAATACTTCACAGACAGGCAGGGCAACACATACCAAATAACATTAAGACCAAACAACTGAATGAGAGGGATGAACTTATAAAGCAGACACAAATGAGGATAATTAAAAGGAACACAGCTGACACAGCTGAACTAATAATGACGGTAACCAAGGAGACAGCTAAGTGACAGGAATCTGAACAAAGACATGTAACAAATGACAACAAACTGAAGGTGCATGAAAATGTTAAACAGAACACAATGTGACACTTATTTTTACTTAGCTATATTAAACACTGTTTGCATTAACTACAGTTAACAAATGTAAATGAATTGCAACCATTTATTAAGAATATCTTTACAGTCCTAGCTTTTATCGAAAAAGATAATTAATGCAAAGAGAACAGGGTGAAAATATAAAATATGTGGTGACTATATTGATAGGAGCAAGTTGATATAGGTAAGTGAAATGTGTGCAGAACTGAGAAAATAGTATTTATGGAGATAAATTGTAGCCTGTGTCTCAGGGCAAACGTGTGAATGTTTGCGGGATATTTTATGCAAACAACTCTCTAATCATGGTTATTCCAACCTGGTCTCACAGGATTCCGTGAAATGTCCACGGGCCCTTAACTCAAAATCCGTGGAGCCATCACGGAATCGCCCCAAATTCCGTGATGCGGCCACGGATATAACTCCAACGCAAGTCAATGACACTGACCTTCCGTGGTCCACTCACGGATACCCGTTTCAATGACGGAATACAGAACTCACTCAACGGACGTGCTTTCTCATTTGGAAACGCCACATTTGAAGTATTTGTTTCTTTTCCGACATCAAATACCATAATGACGTTAACCTGTCTGTTATTGTAGCTATTGCATTGTCCTGTCATCATAAAATTTCAGTTAGCCTAACCAAAGTCCCGATGCACCACGGACCGCAACAACCTGCCCGCCCCTCGCTCATGGACGTTGTAATCTTTCTGGCTTGTTTAGGAACTTATAAGCTTTAGGTCAACTGTGTTGCAATGGCATGTAATTAACTTGACATTTTGTCTCGTCCTGTCATCATAAAATCCAGCTTGATGGCGTTTTACACCTATTGCTCGCTTGGCTAGTCAGAACTAAAATCTGTGATAGGAGCACGGAGTGAGTCTGTGGTGAGACCACGGATAACTCCAACGCAAGTCAATGACACTCATCTTCCGTGGTCCACACACGGATATTCGTTTCAATGACAAAGAACAGATCTCACTCAATGGACGTGCTTTCTCATTTGGAAACACAATATTTTAAGTATTTATTTATTTTACAACACCAAATACCATAAAGACGTTAACCTCTCTGTTATTGTAGCCATTGCACTGTCCTGCCATCATAAAAATTCAGTTTGATTCTGTTAGTCAAACTCAAGTCCCGTGATGGCACCACGGACCTCAACAACCTGACCTGATCACTGGATGTTGTAATGTTGCTCACTTGTTTAGACACTTAAAAGCTTTATGTCGACTGTGTTGCAATGGCATGTAATTTAGTTGACATTTTGTCTTGTCTTGTCATCATAAAATCCAGTTTGATGGCGTTTTACACACCTATTGCTTGCTTGGCTAGTCAGAACTAAAATCTGTGATTGGAGCACGGATTGAGTCTGTGGTGAGACCACGGATAACTCCAACGCAAGTCACAACCCAGTCTCAAGTCAGTTCGTGATATGGTCACGTAATTTAATCTATTGATTCGTGCCACGTTTATTTCGCTATTTTCGTACAATACCAGCACGTTTTTTAAACTAATGTATTGTCAATGGGAAGCGTCTTTCGTGATCACAGCACTTTCTGCCTGTCGGCTGCAGCAGAGAAGTTGTTTAATCATTCACGAGATCTTATATCTTATCATGGTTTATGTATTTTTTTATGTTATTATTTCGGTCTTATTGCCAGGGAAGCTGGATTGCTTTGCTGTTTATTGATATTTTTAAAATTATATTTTATCAGGAAATCGCGCTGAAGAAGTCTCGTTCCGAATACATCGCGATATTTGGCATTAGGTCACGTGTGTCAGATGTTGGTAAGTAGTAAATACCTAAATGCCATACGCTGTCTTAATAATGTGTATATACTGTCTTTTCTGTTTGTCGATATTAATCTGCCATTATATCTGCCATCTCCACGGAGACTTTGCGTTTCATTGCTTTCTAATTCAAAATAGGGTGATTAAACACTGCCTGTCACGTGACGTGCTATAGGCCTAGATATTCATATCAGATTAAAAATAGTACAATTAGTTCCAAAGCTGTATTTGTAGTAGAAGCACAGTAAAAACAACACTTACCATGCTTTTACCACAGTAACATTAGTTTTACTGTGATAAGTGTAGTAAAAAGACAGTAATCACAAAACTTACCATGCTTTTACCACACTATTGGTAGATTTAATGTGCGACTTATTGTAAATGCACAGCAACCACAACACTTACCATGCTTTATCACAGTAACCCTAGTTTTACTGTGATAGGTGTTGTAAGTAACCACAAAACTTACCACGCTTTAAACCTCAGCAACCTTAGTTTTACTGTGATTGGTGTAGCAAAGGACAGTAATCACAAAACTGACCATGCTTTTACCTCAGTATTGATAGTTTTAAAGTGATATTTGTTGTAAATGCATATTAACCACAACACTTGCCATGCTTTTAATGCTTTACAATGTAACATCCAATATTTGTAAGGTAAATCAGTACTTTTTCCTTTAAATAATCCTATATATTATACATAATGATATTTTCTTTTCTCTTTTTTCAGCTGAAAAGACCAAAAGGGCCTTTCGGACTCAGTCAGCCCATTATTGTTTGAGGAGAAGTAAACGGAGGAGACGGACAGCTGCAAAGGCAAATATTCACAATGGTGTGTATGTGTTGGTTTTAACCCTAAATCAAACATTTGATCAAGCATTTGTTGTTTCTTAACTTTTCTCACAAAACCCATAGCCCAATCAGTACAAACATAGTCTGAAAGTCTTAATAATTCACAAGATTTAACAAGTTGTCAAATTCGTATGATACTCGTACATATTTGTATACTCGTACACAATCCTGCAGCTTTTACTCCTAGTGCTGTCATTGGCTACTGCCTCAATTCCTGTACATATTTATCACGATATTTCAGTTGCGCCACTTCTTGTAAAGTTGTCGGATGTCACACACACTGTCAGAAAGTTTATATTAATTGCAAATTGGTCCCCGTCTGTTAATGTTCCAGTGATACATGATGTCTCTCCACACCTCATAACCTACCTCGACATCAGATACTCGATTATTTTGTCATAATCAGATCAGTTACACTGCTGATAACTGTCCCGTTTGCATGTAAATCATTTTCATATGATTATTGCTTGCTATTAAAGACATACTTTTATTCATAGAAATGCCCACATATCAGTGAATTTATAACATAAAAATGCTTTTAACATTTAATTATGCAACACTCTTTACAGAAAACATATCCCACGCTTATGGATAAACTCACAACGTCATCATCAAGTGCTGTGCTGGGCACATTGGGCAACAAGTGTCCTCCAACGTATTCGATCCGTGGCCAAGTTCTCCACATCTTCCCATGGGACACTGACATTCTTCAGATCTTCGTGAAACATCTGTCTCCATGTCTTCCTTGGTCTTCCCTGTCTCCTGCATCCTCCTGGTGGTGTCCTCTTCATCACTGTGTTTGGGTGTTGTTGTTTGGGCATGCGTAGGATGTGTCCAGCGAGGTGCACCCTTTGCTCTGTCTCAGTTTCTGAAAGTCTTCATGTGGAGTCCCACTCCTCCTCTGATCTCTTTGATATATGCAGAACCAATATTGAAAATAGTGATTTATCTTTTTCCATATTGTTAAAGCATTTTGTTTTCTCTTTTCAGCTTCATAAAATGTACTTGATTTCTGCCTAATGCCTTTATAAAAAAGGGTCAGTGCTCATCAGGTGTTTTGCTAAAGGACAAAATCATTGCATAGTTACAATAAAAGTGACCAATAATCACAAGGATATAGAATGAAAGTTGAGAATGTAAAATGTTGTGCTTATGTTTTTGCCTATTTTTTCTTTAAAGCGAAGAAACAAATGTATTTTCACATAACAAAGTTGAATCTCATCTCTTGGTTTGTAAATATATAACTTCATCATAGCAATTTTTTAATGTTAATGTGTGTGTCACTATAATAGATTGCCCCTGTATCTGGATATTTTTAATTAACTGATTTTTATACTTTTGTGCTGTAGTTTTGGCTCTACATTTGTCTTTAAACAGTTTGACATTAAATATTGGAATAAGCTTTCAAAATTGTGTCCATTCATTGTGCTTTTGTTATATTTATATGAATATAATTGATATACCTTTAATATACTATACATACACTGTAAATGTTAGAAGCACTTTAGTACATGTAATTATCTTTAATTAAAATACTGCAAAACTACCCTGCTGTAGGCCATTGCTTAGAAAAAAGTTTATCTTTCAAATGTATGTATGCATCAGTCTAATCAAATGAGCAAATTTGTGTCATTGATCATGTGACCTCGTTTTTGGATGGTAACCACACAAAGGAGTCTTTTAATTAGAAGGAATACATGTTTAACAGCCTAAATATAAAATATTTAAGGTATCTATCCCTGCAGCCGGAACCAGAAGAGATCTGTCATCATTTACCATAAATGGGCATGTAAGTGTGACGCATCTGTTCAGCTGGGTTGTTATTGGCTGTGACTTTATCGCAGAGCTCGCTGTGATTGGACTATCGTTTAACCCATATAAAACGGCGCTTCGTGTTACAAAGTATGTTTTGGTGTTATTATTACGTTAGTTATACATTAAGCTAACTATAAAGTGTCTCTATGTTATGAGAAATTACTCCTTTACCGAGATCCTAACCCTAACCCTAAGCATGTCTGCACATTTCAATGAACTACAGCTCCATGCTTCCTGTTTCATTGATAGAATGACAGAGATATCTGGGTAATGTAGTTTAAAACGTTTAGTAATAAAACAATAAATGTTAAATAAATAATATATTTATGGGACAACTGGATATCTAAATTTGTTCATTGTGCAAACCTTTATGACATATATGAGGGACAGGCTGAAATTTTATATTTTACTGTGAGCACTTTAAAAATAACCTTTATGCCAGCTTTCCATATATGTCTGAAAACTGTGGCCAACATTATTTATTAAACATAGCATAAGCAGTTGTCCAGCTGATTTTCTCTTTGATACATTAACCGGACTTTGAGTTACAGTCATTTGAAATGTGCATTTGTTTGCTCTTCTGGGGGCCGTTGCTTGGCCCCTGGGGGTGGAAGGGCAGTATAATCTACACAGATCTACACACACTATTACTATTACACAAGGATAATGCACCATTCAGTAAAACAACAAAAAAACAGTGCCAACATTTCCCTTTCACCCCCTCTGATTGCTGCTTACTCTATATGCCTGACATCAGTGATATATGCTTTCATTCGAAAAGCAGTTGTAAATGTACTAGAATGATCAACATGGATCATCTTCAATTAAGTGTTAAGTATTTATAGCAAGATAGCCCACTGCAGCCTCTTCATGCAGGTGCATTCACTTCATTCACATAGCTTCCTTTTATTTCACTGCTAACTGGCATACATGCAAGTACAGTATATGCAACTTTTGTTGCATTGTTGTCCCAAATATCATTAACCAGATCTACATTTTTTATGTCCCAAGTAAAAGAATCATGGTCATTAATTATATGTAGTTATTTATAAGTTATTAATTATATGTAGTTATTTTTAAATGAACCCTTGTATGGTGTTCGGGTCTGCTGGACCCGGTTTCATTTTTTATCAAAAGAAAAATTATACGATTAATTATTTTTTCAACCTCAGACTCATTGGCCTTGGCTCATTTTCTGTGAAGAACATATATCAGAACACATTTTCAATGACCACACACTGTACACCCCCCCTACACATTTATATTACACAAAGGATGTTCGGGTCCACTGGACCCGGGGCTAATAAAAGTGTGGAAATGTTTAGGTCCTGTTTACTATTACTCTGTCCTCCTCCTGTCAGGGCTTGCTGTGTGTGTGAGTGTGTGTGTGTTGCGTGTGTATGTGTGAGAGAGATTGTAAGTGTGAGAGAGTGAGAGTGCAAAAGTGAGTTTTGTTTCTACCCCTGCCGTTCCCGCACAAGGCTGCAATTCTCAAATGTGATCTCACAAAGCTAAAGAGGAAATATTAACCATAAAGGCTGTTTATATTGCTTGTCATTGGGATGAAGTAAACATCTGTTGAGTATTTTAACATAAATTGTTTGATTATGTTGAATTAAAAACCCAAAAATGCAGCGGGTCCACCAGACACACGAACACTGGCTGAATAACAAAAATATGAACACCACACAAGGGTTAATTAAACTAAAGAAATAAGAAATTAAAATTTCTCAAATAAAAATGTCTATTTACTGTACCAAACACCACTTTCAATACACAATAGTCACCATACTTTATTAAACACTTTATTGGAGGACAAAGCATAAAGTTGATAAAGTAGCATAAAGAAAAATGAGATTCAAGATAAATAAAAATGTGTCTTCAAAAACACGTTAACATCATATGAATCCATTCACAACTGCTGAAGCCACAAAACGAGTGCCAGAGAATCATATTCAGTCACCTATGATACAGAAAACAGATTTGATATTGTGTTGGAAAATAATGATTCATTATCTCAGCTAAACTGGTTTCTTGCTCTTCCCTGTACGTCTCTTTCGTGTTCTTCTTCCTCGTCTAAACAGTTTGTTCAGTTGAAGAACAGAAGAACAGAAGATGCGATCACTGATGTGGTGTAGCTTTTTCTCCACCAGAGGAAGAAGTCTCAACATCCCACTGTCAGGCGTTCTCCAGTCCTGGTCTGAAAGTAAAACAAAAAACACAAACCATTCAAATGAATTTGTTTAATGGACAGTCGGGTCAGCTTATGTTCTGCGTTATTTAAAACAGTGATGGTTTACTCTGGCCCTCAGCGTCCACTGTCCTGCAGATTTAGCTCCGACCACAAACCCTCCTGCCTATTGTCTAGAAATAAACCTGAAGACTTTGGTTAAAATTTTCAGATGTGCTCGATTAGGGTTCGAGGTTGACTCTCAACCTCAAAAAGGAGAACGCAAAAGGGCCAGAGTTGCCTGTTCCTTACATAAATTTACAAAGCAGCAGTCAGTACATGATATATTATACACATTGAAGTATTATAATATATATATAATATTGGAGCACATAATATAAGCTAAGTACTGAACAAAAACTGTTTTACCCCTATCAACAGCAACCTATTTTAAAAGATCTTTTAGAAAGGCATGGTCTCTTTTGAGCCTTTGCCAGTGATGCTTGATTTCTTTCCAGACAACATACTTCTGTCAATTGTTTCAAGAGCTTCACTTGGTCAAAAACCAAGTGATAACCTGTACAATGTAAAATTGTCAACATCAAATTATGTACTACATTTTACAGCATTGTTTCAATACAATACATACCAATGGACTCGCTCACTTTTCTGTCTTCTTTGGGCACCAGATGTTCCTTCCTCGCCCGAAACAAAGGACTTACATAAACATAAATTAAGACAGTTATAAATAAGTTAATTTACCATATGATTCAGGAGAGAACATTTGATGAGTAAATACTGATATTCTAGAAACTTCACCTGGGAAGGGCTGATCACGGCAAGATTCGCTGCGACTCACTAGTAGCTCTTGTAATGGTTGGCTCTTAAAAGAGCTTTTGAGTTTGATATTGGTAGAGCTTTAAAAAAAAAAGGACTAGTAATCCTGCAAAACAGAAATGAAGGTAATTTTAATACATTACTTGCAAATAGTCAGTTTATAACTGTAGGATATGTTTTCTGTAAAGAGTGTTGCATAATTAAATGTTAAAAGCATTTTTATGTTATAAGTTCACTGATATGTGGGCATTTCTATGAATAAAAGTATGTCTTTAATAGCAAGCAATAATCATATGAAAATGATTTACATGCAAACGGGACAGTTATCAGCAGTGTAACTGATCTGATTATGACAAAATAATCGAGTATCTGATGTCATGTGACAAGTCAGATAAGATTTTCCACTCTTGCAAACAGAGGTAGGTTATGAGGTGTGGAGAGACATCATGTATCACTGGAACATGAACAGACGGGGACCAATTTGCAATTAATATAAACTTTCTGACAGTGTGTGTGACATCCGACAACTTTCCAAGAAGTGGCGCAACTGAAATATCGTGATAAATATGTACAGGAATTGAGGCAGTAGCCAATGACAGCACTAGGAGTAAAAGCTGCAGGATTGTGTACGAGTATACAAATATGTACGAGTATCATACGAATTTGACAACTTGTTAAATCTTGTGAATTATTAAGACTTTCAGACTATGTTTGTACTGATTGGGCTATGGGTTTTGTGAGAAAAGTTAAGAAACAACAAATGCTTGATAAAATGTTTGATTTAGGGTTAAAACCAACACATACACACCATTGCGAATATTTGCCTTTGCAGCTGTCCGTCTCCTCCGTTTACTTCTCCTCAAACAATAATGGGCTGACTGAGTCCGAAAGGCCCTTTTGGTCTTTTCAGCTGAAAAAAGAGAAAAGACAATATCAATATGTATAATATATAGGATTATTTAAAGGAAAAAGTACTGATTTACCTTACAAATATTGGATGTTACATTGTAAAGCATTAAAAGCATGGCAAGTGTTGTGGTTAATATGCATTTACGACAAATATCACTTTAAAACTATCAATACTGAGGTAAAAGCATGGTAAGTTTTGTGATTACTGTCCTTTGCTACACCAATCACAGTAAAACTAAGGTTGCTGAGGTTTAAAGCGTGGTAAGTTTTGTGGTTACTGTCCTTTTACCACACCTATCACAGTAAAACTAGGGTTACTGTGGTAAAGCATGGTAAGTGTTGTGATTGCTGTGCATTTACAATAAGTATCACATTAAATCTACCAATAGTGTGGTAAAAGCATGGTAAGTTTTGTGATTACTGTCTTTTTACTACACTTATCACAGTAAAACTAATGTTACTGTGGTAAAAGCATGGTAAGTGTTGTTTTTACTGTGCTTTACTGTGCTTCTACTACAAATACAGCTTTGGAACTAATTGTACTATTTTTAATCTGATATGAATATCTAGGCCTATAGCACGTCACGTGACAGGCAGTGTTTAATCACCCTATTTTGAATTAGAAAGCAATGAAACGCAAAGTCTCCGTGGAGATGGCAGGTATAATGGCAGATTAATATCGACAAACAGAAAAGACAGTATATACACATTATTAAGACAACGTATGGTATTTAGGTATTTACTACTTACCAACATCTGACACACGTGACCTAATGCCAAATATCGCGATGTATTCGGAACGAGACTTCTTCAGCGCGATTTCCTGATAAAATATAATTTTAAAAATATCAATAAACAGCAAAGCAATCCAGCTTCCCTGGCAATAAGACCGAAATAATAACATAAAAAATACATAAACCATGATAAGATATAAGATCTCGTGAATGATTAAACAACTTCTCTGCTACAGCCGACAGGCAGAAATTGCTGTGATCACGAAAGACGCTTCCCATTGACAATACATTAGTTTAAAAAACGTGCTGGTATTGTACGAAAATAGCGAAATAAACGTGGAACGAATCAATAGATTAAATTACGTGACCATATCACGAACTGACGTGAGACTGGGTTGTGACTTGCGTTGGAGTTATCCGTGGTCTCACCACAGACTCAATCCGTGCTCCAATCACAGATTTTAGTTCTGAGTCACACCTATTGCTTGCTTGGCTATAGTCAGAAGTTCTGACTATAGCCAAGCAAGCAATAGGTGTGTAAAACGCCATCAAACTGGATTTTATGATGACAAGACAAGACAAAATATCAACTAAATTACATGCCATTGCAACACAGTCGACATAAAGCTTTTAAGTGTCTAAACAAGTGAGCAACATTACAACATCAGTGATCAGGTCAGGTTGTTGAGGTCCGTGGTGCCATCACGGGACTTGAGTTTGGCTAACAGAATCAAACTGAATTTTTATGATGGCAGGACAATGCAATAGCTACAATAACAGAGAGGTTAACGTCTTTATGGTATTTGGTGTTGTAAAATAAATAAATACTTAAAATATTGTGTTTCCAAATGAGAAAGCACGTCCATTGAGTGAGATCTGTTCTTTGTCATTGAAACGAATATCCGTGTGTGGACCACGGAAGATGAGTGTCATTGACTTGCGTTGGAGTTATCCGTGGTCTCACCACAGACTCACTCCGTGCTCCTATCACAGATTTTAGTTCTGACTAGCCAAGCGAGCAATAGGTGTAAAACGCCATCAAGCTGGATTTTATGATGACAGGACGAGACAAAATGTCAAGTTAATTACATGCCATTGCAACACAGTTGACCTAAAGCTTATAAGTTCCTAAACAAGCCAGAAAGATAACGTCCATGAGTGAGGGGCGGGCAGGTTGTTGCGGTCCGTGGTGCCATCACGGGACTTTGGTTAGGCTAACTGAAATTTTATGATGACAGGACAATGCAATAGCTACAATAACAGACAGGTTAACGTCATTATGGTATTTGATGTCGGAAAAGAAACAAATACTTCAAATGTGGCGTTTCCAAATGAGAAAGCACGTCCGTTGAGTGAGTTCTGTATTCCGTCATTGAAACGGGTATCCGTGAGTGGACCACGGAAGGTCAGTGTCATTGACTTGCGTTGGAGTTATATCCGTGGCCGCATCACGGAATTTGGGGCGATTCCGTGATGGCTCCACGGATTTTGAGTTTAGGGCCCGTGGACATTTCACGGAATCCTGTGAGACCAGGTTGGTTATTCCTGTAATTGTAAGCTTCATTTGTCTGTTCTCACGGAAGTACAAAACATGTTTTTCTGATCCAGGTAGGCTACAGGTTTCCAGTGTTTAGGTATAATTGGTTTAAGATATTTTTATAGCTATTTCAGTTAAAATGTTGCACAACAAGTGCATGAAATACAAGAAACAAATTTCAAGAGATAAAATATGTCTTGTATGGTGAGGAGCTAACTAATGGGTAATGTCTTACCTTGGTTTTACACAAATTGTTTTGCTATATTTAATTTTTTACTTTAGTTATATTTACATATTTGTATATTTACATTAGGCATAATTGGTCATGGAATAAGATATTGCGTCATATGCATGCGTTTCAAATGCAATTGGCTCATGTAAAAGTAATATAGGTCTTAATCGTATTTTAAGTGACATGACAGATTCTATAAACAACTAAGTTCATTTTCAGCTTTCTCCTGCTCTCTGCACTGGCGTCAGGTGCAACCGGAAGTGTCTATGTATACACACTAGCTGTATCAGAAGGTCCCGCCAGACTTTAAACGCTTTGAAAGAGACAGTGAATCATTTTGCGAAGCAATTGGTTCAGTTGAATTGGCTTTGTTTTTCCTTTTACTAACACAAAAATAAATGCTAGATTTTGTACAGACTTTACAAATCACCATACTCTTGTGTCCTAGACAAACCTAAGTACTGCACTGTCAGACACCAAATTTTTAGTGAAAGAAATTTCCATTGATGTCAAAATTTAAAAGAAAAATAACATAAACATTAAATAATATAATATAGTAAAATTTAAAATGAATACATGGTATAGTTTAAAAAACATACTGATCAACTTATTCGGCAAGCTGACACTATTTTATTTTACTAAACAACTGAATGGTAACACAATTTGCAATATTATTTGCAATTTTTATTTATTTATTTATTTATTTTTATCACTATTGACACAGATGGGAATGCTAATGCATACGTGTACCTTTCTCCAGGTATTATAAACAGAGTGCCCATGAGATAAACATTTGCATGCAGGTTGCATACTTCCAGAAAGGTATGTAGTTTGGGGAAGCTTGGCTCCTGGCTCATCTGGGTATTCTACGCATTCAGAAATATAAAATTAGCAGAATATACATTGCACAATATACAGCATACTAAGAGTAATCCAGTTCTATGCTATTCCAAACATTATCAATGTATCCACATGATTCTCTTGTTAGCAAGGAGTTTGTGTTTGTAAACTGCACATAAATGTGTGTGGTGACTTTTATTTTAAATACAAGTCTTCTCACTGCTGGTGAATTTCGCTCTCTGCTGCTGTCCTTCAAACAGTACTTTTGCTGCTTGTTCAGGTATACAGTGGCTTGGCTTCTGCCGGCTGAATATTAGATCCTCAGGCATTGGGAAGTGATCCTATTAAAACGGGCCATGGAATGTGGCAGTTCTCCACTGCTGTCTCTCCCCCAAATTTGATTGACAGCTGGTAGGGCCCTTTTGCTCTCAGATACTTCAAGCTGTCAATCATCTGTCTGTTTTGCCCTACAGGTCGCTTCCTGTCTCCTAGGATTTGTGTGTAGTGCTAATGTTAATGCTAATGTTAAAACAAAGGCAGCCTATTGGCTTATTTTCAGCACAGTAAGGCCAACAAAGAATCTAGATGTGTCAATATTTTTGTGTCCTCTCTGAAAGCAGAAGGACTGTCCGATGACAAATGCACATATTTATTCAATTAAAAATGAATGCAATTCATCCTATCTTTTTCAAAGCTTTCAAAAGTGAAATCCAGGTTTTAATGGGTAAAAACATAATAATAATAATAATAAATATAGCTGCAAGCAGCAATTACCGGGGCCAAGCAGAATAAGACGACAAGACATGCCAACATGTCTGAAAGTGTCAGACCAACTGCAACAATGAGCAATTATAGACTTTAAAGAGGATTTTATGCAAAATGCCTGAAAAATCATAGAAACAATAATTAAAAATATGATTTTATGGATTATCACTTTCGACCAATAGGTGGCGCAGTTACAAAACTGATTTGATGTGGTCAGAGTGAAGTGACAATGACACATACAAAGTTTGGTGTCAATATGTCAAGGCATTGCAGAGATAAAGCCTGAATAGTGCTATTAGCATCATGCCTCAACTTTGCTGCTGCGCTATACGAAAACGGTTTCGTCTATCGACACGAAATCCATAACTTTTAGTCGGCACGGTCTGGAGATGATACGATTCGATTTTGGTGAAAATCGGACAAACGGTCTAGGAGGAGTTCGAAAAAGTAAGTTTTGACTGAACATCAAGATGGCGGACAGGAAGTTCGGCCAAATAAGGAAAACTTGGTATCTATGTTCTCGGCTTGACCCAAGGAATCTATTAAGACCAGTGGCATTTCAATAGACAAATTTATTCAAAAGTTATTAGCCTTTTTGGAAATTTTGTTATAACTTTTGACCACTAGGTGGCGCTGTTTCGAAATATTTTGAGTACCTTCAGGGGATGGTGCTGAAGGCACATTCTGAGTTTCGTAATATTACACCAATGCATTTGTTTAGTATAGCATTTTATGTCACAAAACTCTATTGAAATCAATGGGAATTTCATGTTTTGTTCTATTATAGCGCCACCAAGAGGCTCAGTCCCAGGTAGTTAGGGAAGAATAGGTAGTTAGGGGGCTCCATAAGCACTTGGTGGCCCGCCACACAGTGCAATGGCACCCCCAGAGGCGTCCATACGGAGCCAATGGGCAATTTGGCCACCTAACCTGCGATTTTGGAAAATGTCAACGTCACCATTAGAATAAGCAGCTTGTGTCATCCATTTCGAGCATGCGGAACTCGAACCGCCTGTACTGACAGTGGCAACTTATTTGAATGGGAAAATTACCACGAACCACCTAGGTTCCCTTACTCTAGTGGCCTATGACTATGTGTGCCTGAGCAAAAAAGCTCAAACATATCCAATTAGAACGTGCATTATTTGTGGTTTTCACAAATGATAACACGTTGCAGGCTAATAGAGATGAGAAAAAAAAAACAAAAAAAGAAAAACACCTGAGCAAATAGTTTGATGATTTGGCATCATTTGATATTCGTCATTGTCAAACCCTCTATACTCCTATTTATAAATAGGTTATTTGGTCAAATAGGAGTCATGACTAAAATGTATTCAGCTGAGCCCAGCCCGAACACACACGTAGAAATTGAAAACATCAGCCTTGGAAAAGTGTTGTTGGAAGTTGGTAAATAAAGTAATAAAGCCCCAGTTAAAGAGCATATTGCAGGTTAGAAGACCCAATGAGTCAATGTATAGAAAAATAATGTAGGAACTAGATTTTCTTTTTTGAAAAAAAACTTCTAAATACGCTACAGTGGCTTCTGGAGTCGTTTTTGTGAGAAAATTTTACTTCCGCATCTGAAAATGGGCGTGGCGGGCGTGACGTAGCACGATGCTGAAAAAAAAGCGATTTTTACGAGCAGTCAAAAACGCTCACTTTATCTACTAAATTGGTGTCCTTATGTCGTTTTAAAACATTTTAAATCCTGCATACACATTTTCATACACGGTTATATATTCATTTTGATTTTTTTTTTTTACCTGCAATATGCTCTTTAAATGGCTATACATTTTCTCATGAACATTTTCTCATGTCCACTATGCTTAGTCGCAGTAACCTTACGTAAAAGGCTTGCTGCTGCTGTATCTTAATACGCATCTCTGCTGCTGTAATGCTAGTATTTTACTCCTGCATTAAATGCAAGACTGTAAAACACCTTTCTTAAACAAATAAAGCATGTTTGATGTTTCGTTATTAAAGCAAAGGTTAATATTTTAAACATGAATGCCCAGAAACCCAGAATAATAAATGATATGATCAAATAAATGATAATAAACAACTCTGATGGCCACCACTCAAGATCAACAACATGTCCGTGATCGAAACGCCCACCACTGCAAAAACGCCCCCAAACAAAAATGATTGATGTTCTCCAGCGCACACACACATACCCGGTGGAGCGTTTGCCAAAATGATACAGCATCAAGTCAAGTCAAGTCATCTTCATTTATATAGCGCTTTTAAGAATGTAGATTGTTCCAAAGCAGCTTTACAGTGATAATAGGAAATTAAAGTAACAGAGATTGTTTTGCAGTTTTTGGTTCTTTGGTTTTAGTTCTTTATAGCAGCTCTAGAATAAAGTTATTGTCCAGGCTAAAGTTAGTTTGGATTAATTCACTTCCGTCACAACGATCATTAGTTATTAACTTACACTTACACTTACACACTACACTAACACGACACCGTTTTAACAGAAAACTCTTTAAGTTCTCTCTACGCAAAATTTAAAAACGAGAACCTGTGAGGACGCGTGCACATGCGTATTACGAGTTCAGTCTATAGGTATGTGCATTTGAATATATGTGCGTGTAGTCCTTCCCTACAAATCAACCCACAACAAACTACTTGTCTGGCCTTAAAATGTATAATACAGAATTTTTATCGCTTCCGCGTAGCCACGTGAACCGGAATTATCCCGACAACGCTTTATCTGTAGAGAGGCAAAGGGCAACGCATTCTCATCCTAGGGCGTCATATACTGATGCTTTTGACATTTCGTCTACATCGAACGCACATGGCACCCTTTAGCGTCAATATGACACGCACAGAGCTTTGTTCGGTTATGGGTAGGTTTAGGTCTGGGGAAGGGTTAGGGTTAGACCGCTAGGAGGCGCCTTCTGGCCCATATCTATCTGCATCTCATATTGACGCTAAAGGGTGCCATGTGCGTTCGATGTAGACGAAATGTCAAAAGCGTCAGTATATGACGCCATGGGATGAGAACGGGCTGTAAAGGGAGGGGAAGGAGGCCTTCACAGGGGAGAGACTAGTTAACACTTCAGGACTGCGCTGTCGTCGTGTCCAGGCCCATACGGCCTGGATCTGGCGGACTGTGGTAAACCTCGGGATAAACAGAGAGACTAATATTAGTGTAGATGCCATTCTTTTTCTGATGTAACGAGTACATCAGGATTTATGGGGATTGTTCCCGGTTCCGGCTGATCTAATCTATGCAGCCTAACATTGAATTATAAAAGTCTATAATATGTTAACTGTATGCTAGGTCAAAGAGATGTGTTTTTAGTCTAGCTTTGAACTGACAGAGTGTGTCTGCTTCCCGGACAATGTTAGAAAGATTGTTCCAAAGTTTTGGTGCTACCCTTACGAAAAAGAAGTATACTTCAAGTTAATTTTATGAAGTATACTTAAGTAATGTTCAAGTATATTTTTAAGTATACATTATGGAGTAAGTAAACTAATGTCAATATGTACTAGTAGTAAACTTGTAAGTGTACTATTTTAATGCCACTTGGGACTAAATTGGCCCACTTTTAGTATATAAAAGTATATGTTTAAGTGTACTATAAGTGTAACAGTAGTAAACTTTAAGTGCACAACTAGTTCATAATTACGTTTCTCATTTGTACTGCAAGTGAACTTATGGGTATACTAGTAGTTTACTATTTTAATACTTATATCAACTTTGAAGTATACTCTCAGTAAACTACTAGTTTAGTAGTTTTATACTACAAGTTTTCTTTAAGTGAACTTAACATTATACCTATAGTTTACTATTTATATATAATTTTTGCACTTGCAGTAGGCCTATACTACTATGTTCAAATGTTATTTTTTTATACTTGAAAAATACCTTTAACTGTACTTTCATTTTAAAAGCATTTTATTAGCTTCATGCATACTTTTTTATCAACACTTGAATGTTGGTAAGTTTCATAAATAAAGGCAACATTTTAAACAAAAAAGATTCAAGACTACGCCTTGATCAGATTCAGAACGATGATCAAAACACAGATGGAATAGATAGAGAGTCCAACACCACTAAAGCTTCACAGTCGTTTTCTCTTCATGGGTTATGCTTTGTTTCATTTGGAAACATTAAGCAGTTTTGATTTACAAGCTGTTTAAAGGTGCATTGCGCAAGTCTCTGAGTTTTTGCAGAACTATGCCCCCTCTGGCGACAAGCGAAACTGCAACACTGCAACTGAACGCGCATGACGTCACGCCCAGTCTCAAATTCCGACCCGAATCCCTCTTATTTATTTTACTGTACAGGATTATAGAGGCAATCGCAGTGATCAGAGAAGGGCTCATTCAGCCCATCAGGCAATTGTTTAAGCATGTATGGGTTAGAAAAAACGGTATTTTTAACATGAAATGTTGCGCAATGCACCTTTAATGTTTAGTGAGCAATCTTCTATCATTTGTTTCAGCTTCTTCTTCTCATGTGTTTTGTCCGGAGATTCTGTAGTAGAAGATGTGTCATAGCGCCACCTACCGTATACCAGTGAAAACATGGATATCTGGAAAATTCAGTCAATGGTGGGGAAAGAGTAAAGTAGAATTAAAGTAAATTCCTATGTGCACTACCAGTGGACTAGCCTACACAAATTCAGATACGCAGAATTAGAAACATATCTGTTTTATATCAATATTTTAATCAATATTTTCAAACAATGTAAATTTCATAAGACTGTATATGAAAAACTATGTAAAAAAAAAGTATTTAATAGGCTACTCGATCAAAAGAGTTAACACAACTACAAGCCAAGTATACTTTGCATAATTAAACTTTTAAGTATATCTCGATCTCAAAAGATTGAGCACAAGTATAGACCAAATATACTTGGACTTTTCTCTCAGTATAAGTCAAGTACACTTAAGTGGAATTTGAAGTATATTTCTGAGAAGTAGAGCTGGGACAGTTACCGCATTACCGCAATACAACTATGTCACATGACGCCTACCGCGGGTCTGAGCTCGTCACCGCCATCACCGCAAAAAAAAAAAAAAAAAAATTAAGAAATAAACTCTGGCCTTCACATGTGTTCACGTTGTGTCTAATGACATGGATTTATTGATTCTAATGACATGGATTGTGTCTAATAACATTGTGTCTTACATGGATTCAAGGTTTTCTAAACAAAACTTATCATCAAAAGATGGAGCAAATCCGACCTTTCGCAAGTTGGGGAGCGCAATGTTCCATGACACATAATAACATTCCATTCGTAGGCTATTGACTATAACCCCTTATTTACACTCTGTTGCGCGTTATGGCTGCGACGCGGCTACCGGAGCTGTCCGCTCTAGTCAATCCTTGGGTGTTTCTCAATATGCGTTCTTCAGCGATCTTGCGTCCTTGTGTTCTCGTTTTACGTCATCATTAACCGTCGAAGTTCAGACCCAATTCTCAAGAACGCAGGTACAGAGGACGCATGAAAGAACCAGGATGTGTTCTTGATACCGAGGATGCATCGAATGCAGATTTGAGCTAATACTCGCCTGGTGTCCCAGAAGTCATCGCGGCCGGTTCCAAGGAAGCTTGGCAAGACCGGTCTCCACGAGAACACAAGTCCGTTCTCTGCGTTCTTGGAATTGAGAAACAGCCCTTGTGTTTACACCAGCCACGACGCGGCGCGTTTCAGAAGTGTCTCTCCGCGCCACTTCGCTAATGATAGGCGCCTAGTCTATTTTCGACGGACGCCGCGTCCAAGCCACACCGTAAATAAATAAAGTCTAAAACCCAAATAAAAACCCTGTGCAGACTCCCCGTTATATTGCAAATGCCTTATAGCCTATAATTTGAAGCCCCAAAAGCAGGACCTCAGCTTTTAATTGCACATGCTTATTTAACACAATTCTCTCACGTGAAGACCGCGTTTGTCAACCCTCGTGGATTCGCGGCAAGTGCACAGCACCAGAGAGTAATCTTGACGGCTCTTGCAAGAAAATGGATAAGTTAAGTAGGCTACATAATCAAATTCACAAATATTACACCATTTAAACATTATTAAAAATACATAGGCTACTGAGTTACTAAAACAATCTTTGTCAAAGAATATACTTGTATATTCACAGTTTGAACGTTCTTTTTTTCCATTTGTTTAATTTCAAGATCTGAGGTGAATTATCCATTGTTGCTTTTACAGCTACAAAGCTGGAGCACTAAACAATATTCAAAGTCACATTGCATGCTTTTAACATTAAATAAAGCACATAAACAGTAGCCTACTGTAACGGATGACAGACAGGATGTATATGCAACAACGCTCTTTATTGAAAACACACAGATGGTCAGAAACACAGCACACAGATGATCGCTAACTCAGCGGGACAGGTGGGCGGACACAAACGCTGATGGTGTGGTGACGCAGGGACCTCGGTGGGCAACAGGTGCTGGTGCAGTGATCCATGGTAATCCCTCGTGAAGTGCTAGATGAATCCGTGAAGAGTGCAGAAATCCAGGAAGACACGACGACGACAGGAAGATCCAAACGGCACGGGGAACACAGGAACAAGCACGGGAAACACACCAGGAAAACCACAACGATCTGACAACATGAGACACCAGTTACTGAGCTTATATAGGGACATACAATTGAAACCAGCTGGCGCTACTGATCACTGATAATCAGTGACCACGCCCACAGACACACACACACACACAACAGCACGTTAGACGAGAGAGAGACAGTGAATTCATGAACCGTGACAGTACCCCCTCCCCTAGGAACGCCTCCTGGCGTTCCCCGACGGACTTACCTGTCGATTGTAATCATCGATAAGGGAGTGATCCAGAATGTCTCTAGCAGGAACCCAACTTCTCTCCTCCGGACCGTAACCTTCCCAGTCCACCAGGTACTGAAATCCGCGTCCCCTCCTTCTCGAGTCCAGAATACGGTTAACCGAATAAGTTGGTTCCCCATCTACGAGACGCGGCGGGGGGGGAACCGGGACTGGCGGATTAATGCGTGCCCAAAACACAGGTTTAATCTTTGACACATGAAAGGCGGGATGAATTCTCCTGTACGCAGGAGGAAGTTTGAGTCGGACTGTCACCGGACTAATGATCTTGGTGACAGGAAACGGGCCGATGAATTTGGGAGCAAGTTTATTAGAAACGGAACGGAGAGGAATGTTCTTGGTTGAAAGCCACACTTTTTGACCAACGACGTATACGGGAGGCTTCGACCGGTGGCGATCGGCCTTAGCCTTGGTGCGCGCCCCCACTTGGAGAAGAGTCTCACGGGCTCTAGTCCAAGTGTGGCGACACCTCTGGACGAAGGCGTGAGCGGAGGGGACCGCGACTTCGGATTCCGTACTAGCAAAAACTGGTGGCTGGTAACCTAAACTACATTCAAACGGAGTAAGGCCCGTGGATGACACTGGTAATGAATTGTGGGCGTACTCCACCATAGAGAGTTGTTGGCTCCATGAGGAAGGATTCTTGGAAACCAAACATCGCAACACTCTCTCCAGATCTTGGTTGGCTCTCTCCGTTTGACCATTGCTCTGAGGATGAAACCCCGAAGAGAGACTGACAGTCGCCCCCAGTAACTTACAAAATTCTTGCCAAAATTTGGACACAAATTGGGGACCCCTGTCGGAAACCACGTCCATCGGGAGGCCATGTAAGCGAAAGACGTGATCTATGACAGTTACCGCTGTTTCCTTGGCTGAGGGTAATTTGGGCAAGGGAATAAAATGAGCCGCCTTCGAGAACCGGTCCACGACAGTCAAAACGACCGTCTTGCCCTGGGAGGGCGGGAGGGCGGTAATAAAATCTAGCGCAATGTGGGACCAGGGTCTCGAAGGGACAGACAGCGGTTGGAGTAACCCATCCGGGGGTCGATTGGAAGTCTTACCAGTGGCACAAACTGAGCAAGCCAAAACAAAACTGCGGATGTCGCGAGCCATTAATGGCCACCAGAATCGTTGCCTAACCAAAAAACTGGTGCGATTTACCCCTGGATGACATGCTATGCTGGAACAATGACCCCACTGAATGACGTCGGACCGACACCCCTCTGGCACAAACAAACGATTCGGTGGGCAATCGGGCGGAGGCGTTACCCCTTCTAAGGCCTTCATGACCTTCGATTCGACCTCCCATCTGAGAGTGGAGACCACTAATGTCTCGGGTAAAATACACTCGGGAGTAGACGGGCGTTCGGATTGGTCAAAAATACGAGATAAGGAATCGGGTTTGATGTTTTTGGAACCCGGGCGGTACGAAAGAGAAAAATCAAAACGTCCGAAAAAAAGTGCCCACCGAGCCTGCCTAGAGTTGAGTCTTTTGGCGGTTCTGATATATTCTAGGTTCTTATGATCGGTCCATACGATAAAAGGTACCCCTGACCCTTCTAACCAGTGACGCCACTCTTCCAGCGCTAACTTGACTGCCAACAATTCTCTATTACCAATGTCATAGTTACGTTCGGCAGGTGATAAACGATGAGACAAAAACGCGCAAGGATGCATCTTGTCGTCTGTGGAAGAACGTTGGGAAAGAACTGCTCCTACCCCCACCTCTGACGCGTCGACCTCCACCACGAACTGACGTGATGGATCAGGGGCAACGAGGATGGGAGCCGAAACGAAGCGGCTTTTCAGTTTGGCGAATACAGCTTCCGCTGTATCGGACCACCTGAACGTCGTTCTGGGGGAGGTCAAGGCAGTCAGAGGCGCGGCTAGTTGGCTGAAATTGCGAATAAAACGCCGATAAAAATTGGCAAACCCCAGAAACCTCTGCAGGGCCTTACGGGAATCTGGACTTGGCCAATCTATCACAGCCTTAACCTTGTCAGGATCCATACGCATTCCCTCAGACGAGACGATGTGCCCTAGAAAAGGAACAGACTGTGCATGAAAAACGCATTTCTCCGCCTTGACAAAAAGCCCATTCTCTAGCAACCTCTGAAGCACTCGTCTGACGTGCTGAACGTGTTCCTGGAGAGAAGATGAAAAAATCAATATGTCATCCAGGTAGACATATATGAACTGGTCAACCATATCTCTCAGCACGTCATTGACGAGTGCCTGGAAGACCGCTGGGGAGTTGGACAGCCCGAAGGGCATGACCAAGTATTCAAAGTGCCCCCTGGGGGTATTGAACGCGGTCTTCCATTCATCACCCTTCCTTATGCGAACCAAATGATAAGCGTTACGTAAATCCAATTTTGTGAAGATGGATGCTCCCTGTAACCGCTCGAAGGCTGAAGACATCAGCGGCAAAGGATAAGTATTCTTTACCGTGATGTTGTTCAACCCTCGGTAATCAATGCACGGTCGCAGAGATCCATCCTTCTTCCCCACAAAAAAGAACCCCGCCCCCGCTGGAGATGAGGAAGGTCTAATGAATTTGGATGCTAGAGAATCAGAAATATATTTCTCCATAGCCTCCCTTTCTGGAACAGAAAGTGAATATAACTTGCCCTTAGGCGGAGACTCACCTGGCACTAAGTCTATGGCACAGTCATAGGGACGATGTGGAGGGAGAGAAGCAGCACGAGACTTACTGAACACTTCTCTCAGGTCCTGGTACTCCCCGGGCACGTTAGACAAATTCACCGCCTCCTCCTGGAAAACAGACACAGGTACAGACGAACACGCAGACACAAGACATGACTCATGACATGTATTACTCCACATAGAAACAGAATTGTGACCCCAATCGACTCTGGGATTATGTAATGTGAGCCAAGGATGTCCGAGTACGATGGGTGCGAGAGGTGAGTTCATGAGGTGGAATGATATTGTCTCTGTGTGGTTGCCAGAAGAGATGAGAGTGATGGGTTCAGTAATGTGTGAAATGTCAGGAAGTGGTTGTCCATTAAGAGCCTTGACAGAGATCTTGTACGGAAGAGGGGAAATCGGAATGCGAAGATGATGAGCCAGTTCTGAGTCCATAAAATTACCTTCTGCCCCCGAATCCAGTAAAGCCTTGGTGTCGTGAGTGTGGGTTGCCCACCTTAGTCTTACCGGAAGGAGAGTAGCTGATGATGGTGATGATGAGGTCTTCTTGGCGGAGATCCCACCCGATAGTAGCCTCGTTGTTACTACCGGGCTTGATCTTTTAACGGGCACGAGTGGATGAAGTGACCCGCCTTCCCGCAGTACAGGCACAGTCCTTGGGACCTCCGCCGTTCTCTCTCCTCCCGGGAAAGCCGAGCTCTACCCACCTGCATGGGCTCGGGATCACACACGGGACTGACCGTGTCCAGGTTCTCCAAACGCGGGTTCTCCATACCGCGAAACGGAGGGTTCTGTTGGAAGCGACCCATTCTGCTCAATCGAGCATCCACTCGCAACGCCAGCTCAATGAGTCCATTTAGACTGCGTGGAAGGTCCAGCATGTAGATTTCCCTCTGGACACGGTCAGCCAACCCATGCAGGAAATGATCCCACTGCGCCTCCTCGTTCCATCGGCACTCTGCAGCCAGGGTGCGGAACCGGATGGAATATTCCGACACCGAGCCGTTACCTTGGCGGAGATCGGCGAGTAGTCTGGCCGCCTCCCTACCCGCCACCGCACGATCGAAGACCCTCTTCATCTCCTCGGAGAGTGCCTGGAACGAGGCGCAGCATGGATCTTGATTCTCCCACACTGCCGTTCCCCAGAGAGCCGCCTTGCCGGACAACAGTGTCAGCACGAATGCCACCTTCGACTGTTCTTGACTGAACGTCAGTGGCTGTAATGAAAAGTGCATAGAACATCGGGTCAAAAATGCTCTGCAAAACTCCGGGTCACCTGAATATCCCTCTGGTGTCGGTAGTCTCGGTTCGCGCTGCTGGGACGGCTCTGGTGGATTGGGCTGAACGGGCAGTGTGGGCGGCGCAGTGGGAACTCTTAGCTGTTGGAGTTGTTGGGTGAGCTCGGACACCTGCGTCACAAGCGCTTGGACCGCCCGACCTGTGTTGGAGATGCTCTCTTCCTGGGTGTCCATTCTCGCGATGCTTCGAGTCGCAAACTCGTCCCAATTCGTGGCGCCTGCTACATCCATGGTAGGTCAGATCGTTCTGTAACGGCTGACAGACAGGATGTATATGCAACAACGCTCTTTATTGAAAACACACAGATGGTCAGAAACACAGCACACAGATGATCGCTAACTCAGCGGGACAGGTGGGCGGACACAAACGCTGATGGTGTGGTGACGCAGGGACCTCGGTGGGCAACAGGTGCTGGTGCAGTGATCCATGGTAATCCCTCGTGAAGTGCTAGATGAATCCGTGAAGAGTGCAGAAATCCAGGAAGACACGACGACGACAGGAAGATCCAAACGGCACGGGGAACACAGGAACAAGCACGGGAAACACACCAGGAAAACCACAACGATCTGACAACATGAGACACCAGTTACTGAGCTTATATAGGGACATACAATTGAAACCAGCTGGCGCTACTGATCACTGATAATCAGTGACCACGCCCACAGACACACACACACACACAACAGCACGTTAGACGAGAGAGAGACAGTGAATTCATGAACCGTGACACCTACCTGAGATTATCATCACCACACTTTGTTTGTTGTTCCAGCCGCGACATCGCAGAAAAAAAAAACGGGGGGAGGGGGGTTGAGGTTTAAAGCGGTTTACCGCTATACCGCGGGAATTTCTTGCTTTTCAACCGCGGTAAGAAAAAATCCATACCATCCCAGCCCTACTGAGAAGCACTTTGTCCCATGCTGAGATTGACGGGCGGAGCGGCACGAACACTCAACAGTTGTGGTGTGCTGGCAAGGGTCGGAGGTAGGGTGAAACTGACAGTCCACCATCAGACCGTCTTGACTGCAGGGTGGGCTGTAACGTCTGTTGGGGGGGAATTGTGTGTGGTAGCTGCTACATACCTGCTCTGAGATCGACTACTGACAGTAGCACCTTGAGCAGCACAGGTAGAGATGCTTGCTCTTGTCAGAGGACATGAATGAAGGAGAGCTCGTAACATATACAGTTTCCTGCCCATCAGTGGGCAGATTGACAACAGCAGGCCGGGTATTAACAGGTCGAGTAGCAATAGTAAGGCTTACTGGTATATATATATATATATATATATATATATATATATATATATATATATATATATATATATATATATATATATATATATTAAAACAGACTAAAGACTAAAATAAACACCCTGTCTGAACATACAGTCACAAAAACATCTGAATATTTAATTAAATAAATTTAATTAAATAAACAAAGGAAATGAATAGAACAAATAAAGGAAAATGAGCCAAACATTTCAGAATATAAAATTTTATTGTGAAGTTTTACAAATCGCATTGCAAAATGCATTGACACCCATATATGAGATCTGAACTGAGATGGACAATGACATCACGGTTTCCTCCAAAGTGGCGCTAATATATATGAAGAGTTCAGATGCAAAAGCCTCTAAGTGCCATCTGAAATTTTCTTCTAGAATGATCATTTTAATCAAGCTCATATATTTAAGTTCAGTAATGTCACTTAAATGACAATGAATAGGTCATTTTCATTACCATTTAGGCCCAAGTGAATTTACTGAATTTAAATATGCAAGCTTGATAAAAATGATTATTCTAGAAGAAAATTTCACATGGCACTTAGAGGCTTTTGCATCTTAACTCTTCATATATATACTATATATATATATATATATATATATATATATATATATATATATATATATATATATATATATATATATATATATATATATATTAAAACATTAATCACCACACTCAAAAAAATATTTAACCCCAAAAGTTAAAACTTATGTATTTCAATTACATGTCAATTTTCCATCCAATTTAATCACATAAATCCAACGTAAAAGTTAACATTTTATTTAAGCTTCACCATCATGTTCAGTTGACGTGAATTAATTAAATAATTGTTATGTGAACTGATAAACTGTGATTTAAGATTGTGTATTAAATAAACTTTACTCATTTCAAATACATTGTTGTTACTTGCTTTATATAACTATCTTACATTTCCTTAATTCTATTGAATAAACAGTCAAAATCATTAAATTTTCAAACATTTATTGTGTGCAATTGTTCCATAAGTCAAAAGAAACTGTCTGTCCAGTCTGACAAAAGAAATAAACAAAAATCCAAGCAGGACATAATACAGCACTTTACAAATTATTGCAACTGTTTTAGTTAACCTCCCAAACTGTAATTTCAATGGTTATTACTCATGTTACACTTTTTAGTTTTAAGTGTGCCAAGTAACAGGGATCCAATTTTGAACATCAAACTTTTTTTTTTTCACAGTTTCAAGGTAAACATTTTGATATCACTGCATAGTACAGTAATCAATTTGTGCTTTCTTCTGATCTGGAACTTGAAACACGAATGTAATTGGTACCCATCTTTCTAAATTTTTGTAGAACAAATAAACAATCAGGACACTTGGACTAAAACAAAATAAAAATAAAAATAAAAAAGTACAAACATTTGAAACAGAAAAGAGAAAGTAACCCTTTAAGGATTATATTTCCCTTTACATATAACAGGCAGGAGTTTTTTTTTTTTTTTTACATATAACAGGTTTTCAACACTTTTTACATGTAACAGGGTTTCAACATAAACATTTTTTTAACATAACACGTTTTAACATTTCAACATTTAGACCAGAACTAAGTGTCCTACTCAGTGCCTCAGCTGCCTGATCAAGCTATCCGTGGATTATGATGCATACCTAATGAAGATCTCCACCAAGAATGTCCGATCTTAGTTTTGGTGGTGGATTAAGTAGCATTCCACTGTTGCTGAATTCTGTCAGCTACCTGAAGCTGAATTTCAGCAGAACACAAGGACTAAAAAAAACCTGAGGCCAAGAACTGTTTCTGACTTTAACAGTCTCTGCGCTGCTGCAAAACGAGTCATCGGATAAGTTCCTGGACTGAGACAAGAGCAACAGCTAACATATCTGAAGTCAAGAGTATCAGAGCTACAAAAGCAGGAATGGTGCATTAGGTTCAGTCTCTTGCATGCTGGAGTTAGTGTCATCAGTCAATTGAAAAATTCTTGTCAGGGCATCCCTGTCTTATAAGTTGAAATATTTTCAATCTCCTATTCACTGAAACATTTTAATTTTAAGTGCCTGAACCTTTGAGGAAAGCTTACTGCCATCCAAATTCATTAGTACCTTTTGAAAGAATTCAAACGTGAATTTGAGACTCTGTGGGTAGCTTAAATTGAGAGCGTAGATCAGTCCGAACAGAATTACCAATCCAAAGGAAACACTCTTCAAGTGCTGTAGCAGCTGCACGCCCTCTATCACTACTCCAACATCCTCTGGCTCGTCCTGAGCACCAACACCTTCTTTACGGATCACAAAAAGCCCAAGAGTGGTCTCAGAAATTCCTCTCTCAGCTTCTTCAGAATTGCAGTCCTAAGCCAAAACAAAAAACAATCAAAAATTTTTTTTTTTTTTTTACATAATTAACACCAACTGAAATATTGGTAACATACAGGCTGGCAATATGTTAATGTAAATAATATGTTAATATACGAACCTGAAATTCTTTGACGAGTGTTGCAATGTCCTCATTGAGGTACACACACAGACTTTTTATGACACAGTCTCGTTTGATGTGTATGTCATCACACTGAAATTTATGACAATATAAAAAACCCTGATTAAAGTATATTTTCTATATACAATATTTGTAATTAGTTATAAAAAATGAAATGCAGTTTACCACACCTTGTCTGCAATTGCCATAATGTGTGATATCTTCTGTCCAGAAGCACCACCTTTACTGCTGAAAACCTTTTGTAGATTAACAGTGTATCTGTCCAGCTGTGCCAAGAACTTTGACAGAAGTGGCACAGTTGTTATCCGCATGAATTCTGCATTTATCTGAAAAAAAAAGAAAAAGGGAAATAAAGATGAGCATGAAATATAGGCCTACTGTGGAGGAATTTATAATAATTTACAATTTATTCTTGTGTAAATATCAATAACACTTACTTCATTTACTGTGAACAGTGCAGGCCACCTGGTTTGTAAATCAGACATAATTGCCAAGTCTTCAACCAACTCTTGTCGTCTATAGGAGAATGTCAATTGCATTTTTTCCTTAATGACTGCCTCGTTATTTTTCTTTTTCACTTCTGTTAAGAGAGCAATTCTTTCCTTCTCCATGCTCTCTGCTGTTTCACCTTTTGGGAGGCAAGGAAGGAAATTTACCTCCGCTTTTCTTGGCTTTTTGATGTTTGATGCTGCTTTACCCTGACCTTTACGTTTGTTCCTAAGAGAATTCACAGAGATTTCAGGGTGTCCAATCTTGCTGAGTTTAGAGCGAAAATTAGACATCTTAATCTTTAGATAATGTTTCCATCCTTCATGGCCAGTGCGAGTTCCTTTTTCCCTCAAGCAAGGATGAGCATTTATCAGGGCTTCAGCTGCCTGATCAAGCTGACTATCGGTGGGGTATGCTGCATATCTAAAGATCTCCTCAGCCATGCCTTCAAGAATGTCCGATCTTAGTTTTGGTGGTGGAATAAGTAGCATTCCACTGTTGCTGAACTCTGTGTCAGCTCTCTGAAGCTGAATTTCAGCAGAACATGAAAAACGAGGAACTACAAAAATCTGAGGCCAAGAACTGGTTCTTGACTCGGGAGACGTAATTATGACAGTCTCAGCACTGCTGCAAAACGAGTCATCAGATAAATTGACTTCCTGGACTGAGTCAATAACACACGTGTTAATATCTCTCATGTCAGGAGTATCAGAGCTACAGTTTGAACTGGGTGAAGGAACAGGAATGGTGGAGCAGGCAGGTGCATCAGGTGCAGTCTCTTGCATGCTGGAGTCATCAGTTGAAAGAAAAATCAGTTTCAGGGTATCCCTGTTTTCAATTTGACTGGTTGACGTGAGATTCATGTATTCATTTCCAAAGTCCTTATCTTTGTACTGGAGCCTGAACTTTTGCTTCACCCCAAAAACAGTCATTATTTCAAGGACAAGGTCATCCACAGACTTAGGGATTCCTGTCTTAAGTGCAAGTTTTCTTGCATCGTCATCCCCACCAAAAACAACCCTCAGAATGGCCGGACTTGACATTTTTCTCTACTTTTCTAAAATAGGAAACAAAGCAGAAAAAAAAAACATACATCAGTAATACAATTTTTAGCATTGTTACTTGTATTACCGTAAATAAAAACACTTAATAAACACTTTACCTTAGATGAGGATGTGCCTCTTCAGGGTTACCATTCGTCTTCCTCCTACCATATAATCATACAGTGGATAAGCATCAGTTAGCTGTTCAAGATCAACCAGGGCAACCTCTCTATCAGGAGAGACAGTCAACTGAAAAGCTCTAAAATGTTCTTGATACCATGCACATAGTATCTTCACAACAAAATTCAAACTGCTCTTGATGATACACATTTGAAGAATTTCGGCAAACTCTGGCAGGCCACCAGCTGACCCAAATGAAATGAGCATACCAGTTCTATAATTGATCCCATTGTTTGTGACATTTTTAGCAAGATGGACCTCATTAATTCCTGGATATTTCTGTCTCAAACCTGCTACTACTTCCTTGTTTAAGACATCCACAGGAAGTGTGGAGACACGTGTAACTTCTAGTGTGGACTTCTTAAGCCTACAGGAATGGATTTGATAAGCAATCATTTGCTGGTGTTTGGTAGCCAGTGTGAGCATTATGTTTCTGAAACAATTTGTGTGGCGAGCAACTTTCTTAAAGAAACTATGTTTCGCCTCGAACCTCATAGTCCACTGCCCAACAAGAGGTCCAAAACATTTAATCATTTGCGGATAGTGTTCCACATAATGATGTTTTGGTAACAACTGTGCTGGAAAAAGTTCAACAAATCTGTGTCTGTGCTCTGTAATTTTGCTGTTTAAGTAGGCTATCGTTTCTTCGTTATGAATGGGGGCGACAGCAAGCTCAACTATTTCTTTCAAATCAAGAAGTACAAGCCAGCCTGGCTCAGACTCTGGTATCAAGTCTCCAATAATGAATGGAAGCAATCTCAGTAAATTCCAATTTTCATGTGCATTACCTCCAATGCTCCTCTTTGAGGCATATGTACATGGAATAATGTGAGGTCTATTGGTTCTATCACCCCACTTATAGGGAAAGTTCAAGATCAATGTGTTCAGAGTATCAAGAGATAGATACTTCTTGGAAACAAATTCTCTTAAACAGAGTGCAAGTTCCACTGGCACAATGCCCTCAAATAGGTCATGCACAATATCAGGAGGGTAGCCTTGAGTTACATGAAAGTGAGATAATTTCTCTGTTAGCACACACCCCCTTTTTACTCCACAAATTATGGCAGAGTTTTCCTTTGCAGATCTAACATGTGCGTCATGAATTTCCTTTGTTCTAAGGGAAAAATCCCCAGTCTGAACAGATTCAGCCTGGATTTCCAACCTCTTCCCTACACAAAACCTGCAAAAGTACTCACCAGAGAAGCTTTCTATGAAGCCTGCTAAACCATGGGCCCCTAGATTATCTGCAATGACAGACTGGACTGTACCTTTCACAAACCGTCCAAGTTCTGGAACATAAACACCATGACTCTCTAAAGTAATCAATTCCTGTAAAAGGGGCTCTAAAATTGTGTCATATCCATGTGACTTTACATGTTCACTCTTGCATAAAACTGCCAAATAGATAGATGAAAGTGTTGAATTGCATCCAGGTGGCAAGTTATTTAAAATCCAATAGACCCCACAAAGTTTGTGTTTCTTACGTGAGGTTCCGAGAGGGTTACAGAGCTCAAAATCATCAATGTACAATGACAAAGATATTTTCAATTCCTCTCCACAAAAAAAAAGAATTTTCCTTGCAATAAAGACCATCTCTTATGGACCTATACTGCTGTTCTTTCTCTACCCCTGAATCAGTTGTCTGTCTCTCGTGGTCACCAGTTACACACTTTAAAATATTACTGCAACTAAACAGCAGCTGTAGAGAAGGCAAAATAGGTATATACTGATAGGTCTTTCTAGTCTTATGATCAAGAATAAACTCAACTGGCTCTACAACACTTACATTCTCCTTGTAGAACTGCTTCCGCTTAAAAGCTGTGGCAAGGGGACCACCTTTTTCTATGGCTTTAACCAAGGGATTTGACCTGCCCACTGCTTCAGTAAGCTCTTGAATGACAGACTCATCAATTTCTATGTTGTGATTTCTAAGAATGTCAGAAATTATGCCACAAGTGCCTGGAATTGATGCTGAGGTTAATGAATAATGGAGTTCTTGAAGTAATTCATCAACTGCTGTGGCTGGGACATGCAAAATGTTTTCCAACTTTAATAAAACAAGGGCAATATTCAGCACACTTGCCTTAGAAATATCTTCATCATTATTATCGTCACTGCATGACTCTAACAAAGTTTCTGTTGAACATGAGGGAAAATCAATGGGAGGACTGTATGACTCCTGACAGTCTGTTGTGATTGTGACAACATCTAATTTAAAGTCAGTTAGACCATGAGGATTGTGCTTCCTATTTTTGTGTGAATGAAAGGTATTATAAATGTTACTTTTAAATGTACATCCTTTAAACACACAAGTCACAGTTTCATGTTTGCGCAAATGTTCATTTATATGACTGAAATAATCTCTTTCATTTGACTCAATGCACTCACACAGCTGACATGAAAAGGTGGCTAACTGTTCTTGTTTTGGACAGTTTTGGATGACTGATCACGGTGGACACGGTATATATGACTTAAGAGGTTATTCCATGATTTAAAAGTGCAAGGACAATTACTGTATACACAAGGATGCCTGAACCTCGCCCCAAAATGGCCATGTTTAAGCTTAGAATGTTTCAATAACTCATACCTACTGGATAATTCTGTGCCACACACTTTACATTGCCACATTCCCCAAACTCACATATCTGAAATTCAAAAAGAGAGAGAAAACAACAGACATCACACTTTTGCAAAGAAATTAAAGTCAAGTTTAATTTTATTACAAAGAAAAAAATGCACATACCGTAATTGAGTGATTGTGCCAAACCGGAGTCAGAAATGTTGAAATTATGTCACATCGATGAGGACTCTGAAATAGCAAAAACATAGTTTTATTTTTTTGAAATGAAATAACTTATATACTTATAACTTATATTATATAAATAACTTGTAGATAACTTTCATATACGGTCGATTAAGTATGTGTGTGCAACGTTTTGGCATGTTCAAAAAAAAATTCAAGCAAAGTAAAATTTAGGCCTAACTTACGTCGAGATGAGAAGTTGTTATTAAAAATGACGCACATATAACTTTAGTCAGTCGACCGTAGGCCTACCTATATCTTAAAATGATCAAAGTTACAAATATGTTTTAAGATATTTGTTTTAACAAGACATCCTATACAATTTTACCTGTATATAACTTTCATATAGGCCAGTACGTTCGATTGCGCAACGTTTTGGCATATTACAAAGTAAAATGCACGTCGAGATCACGGAGCCGTTATCAAAAATCATACGCATAATCTGCCTACATTCAAAAATGATGCACATAGTCAGTCGACAATAAATCTTAAAAAATATCAGTCAACGTTACTCTTTATATAACGTTAACTGGAAAGGCCGAAAAAGTTCGTCTGAAGTGCAGTCACGGCGAAAATAAGACAAATCGACTATCAGATCGATTGAATTATAAAAAATAGTTGATGTTGAAGTCCAAATAATTTATAAATATAGAAAATATCTTACCTTGTCGAATATTCCACATCTGTTCAAGCAAATCGCTGATACTGAGTCTTGTATCGCGCCTCCAACGACTCCTTGCCGCCTTCAGGTTTTTTTTTTTTTTCTAGTGCGCATGCGCAACATCTGCATTTGTCCCTTATTGCAACAAATCAAGTATAGTTTATGTAATTTGATCAGTTTGGACTTGGATCCATTACATTCATGTTGTGTAAGAATAATTCACAATAATAATGGTTATTTTATACATTTTTAAATATAATTTATTTAAATTGTTTGCTTAAATTCAATAAGTGGCAAGAATCATTTTTTTGAGTGCACTGAGCCTACTTAAGCTGGACTTGTGACGCTATTTTCTTCTGGAAACAACTTTGTTGCATTATCTTCCTGATATCTCTGTAAAGCTGCTTTGAAACGCTGTATTAATAAAGGGGACTTGATATTTATTAAAAAGGTAGAAGGAACCTGAGCTTTTCTACTCCACTGAATTGAGGTGCGCAAGCAGGCTCACTCTTCTCGGCACACTGGGCCCGAACAGCACTACTAGCTTATAAAGACTGAGGTCACTACAGTTAAAATCTCTTGCTGAGTTAATACACCTTTAAACTATTAATGTCTATGAACAAATATGTATTTTTATGTTTGTGTGCCTCAGCATTTCTGAGTGAACACCGCTGGTTCACTCACTATTTTTAAGTGTACTGTCGATCACGTGATATGACGTCATGACGTGTGCCCCTAACTGACGTTACCTGAAAAATCTATCCAAGATGGCTACCCTCTCGAGCGACGTGGTTTCCAGCATGAAACAACTTGTAAGTAAACCAAAACACTTCAAAACTACTTTGCTTGTTGTAATATTGTAAGAATATCATATTACACGTGATATTTGACTGTTAGACGAGGCTATTTTTAAGTTGCAAGCGCGGTGCCGCGGGCGCGTTTGCCGTCAGTCCGCCTGCTAGTGACAGAATATCCTGTGTACTGTTAATGTCGTGGCAGGGTATAAAGTTAACGTTAGTCAATAACTCTTTTCAGCAAGCGATAGTCCTTCTGTTTTTGAGTGTGTTGCTGCTGTTTGTGTTAAGCGCCCTGCTCTGGTAAGTTGCAATGTGATGTTATTCCTACATGCACCCAAATGATCTAGTGGCTAACGTTAGCAGTTACGTTAACTTTTACTCAAACAAAGTTAAGGTTATGGACATAATAGTTACCGAATGAACTATGCAAGTTTTTATTAAACCTTTACAAACGTCTTTTCATTATAGGTTTAAGTGGAAGGAGTGCAGTGAGCATCCCCCAAAATCAAGGTGACTCAAATGTTAATTTAGGCTGTAACTATTTTTCACCATTTCTTTTATTTGGAGCCTAATTCATTAGCATCAATCAAAAGTCTCTTAAAAATTAAATATCTTGTTGTCTGTTTTTGTGTGCATGTGCAGACCTACATTGTCACCAGAGAGCAACTTTATCTGTAAATTACATTCACTTTCACTTACATTGAATTTTGTATCATTAATTTGTCATTAAAGAGGTTGATTGCATAATTTGACTGGTTTCATATTGATTGTTTTATCTGTGCAGGTGAAGGACTTCTTGGGGAAATGGCCAGCTCTTCGGATTGAATCACAGGTAAAACAGACTCACTTCTCTTTTCTGCCACTCTTCACACATATTTCTATGCCAAATTTTTAATATGTATCACATTCAAATGGAACAGCAAATGCCACTATTCACTGTGTGTAAGAACTATCACTTTGCATGTGACCATGTTGCTCAACAATGTATTTTAATGGAACATGTTGCATCACAAATGTGTTTTCTGTTGCAAATCGAGTATTAGTCTTTTTATATAATTATTTTTGTTTGTTTTTGTTTTTGTAGCTTTGTGCTGAGTTCCAACGCATTACAAACGTCTACATACGGAACCAGTTCTATGCTGTGCTTGACCAACATACACCTGCACTGGTGGCCTTGTATAGGCAGAAGGCGGCACGAACCGGTAAGATATCAGAGGCGCTGCGTGACATCTTAAAGATTTATGAACTGATATGTTTTGTCTCTTATGTTTACTGTGATGGCCAACTTATTCAAACTGAAAATTCAGTTTTGTGGTTCTTGCAGATTGTCAATTCACTTAAACACTTTTTAATTTCAAACTTTACTGGAATCTGTAAGGTGCCTCCATAATTCAGAGAACAACCCACACAAATACGATCCACAAACCGGGTAAGACTGTGTATTGTATACTGTAAATGTTAGTTTAATCTACTACTATATGGATTTGAAATACCAAAACTGAATTTCATTAATGATGCCTGCAACTTTTTCCCCCAGAATAAATTCATCACATAACCTGGCTGTGACCACTTACCTCTTCAAAGAATTAAGGACAACTTTTACAGACGTTGACCCTGAATGTGCAAAAGGTAATCTTAAAGATGTTGTAATCATTTTAATGTCCTCTGTTTTACTTAGTTTTATTGGCATTACATTTATTTATGATTTATTTAACAGGTTGCAAGACGTATTTTGAGACTTTGCGGAGGAAGTATTCTTTGGCTCAGCCTGAAAAGGCCCAGAAAATAAACACTATGAGGAACATTGCAAAGAACCGTCAAGGAAAGAGACGGGTAAGTTAAGAAACTGGTTAAGCAGTTTTTTTTTTTTTTTTCAGAATGTAACTATCCTCCTCTCTGTGTTTTAATGGTTAAATTACTGTCATGTTTTGCAGTTGCTGGAGACCAGGTCCAGTGTTGTACAAACCAACACAGAAAGGGAACTCTGGAAGAATGCAACAATAGAACTGATGTCTGATGAAGATGCTATTGTTGATGGAAGGCCAGTGTGGAGGTGAGGTCTCCACCAAACAGAACCACAGAGTTATATGCTCTCTGCCAGGTACTACAAACCAGACTAGAGGCTGACCCACGCTACGTCACACCACCAGTGCATCATGGCAGTTTGAAAAATGAATATTTACATATATTTTATATACACTTTAATTTCTATATTTCTTATTTATTGATCTCGTTTTATATTGTATACTTTGTATATTTGTTCCTTTTTGATGTGCATGTTGCTTATCTCCACGTTTTGTATTTTATTCCTTTACACTCTTGTTCACATTTCTTTTCCCCCATTCATTTTAATGTATGTTTATAATGTTCTTTGGAATGTTCATGTTATATTTGTTTTTGTTCCTTTACATTTTCATCCCTTCAGATATTTTTGTTCCCCCATTCCTTTTTAACGCTTGTTTATAATGCTCTTTGGAATGTTTTATTTACCTTAATAAAAATGTCAGACTTTCTCATTGTTCTTTGTGTGTGTTTTTAAAATTATATTTGAATGTATTAAAATTGGGGTAAGGGGGGTTTAGTGTATACTGAGCAATATCTGCATAGCTGGCCTATAACCAATCAAATCACTGTGCGATAAGGCTTAGGGTGGGCTATGTTCTAAAAGTAACCAATCAAATCACTTTCCTGGGTTTTCAATGTGTCCTGTCCTCCAATAGTGGTCTGGGTAATGGGAGTGGTTTTAAAAGAAAAGGACCAATAGGGGGGAAGGCCAAAAGGTGCACAAAGGTGTGAAAATGTTCTCTTGAAAAAACCTTTGATGGGATTACTTGCCATGGCAACAAATGGCTGTAGCACGGAAGTATACGTCCACAACATACACCCGATTTGGTATCATTTCGGATGTATACGGATATATACAGACCCATGGAATTTGAGCTATCCGGCCAGTATACTCCTGGATTCTTCAGAATTTCAGCAGTGTATACAGGAGTATATTGGTCCGGATACACCTCTTTTCATGCAGTGAAGATTCGTTCAAAAGACTCGTTCAAAAGAATCGACTCGTCCGTGAACAACACATACGTCTTTGCCAGCTGTTTGGTTGGTAGCGGCGTTGTTTACAAAGTCACTATATTAGCCCCGCAGCTGTTATAATATCCACACAGTCTTACTCACGGTTGTGGAAGTTATTCAGCCCTTTAACGGCCCCGTTAGCCCTTGGCTTTGGCTCCTCCGTTGTAATGGTGTTGTTGACGGCTGCTTCCTTCCCAGAATCCGGGTCTCCGATCCCGGTGCCGGTCATCAACGATGGCTATCCTCCGCTCGGGGTCTGTGTACTCTCTAGCAGGGCTCCGACAGCGGTTTACAACTGTCCAGTTTTCTACTAAGCTACCTGCTATAGCTCAATAAACTCCCCACTGGAATGGTTTCAGGACAAGTACGGCGGATACAACTCGAGTCACTTTATAAGCTTTTATTGCGCACACATACACAATAATCATCCACAAACTAGGTAGCCTGAATGCTACCGCTACGCTAACCTGTCAGCTGGATATTAGTGACGTTACTTAGCATGTTAGTTAGGTTAGGTTGTAAACCTGCAATGAAAACACCAGAATTAACTAATGAAATTACACAATCATGTGATATTAATTCTTGATCTGAATTACTAGCAATGCTAGTTTATAGTAACTCACCGGCAAGGCGTACCAGTCCTGACCATCAATTGAATGAAAATGAAACCTAGAGGCGAGACGCCTGCGCACTGCGACTAATTAAGCATACACAGACACACAGTCTGGAGACCAGTTATGATAATAAAATAAACCTGTAACCTAATAAGATTATAACATATATGAAATATAACATAAATATGCCTGCATTTTGGCCTGCATTATAACCAGGATGTGGAGGTGCCGGCGCGATCTCTTGCATTGCACGTGAACTGGAGCTCGTCTCATAAATGATCCGAAACTCAGCTTATAAGCTGCCTCACAGACATAATAAAAATATATATAGAAAGCTTGAAATGTCTACTTTTAAACAAAACAATTCAAAACGAAAATAAACAGACTACTCTCTGCTTATGTAATATTTTGTTACTATGCCAACAAAATTAACAATTCTTCTGACTCTCGCATGCTTTTCAAAACCTCTCTTCTCAACCCTCCTCCTCCAATTTACCAATCCACAAACTGATACACACATTTTAACAGTTTACACACATTCTAACCTCCCTCTTTCTGCTTTCAGAGGCAGAAGTCTCTAAACTCCTCCTTTCCAATCGCCCTACTACCTGTCCGCTTGATCCTATTCCCACTAATCTACTTCAAGCCATTTCTTCCTCGGATGTACCCGCACTCACGCACATCATCAACACCTCTCTTCACATGATGTTTTATAAACAAAGTTCGGGAGGAGCACGTTCAAATAAGCAATCCAATCTACTCGTCATCAAACAATTATGTCTACCCTAATCAGCATGACAAGAAGTATATATATATCCACACTGTCAACTCACCTAATATTCCTTGACAGTTTTTCAGCATCCCTCCACCACCCCGACTCCTCACTCTTGGTTTAATCTTTACAGCCAGGAATACGGGGGGAGTACTCTGGGTTCGGGCCGAATACCGAGCCCGGAGCCCTCTCCTCGGACAGCACGCCAAATACGCATTTATTCTATCTAACTTATTTGTAAGTGTGAACTAGTGAAACGGGTACCTTTCCCACAGCATTTAAGCAGGCTCGGGTAACCCCACTGCTTAAGAAACTCACTCTAAATCCAGCACATCTGGAAAATTACAGACCGGTATCCCTTCTTCCAGATCTTTTCCTTTCTTACACAGAACAACCTCCTGGACAACAATCAGTCTGGTTCCAAAAGCGGACACTCAACTGATACTGCCCTGCTCTCAGTAATTGAAGCTCTGAGATTGGCAAGGGCAACTTCCAAATCCTCAGTTCTCATCCGGCTGGATCTGTCTGATGCCTTTGACACAGTTAACCACCAGATCCTCCTGTCAATCCTAAAGATGAAGAGCATCTCGGGAACCGCACTCCAATGGTTCAAGTCTTACCTCTCAGGTAGGTCCTTTAGGGTGTCGTGGAGGGGTGAGGTGTCTGAGACTCTGAGGTATCTAGCTACTGGAGTGCCCCAGGGCTCAGTGCTTGGACCACTTCTCTTCTCCATCTACATGACATCACTAAGATCTGTGATTCAGAAAAATGGCTTTTCCTATCACTTCTATGCTGATGACACACAACTCTACCTCTCATTCCAGCCTGATGATCCGACGGTAGCTGCTCGCATCTCAGCCTGCCTGACAGACATTTCTGGCTGGATGAAGGACCACCACCTTCAACTAAACCTTGCGAAGACAGAGCTGCTTGTGGTCCCGGCCAACCCAACACTTCATTACAACTTCACCATTCAAGCTAGGCTCGTCATCCATAACTCCATCAAGGTCAGCCAGGAACCTTGGCATTGTAATTGATGATCAATTGAACTTTACAGATCACATTGCTAGAACTGCCCGGTCCTGCAGATTTGCCTTGTACAACATTAGGAGGATCAGGCCCTTCCTATCAGAGCATGCTACACAACTCCTTGTCCAAGCGCTTGTTCTATCCAGACTGGACCATTGTAATGCTCTCCTGGCTGGTCTTCCAGCTTGCACTGTCAAACCTCTGCAACTGATTCAAAATGCTGCCGCTAGAGTGGTCTTTAACGAGCCGAAGAGGGCACACATCACTCCTCTCCTCACAAAATTGCACTGGTTGCCAGTTGCCGCTCGCATAAAATTCAAGTCACTGACGTTTGCCTACAGAACAACCGCTGGCTCTGCTCCCTTTTACCTAAACTCATTACTTCAGACTTATTTGCCATCCAGAAACTTGCGCTCTGCAAGCGAACGTCATCTTGTGGTGCCATCTCAGAGGCACAAAATCTCTTTATCTGACCTTTATCTTGACTGTTCCCTGCTGGTGGAATGATCTGCCTAACTAACCAGAGCTGCTGAGTCCGTAGCCATTTTCAAGAAACGTCTGAAGACGCATCTTTTTCAGCAGCACTTGATCCAGTAATACTAACAGTAATACTTTCTCTTCTATTCTATTTATATATAAAAAAAAAATTGCTTTACATGTACTGTGTAAGATTAAACTGAAAAGGGTCATAGCACTTGCATATTGTTGTCCTACTGTTAGTTTAACTGCTTCTATTGTTCTCATTTGTAAGTCGCTTTGGATAAAAGCGTCTCCTAAATGTAAATGTAAATGTAGTTCGTATAAAATGTGCATTTCTCTCTATAGGTGCGTTCACTACTGCGGTCACTATTGCAGCCGACACTGACACAGGAAACACTAGTTTATTAATAAACAATTAAAATGTCTTCTTGCTATATTTGACACATTCACAATCATTACTTTTGCCGGTTCTTTGTGACAGCTTTTAGGTGCGTTATTGGCAGCGATGCGTCACCCTCTTGTTACATAAACGCGTCACCACCGCATCAGCACAGAAAACATGGTGATTTTTTTAGACAATAATCGCACAACCTATTGGATATTCTATAATTAATCAACTAATCGAATAGGCCTATTCGAAGATTGTGACTAGTCCCTATATTAACTGCTCGTCGTCAAACATTTATCTCCTGAAAGTTTTGCGCATGTCTCTGTCTCCTTAGTGCATCACAAGCCCCTATATTGGCAACTCCTAACCACTTGAGAGAACTCTCGAGCTGTCCTAAATAATTGGGAGAGTAAGAGTGATTCTTAGCTTTAAGAAATCTGATAACTTGCTTTTATACTTAAGTTTGGAAGTAGGAGTACATTTCATGAATTCTCAGCACTTAAGACTAAAATGGCACTTTGAGAAGCTTGATAAATACGGGCCCTGGTGTCATTTATGCTACGTTGATTTTGTCCTACATTTTTCCTGTATGGATTTATTAAAGACTATATCTGGGTTTTCATCACAGATTTGCGCAAAACTTTTGTGATATTTTCCAAATGTCAATAAAAAAACTATTGCGAAATTATGCCGTTTCCATTAACCGATTGTATGCGACTAGAACGTATTTTTTTTCTTCTCGCAATAAATCATTCCAAAAATCATGGCAACAGATGTTAATAGGTTTAAGTATATCGTAAGCCACTGCACTTGCCGTTATTTTTAACCAGAGGAGACTTGGGTGTATTATCCAGGCATTAATGGCAAGGAATTCCCCTTATACTTTGGGAGCAGCCACGTATGAGGTGTGTTTCTCCCTCCTATCTGCTTCAAGGTCTTGATAAATTGTGGCATTATCCCAGACAGGAACATAGTATCAGCCCAGATCTGGCCCAAATCTGGTTCATGTGGATTTCACACGGTCCAGATGTGGGCCGGATCTGGGCCGACACTATGTTGCTGTCTGGGATTTTGTTGTTTATAATCCAGTATTCCTGTAATTCTTTTGTCTTTTATGAGTTGAATAAAGAATATTAATATGTTGTCCAAACATACGATGCCTTCATTATAGAAGGATTTAGTTTTTCCAAAATATTCCTTTTTCGAATTGCCTTGAAAAACCACGTCATGTGAGCGCAAATATTTTTTTTTTTTGCGATATATATGGGAGTTTTTGTGAAACTGACGTGTTTCCATTGGGTGTATTTTCAATTCACAATTAGAATTTCCGCAAATTAAAGTCAAGTCAAGTCAAGTCAAGCCATCTTCATTTATATAGCGCTTGTTTCAAAGCAACTTTACAGAGATAAACGTATAATTTAAGGTAACAGAGATTGTTTGGGCTTTATAGCGGTTCTTTAATAAAGTTATTTTCCAGCTAAAGTTAGTTTTGATTGATTCGCTTCCGTCGCAACGATCATTTGTTATTAAATTAGGGGCCGCTAAGACGACACCATTCTCTCTACACAGACTTTAAATGCGAACCTGTGATAAACACTGATGGCGTTCACATGCGCATTAAGAATTGGTTCTATAGTTATGTGCGTTTGAATATATGTGCGCAGGTTTGTAATTCCCTACAAACCAAGCCTAAACAAAGTACTGGTCTTTCCTTATAAATTTTGATACAGAATTTTATTTTATTTTGTCACTTCGGGGTAGGTACGCGGAACGAATTTTCCCGACAATGCTTTATCTGTAGAGTGGTAAAGGGATTCTCCATAGGGAGAGACTAGTTGGCACTTCAGCACTGCGTTGTCATCGGGTCCAGGCAAAGGTCCTTCATCAGATCTGGATACGGCCTGGAGCCGGCAGGCTGCGGGAAAACCTCGGGATAAATAAAGACAATAAAATTAGCGTAGATGCTTCTTCTTATGATGTAACGAGTACATCAGGATTTATGGGAAGTGTTCCCGGTTCCGGCTGACCTAATCTATGCAGCCTAACATTGAATTATAGAAGTCTATAATGTATTATGTGAATGCTGGGTCAAAGAGATGTGTCTTTTATCTAGCTTTGAACTGACAGAGTGTGTCTGCTTCCCGAACAATGTTAGGAAGACTGCTCCAAAGTTTTGGTGCTAAATAGGAAAAGGATCTACCGCCAGCAGTCGATTCTGATATTCTAGGTATTATTAACTGGCCGGAATTTTGAGATTGCAGTAGACGTGAAGGACTATAATGCGTTAAGAGCTCGCTCAAGTACTGGGGAGCTAAACCATTTAGTGCTTTGTAAGTAATCAGCAATATTTAAAAATGTATGCGATGTTTAATAGGCAGCCAATGCAGTGTTGACAGAACCAGGCTAATATGGTCATACCTCCTGGTTCTGGTAAGAACTCGAGCTGCTGCGTTTTGAACTAGCTGTAGTTTGTTTATTAAGCGTGCAGGGCAACCACCCAGTAGAGCATTACAGTAATCTAGCCTTGAGGTCATGAACGCATGAACTAATTGTTCCGCATTTGTCAATGAGAGCATATGGCGTAATTTAGATATATTTTTAAGATGGAAAAATGCAGTTTTACAGATACTAGACACGTGAATTTCAAATGAAAGATTGGTATCAAAAAGCACACCCAGGTTCCTAACCGACGACGAAGATTTAACAGAGCAGCCATCAAGTGTTAGACAGTATTCTAGATTATTACGTGTGGGAGTTTTTTGTCCAATAATTAGAATCTCTGTTCTTTCAGAATTTAGAAGTAGGAAATTACTAGTCATCCAATTTTTTATATCAGCTATGCATTCCGTTAATTTTGTGAATTGGCAACTTTCGTTAGGTTTTGAAGAAATATACAGCTGAGTATCGTCAGCATAACAGTGAAAGCTAAGTCCATGTTTCCTAATGGTAGCATGTACAGAGTGAACAGCAGTGGTCCTAGTACTCTGCCTTGTGGTACGCCATACTGAACTTGTGATCGATAAGACATCTCTTCAGATAAGTATGATTTAAACCATGCTAGTGCAATTCCACTAATGCCAACATAGTTTTCTAGTCTATTTAAAAGAATGTTGTGGTCAGTGGTGTCAAATGCAGCACTAAGATCAAGTAACACTAATAGAGAGATACAACCACGATCGGATGATAAGAGCAAATCATTTGTGACTCTAACGAGAGCTGTCTCGGTACTATGGTACGGTCTAAATCCGGACTGAAAATCCTCACAGATATCATTTCTTTCAAGAAAGGAACACAGTTGTGAGGATACTGCTTTTTCTAGTATCTTTGACAGAAAAGGCAGATTCGAGATCGGCCTGTTATTGACTAATTCTGTGCGATCAAGTTGCATTTTTTTAACAAACGGTTTAATCATAGCCAGCTTAAAGGTTTTTGGTACGTATCCTATAGACAAAGATGAATTAATGATATTAAGAAGAGGATCTATGACCTCTGGGAGCATCTCTTTCAGTAGCTTAGTTGGTATAGGGTCTAACATACATGTTGTCGATTTAGATGAATTAATGAGTTTGCAAAATTCTTCCTCTCCTATAGCAATAATTTAATCCAATTTTTCCTCAGGGAGACTAAAATACACTCCCTGATGCGATACTGTAGTAGACGTTTGCATAGTTATAATTTTGTCCCTGATATTATCAATCTTATAAGTGAAGAAGTTCATAAAGTCATTACTGCTGTGTTGCTTGGAAACTTCTGGGCTTGAAGCTTTCTTTTTGTTAGTTTAGCCACTGTTTCAAATAAATACCTAGGATTATGTTTATTTTCTTCTAATAGGGTTGAAAAATAAACAGATCTAGCAGCTTTTAAAGCCTCTCTGTAAGTAATCGAGCTCTCCTTCCATGAAATCCGAAATACCTCTAGTTTTGTTTTCTTCCAGTTGCGCTCCATTTTTCTGGCTGCTCTCTTAAGGGCCCGAGTGTGCTCGTTGTACCACGGCGTTGGACAATTTTCTTTAATCTTCTTTAAGCGCAACGGAGCAACTGTGTCTAAAGTGCTGGAAAAGAGAGAGTTAAAAGTTTCTGTTGCAATATCAAGTTCTTCTAAGCTATCCGGGATGCTGAGATGATGAAACTGATTAGGAAGATTATTGATAAAGCAATCTTTAGTGGCAGAAGTGATAGGTCTAACATATTTATAACACGGAGTCGGCTTTGCAGCCTAGGCTAAATGTAATTTACATGAGACTAGATAATGATCTGAGATGTCATCGCTCTGCTGCAGAACTTCAACGGCATCAACATCTATTCCATGTGATAATATTAGATCTAGAGTATGATTACGACAATGAGTAGGTCCTGACACATGTTGTCTAACTCCAATAGAGTTTACAATGTCTTTAAATGCCAATCCCAATGCATCTTTTTCATTATCTATGTGTATATTAAAATCACCAACAATTAGTATTTTATCTGCAGTCAATATTAATTCTAATAGAAAGTCCGCAAATTCTTTGATAAAATCTTTATGGTGCCCTGGTGGCCTGTATACAGTAGCCAGCATAAATCTCAAATGTGATTTATCGTTTACACAATATTTTTTTACATTAAGCACCAACACTTCAAAAAAAGTATATTTAAAACTTGATTTCTTAGTGGTTTTGAAAATATTACTATAAATTACAGCAACACATCCCCCTTTGCGATTCAGACGAGGTTCATGTTTATAACTGTAATCTTGTGGGGTGGACTCATTTAAAGTAATGTAATCGTTTGGTTTTAGCCAGGTTTCTGTCAAACACAGCACATCTAGGTTATTATCTGAAATCATATCATTAACAATGAGTGCTTTTGGAGTAAGGGATCGAATATTCAGCAACCCAAGCTTTAGAATTTGCTCATCTGTATTATATCTGTTTTTTATTTGTTGAACCAGGAGGGATGAATTCCATCTCTTTTCAACAGGTCAGATTTGCCCCAAAAACTTTTCCAATTGTCTATGATTTCTATATTATTAAGCAGACACAACCTTGACAGCCAGCCATTGAGTGAATACAATCTACTAACTATCTCATCACTCCTGCGAACAGGAACGGGGCCAGAGCAAATTACAGTGCTTGACATCGTACTTGCAAGTTCACACACCTCTTTAATATTAATTTTGGTGATCTCTGACTGGCGGAGTCGAACATCATTAGTGCCGACGTGAATAATGATCTTAGAGAATTTACGATTAGCATTAGCCAGCACTTTTAAATTTGCTTTGATGTCAGGCGCTCTGGCTCCTGGCAAACATGTGACTATGGTGGCTGGTGTCACTATTTTCACGTTCCGTGTGATCGAATCACCAATTACTAGGGCACAACCAACAAAATTCTCAGTGGGTGTTTCACTGAGCGGGGCAAATCGATTTGTTATGGTAATCGGAATGGAAGAGTGGTTTTTTGATCCGCGACTAGAGCGATCCCTCACTGTCACCCATTTGCCTTGCTGCACAGGCACTAATTTAGCTGGAACCGAATCATGTAAAGAGTTCACTATGCTAAGCGCATCCAAAATAGTATCTAAAGCTCTAGCACTCTTACTGTCCTCAGTTAAAGTTTGGATGCGTGTCTCTAGTTCTGAAATCTTCTCCGTCAGCCTGACTGTCTCCTTGCATTTATCACATATAAATCCTATATTGCCGACAGAGAAGGCTATGCTAAACATGTGACATGAAGTGCAGGTGACAATAACAGGACAAGACATTACTCACCGTGTTTGTTGACTGATTCTTACTCACCTGAGCTTTTTATGAACTTAAAGGCGCGGGTATGGGCAAGAAAAATAAAATAAAAAACTTAGCGCACGAGTGGCGCGTTAACAGGCTAGCGAATTTCTAGCGTGTCGTGCCAATAATAACGGAAGCTAGCGATGTCAGGTTAATCTGAGATGTTGGGTAAGCCGTATTTAGTAGTATAAACAACTAGAAATTGTAGTAAATGATGGTTCAAAACAGAAAGAAATACGAGGCTAAGATGGAGCTTACAGCACCGAAGCAAACAAACTCACAGCAGGCAGCGAGGCAGACAGGAGCAATCGATCAGTGATCCAAGCAAAAAGGATCAGTGCAGGGTAATGGGAACACAGTTACTTATGTCACCTAGTGGCCAACGTTTGAATAATCAATGACCCAGGTCCCAGCCGCAGAAACGCAACAGACAGTCAAAGTTGAATACAAAAATACACTTTATTAAGGGCCGACAAACACTAAATAGGAAATACCGATATGTAGGGGAAATTAAAATAGTTCACTAAATTCAAGTCTAAATTCAAGAAATCCTTTAGCCAGAAGTTAAGGTTCAGTGGTTGCGTGGCTTCTCGGTAGTTCGCTCCAACTGTGTACCCCAAAGCGGTCAAGCGGACACGTCCAGAGGGTCACGGCAGTCATCAGACCCACAGGAGATAGTTACAGCACTCTAGGCAGTAAACAGTGAGCGTTGAGGGAGATTCCGGTGTAACCAAGGCAGTCTTCGCGGCAGCATTGAGCTCAGGGACCCCAAGATGGATAAGCCAGAGGCTAGTAAAGAGCACCAAGAATGACCACCAGCACCACAGATAAGGAGGACACACGCACACTGTAATACAATAAAATATAGTTACAGCCCTTCAGGCAACAATAGCAAGCGTTGAGGAAGGTTCAAGGGTAGCCACACAGTCTTCAGGACAGTGCCAGACACTGGGACCACAGAGTGGGTATCGCAGAGTCTAGAAGAGAGCAAACAAAATGACGACCGGCACCACAGATAACAGAGGGCACACAAACTCACACTGTGTTGTAATAAAATATAGTTACGGCTCTTTAGACAGCAATAGTGAGCGTTGAGGAAAGTCAGCTGCAGTACACCGGCGTTCAGACAAGTCAGTCTGGGAACCTGGACTTCCTTTGCAGAGTAGTGGAGTGTGGAGTGCATTGATGATGACGACAGGTTTGTCCATGAGCAGATGTTTAAAAAGAGTCAAGTAGGGCAGAATAAGGGCAGGATTTAATCCCTATAATTTTAAAATCCAAAAAGGACCAAGACACTTCATATGAATAAAGACATTTTGAATATATACAGTTGTACCCAAACACAATACAACTAACACAATTCTGAAAAAAAGCTATTTTGTTTTCTAATTTTATCATTTTATCATCTTGACTTGTCAGTACACATAGAGTTTCTAAAAAAACTGGTGCCAAGGCCTTTCACTTTTAGTCAGCGCTAATCATCCTGGGTTTAAGACGCTGTTCAACACTTGTTCAACAGATAGAACATCTTTCGAGACATCCTTCAATATGCAGGCTTCAACAGTTTAAACTAAACAACAACTGAAGGGAGAAAAAGGAGGCAGAGATGATAACTAGATAGATAAGCTTGAGGAAGGCAGGTGGACTTTAGAAACTTCCTCAAGTTTAGTTCTACCAGCACATTGGTCTCTTTTTTAGAGAGTAATGCTGCAAAGAGAATGGTCGATGTCGTGCTCGTAGAGTGTGAAGACATGAAAAGCAGGAGGAGGAATACTGCATTCCAATAATGACACACACGGCTGCCTCCACCTCATGCGATCAATGGCTGCTGAGTGGTCCGCTGCTCCCCAGAGCCGACCAAGGGCTCCCATTGTTGAGGAGAAAGTAGATAGGTGACAGGGGCCAAAAGGAGCACTGGGATCAGGCCTCACACCTGCCTGACAGACCGCAGATGCTAGGCCAGTCTTTATTGCTTCACAATCTGCTTTATTTAAACTAAATCTGGACTCTTTGTTAATGCATCCTAATGAGAGGTGAGACCTGGGTGTAATTGGAAGCCTCTAGAGTGTCCCGCTGAGGTAAAGTTATCTGTGTGTGTGTGTGTGTGTGTGTGTGAGAGAGAGAGAGAGAGAGAGAATTTCTGAGAGATTTCCTTACACACTCCAAATTAGTTCCTTTTCTGGAGCTGCATGAAAAGAGAACATTTATTGACAGTAGTGGTTTAATGCTCTTGAAGAGAATAACATTAGCATTATGTACATCAAGTTTTAGCCGAATGAGTAGTAGATATAGAATATGCTGCATTAGCAGCTGTTGCTAATTACCGTAATACGTCAGTATGCAATGTTAAAAAGTTGCATACTAGTGAAATGACAGATGCAGCCTGCAACAAGTGTCATGCCTTCTTTAGCATTCATACCTGTGAAAAATGTCTAAGGCTCTGTTTCAAAATCGAGTGAATGCATTGGCTATAACAGTAACTGACTGATTTGGAACACTATTTAGATAGCATCACACAAACAGGTCTAAAATTATTATCTGGAAATATTTATTTACGCATGCTATTACAATTATATATATATAGATAGATAGATAGATAGATAGATAGATAGATAGATAGATAGATAGATAGATAGATAGATAGATAGATAGATAGATAGATAGATAGATAGATAGATTAGCGTTTTTATAAGCATTGCTATTTTAGTTAAAGTTTATGTTGTTGATTTTTGTTTTGTCATTTTTATTTCAGCTTTAGTTACCCTATTATATCAAGTTAAATTAAATGAAAATATGAAACATTGTCTTGGGAATTACTGAAATGAAATAAGTTTAATGTTTTTATATGCTATGATAAGTGCCCTATATTTTGAGCTTACTGAAATAAAAGTAAACTCAAAATGTAGTGCACTTTATCATAGCAACAATATATACTGGTGACAAGCCAGCATTACACGTCTTGGACTAGACAGTATATGATGTTAATACACAGACACATGTGACACAGACACTTTTTTTTTCTCTCTCTAAAGAACACACCTGCAAACCCGTTTCACAAAACTCTACAGTCTCTGCAAATAATTGGACCCGAACCTGATCAGAAATCACCCAGTACGTTTTATATTATTACCCAACTCTTCAGTTAGTATGAAATTGTGGGATTCCTTTGTTAGAAAAAAAGTACTGTGATAGTTCTGAATGATTACTGTACCAAAATAATTCCATAGGGCTCTTTGAGGTACTTTGGAATTCCATAAAAAAAATATTATAGAACATATCCATAAGGGCATTTGTGTGCTCATGTTCCAAACCTACCTGAATTTTCCTGCCGGCGCTGTTGTCTAATACCCCATGAACCCTGTCAGTGGAGGCAGCAGCCCCCAACCCCCCTCCAATATGGTATTTTTTAAGACTAACTCTGCACTAACCCAGGTTCCAACTGCCAAGGCCTGCCACAGTGCACAGTTACTGCACAAACCTACTAATGATTCTTTTTTTTTCCCCAGCCACAGCGTTTCCTCCTTCCATTAACCTGTCAATTAGAGCTCAGCTCCAGGGCAGCCCAAATATCAGTGCTGGTAAACGCACACGTGGGAGAGGTGGGGGGGCTCTATCTGCCCTGGGGGGAACTGACTGTGATTGAAACCCACTCATCCCCTTTGCTCTTTGGGCCTGTCCCTCTCTGCTCTCTGGGCTCTAACTGCCCTAACAAGCTCTGACACGCGGCACTGAGCACAGGAGCAGGCCTGCAGGGCAGGGGAGGAGTAGCACTATGCTCATTGATAATCATGTCTCGTCCCCTGAGCAGCGGTCAAACAGAACAGACCGCATCTCGGCCTGCATCACTAATCCCACCCGCATGGCTCAGCGTTGGTGTCAAGTTGCTGATACACCTCCCTCCATAATACGTGTCAGAAGAGTTAAGCGCATGTGTGCACGCAAATGTGTCTGTTTTAAAACCTGTTATGTCTGCTGCTCTGTTTAATTGGTTTATCTGTTTGCAGAAGTGCATTAGCGTTTTGGAGTAGGCTATGCGCACTCTTGCGGATGGCAAAGTTTTTGTTTGTCTTTGCCAATATAATGGACTCACATTTGATCTCATCACACCAAGTCTTTTTCTTCTGTTTTCTTTGTTCCGCTAATTGGGAGAAGATCTGATTTATGTAGGCCTACATCCAAATAGGAGTTTTTATTATGGCATTGCTTATTGATGAAATGCATGACTCACAGAGGGCAAACTGAGCACGACGCCATCTAGAATGATAAAACCCAAGACGACACACAAAAATTCACTCCACTTGATGATTCCTCATAGATCTTGTGAGCTTGATGAGGTTTTGTGGGTAAGTGATTGCGTTTGATTCCAGTGTTATTTTAGTATCATTTAAATACTATTATAATATGTATTTATATTTTGATATATCTTTTATTTTTATATTTTAAGTTTCATGAAGTTTCAAGTTTTTTATATATAAGTTTAAAGTTTTGTTTTAGTCATTTTGTTGTGCTCTCATTTGTCATTTTTCTTAGGCTCCACCTCTCTAATCTTCAGTTGGTTCGGGAACCTGTCAATCTCTATCAATGGCTTGACGTCAACTCCTTCACTGCCAATCAAGTTTCCCGCCAGCCATTTAAAAGAACGCCAAAATGAACGTGAGGGAGGCAACTTGGTTTTCCTGCCGCTCTTTGTATTGTTCTTTTGTATCACTAATTTTGTTCTGTGACAGTCTTAACCCTATCGCTTTTAGTTTGCTATCTCGTTAGGGCCCGAGCACCGATGGTGTGAGGACCCTCTTGGAATTGCTCTGTTTATTATTAGGGCCCAAGCCCTGAAAGGGCGAAGGCCCTATTGTTTCCGGTAGGATTATTATTATTATTATTATTATTATTAATATTATTATTTTGTCAACCTTTCAGGCACTTTTGGGGCCCTTAACATGCTCGAAAACTCTTGAAATTTTGCACACACGTCAGAACCCGCGGCCATCAGGGCCGGACTGAAGCTGGTACCCGGGCGTGGCAGGGGGCCTCGACAGCGCCCCCTGGAACGGGATCCAAACACGTGTCCATAAATCAAACACGCTTGCATGTAATAATATGAAACTCGGTACACATATAGATCTCATCGGGCCGAACAACTTTCGTGCTCTAAGTTTTACGCCAGCCAAACAGGAAGTTGGCTATTTAGCGTTGTTTGGAAACGCATGCTGTGGAATTTAATGTACTCCTCCTAGGGAATTCATCGATTCGCCTCCAAACTCGGTGTGCATGAAGTCAAGACATTGAGGATGCTAAATTGCGGACGGATTTTTGATATCTCGAACGGTTTGGCCGTGGCGAGGAAACAAATTTATGGCGAAAAAATGAAACAGGAAGTGTGTTATAACTTCTGCATACATTAACTGATCTTGATGAAACTTCAGCAGTGTGTTCGTTGTAAGAGGCCGATCACATGGATGTGACTATTGTGAGTCAAAGTTATAGCGCCACCAACAGGCAGCAGGAAGTACATCACTTTCAAAATGCTTTGAAATCAGTGTCTTATTTTTACCCGATTTGCTTCAAACTTTATGTGTACAATGTAGACACACGGCAGATGTAAACCTGTGAAAGGATTATTGATATCTTAGATACTGTTGCCGTGGCAACGCATCAAACTTTAATATTATTTTTTGATGCTTTTGAGACTCTTAACATACTTGAAATTGCATGAAACTCAACAGACACATCACATTTATTAGCCCGTAGACATGTGCAAAGTTTCAGAAACGGGCGTGGTGGAATGGCTCAGTAGCGCCACCTTTAGTCAAAAATGGGGGCTTAGTTTTTCCTAGAATCACAAAACTTGGTATGTGTATTGTTCTCATCAAGACGGACAACTTTCTAATTTACATGAACCATCTCCGACCAACAGGAAGAGAGATATTTTGGTTTGAATGTGGATTTTCTGAAGAATTTTCTCTCCCTCTCTCTGTGTCTGTGTGTGTGTGAGGGGAGGGGGGGATTTGACTATTGCCTTTATATTGTTAATCAAGGTTTCAGGGGCTTTTGGGGTCCTTAACGTGCTCAAAAACTCTTGAAACTTTGCACACAGGTCAGAACCCACGGCCATCAGGGCCGGGCTGAAGCTGGTACCAGGGCGTGGCTGGGGGGCTCAACAGCGCCCCCTTGAACGGGGTTCTAAAACTTGATCCATATATCAAACACGCTCGCATGAATTAATATGAAACTCGGTACACATATAGATCTCATCGGGCCGAACAACTTTACCCCGGTCAAGTTTTACGCCAGCCCAACAGGAAGTCGGCTATTATGGGTTGTTTGGAAAACGCTTGCTGTGGAATGTGAAATACTCCTCCTAGAAAATTCACCGTGTCCCCTTCAAACTCGGTGTGCATGTAGTCAAGACTTTGAGGATGCTAAATTGCGGACGGATTTTTGATATCTCGAACGGTTTGGCTGTGGCGAGGAATCGAATTTATGGCGAGAAAAGAGAAACACGGAAGTGGAATAACTTCTGCATACATTAACTGATCTTGATGAAACTTCAGCAGTGTGTTCGTGGTAAGAAGCCGATCAGATGGATGTAGCTATTGTGAGTCAAAGTTATAGCGCCACCAACTGGCAGCAGGAAGTGTGTCACTTTCAACATGCTTTTGACAAAAGTGGGGGGATTAGTTTTAACTACAGTAAAGAAAAAACAGTTTGTATATTGTTCCCATCAAGCCGGACAACTTTCTAATTTACATTCAATAGCTCTGGCCATCAGGAAGTCAGATATTTTGGTCTGAATGTGAATTTTTTTGCAAAATCAGCCTCTGAATTTTTAGCCACTCCTCTTAAACTATTTATTTTATTCGTACCAAACTTTTTCAACATGATGAAACTACATTAAATATGCTAAATTGTGAATGGATAATAAATATCTCAAACGGTTTTGCTATGGCGAGGGATTAAAGTAATGTCCAAAAAGGAAACACTAAAAATCTTCTACAAATGTAATTATATACCATTTATTTCTATATAAAAGAATACAAATATCACAACTACACCCATTTTATTCTGTTTTTGCAATTCAAGAAGAATGAAAAAGTTAAAACAGGCTATTTAGTGCTATTTGGTTCAACAAAAAAGCAAACATAGGGCTATACTGCCCTCTTGTGTCCAAAAGGACATCAAAATAGTATATAAAACTTTTTACCAGGTAGGCCAATATTGTATTTAAATATACATTTATTAGGTATGTGTCTGAGGATATTTTCCCACCGGTTAATCGACGTGTGACACGAGTGGGTGCTTTTAAATCGCTAATATAATAGTGAAAGAAAAATAATGATAATGTTGCACACACAAATCACACACATGTGGGAAAGAATGATGCTTTTAAACAACACTAAACCGCCATTAGGTGTCGCCAGGCATCCATCTTAATAAGCGAGTCATTGATTCATTCGTTCAAACGATTCGTTCGAATGAGTCGATCATGATTAAGACAGATGTTTATGGATTGACCATTCAATCTTTTAGTCAACCGATTCGTTAAAAATGCTGAATCGTTCAGTTATGAGAAAACACGTGATGCGTGATGGTTCTACCGTGATCTTTGTTTAACTATTTTCGCTGCTGAAACAGAACAAAAACAGTCAACATTGCATCTAAAATGTAAGTGACTTAATTGTAACTGTTTATTAACCTGTTGTATGAAATCTAGGGGTGGGAGAAAAAATGTATTCTTAGATGCATCACGATGCGGACGTGGACGATTCTGAATCGATTCACAAATGTCAAAAAATCGATTCTCTAAAAAAATTTTTTTCTAATAACGTAATATTGACGGAAGGCAAAAGGCGGAACTCTAAGCGGACGTGCGTGCAGTCTGTGGCGCGCACATAACAGAGAAGTTTCTTCTGCTCACCAAGGCTGCATTTATTTGATTAAAAATACAAACAAAAACAGTAATATTGTAAAATATTATTCCAATTTAAAACAGCTGCTTTCTATTTTAATATATTTTAAACTGTTATTTATTCCTGTGATCAAAGCTGAGTTTTCAGCATCATTACTCCAGTCGTTACTGTCACATGATCCTTCAGAAATTATTCTAATATGATGATTGATACTCAAGAAACATTCATTATTATTTTAAATGTCGAAAACAGTTGTGTACAGTCTTTGATGAATAGAAAGTTCAAAAGAACAGCATTTATCTGAAATCTAAAGCTTTTGTAACGTTAAACACTACCGCTCAAAAGTTTTGGGTTAGTAATAATTAAAATTTTATTTTTGGGGGAAATAAATAAAATAAATCAGTACTTTTATTTATGAAGGATGAGTTAAACTGATCAACAGTTACAGTAAAGACATTTATAATGTTAAAAATATATATATTTGAAATATATGCTGTTCTTTTGAACTTTACATTCATCAAAGCATTTTGAAAAAAAAAAATCTGTACACAACTGTTTTCAACATTGAAAATAATAATGAATATTTATTGAGCATCAATCATCATATTAGTATGATTTCTGAAGGATCATGTGACACTGAAGACTGGAGTAATGATGCTGAAAACTCAACTTTGATCACAGAAATGAATTACTATGTAAAATATTTAAAAATTGAAAACAGCTGTTTTAAATTGGAATAATATTTCACAATATTACTGTTTTTGTTTGTATTTTTAATCAATAAATGCAGCCTTGGTGAGCAGAAGAGACTTCTCCTAAAAACATTAAAAATCTTACTGACCCCAGACTTTTGAACAATAATATATATATATATATATATATATATATATATATATATATATATATATATATATATATATATATATATATATATATATACATACATATATATGTATGTGTGTGTATGTATGTATGTATATATATGTATATATATATATATATATATATATATATATATATATATATATATATATATATATATATATATATATATATATAATATAGCTGCGAGCAGCGATGGAGGGCCAAAGCCGGCGGTACCGCCACCCCGGTGCCTTTAGGTAACTAAAGGCACCGGGGTTGCGGTGCCACCGGCTTGGGCCCGTAATCGCTGCTCGCAGCTATATTTAGGGCCCGAGCACCGATGGTGTGAGGACCCTCTTGGAATTGCTCTGTTTATTAGGGCCCGAGCACCGATGGCGTGAGGACCCTCTTGGAATTGCTCTGTTTATTATTATTAGGGCCCGAGCACCGATGGTGTGAGGACCCTCTTGGAATTGCTCTGTTTATTATTATTATTATTATTAGGGCCCAAGCCCTGAAAGGGCGAAGGCCCTATTGTTTCCGGTAGGATTATTTATTATTATTATTATTATTCTTATTTTTCTGTCAACCTTTCGGGCACTTTTGGGGCCTTTAACATGCTCGAAAACTCTTGAAATTTTGCACACGGGTCAGAACCCGCGGCCATCAGGGCCGGGCTGAAGCTGGTACCCGGGCGTGGCAGGGGGGCTCAACAGCGCCCCCTTGAATGCGGTCCGAAAACTTGGTCCATAAATCAGACACGCTTGCATATAATAATATGAAACTCAATACACATATAGATCTCATCGGGCCAAACAACTTCCGTACTTTTACTATTTACGCCAGCCCAACAGGAAGTCGGCTATTATGGGTTGTTTGGAAACGCATGCTGTGGAATTTAATGTACTCCTCCTAGGGAATTCATCGATTCGCCTCCAAACTCGGTGTGCATGAAGTCAAGACATTGAGGATGCTAAATTGCGGACGGATTTTTGATATCTCGAACGGTTTGGCCGTGGCGAGGAAACGAATTTATGGCGAAAAAATTAAACAGGAAGTGTGTTATAACTTCTGCATACATTAACTGATCTTGATGAAACTTCAGCAGTGTGTTCGTTGTAAGAGGCCGAACACAAGGATGTGACTATTGTGAGTCAAAGTTATAGCGCCACCAACTGGCAGCAGGAAGTGTGTCACTTTCAAAATGCTTTGAAATCACTCTCTTATTTTTACCCGATTTGCTTCAAACTTTATGTGTATAATGTAGACACACGGCAGATGTAGACCTGTGAAAGGATTATTGATATCTTAGATACTGTTGCCATGGCAACGCATCAAACTTTATTATTCTTTTTTGATGCTTTTGAGACTCTTAACATACTTGAAATTGCATGAAACTCAACAGACACATCACACTTATTAGCCAGTAGACATGTGCAAAGTTTCAAAAACGGGCGTGGTGGAATGGCTCAGTAGCGCCACCTTTAGTCAAAAATGGGGCCTTAGTTTTTCCTAGAATCACAAAAATTGGTATGTATATTGTTCTCATCGAGCCGGACAACTTTCTAATTTACACTTAATAGCACAAAGCAACAGAAAGTCAGATATTTTGGTTTGAATGTGATTTTTTGGAGAATTTTCTCTCTCTCTCTCTGTCTCTGAGTGTGTGAGGGGTGGGGGTGATTTGTCAGTTGAGTGAGATTTACTTTTTCATTTGTTTTTCAAGGTTTCTGGGGCTTTTGGGTCCCTAAACGTGCTCGAAAACTCTTGAAACTTTGCACACAGGTCAGAACCCGCGGCCATCAGGGCGGGGCTGAATCTGGTAGCCGGGCGTGGCAGGGGGGCTCGACAGCGCCCCCTTGAACGGGGTTCTAAAACTTGGTCCATATATCAAACACACTTGCATGAATTAATTTGAAACTCGGTACACATATAGATCTCATCGGGCCGAACAACTTTCGTGCTCTAAGTTTTACGCCAGCCCAACAGGAAGTCGGCTATTTAGGGTTGTTTGGAAACGCTTGCTGTGGAATTTAATGTACTCCTCCTAGGAAATACATCGATTCGCCTCCAAACTCGGTCAGCGTGAAGTCAAGGCATTGAGGATGCTAAATTGCGGACGGATCTTTGATATCTTGAACGGTTTGGCCGTGGCGAGGAAATGAATTTATGGCGAGAAAAGAGAGACACGAAGTGTTATAACTTCTGCATACATTAACTGATATTGATGAAACTTCAGCAGTGTGTTTGTGATAAGAGGCCGATCAGATGGATGTAACTATTGTGAGTCAAAGTTATAGCGCCACCAACTGGCAGCAGGAAGTGTGTCACTTTCAACATGCTTTTGACAAAAGTGGGGGGGTTAGTTTTACCAACAGTTACAAACATGAGTATATAGATTGGTCTCACCGAGCCGGACAACTTTCTAATTAACAGTCATTAGCTCAGAGCAAAAGAAAGTCAGATATTTTGGTTTGAATGTGGATTTTTGGGATATTTCAGACTCTGAGTTTTTAGCTACTCTTCCAAACTGGCTTATTTTTTCACACCAAACTTTTTCAAAATGATGAAAATACATTAAAGATGCTAAATTGTGAACGGATATTAAACATCTCAAATGGTTTTGCTATAGTGAGGGACTGAAGTAATGTACAAAAATTAAACACTAAAAGCCTCATCTTCTAAAAATGTAATTATACACCATTTATTTCTATAAAAGTATACAAATATCACAACCAAACTCATTTTATTCTTTTTTTTTTTAAATTTAATAATTATTTATAAGTTTAAAAATAGAAATTGTACTATTTAGTCTCATAAAAGTCAAGTCATTCATAGAGCTATACTGCCTTCTTGTGTTCAAAATCAGGTAGGACTATTGTATTTACATAAAAATATACTAGGTATGTGACGGTGAGAATATTTTACCACCGGTTAATCGACGTGTGACACCGCTGGGGGCTTTTGAATCGCAAACTTAAAAACGAAAGTAAATATTTTCGTCCGCACTGACATTGATAGTGGTTGATAATAATAATAATAATTTGTTACATTTATATAGCGCTTTTTCTGAGACCTCAAAGCGCTTTACATAGATGGGGGGAATCTCCTCAACCATCACCAATGTGCAGCATCCACTTGGATGATGCGACGGCAGCCATATTGCGCCAGAACGCCCACCACACACCAGCTTACTGGTGGAGAGGAGACAGTGATGAAGCCAATCAGTATATCAGTACATGGGGATGATTAGGAGGCCATGATGGATAGAGGCCAAGGGGCAAATTTGGCCAGGATGCCGGGGTTACACCCCTACTCTTTTTCGAAGGACATCCTGGAATTTTTAATGACCACAGAGAGTCAGGACCTCGGTTTAACGTCTAATCCGAAGGACGGTGCTCTTTTGGCAGTATAGTGTCCCCGTCACTACACTGGGGCATTAGGACTCACACAGACCACAGGGTGAGCGGTTGAGCGGGCGTTTCAAATGAATTCCTTTGGAAGTAGGAATTAACTGAAAAACGTCCACTTTGTTCTGCTCGTTCCTTGTCGTGGATGCGCACCATGAATGCCCGTGCAGCCATGAGCATTTTAGTTTAATTTTAAAATTAGCGCCTTTCAGGGGGGTGGATTGCTTGAAATTATTTTACAAAAGCACAATGTTGTGTCTTATTGCGACAGTACACAAATATAAGTTAACACTTTGCAGTTTAAATGTCGTCCTGTATAATGACGTATGTTTTTATGTGTCCACTGTTCCATCGCGCCCACGCCACACACACACACACACACACACACACACACACACACACACACACACACACACACACACACGGTTTACTATCTTTGTGGGGACTCTCCATAGACTTAATGGTTTTTATACTTTACAAACTGTATATTCTATCTCCTCACACTAACCCTACCCCTAAACCTACCCATTACAGAAAACTTTCTGCATTTTTACATTTCCAAAAAGACTCATTGTGTATGATTTCTAAGCTTGTTTACCCATGGGGACCTCTATTTAGGTCCCCACTGTGACACGAGTCCCCATGAGTCTGTGTGCATTCAGGTTGAAGTCCCCACCGGGATAGAAAAACATGAACACACATGCAAACACACACATGCAAACACACACACACACACACACACACACACACACACACACACACACACACACACACACACACACACACACACACACACACACACACACACATTCCAGCATTGCAATCTTGACATCGCAGCCTGTTCATTATAGCCATGTGTATGTATATATATATATATATATATATATATATATATATATATATATATATATATATATATATAAATATAGCTGCGAGCAGCGATGAAGGGCCAAAGCCGGCGGTACCGCCACCCCGGTGCCTTTAGGTAAAGGCACCGGGGTTGCGGTGCCATCGGCTTGGGCCCGTAATCGCTGCTCGCAGCTATATTTAGGGCCCGAGCACCGATGGTGTGAGGACCCTCTTGGAATTGCTCTGTTTATTATTATTATTATTATTATTATTATTATTCTTCTTCTCCGCATTGAATTGCATTTTTGAGGGCCTAAACATGCTCGAAAACTCACGAAACTTTGCACACGCGTCAGAACTGGCGAAAATTTACATCTGATATAGGTTTCAGAATTGGACGGGGCAAAATGGCTCGATAGCGCCACCTATAAAAGTTCAACGGAGTGCGCCTCCCGCATCGTTCCACGTACGTGCACGAAATTCGGTACATACATGTAATTACCTAATACCTACAAAAAAGTCTCTTGGAGCGTAGCCCTAAACACAACAGGAAGTCAGCCATTTTGAACTTCCTCTCAGATTTTTGTGCAGTTTTTGCCATTTTCAGGCCTCGTACTTTAACGAACTCCTCCTACAGTTTTAATCTGATCATCTTCAAATTTGGTGAGTGTAATCTTCAGGCCTTTGCGACGTTAAATTGCGAAGATCTTGAGTTTTCGTCGAAGTGCGGGTCCTCGGCGGCCTGACAAATTTCGATGTTTCGCCATGAAACAGGAAGTTGCTGTAACTCAGGCATGGAATGTCCAATCTGCCCCAAACTTCACACTTTTGATAAGAGTTCTGTCCTGAACACATGACCATGCTCATATTCAGTTATAGTCATAGCGCCACCTGCTGGCAACAGGAAGTGACATGTTTAACACTGTTATGGACTCCTAATAACATATAAAAAAGTGCCAGCAAGTGCTAAACATGCTAACAACATACTAGAAGCATGCTAAAACATGCTAGCAAACTCTTAGCTAAGTGCTAAAGCATGCTATTATTGCAATTAAATAGGAATTTGCTGTAACTCAGGCATGGAATGTCCAATCTGCCCCAAACTTCACACTTTTGATAAGCGTTCTGTCCTGAACACATCTACATGAGAATATTCAGTTATAGTAATAGCGCCACCTACTGGTAACAGGAAGTGTCATGTTTAACACGTTGATGCCATTCTAGCAACATGTTAAAAATGCCATTGACTTCTAAACATGCTAGAAACATGTTAAAACATGCTAGCAATACTTAGCTAAGTGCTAAAGCATGCTAATTCAATGAAACAGGATGTTGTTGTTACTCAAGAAGGCAATGTCCAATCTGCACCAAACTTCACACTTTTGATAAGCGTTCTGTCCTGAACACATGACCATGCTTATATTCAGTTACAGTCATAGCGCCACCTGCTGGCAACAGGAAGTGACATGTTTAACACTGTTATGGACTCCTAATAACATATAAAAAAGTGCCAGCAAGTGTTAAACATGCTAACAACATACTACAAACATGCTAAAACATGCTAGCAAACTCTTAGCTAAGTGCTAAAGCATGCTATTATTGCAATTAAATAGGAATTTGCTGTAACTCAGGCATGGAATGTCCAATCTGCCCCAAACTTCACACGTTTGATAAGAATCATGGCCTGAACACATGTCTATGCTCAAATTTAGTTATAGTAATAGCGCCACCTACTGGCACCAGGAAGTGACATGTTTAACACGTTGATGCCGTTCTAGCAACATGTTAAAAATGCCATTGAGTTCTAAACATGCTAGAAACATGTTAAAACATGCTAGCAATACTTAGCTAAATGCTAAAGCATGCTAATTCAATGAAACAGGACTTTGTTGTTACTCAAGAAGGCAATGTACAATCTACCCCAAACTTCACACGTTTGATAAGAGTTATCTCTTGAACACATGTCCATGCTCATATTTAGTTATAGTCATAGCGCCACCTGCTGGCAACAGGAAGTGACGTTTAACACTGTTCTTGACTCCTAATAACATATAAAAAAATGCCAGTAGGTGCTAAACATCCTACCAACATACTAGAGACATGCTGAAACATACTAGCAAACACTTAGCTAAGTGCTAAAGAATGATATTACTGCAATTAAATATGAATTTGCTGTAACTCAGGCATGGAATGTCCAATCTGCCCCAAACTTCACACTTTTGATAAGAGTCATGGCCTGAATACATCTACATGAGAATGTTCATTTATAGTAATAGCGCCACCTACTGGCAACAGGAAGTGACATGTTTAACACATTGATGCCGTTCTAGCAACATGTTAAAAATGCCATTGAGTTCTAAACATGCTAGAAACATGTTAAAACATGCTAGCTAATGTTAAAACATGCTAGCAATACTTAGCTAAGTGGTAAAGCATGCTAATTCAATGAAACAGGATGTTGTTGTTACTCAAGAAGGCAATGTCCAATCTGCCCCAAACTTCACACTTTTGATAAGCGTTCTGTCCTGAACACATGACCATGCTCATATTCAGTTACAGTCATAGCGCCACCTGCTGGCAACAGGAAGTGACATGTTTAACACTGTTATGGACTCCTAATAACATATAAAAAAGTGCCAGCAAGTGTTAAACATGCTAACAACATACTAGAAAAATGCTAAAACATGCTAGCAAACTCTTAGCTAAGTGCTAAAGCATGCTATTATTGCAATTAAATAGGAATTTGCTGTAACTCAGACATGGAATGTCCAATCTGCCCCAAACTTCACACTTTTGATAAGAGTCATGGCCTGAATACATCTACATGAGAATGTTCATTTATAGTAATAGCGCCACCTACTGGCAACAGGAAGTGACATGTTTAACACATTGATGCCGTTCTAGCAACATGTTAAAAATGCCATTGAGTTCTAAACATGCTAGAAACATGTTAAAACATGCTAACAATGCTTAGCTAAGTGCTAAAGAATGCTAATTCAATGAAACATGACTTTTTTGTTACTCAAGAAGGCAATTTCCAATTTGCACCAAACTTCACACGTTTGATAAGAGTTCTGTCCTGAACACACATCCATGCTCATATTCAGCTATAGTCATAACGCCACCTACTGGCAACAGAAACTGACATGGTTAACACAGTAATGCAGTACTAACCACATAATTATTGTGTACTAAGCATGCTAGAAACAGACTAAACATGCTAGCAACACTTAGCTGAGTCATGAAGCATGCTATTATCACCATTATACAAAACATTTTGTAACTGACTTTGACATACTCTTACTATATATACCTCCTTAAATGTACATTTCCCAACCATGCTCTGTCTTCCTAAAGCCACAAAGTGTTGATGGCACGGGTGCGAGGGCCCTTTCATCGCTGCTTGCAGCTTTAATTATTATTCTTCTTCTTCTTCTCCGCATTTAATTGCATTTTTGAGGGCCTAAACATGCTCGAAAACTCACGAAACTTTGCACACGCGTCAGAACTGGCGAAAATTTACATCTGATATAGGTTTCAGAATTGGACGGGGCAAAACGGCTCGATAGCGCCACCTATAAAAGTTCAACGGAGTGCGCCTCCCGCAACGTTCCACGTACGTGCACGAAATTCGGTACATACATGTAATGACCTAATACCTACAAAAAAGTCTCTTGGAGCATAGCCCTAAACACAACAGGAAGTCAGCCATTTTGAACTTCCTCTCAGATTTTTGTGCAGTTTTTGCCATTTTCAGGCCTCGTACTTTAACGAACTCCTCCTACAGTTTTAATCTGATCATCTTCAAATTTGGTGAGTGTAATCTTAAGGCCTTTGCGACGTTAAATTGCGAAGATCTTGAGTTTTCGTCAAAGGGCGGGTCCTCGGCGACCTGACAAATTTCGATGTTTCGCCATGAAACAGGAAGTTGCTGTAACTCAGGCATGGAATGTCCAATCTGCCCCAAACTTCACACTTTTGATAAGCGTTCTGTCCTGAACACATGACCATGCTCATATTCAGTTACAGTCATAGCGCCACCTGCTGGCAACAGGAAGTGACATGTTTAACACTGATATGGACTCCTAATAACATATAAAAAAGTGCCAGCAAGTGCTAAACATGCTAACAACATAATAGAAGCATGCTAAAACATGCTAGCAAACTCTTAGCTAAGTGCTAAAGCATGCTATTATTGCAATTAAATAGGAATTTGCTGTAACTCAGGCATGGAATGTCCAATCTGCCCCAAACTTCACACTTTTGATAAGCGTTCTGTCCTGAACACATTTACATGAGAAAATTCAGTTATAGTAATAGCGCCACCTACTGGTAACAGGAAGTGACATGTTTAACACTCTTGTGGTCTCCTAATAACATATAAAAAAGAGCCAGCAAGTGCTAAACAGGTTAGCAACATACTAGAAACATGTTAGCAAACACTTAGCTAAGTGCTAAAGCATGCTATTACTGCAATTAAATAGGAATTTGCTGTAACTCAGGCATGTAATGTCCAATCTGCCCCAAACTTCACACATTTGATAAGAATCATGGCCTGAACACATGTCTATGCTCAAATTCAGTTATAGTAATAGCGCCACCTACTGGCAACAGGAAGTGACATGTTTAACACTTTGATGCCGTTCTAGCAACATGTTAAAAATGCCATTGAGTTCTATACATGCTAGAAACATGTTAAAACATGCTAGCAGTACTTAGCTAAGTGCTAAACCATGCTAATTCAATGAAACAGGACTTTGTTGTTACTCAAGAAGGCAATGTACAATCTACCCCAAACTTCACACGTTTGATAAGAGTTATCTCTTGAACACATGTCCATGCTCATATTTAGTTATAGTCATAGCGCCACCTGCTGGCAACAGGAAGTGACGTTTAACACTGTTCTTGACTCCTAATAACATATAAAAAAATGCCAGTAGGTGCTAAACATCCTACCAACATACTAGAGACATGCTAAAACATACTAGCAAACACTTAGCTAAGTGCTAAAGAATGATATTACTGCAATTAAATATGAATTTGCTGTAACTCAGGCATGGAATGTCCAATCTGCCCCAAACTTCACACTTTTGATAAGCGTTCTGTCCTGAACACATGACCATGCTTATATTCAGTTACAGTCATAGCGCCACCTGCTGGCAACAGGAAGTGACGTTTAACACTGTTCTTGACTCCTAATAACATATAAAAAAATGCCAGTAGGTGCTAAACATCCTACCAACATACTAGAGACTTGCTAAAACATACTAGCAAACACTTAGCTAAGTGCTAAAGAATGATATTACTGCAATTAAATATGAATTTGCTGTAACTCAGGCAAGGAATGTCCAATCTGCCCCAAACTTCACACTTTTGATAAGCGTTCTGTCCTGAACACATGATCATGCTTACAGTCATAGCGCCACCTGCTGGCAGCAGGAAGTGACATGTTTAACACTGTTATGGACTCCTAATAACATATAAAAAAGTGCCAGCAAGTGCTAAACATGCTAACAACATACTAGAAACATGCTAAAACATGCTAGCAAACTCTTAGCTAAGTGCTAAAGCATGCTATTATTGCAATTAAATAGGAATTTGCTGTAATTCAGGCATGGAATGTCCAATCTGCCCCAAACTTCACACATTTGATAAGAATCATGGCCTGAACACATGTCTATGCTCAAATTCAGTTATAGTAATAGCGCCACCTACTGGCAAAAGGAAGTGACATGTTTAACACTTTGATGCCGTTCTAGCAACATGTTAAAAATGCCATTGAGTTCTAAACATGCTAGAAACATGTTAAAACATGCTAACAATGCTTAGCTAAGTGCTAAAGAATGTTAATTCAATGAAACATGACTTTGTTGTTACTCAAGAAGGCAATGTCCAATTTGCACCAAACTTCACACGTTTGATAAGAGTTCTGTCCTGAACACACATCCATGCTCATATTCAGTTATAGCCATAACGCCACCTACTGGCAACAGAAACTGACATGGTTAACACTGTAATGCAGTACTAACCACATAATTATTGTGTACTAAGCATGCTAGAAACAGACTAAACATGCTAGCAACACTTAGCTGAGTCATGAAGCATGCTATTATCACCATTATACAAAACATTTTGTAACTGACTTTGACATACTCTTACTATATATACCTCCTTGAATGTACATTTCAAAACCATGCTCTGTCTTCCTAAAGCCACCGAGTGTTGATGGCACGGGTGCGAGGGCCCTTTCATCGCTGCTTGCAGCTTTAATTATTATTATTATTCTTCTTCTTCTTCTTCTCCGCATTGAATTGCATTTTTGAGGGCCTAAACATGCGCGAAAACTCACGAAACTTTGCACACGCGTCAGAACTGGCGAAAATTTACATCTGATATAGGTTTCAGAATTGGACGGGGCAAAACGGCTCGATAGCGCCACCTATAAAAGTTCAACGGAGTGCGCCTCCCGCAACGTTCCACGTACGTGCACGAAATTCGGTACATACATGTAATGACCTAATACCTACAAAAAAGTCTCTTGGAGCATAGCCCTAAACCCAACAGGAAGTCAGCCATTTTGAACTTCCTCCCAGATTTTTGTGCAGTTTTTGACATTTTCAGGCCTCATACTTTAACGAACTCCTCCTACAGTTTTAATCTGATCATCTTCAAATTTGGTGAGTGTAATCTTAAGGCCTTTGCGACGTTAAATTGCGAAGATCTTGAGTTTTCGTCGAAGGGCGGGTCCTCGGCGGCCTGACAAATTTTGATGTTTCGCCATGAAACAGGAAGTTGCTGTAACTCAGGCATGGAATGTCCAATCTGCCCCAAACTTCATACGTTTGATAAGAGTTCTGTCCTGAACACATGACCATGCTCATATTCAGTTATAGTCATAGCGCCACCTGCTGGCAACAGGAAGTGACATGTTTAACACTGTTATGGACTCCTAATAACATATAAAAAAGTGCCAGCAAGTGCTAAACATGCTAACAACATACTAGAAGCATGCTAAAACATGCTAGCAAACTCTTAGCTAAGTGCTAAAGCATGCTATTATTGCAATTAAATAGGAATTTGCTGTAACTCAGGCATGGAATGTCCAATCTGCCCCAAACTTCACACTTTTGATAAGCGTTCTGTCCTGAACATATCTACATGAGAATATTCAGTTATAGTAATAGCGCCACCTACTGGTAACAGGAAGTGTCATGTTTAACACGTTGATGCCATTCTAGCAACATGTTAAAAATGCCATTGACTTCTAAACATGCTAGAAACATGTTAAAACATACTAGCAATACTTAGCTAAGTGCTAAAGCATGCTAATTCAATGAAACAGGATGTTGTTGTTACTCAAGAAGGCAATGTCCAATCTGCGCCAAACTTCACACTTTTAATAAACGTTCTGTCCTGAACACATGACCATGCTCATATTCAGTTATAGTCATAGCGCCACCTGCTGGCAACAGGAAGTGACATGTTTAACACTGTTATGGACTCCTAATAACATATAAAAAAGTGCCAGCAAGTGCTAAACATGCTAACAACATACTAGAAGCATGCTAAAACATGCTAGCAAACTCTTAGCTAAGTGCTAAAGCATGCTATTATTGCAATTAAATAGGAATTTGCTGTAACTCAGGCATGGAATGTCCAATCTGCCCCAAACTTCACACTTTTGATAAGCGTTCTGTCCTGAACATATCTACATGAGAATATTCAGTTATAGTAATAGCGCCACCTACTGGTAACAGGAAGTGTCATGTTTAACACGTTGATGCCATTCTAGCAACATGTTAAAAATGCCATTGACTTCTAAACATGCTAGAAACATGTTAAAACATACTAGCAATACTTAGCTAAGTGCTAAAGCATGCTAATTCAATGAAACAGGACTTTGTTGTTACTCAAGAAGGCAATGTACAATCTACCCCAAACGTCACACGTTTGATAAGAGTTATCTCTTGAACACATGTCCATGCTCATATTTAGTTATAGTCATAGCGCCACCTGCTGGCAACAGGAAGTGACGTTTAACACTGTTCTTGACTCCTAATAACATATAAAAAAATGCCAGTAGGTGCTAAACATCCTACCAACATACTATAGACATGCTAAAACATACTAGCAAACACTTAGCTAAGTGCTAAAGAATGATATTACTGCAATTAAATATGAATTTGCTGTAACTCAGGCATGGAATGTCCAATCTGCCCCAAACTTCACACTTTTGATAAGCGTTCTGTCCTGAACACATGACCATGCTTATATTCAGTTACAGTCATAGCGCCACCTGCTGGCAACAGGAAGTGACATGTTTAACACTGTTATGGACTCCTAATAACATATAAAAAAGTGCCAGCAAGTGTTAAACATGCTAACAACATACTAGAAACATGCTAAAACATGCTAGCAAACTCTTAGCCAAGTGCTAAAGCATGCTATTATTGCAATTAAATAGGAATTTGCTGTAACTCAGGCATGGAATGTCCAATCTGCCCCAAACTTCACACTTTTGATAAGAGTCATGGCCTGAACACATCTACATGAGAATGTTCAATTATAGTAATAGCGCCACCAACTGGCAACAGGAAGTGACATGTTTAACACGTTGATGCCGTTCTAGCAACATGTTAAAAATGCCATTGAGTTCTAAACATGCTAGAAACATGTTAAAACATGCTAACAATGCTTAGCTAAGTGCTAAAGCATGCTAATTCAATGAAACATGACTTTGTTGTTACTCAAGAAGGCAATGTCCAATTTGCACCAAACTTCACACGTTTGATAAGAGTTCTGTCCTGAACACACATCCAAGCTCATATTCAGTTATAGTCATAACGCCACCTACTGGCAACAGAAACTGACATGGTTAACACAGTAATGCAGTACTAACCACATAATTATTGTGTACTAAGCATGCTAGAAACACACTAAACATGCTAGCAACACTTAGCTGAGTCATGAAGCATGCTATTATCACCATTATACAAAACATTTTGTAACTGACTTTGACATACTCTTACTATATATACCTCCTTAAATGTACATTTCCCAACCATGCTCTGTCTTCCTAAAGCCACCGAGTGTTGATGGCACGGGTGCGAGGGCCCTTTCATCGCTGCTTGCAGCTTTAATTAGGGCCCGAGCACCGATGGTGTGAGGACCCTCTTGGAATTGCTCTGTTTATTATTATTATTATTATTATTATTATTATTATTCTTCTCCGCATTGAATTGCATTTTTGAGGGCCTAAACATGCGCGAAAACTCACGAAACTTTGCACACGCGTCAGAACTGGCGAAAATTTACATCTGATATAGGTTTCAGAATTGGACGGGGCAAAACGGCTCGATAGCGCCACCTATAAAAGTTCAACGGAGTGCGCCTCCCGCAACGTTCCACGTACGTGCACGAAATTCGGTACATACATGTAATGACCTAATACCTACAAAAAAGTCTCTTGGAGCATAGCCCTAAACCCAACAGGAAGTCAGCCATTTTGAACTTCCTCCCAGATTTTTGTGCAGTTTTTGACATTTTCAGGCCTCATACTTTAACGAACTCCTCCTACAGTTTTAATCTGATCATCTTCAAATTTGGTGAGTGTAATCTTAAGGCCTTTGCGACGTTAAATTGCGAAGATCTTGAGTTTTCGTCGAAGGGCGGGTCCTCGGCGGCCTGACAAATTTTGATGTTTCGCCATGAAACAGGAAGTTGCTGTAACTCAGGCATGGAATGTCCAATCTGCCCCAAACTTCATACGTTTGATAAGAGTTCTGTCCTGAACACATGACCATGCTCATATTCAGTTATAGTCATAGCGCCACCTGCTGGCAACAGGAAGTGACATGTTTAACACTGTTATGGACTCCTAATAACATATAAAAAAGTGCCAGCAAGTGCTAAACATGCTAACAACATACTAGAAGCATGCTAAAACATGCTAGCAAACTCTTAGCTAAGTGCTAAAGCATGCTATTATTGCAATTAAATAGGAATTTGCTGTAACTCAGGCATGGAATGTCCAATCTGCCCCAAACTTCACACTTTTGATAAGCGTTCTGTCCTGAACATATCTACATGAGAATATTCAGTTATAGTAATAGCGCCACCTACTGGTAACAGGAAGTGTCATGTTTAACACGTTGATGCCATTCTAGCAACATGTTAAAAATGCCATTGACTTCTAAACATGCTAGAAACATGTTAAAACATACTAGCAATACTTAGCTAAGTGCTAAAGCATGCTAATTCAATGAAACAGGATGTTGTTGTTACTCAAGAAGGCAATGTCCAATCTGCGCCAAACTTCACACTTTTAATAAACGTTCTGTCCTGAACACATGACCATGCTCATATTCAGTTATAGTCATAGCGCCACCTGCTGGCAACAGGAAGTGACATGTTTAACACTGTTATGGACTCCTAATAACATATAAAAAAGTGCCAGCAAGTGCTAAACATGCTAACAACATACTAGAAGCATGCTAAAACATGCTAGCAAACTCTTAGCTAAGTGCTAAAGCATGCTATTATTGCAATTAAATAGGAATTTGCTGTAACTCAGGCATGGAATGTCCAATCTGCCCCAAACTTCACACTTTTGATAAGCGTTCTGTCCTGAACATATCTACATGAGAATATTCAGGTATAGTAATAGCGCCACCTACTGGTAACAGGAAGTGTCATGTTTAACACGTTGATGCCATTCTAGCAACATGTTAAAAATGCCATTGACTTCTAAACATGCTAGAAACATGTTAAAACATACTAGCAATACTTAGCTAAGTGCTAAAGCATGCTAATTCAATGAAACAGGACTTTGTTGTTACTCAAGAAGGCAATGTACAATCTACCCCAAACGTCACACGTTTGATAAGAGTTATCTCTTGAACACATGTCCATGCTCATATTTAGTTATAGTCATAGCGCCACCTGCTGGCAACAGGAAGTGACGTTTAACACTGTTCTTGACTCCTAATAACATATAAAAAAAATGCCAGTAGGTGCTAAACATCCTACCAACATACTATAGACATGCTAAAACATACTAGCAAACACTTAGCTAAGTGCTAAAGAATGATATTACTGCAATTAAATATGAATTTGCTGTAACTCAGGCATGGAATGTCCAATCTGCCCCAAACTTCACACTTTTGATAAGCGTTCTGTCCTGAACACATGACCATGCTTATATTCAGTTACAGTCATAGCGCCACCTGCTGGCAACAGGAAGTGACATGTTTAACACTGTTATGGACTCCTAATAACATATAAAAAAGTGCCAGCAAGTGTTAAACATGCTAACAACATACTAGAAACATGCTAAAACATGCTAGCAAACTCTTAGCCAAGTGCTAAAGCATGCTATTATTGCAATTAAATAGGAATTTGCTGTAACTCAGGCATGGAATGTCCAATCTGCCCCAAACTTCACACTTTTGATAAGCGTTCTGTCCTGAACACATCTACATGAGAATATTCAGTTATAGTAATAGCGCCACCTACTGGCAACAGGAAGTGTCATGTTTAACACGTTGATGCCATTCTAGCAACATGTTAAAAATGCCATTGAGGTCTAAACATGCTAGAAACATGTTAAAACATGCTAGCTAATGTTAAAACATGCTAGCAATACTTAGCTAAGTGGTAAAGCATGCTAATTCAATGAAACAGGATGTTGTTGTTACGCAAGAAGGCAATGTCCAATATGCGCCAAACTTCACACTTTTAATAAACGTTCTGTCCTGAACACATGACCATGCTCATATTCAGTTACAGTCATAGTGCCACCTGCTGGCAACAGGAAGTGACATGTTAAACACTGTTGTGGACATATAAAAACATATAAAAAAGTGCCAGCAAGTGCTAAACATGCTAACAACATAGTAGAAACATGCTAAAACATGCTAGCAAACACTTAGCTAAGTGCTAAAGCATGCTATTGCTGCAATTAAATAGGAATTTGCTGTAACACAGGCATGGAATGTCCAATCTGCCCCAAACTTCACACGTTTGATAAGAGTCATGGCCTGAACACATCTACATGAGAATATTCAGTTATAGTAATAGCGCCACCTGCTGTCAACAGGAAGTGACATGTTTAACACTGTTGTGGTCTCCTAATAACATATATAAAAGAGCCAGCAAGTGCTAAACAGGTTAGCAACATACTAGAAACATGCTAGCAAACACTTAGCTAAGTGATAAAGCATGCTATTACTGCAATTAAATAGGAATTTGCTGTAACTCAGGCATGGAACGTCCAATCTGCCCCAAACTTCACATGTTTGATAAGAATCATGGCCTGAACGCATGCCTATGCTCAAATTCAGTTATAGTAATAGCGCCACCTACTGGCAACAGGAAGTGACATGTTTAACACGTTGATGCCGTTCTAGCAACATGTTAAAAATGCCATTGAGTTCTAAACATGCTAGAAACATATTAAAACATGCTAGCAATACTTAGCTAAGTGCTAAAGCATGCTAATTCAATGAAACAGGACTTTGTTGTTACTCAAGAAGGCAATGTACAATCTACCCCAAACGTCACACGTTTGATAAGAGTTATCTCTTGAACACATGTCCATGCTCATATTTAGTTATAGTCATAGCGCCACCTGCTGGCAACAGGAAGTGACGTTTAACACTGTTCTTGACTCCTAATAACATATAAAAAAATGCCAGTAGGTGCTAAACATCCTACCAACATACTAGAGACATGCTAAAACATACTAGCAAACACTTAGCTAAGTGCTAAAGAATGATATTACTGCAATTAAATATGAATTTGCTGTAACTCAGGCATGGAATGTCCAATCTGCCCCAAACTTCACACTTTTGATAAGCGTTCTGTCCTGAACACATGACCATGCTTATATTCAGTTATAGTCATAGCGCCACCTGCTGGCAACAGGAAGTGACATGTTTAACACTGTTGTGGACTCCTAATAACATATAAAAAAGTGCCAGCAAGTGTTAAACATGCTAACAACATACTAGAAACATGCTAAAACATGCTAGCAAACTCTTAGCCAAGTGCTAAAGCATGCTATTATTGCAATTAAATAGGAATTTGCTGTAACTCAGGCATGGAATGTCCAATCTGCCCCAAATTTCACACTTTTGATAAGAGTCATGGCCTGAACACATCTACATGAGAATGTTCAGTTATAGTAATAGCGCCACCAACTGGCAACAGGAAGTGACATGTTTAACACGTTGATGCCGTTCTAGCAACATGTTAAAACATGCTAACAATGCTTAGCTAAGTTCTAAAGAATGCTAATTCAATGAAACATGACTTTGTTGTTACTCAAGAAGGCAATGTCCAATTTGCACCAAACTTCACATGTTTGATAAGAGTTCTGTCCTGAACACACATCCATGCTCATATTCAGTTATAGTCATAACGCCACCTACTGGCAACAGAAACTGACATGGTTAACACCGTGCAGTACTAACCACATAATTATTGTGTACTAAGCATGCTAGAAACAGACTGAACATGCTAGCAACACTTAGCTGAGTCATGAAGCATGCTATTATCACCATTATACAAAACATTTTGTAACTGACTTTGACATACTCTTACTATATATACCTCCTTAAATGTACATTTCCCAACCATGCTCTGCCTTCCTAAAGCCACCGAGTGTTGATGGCACGGGTGCGAGGGCCCTTTCATCGCTGCTTGCAGCTTTAATTATTATTATTATTATTCTTCTCCGCATTTAATTGCATTTTTGAGGGCCTAAACATGCTCGAAAACTCACAAAACTTTGCACACGCGTCAGAACTGGCGAAAATTTACATCTGATATAGGTTTCAGAATTGGACGGGGCAAAATGGCTCGATAGCGCCACCTATAAAAGTTCAACGGAGTGCGCCTCCCGCAACGTTCCACGTACGTGCACGAAATTCGGTACATACATGTAATGACCTAATACCTACAAAAAAGTCTCTTGGAGCATAGCCCTAAACACAACAGGAAGTCAGCCATTTTGAACTTCCTCTCAGATTTTTGTGCAGTTTTTGCCATTTTCAGGCCTCGTACTTTAACGAACTCCTCCTACAGTTTTAATCTGATCATCTTCAAATTTGGTGAGTGTAATCTTAAGGCCTTTGCGACGTTAAATTGCGAAGATCTTGAGTTTTCGTCGAAGGGCGGGTCCTCGGCGGCCTGACAAATTTCGATGTTTCGCCATGAAACAGGAAGTTGCTGTAACTCAGGCATGGAATGTCCAATCTGCCCCAAACTTCACACGTTTGATAAGAGTTCTGTCCTGAACACATGACCATGCTCATATTCAGTTATAGTCATAGCGCCACCTGCTGGCAACAGGAAGTGACATGTTTAACACTGTTATGGACTCCTAATAACATATAAAAAAGTGCCAGCAAGTGCTAAACATGCTAACAACATACTAGAAGCATGCTAAAACATGCTAGCAAACTCTTAGCTAAGTGCTAAAGCATGCTATTATTGCAATTAAATAGGAATTTGCTGTAACTCAGGCATGGAATGTCCAATCTGCCCCAAACTTCACACTTTTGATAAGCGTTCTGTCCTGAACACATCTACATGAGAATATTCAGTTATAGAAATAGCGCCACCTACTGGTAACAGGAAGTGTCATGTTTAACACGTTGATGCCATTCTAGCAACATGTTAAAAATGCCATTGACTTCTAAACATGCTAGAAACATGTTAAAACATGCTAGCAATACTTAGCTAAGTGCTAAAGCATGCTAATTCAATGAAACAGGATGTTGTTGTTACGCAAGAAGGCAATGTCCATTCTGCACCAAACTTCACACTTTTAATTATTAGGGCCCGAGCACCGATGGTGTGAGGACCCTCTTGGAATTGCTCTGTTTATTAGGGCCCGAGCACCGATGGTGTGAGGACCCTCTTGGAATTGCTCTGTTTATTATTATTATTATTATTATTAGGGCCCGAGCACCGATGGTGTGAGGACCCTCTTGGAATTGCTCTGTTTATTAGGGCCCGAGCACCGATGGTGTGAGGACCCTCTTGGAATTGCTCTGTTTATTATTAGGGCCCAAGCCCTGAAAGGGCGAAGGCCCTATTGTTTTCGGTAGGATTATTTGTTATTATTATTATTATTATTTTTTTCTACTTCTCGGGCACTTTTGGGGCCCTTAACATGCTCGAAAACTCTTGGAACTTTGCACACGGGTCAGAACCCGCGGCCATCAGGGCCGGACTGAATCTGGTAGCCGGGCGTGGCACGGGGGCTCGACAGCGCCCCCTGGAATTATGTCGGAAAAATTGGTCCATAAATCAAACACGCTTGCATGTAATAATATGAAACTCAGTACACATATAGATCTCATCGGGCCGAACAACTTTCGTGCTCTAAGTTTTACACCAGCCCAACAGGAAGTCGGTTATTATACGTTGTTTGGAAAATGCATACAATGGAATGTGAAATACTCCTCCTAGGAAATTCATCCATTCGCCTCCAAACTCGGTGTGCATGAAGTCAAGACATTGAGGATGATAAATTGCGGACGGATTTTTGATATCTCGAACGGTTTGGCCGTGGCGAGGAAACGAATTTATGGCGAATAATGGGACACAGGAAGTGTGTTATAACTTCTGCATACATTAACTGATCTTGATGAAACTTCAGCAGTGTGTTCGTTGTAAGAGGCCGAACACAAGGATGTGACTATTGTGAGTCAAAGTTATAGCGCCACCAACTGGCAGCAGGAAGTGTGTCACTTTCAAAATGCTTTGAAATCACTCTCTTATTTTTACCCGATTTGCTTCAAACTTTATGTGTATAATGTAGACACACGGCAGATGTAGACCTGTGAAAGGATTATTGATATCTTAGATACTGTTGCCATGGCAACGCATCAAACTTTATTATTCTTTTTTGATGCTTTTGAGACTCTTAACATACTTGAAATTGCATGAAACTCAACAGACACATCACACTTATTAGCCTGTAGACATGTGCAAAGTTTCAAAAACGGGCGTGGTGGAATGGCTCAGTAGCGCCACCTTTAGTCAAAAATGGGGCCTTAGTTTTGCCTAGAATCACCAAAATCGGTATATATATTGTTCTCATCGAGCCGGACAACTTTCTAATTTACACTTAATAGCTCAAAGCAACAGAAAGTCAGATATTTTGGTTTGAATGTGATTTTTTTGGAGCATTTTCTCTCTCTCTCTGTCTCTGAGTGTGTGAGGGGTGGGGGTGATTTGTCAGTTGAGTGAGATTTTACTTTTTCATTTGTTTTTCAAGGTTTCTGGGGCTTTTGGGTCCCTAAACGTGCTTGAAAACTCTTGAAACTTTGCACACAGGTCAGAACCCGCGGCCATCAGGGCGGGGCTGAATCTGGTAGCCGGGCGTGGCAGGGGGGCTCGACAGCGCCCCCTTGAACGGGGTTCTAAAACTTGGTCCATATATCAAACACACTTGCATGAATTAATTTGAAACTCGGTACACATATAGATCTCATTGGGCCGAACAACTTTCGTGCTCTAAGTTTTACGCCAGCCCAACAGGAAGTCGGCTATTTAGGGTTGTTTGGAAACGCTTGCTGTGGAATTTAATGTACTCCTCCTAGGAAATACATCGATTCGCCTCCAAACTCGGTCAGCGTGAAGTCAAGGCATTGAGGATGCTAAATTGCGGACGGATTTTTGATATCTTGAACGGTTTGGCCGTGGCGAGGAAATGAATTTATGGCGAGAAAAGAGAGACACGAAGTGTTATAACTTCTGCATACATTAACTGATCTTGATGAAACTTCAGCAGTGTGTTTGTGATAAGAGGCCGATCAGATGGATGTAACTATTGTGAGTCAAAGTTATAGCGCCACCAACTGGCAGCAGGAAGTGTGTCACTTTCAACATGCTTTTGACAAAAGTGGGGGGGTTAGTTTTACCAACAGTTACAAACATGAGTATATATATTGGTCTCACCGAGCCGGACAACTTTCTAATTAACAGTCATTAGCTCAGAGCAAAAGAAAGTCAGATATTTTTGGTTTGAATGTGGATTTTTGGGATATTTCAGACTCTGAGTTTTTAGCTACTCTTCCAAACTGGCTTATTTTTTTCACACCAAACTTTTTCAAAATGATGAAAATACATTAAAGATGCTAAATTGTGAACGGATATTAAACATCTCAAATGGTTTTGCTATAGTGAGGGACTGAAGTAATGTACAAAAATTAAACACTAAAAGCCTCATCTTCTAAAAATGTAATTATACACCATTTATTTCTATAAAAGTATACAAATATCACAACCAAACTCATTTTATTCTTTTTTTTTATTTAATAATTATTTATAAGTTTAAAAATAGTAATTGTACCATTTAGTCTCATAAAAGTCAAGTCATTCATAGGGCTATACTGCCCTCTTGTGTTCAAAATCAGGTAGGCCTATTGTATTTACATAAAAATATACTAGGTATGTGACGGTGAGAATATTTTACCACCGGTTAATCGACGTGTGACACCGCTGGGGGCTTTTGAATCGCAAACTTAAAAACGAAAGTACAATATTTTCGTCCGCACTGACATTGATAGTGGTTGATAATAATAATAATAATTTGTACATTTATATAGCCCTTTTTCTGAGACCTCAAAGCGCTTTACATAGATGGGGGGAATCTCCTCAACCACCACCAATGTGCAGCATCCACTTGGATGATGCGACGGCAGCCATATTGCGCCAGAACGCCCACCACACACCAGCTTACTGGTGGAGAGGAGACAGTGATGAAGCCAATCAGTATATCAGTACATGGGGATGATTAGGAGGCCATGATGGATAGAGGCCAAGGGGCAAATTTGGCCAGGATGCCGGGGTTACACCCCAACTCTTTTTCGAAGGACATCCTGGAATTTTTAATGACCACAGAGAGTCAGGACCTCGGTTTAACGTCTAATCCGAAGGACGGTGCTCTTTTGGCAGTATAGTGTCCCTGTCACTACACTGGGGCATTAGGACTCACACAGACCACAGGGTGAGCGGCGTTTCAAATGAATTCCTATGGAAGTAGGAATAAACTGAAAAACGTCCACTTTGTTCTGCTCGTTCCTTGTCGTGGATGCGCACCATGAATGCCCGTGCAGCCATGAGCATTTTAGTTTAATTTTAAAATTAGCGCCTTTCGGGGGGTGGATTGCTTGAAATTATTTTACAAAAGCACAATGTTGTGTCTTATTGCGACAGTACACAAATATAAGTTAACACTTTGCAGTTTGAATGTGCTCCTGTATAATGACGTATGTTTTTATGTGTCCACTGTTCCATCGCGCCCACGCCACACACACACACACACGGTTTACTATCTTTGTGGGGACTCTCCATAGACTTAATGGTTTTTTTTATACTTTACAAACTGTATATTCTATCTCCTCACACTAACCCTACCCCTAAACCTACCCATTACAGAAAACTTTCTGCATTTTTACATTTCCAAAAAGACTCATTGTGTATGATTTCTAAGCTTGTTTACCCATGGGGACCTCTATTTAGGTCCCCACTGTGACATGAGTCCCCATGAGTCTGTGTGCATTCAGGTTGAAGTCCCCACCGGGATAGAAAAACACACACACACACACACACACACACACACACACACACACACACACACACACACACACACACACACACACACACACACACACATTCCAGCATTGCAATCTTGACATCGCAGCCTGTTCATTATAGCCATGTGTATGTATATATATATATATATAAATATATATATATATATATATATATATATATATATATATATATATATATATATATATAAATATAGCTGCGAGCAGCGATGAAGGGCCAAAGCCGGCGGTACCGGCACCGGGGTTGCGGTGCCATCGGCTTGGGCCCGTAATCGCTGCTCGCAGCTATATTTATTATTATTATTATTCTTCTTCTTCTTCTTCTCCGCATTGAATTGCATTTTTGAGGGCCTAAACATGCTCGAAAACTCACGAAACTTTGCACACGCGTCAGAACTGGCGAAAATTTACATCTGATATAGGTTTCAGAATTGGACGGGGCAAAATGGCTCGATAGCGCCACCTATAAAAGTTCAACGGAGTGCGCCTCCCGCAACGTTCCACGTACGTGCACGAAATTCGGTACATACATGTAATGACCTAATACCTACAAAAAAGTCTCTTGGAGCATAGCCCTAAACACAACAGGAAGTCAGCCATTTTGAACTTCCTCTCAGATTTTTGTGCACTTTTTGCCATTTTCAGGCCTCGTACTTTAACGAACTCCTCCTACAGTTTTAATCTGATCATCTTCAAATTTGGTGAGTGTAATCTTAAGGCCTTTGCGACGTTAAATTGCGAAGATCTTGAGTTTTCGTCAAAGGGCGGGTCCTCGGCGGCCTGACAAATTTCGATGTTTCGCCATGAAACAGGAAGTTGCTGTAACTCAGGCATGGAATGTCCAATCTGCCCCAAACTTCACACTTTTGATAAGCGTTCTGTCCTGAACACATGACCATGCTCATATTCAGTTACAGTCATAGCGCCACCTGCTGGCAACAGGAAGTGACATGTTTAACACTGTTATGGACTCCTAATAACATATAAAAAAGTGCCAGCAAGTGCTAAACATGCTAACAACATACTAGAAGCATGCTAAAACATGCTAGCAAACTCTTAGCTAAGTGCTAAAGCATGCTATTATTGCAATTAAATAGGAATTTGCTGTAACTCAGGCATGGAATGTCCAATCTGCCCCAAACTTCACACTTTTGATAAGCGTTCTGTCCTGAACACATCTACATGAGAAAATTCAGTTATAGTAATAGCGCCACCTACTGGTAACAGGAAGTGTCATGTTTAACACGTTGATGCCATTCTAGCAACATGTTAAAAATGCCATTGACTTCTAAACATGCTAGAAACATGTTAAAACATGCTAGCAATACTTAGCTAAGTGCTAAAGCATGCTAATTCAATGAAACAGGATGTTGTTGTTACTCAAGAAGGCAATGTCCAATCTGCGCCAAACTTCACACTTTTAATAAACGTTCTGTCCTGAACACATGACCATGCTCATATTCAGTTACAGTCATAGTGCCACCTGCTGGCAACAGGAAGTGACATGTTAAACACTGTTGTGGACATAAAAACATATAAAAAAAGTGCCAGCAAGTGCTAAACATGCTAACAACATACTAGAAAAATGCTAAAACATGCTAGCAAACACTTAGCTAAGTGCTAAAGCATGCTATTGCTGCAATTAAATAGGAATTTGCTGTAACACAGGCATGGAATGTCCAATCTGCCTCAAACTTCACACGTTTGATAAGAGTCATGGCCTGAACACATCTACATGAGAATATTCAGTTATAGTAATAGCGCCACCTGCTGTCAACAGGAAGTGACATGTTTAACACTGTTGTGGTCTCCTAATAACATATAAAAAAGAGCCAGCAAGTGCTAAACAGGTTAGTAACATACTAGAAACATGCTAGCAAACACTTAGCTAAGTGCTAAAGCATGCTATCACTGCAATTAAATAGGAATTTGCTGTAACCCAGGCATGGAATGTCCAATCTGCCCCAAACGTCACACGTTTGATAAGAATCATGGCCTGAACACATGTCTATGCTCAAATTCAGTTATAGTAATAGCGCCACCTACTGGCAACAGGAAGTGACATGTTTAACACGTTGATGCTGTTCTAGCAACATGTTAAAAATGCCATTGAGTTCTAAACATGCTAGAAACATATTAAAACATGCTAGCAATACTTAGCTAAGTGCTAAAGCATGCTAATTCAATGAAACAGGACTTTGTTGTTACTCAAGAAGGCAATGTACAATCTACCCCAAACTTCACACGTTTGATAAGAGTTATCTCTTGAACACATGTCCATGCTCATATTTAGTTATAGTCATAGCGCCACCTGCTGGCAACAGGAAGTGACGTTTAACACTGTTCTTGACTCCTAATAACATATTAAAAAATGCCAGTAGGTGCTAAACATCCTACCAACATACTAGAGACATGCTAAAACATACTAGCAAACACTTAGCTAAGTGCTAAAGAATGATATTACTGCAATTAAATATGAATTTGCTGTAACTCAGGCATGGAATGTCCAATCTGCCCCAAACTTCACACTTTTGATAAGCGTTCTGTCCTGAACACATGACCATGCTTATATTCAGTTACAGTCATAGCGCCACCTGCTGGCAACAGGAAGTGACATGTTTAACACTGTTATGGACTCCTAATAACATATAAAAAAGTGCCAGCAAGTGCTAAACATGCTAACAACATACTAGAAACATGCTAAAACATGCTAGCAAACTCTTAGCTAAGTGCTATTATTATTAGCATGCTATTATTGCAATTAAATAGGAATTTGCTGTAACTCAGGCATGGAATGTCCAATCTGCCCCAAACTTCACACTTTTGATAAGAGTCATGGCCTGAACACATCTACATGAGAATGTTCAGTTATAGTAATAGCGCCACCTACTGGCAACAGGAAGTGACATGTTTAACACGTTGATGCCGTTCTAGCAACATGTTAAAAATGCCATTGAGTTCTAAACATGCTAGAAACATGTTAAAACATGCTAACAATGCTTAGCTAAGTGCTAAAGAATGCTAATTCAATGAAACATGACTTTGTTGTTACTCATGAAGGCAATGTCCAATTTGCACCAAACTTCACACGTTTGATAAGAGTTCTGTCCTGAACACACATCCATGCTCATATTCAGTTATAGTCATAACGCAACCTACTGGCAACAGAAACTGACATGGTTAACACAGTAATGCAGTACTAACCACATAATTATTGTGTACTAAGCATGCTAGAAACAGATTAAACATGCTAGCAACACTTAGCTGAGTCATGAAGCATGCTATTATCACCATTATACAAAACATTTTGTAACTGACTTTGACATACTCTTACTATATATACCTCCTTAAATGTACATTTCCCAACCATGCTCTGTCTTCCTAAAGCCACCGAGTGTTGATGGCACGGGTGCGAGGGCCCTTTCATCGCTGCTTGCAGCTTTAATTATTAGGGCCCGAGCACCGATGGTGTGAGGACCCTCTTGGAATTGCTCTGTTTATTATTAGGGCCCGAGCACCGATGGTGTGAGGACCCTCTTGGAATTGCTCTGTTTATTATTAGGGCCCGAGCACCGATGGTGTGAGGACCCTCTTGGAATTGCTCTGTTTATTATTATTATTATTATTATTATTATTATTCTTCTTCTCCGCATTGAATTGCATTTTTGAGGGCCTAAACATGCGCGAAAACTCACGAAACTTTGCACACGCGTCAGAACTGGCGAAAATTTACATCTGATATAGGTTTCAGAATTGGACGGGGCAAAACGGCTCGATAGCGCCACCTATAAAAGTTCAACGGAGTGCGCCTCCCGCAACGTTCCACGTACGTGCACGAAATTCGGTACATACATGTAATGACCTAATACCTACAAAAAAGTCTCTTGGAGCATAGCCCTAAACCCAACAGGAAGTCAGCCATTTTGAACTTCCTCCCAGATTTTTGTGCAGTTTTTGACATTTTCAGGCCTCATACTTTAACGAACTCCTCCTACAGTTTTAATCTGATCATCTTCAAATTTGGTGAGTGTAATCTTAAGGCCTTTGCGACGTTAAATTGCGAAGATCTTGAGTTTTCGTCGAAGGGCGGGTCCTCGGCGGCCTGACAAATTTTGATGTTTCGCCATGAAACAGGAAGTTGCTGTAACTCAGGCATGGAATGTCCAATCTGCCCCAAACTTCACACGTTTGATAAGAGTTCTGTCCTGAACACATGACCATGCTCATATTCAGTTATAGTCATAGCGCCACCTGCTGGCAACAGGAAGTGACATGTTTAACACTGTTATGGACTCCTAATAACATATAAAAAAGTGCCAGCAAGTGCTAAACATGCTAACAACATACTAGAAGCATGCTAAAACATGCTAGCAAACTCTTAGCTAAGTGCTAAAGCATGCTATTATTGCAATTAAATAGGAATTTGCTGTAACTCAGGCATGGAATGTCCAATCTGCCCCAAACTTCACACTTTTGATAAGCGTTCTGTCCTGAACATATCTACATGAGAATATTCAGTTATAGTAATAGCGCCACCTACTGGTAACAGGAAGTGTCATGTTTAACACGTTGATGCCATTCTAGCAACATGTTAAAAATGCCATTGACTTCTAAACATGCTAGAAACATGTTAAAACATACTAGCAATACTTAGCTAAGTGCTAAAGCATGCTAATTCAATGAAACAGGATGTTGTTGTTACTCAAGAAGGCAATGTCCAATCTGCGCCAAACTTCACACTTTTAATAAACGTTCTGTCCTGAACACATGACCATGCTCATATTCAGTTACAGTCATAGCGCCACCTGCTGGCAACAGGAAGTGACATGTTTAACACTGTTATGGACTCCTAATAACATATAAAAAAGTGCCAGCAAGTGCTAAACATGCTAACAACATACTAGAAGCATGCTAAAACATGCTAGCAAACTCTTAGCTAAGTGCTAAAGCATGCTATTATTGCAATTAAATAGGAATTTGCTGTAACTCAGGCATGGAATGTCCAATCTGCCCCAAACTTCACACTTTTGATAAGCGTTCTGTCCTGAACACATCTACATGAGAATATTCAGTTATAGTAATAGCGCCACCTACTGGTAACAGGAAGTGTCATGTTTAACACGTTGATGCCATTCTAGCAACATGTTAAAAATGCCATTGACTTCTAAACATGCTAGAAACATGTTAAAACATACTAGCAATACTTAGCTAAGTGCTAAAGCATGTTAATTCAATGAAACAGGACTTTGTTGTTACTCAAGAAGGCAATGTACAATCTACCCCAAACGTCACACGTTTGATAAGAGTTATCTCTTGAACACATGTCCATGCTCATATTTAGTTATAGTCATAGCGCCACCTGCTGGCAACAGGAAGTGACGTTTAACACTGTTCTTGACTCCTAATAACATATAAAAAAATGCCAGTAGGTGCTAAACATCCTACCAACATACTATAGACATGCTAAAACATACTAGCAAACACTTAGCTAAGTGCTAAAGAATGATATTACTGCAATTAAATATGAATTTGCTGTAACTCAGGCATGGAATGTCCAATCTGCCCCAAACTTCACACTTTTGATAAGCGTTCTGTCCTGAACACATGACCATGCTTATATTCAGTTACAGTCATAGCGCCACCTGCTGGCAACAGGAAGTGACATGTTTAACACTGTTATGGACTCCTAATAACATATAAAAAAGTGCCAGCAAGTGTTAAACATGCTAACAACATACTAGAAACATGCTAAAACATGCTTGCAAACTCTTAGCCAAGTGCTAAAGCATGCTATTATTGCAATTAAATAGGAATTTGCTGTAACTCAGGCATGGAATGTCCAATCTGCCCCAAACTTCACACTTTTGATAAGAGTCATGGCCTGAACACATCTACATGAGAATGTTCAATTATAGTAATAGCGCCACCAACTGGCAACAGGAAGTGACATGTTTAACACGTTGATGCCGTTCTAGCAACATGTTAAAAATGCCATTGAGTTCTAAACATGCTATAAACATGTTAAAACATGCTAACAATGCTTAGCTAAGTGCTAAAGCATGCTAATTCAATGAAACATGACTTTGTTGTTACTCAAGAAGGCAATGTCCAATTTGCACCAAACTTCACACGTTTGATAAGAGTTCTGTCCTGAACACACATCCAAGCTCATATTCAGTTATAGTCATAACGCCACCTACTGGCAACAGAAACTGACATGGTTAACACAGTAATGCAGTACTAACCACATAATTATTGTGTACTAAGCATGCTAGAAACACACTAAACATGCTAGCAACACTTAGCTGAGTCATGAAGCATGCTATTATCACCATTATACAAAACATTTTGTAACTGACTTTGACATACTCTTACTATATATACCTCCTTAAATGTACATTTCCCAACCATGCTCTGTCTTCCTAAAGCCACCGAGTGTTGATGGCACGGGTGCGAGGGCCCTTTCATCGCTGCTTGCAGCTTTAATTATTATTCTTCTTCTTCTTCTTCTCCGCATTTAATTGCATTTTTGAGGGCCTAAACATGCTCGAAAACTCACGAAACTTTGCACACGCGTCAGAACTGGCGAAAATTTACATCTGATATAGGTTTCAGAATTGGACGGGGCAAAACGGCTCGATAGCGCCACCTATAAAAGTTCAACGGAGTGCGCCTCCCGCAACGTTCCACGTACGTGCACGAAATTCGGTACATACATGTAATGACCTAATACCTACAAAAAAGTCTCTTGGAGCATAGCCCTAAACACAACAGGAAGTCAGCCATTTTGAACTTCCTCTCAGATTTTTGTGCAGTTTTTGCCATTTTCAGGCCTCGTACTTTAACGAACTCCTCCTACAGTTTTAATCTGATCATCTTCAAATTTGGTGAGTGTAATCTTAAGGCCTTTGCGACGTTAAATTGCGAAGATCTTGAGTTTTCGTCAAAGGGCGGGTCCTCGGCGACCTGACAAATTTCGATGTTTCGCCATGAAACAGGAAGTTGCTGTAACTCAGGCATGGAATGTCCAATCTGCCCCAAACTTCACACTTTTGATAAGCGTTCTGTCCTGAACACATGACCATGCTCATATTCAGTTACAGTCATAGCGCCACCTGCTGGCAACAGGAAGTGACATGTTTAACACTGATATGGACTCCTAATAACATATAAAAAAGTGCCAGCAAGTGCTAAACATGCTAACAACATAATAGAAGCATGCTAAAACATGCTAGCAAACTCTTAGCTAAGTGCTAAAGCATGCTATTATTGCAATTAAATAGGAATTTGCTGTAACTCAGGCATGGAATGTCCAATCTGCCCCAAACTTCACACTTTTGATAAGCGTTCTGTCCTGAACACATTTACATGAGAAAATTCAGTTATAGTAATAGCGCCACCTACTGGTAACAGGAAGTGACATGTTTAACACTCTTGTGGTCTCCTAATAACATATAAAAAAGAGCCAGCAAGTGCTAAACAGGTTAGCAACATACTAGAAACATGTTAGCAAACACTTAGCTAAGTGCTAAAGCATGCTATTACTGCAATTAAATAGGAATTTGCTGTAACTCAGGCATGTAATGTCCAATCTGCCCCAAACTTCACACATTTGATAAGAATCATGGCCTGAACACATGTCTATGCTCAAATTCAGTTATAGTAATAGCGCCACCTACTGGCAACAGGAAGTGACATGTTTAACACTTTGATGCCGTTCTAGCAACATGTTAAAAATGCCATTGAGTTCTATACATGCTAGAAACATGTTAAAACATGCTAGCAGTACTTAGCTAAGTGCTAAACCATGCTAATTCAATGAAACAGGACTTTGTTGTTACTCAAGAAGGCAATGTACAATCTACCCCAAACTTCACACGTTTGATAAGAGTTATCTCTTGAACACATGTCCATGCTCATATTTAGTTATAGTCATAGCGCCACCTGCTGGCAACAGGAAGTGACGTTTAACACTGTTCTTGACTCCTAATAACATATAAAAAAATGCCAGTAGGTGCTAAACATCCTACCAACATACTAGAGACATGCTAAAACATACTAGCAAACACTTAGCTAAGTGCTAAAGAATGATATTACTGCAATTAAATATGAATTTGCTGTAACTCAGGCATGGAATGTCCAATCTGCCCCAAACTTCACACTTTTGATAAGCGTTCTGTCCTGAACACATGACCATGCTTATATTCAGTTACAGTCATAGCGCCACCTGCTGGCAACAGGAAGTGACGTTTAACACTGTTCTTGACTCCTAATAACATATAAAAAAATGCCAGTAGGTGCTAAACATCCTACCAACATACTAGAGACTTGCTAAAACATACTAGCAAACACTTAGCTAAGTGCTAAAGAATGATATTACTGCAATTAAATATGAATTTGCTGTAACTCAGGCAAGGAATGTCCAATCTGCCCCAAACTTCACACTTTTGATAAGCGTTCTGTCCTGAACACATGATCATGCTTACAGTCATAGCGCCACCTGCTGGCAGCAGGAAGTGACATGTTTAACACTGTTATGGACTCCTAATAACATATAAAAAAGTGCCAGCAAGTGCTAAACATGCTAACAACATACTAGAAACATGCTAAAACATGCTAGCAAACTCTTAGCTAAGTGCTAAAGCATGCTATTATTGCAATTAAATAGGAATTTGCTGTAATTCAGGCATGGAATGTCCAATCTGCCCCAAACTTCACACATTTGATAAGAATCATGGCCTGAACACATGTCTATGCTCAAATTCAGTTATAGTAATAGCGCCACCTACTGGCAAAAGGAAGTGACATGTTTAACACTTTGATGCCGTTCTAGCAACATGTTAAAAATGCCATTGAGTTCTAAACATGCTAGAAACATGTTAAAACATGCTAACAATGCTTAGCTAAGTGCTAAAGAATGTTAATTCAATGAAACATGACTTTGTTGTTACTCAAGAAGGCAATGTCCAATTTGCACCAAACTTCACACGTTTGATAAGAGTTCTGTCCTGAACACACATCCATGCTCATATTCAGTTATAGCCATAACGCCACCTACTGGCAACAGAAACTGACATGGTTAACACTGTAATGCAGTACTAACCACATAATTATTGTGTACTAAGCATGCTAGAAACAGACTAAACATGCTAGCAACACTTAGCTGAGTCATGAAGCATGCTATTATCACCATTATACAAAACATTTTGTAACTGACTTTGACATACTCTTACTATATATACCTCCTTGAATGTACATTTCCCAACCATGCTCTGTCTTCCTAAAGCCACCGAGTGTTGATGGCACGGGTGCGAGGGCCCTTTCATCGCTGCTTGCAGCTTTAATTAGGGCCCGAGCACCGATGGTGTGAGGACCCTCTTGGAATTGCTCTGTTTATTATTATTATTATTATTATTCTTCTTCTTCTTCTTCTCCGCATTGAATTGCATTTTTGAGGGCCTAAACATGCTCGAAAACTCACGAAACTTTGCACACGCGTCAGAACTGGCGAAAATTTACATCTGATATAGGTTTCAGAATTGGACGGGGCAAAACGGCTCGATAGCGCCACCTATAAAAGTTCAACGGAGTGCGCCTCCCGCAACGTTCCACGTACGTGCACGAAATTCGGTACATACATGTAATGACCTAATACCTACAAAAAAGTCTCTTGGAGCATAGCCCTAAACACAACAGGAAGTCAGCCATTTTGAACTTCCTCTCAGATTTTTGTGCAGTTTTTGCTATTTTCAGGCCTCGTACTTTAACGAACTCCTCCTACAGTTTTAATCTGATCATCTTCAAATTTGGTGAGTGTAATCTTAAGGCCTTTGCGACGTTAAATTGCGAAGATCTTGAGTTTTCGTCAAAGGGCGGGTCCTCGGTGACCTGACAAATTTCGATGTTTCGCCATGAAACAGGAAGTTGCTGTAACTCAGGCATGGAATGTCCAATCTGCCCCAAACTTCACACTTTTGATAAGCGTTCTGTCCTGAACACATGACCATGCTCATATTCAGTTACAGTCATAGCGCCACCTGCTGGCAACAGGAAGTGACATGTTTAACACTGTTATGGACTCCTAATAACATATAAAAAAGTGCCAGCAAGTGCTAAACATGCTAACAACATACTAGAAGCATGCTAAAACATGCTAGCAAACTCTTAGCTAAGTGCTAAAGCATGCTATTATTGCAATTAAATAGGAATTTGCTGTAACTCAGGCATGGAATGTCCAATCTGCCCCAAACTTCACACTTTTGATAAGCGTTCTGTCCTGAACACATCTACATGAGAACATTCAGTTATAGTAATAGCGCCACCTACTGGTAACAGGAAGTGTCATGTTTAACACGTTGATGCCATTCTAGCAACATGTTAAAAATGCCATTGAGGTCTAAACATGCTAGAAACATGTTAAAACATGCTAGCTAATGTTAAAACATGCTAGCAATACTTAGCTAAGTGGTAAAGCATGCTAATTCAATGAAACAGGATGTTGTTGTTACTCAAGAAGGCAATGTCCAATCTGCCCCAAACTTCACACTTTTGATAAGCGTTCTGTCCTGAACACATGACCATGCTCATATTCAGTTACAGTCATAGCGCCACCTGCTGGCAACAGGAAGTGACATGTTTAACACTGTTATGGACTCCTAATAACATATAAAAAAGTGCCAGCAAGTGTTAAACATGCTAACAACATACTAGAAAAATGCTAAAACATGCTAGCAAACTCTTAGCTAAGTGCTAAAGCATGCTATTATTGCAATTAAATAGGAATTTGCTGTAACTCAGACATGGAATGTCCAATCTGCCCCAAACTTCACACTTTTGATAAGAGTCATGGCCTGAATACATCTACATGAGAATGTTCATTTATAGTAATAGCGCCACCTACTGGCAACAGGAAGTGACATGTTTAACACATTGATGCCGTTCTAGCAACATGTTAAAAATGCCATTGAGTTCTAAACATGCTAGAAACATGTTAAAACATGCTAACAATGCTTAGCTAAGTGCTAAAGAATGCTAATTCAATGAAACATGACTTTTTTGTTACTCAAGAAGGCAATTTCCAATTTGCACCAAACTTCACACGTTTGATAAGAGTTCTGTCCTGAACACACATCCATGCTCATATTCAGCTATAGTCATAACGCCACCTACTGGCAACAGAAACTGACATGGTTAACACAGTAATGCAGTACTAACCACATAATTATTGTGTACTAAGCATGCTAGAAACAGACTAAACATGCTAGCAACACTTAGCTGAGTCATGAAGCATGCTATTATCACCATTATACAAAACATTTTGTAACTGACTTTGACATACTCTTACTATATATACCTCCTTAAATGTACATTTCCCAACCATGCTCTGTCTTCCTAAAGCCACAAAGTGTTGATGGCACGGGTGCGAGGGCCCTTTCATCGCTGCTTGCAGCTTTAATTATTATTATTATTATTATTATTATTCTTCTTCTCCGCATTGAATTGCATTTTTGAGGGCCTAAACATGCGCGAAAACTCACGAAACTTTGCACACGCGTCAGAACTGGCGAAAATTTACATCTGATATAGGTTTCAGAATTGGACGGGGCAAAACGGCTCGATAGCGCCACCTATAAAAGTTCAACGGAGTGCGCCTCCCGCAACGTTTCACGTACGTGCACGAAATTCGGTACATACATGTAATGACCTAATACCTACAAAAAAGTCTCTTGGAGCATAGCCCTAAACACAACAGGAAGTCAGCCATTTTCAACTTCCTCTCATATTTTTGTGCAGTTTTTGCCATTTTCAGGCCTCGTACTTTAACGAACTCCTCCTACAGTTTTAATCTGATCATCTTCAAATTTGGTGAGTGTAATCTTAAGGCCTTTGCGACGTTAAATTGCGAAGATCTTGAGTTTTCGTCGAAGGGCGGGTCCTCGGCGGCCTGACAAATTTCGATGTTTCGCCATGAAACAGGAAGTTGCTGTAACTCAGGCATGGAATGTCCAATCTGCCCCAAACTTCACACGTTTGATAAGAGTTCTGTCCTGAACACATGACCATGCTCATATTCAGTTATAGTCATAGCGCCACCTGCTGGCAACAGGAAGCGACATGTTTAACACTGTTATGGACTCCTAATAACATATAAAAAAGTGCCAGCAAGTGCTAAACATGCTAACAACATACTAGAAGCATGCTAAAACATGCTAGCAAACTCTTAGCTAAGTGCTAAAGCATGCTATTATTGCAATTAAATAGGAATTTGCTGTAACTCAGGCATGGAATGTCCAATCTGCCCCAAACTTCACACTTTTGATAAGCGTTCTGTCCTGAACACATCTACATGAGAATATTCAGTTATAGTAATAGCGCCACCTACTTATAACAGGAAGTGTCATGTTTAACACGTTGATGCCATTCTAGCAACATGTTAAAAATGCCATTGACTTCTAAACATGCTAGAAACATGTTAAAACATGCTAGCAATACTTAGCTAAGTGCTAAAGCATGCTAATTCAATGAAACAGGATGTTGTTGTTACTCAAGAAGGCAATGTCCAATCTGCGCCAAACTTCACACTTTTAATAAACGTTCTGTCCTGAACACATGACCATGCTCATATTCAGTTACAGTCATAGTGCCACCTGCTGGCAACAGGAAGTGACATGTTAAACACTGTTGTGGACATATAAAAACATATAAAAAAGTGCCAGCAAGTGCTAAACATGCTAACAACATACTAGAAACATGCTAAAACATGCTAGCAAACACTTAGCTAAGTGCTAAAGCATGCTATTGCTGCAATTAAATAGGAATTTGCTGTAACACAGGCATGGAATGTCCAATCTGCCCCAAACTTCACACGTTTGATAAGAGTCATGGCCTGAACACATCTACATGAGAATATTCAGTTATAGTAATAGCGCCACCTGCTGTCAACAGGAAGTGACATGTTTAACACTGTTGTGGTCTCCTAATAACATATAAAAAAGAGCCAGCAAGTGCTAAACAGGTTAGCAACATACTAGAAACATGCTAGCAAACACTTAGCTAAAGCATGCTATTACTGCAATTAAATAGGAATTTGCTGTAACTCAGGCATGGAATGTCCAATCTGCCCCAAACTTCACACGTTTGATAAGAATCATGGCCTGAACACGTCTATGCTCAAATTCAGTTATAGTAATAGCGCCACCTACTGGCAACAGGAAGTGACATGTTTAACACGTTGATGCCGTTCTAGCAACATGTTAAAAATGCCATTGAGTTCTAAACATGCTAGAAACATATTAAAACATGCTAGCAATACTTAGCTAAGTGCTAAAGCATGCTAATTCAATGAAACAGGACTTTGTTGTTGCTCAAGAAGGCAATGTACAATCTACCCCAAACTTCACACGTTTGATAAGAGTTATCTCTTGAACACATGCCCATGCTCATATTTAGTTATAGTCATAGCGCCACCTGCTGGCAACAGGAAGTGACGTTTAACACTGTTCTTGACTCCTAATAACATATAAAAAAATGCCAGTAGGTGCTAAACATCCTACCAACATACTAGAGACATGCTAAAACATACTAGCATACACTTAGCTAAGTGCTAAAGAATGATATTACTGCCAATTAAATATGAATTTGCTGTAACTCAGGCATGGAATGTCCAATCTGCCCCAAACTTCACACTTTTGATAAGCGTTCTGTCCTGAACACATGACCATGCTTATATTCAGTTACAGTCATAGCGCCACCTGCTGGCAACAGGAAGTGACATGTTTAACACTGTTATGGACTCCTAATAACATATAAAAAAGTGCCAGCAAGTGTTAAACATGCTAACAACATACTAGAAACATGCTAAAACATGCTAGCAAACTCTTAGCTAAGTGCTAAAGCATGCTATTATTGCAATTAAATAGGAATTTGTTGTAACTCAGGCATGGAATGTCCAATCTGCCCCAAACTTCACACTTTTGATAAGAGTCATGGCCTGAACACATCTACATGAGAATGTTCAGTTATAGTAATAGCGCCACCTACTGGCAACAGGAAGTGACATGTTTAACACGTTGATGCCGTTCTAGCAACATGTTAAAAATGCCATTGAGTTCTAAACATGCTAGAAACATGTTAAAACATGCTAACAATGCTTAGCTAAGTGCTAAAGAATGCTAATTCAATGAAACATGACTTTGTTGTTACTCAAGAAGGCAATGTCCAATTTGCACCAAACTTCACACGTTTGATAAGAGTTCTGTCCTGAACACACATCCATGCTCATATTCAGTTATAGTCATAACGCCACCTACTGGCAACAGAAACTGACATGGTTAACACAGTAATGCAGTACTAACCACATAATTATTGTGTACTAAGCATGCTAGGAACAGACTAAACATGCTAGCAACACTTAGCTGAGTCATGAAGCATGCTATTATCACCATTATACAAAACATTTTGTAAGTGACTTTGACATACTCTTACTATATATACCTCCTTAAATGTACATTTCCCAACCATGCTCTGTCTTCCTAAAGCCACCGAGTGTTGATGGCAGGGGTGCGAGGGCCCTTTCATCGCTGCTTGCAGCTTTAATTAGGGCCCGAGCACCGATGGTGTGAGGACCCTCTTGGAATTGCTCTGTTTATTATTATTATTATTATTATTATTATTCTTCTTCTCCGCATTGAATTGCATTTTTGAGGGCCTAAACATGCGCGAAAACTCACGAAACTTTGCACACGCGTCAGAACTGGCGAAAATTTACATCTGATATAGGTTTCAGAATTGGACGGGGCAAAACGGCTCGATAGCGCCACCTATAAAAGTTCAACGGAGTGCGCCTCCCGCAACGTTCCACGTACGTGCACGAAATTCGGTACATACATGTAATGACCTAATACCTACAAAAAAGTCTCTTGGAGCATAGCCCTAAACCCAACAGGAAGTCAGCCATTTTGAACTTCCTCCCAGATTTTTGTGCAGTTTTTGACATTTTCAGGCCTCATACTTTAACGAACTCCTCCTACAGTTTTAATCTGATCATCTTCAAATTTGGTGAGTGTAATCTTAAGGCCTTTGCGACGTTAAATTGCGAAGATCTTGAGTTTTCGTCGAAGGGCGGGTCCTCGGCGGCCTGACAAATTTTGATGTTTCGCCATGAAACAGGAAGTTGCTGTAACTCAGGCATGGAATGTCCAATCTGCCCCAAACTTCACACGTTTGATAAGAGTTCTGTCCTGAACACATGACCATGCTCATATTCAGTTATAGTCATAGCGCCACCTGCTGGCAACAGGAAGTGACATGTTTAACACTGTTATGGACTCCTAATAACATATAAAAAAGTGCCAGCAAGTGCTAAACATGCTAACAACATACTAGAAGCATGCTAAAACATGCTAGCAAACTCTTAGCTAAGTGCTAAAGCATGCTATTATTGCAATTAAATAGGAATTTGCTGTAACTCAGGCATGGAATGTCCAATCTGCCCCAAACTTCACACTTTTGATAAGCGTTCTGTCCTGAACATATCTACATGAGAATATTCAGTTATAGTAATAGCGCCACCTACTGGTAACAGGAAGTGTCATGTTTAACACGTTGATGCCATTCTAGCAACATGTTAAAAATGCCATTGACTTCTAAACATGCTAGAAACATGTTAAAACATACTAGCAATACTTAGCTAAGTGCTAAAGCATGCTAATTCAATGAAACAGGATGTTGTTGTTACTCAAGAAGGCAATGTCCAATCTGCGCCAAACTTCACACTTTTAATAAACGTTCTGTCCTGAACACATGACCATGCTCATATTCAGTTACAGTCATAGCGCCACCTGCTGGCAACAGGAAGTGACATGTTTAACACTGTTATGGACTCCTAATAACATATAAAAAAGTGCCAGCAAGTGCTAAACATGCTAACAACATACTAGAAGCATGCTAAAACATGCTAGCAAACTCTTAGCTAAGTGCTAAAGCATGCTATTATTGCAATTAAATAGGAATTTGCTGTAACTCAGGCATGGAATGTCCAATCTGCCCCAAACTTCACACTTTTGATAAGCGTTCTGTCCTGAACACATCTACATGAGAATATTCAGTTATAGTAATAGCGCCACCTACTGGTAACAGGAAGTGTCATGTTTAACACGTTGATGCCATTCTAGCAACATGTTAAAAATGCCATTGACTTCTAAACATGCTAGAAACATGTTAAAACATACTAGCAATACTTAGCTAAGTGCTAAAGCATGTTAATTCAATGAAACAGGACTTTGTTGTTACTCAAGAAGGCAATGTACAATCTACCCCAAACGTCACACGTTTGATAAGAGTTATCTCTTGAACACATGTCCATGCTCATATTTAGTTATAGTCATAGCGCCACCTGCTGGCAACAGGAAGTGATGTTTAACACTGTTCTTGACTCCTAATAACATATAAAAAAATGCCAGTAGGTGCTAAACATCCTACCAACATACTATAGACATGCTAAAACATACTAGCAAACACTTAGCTAAGTGCTAAAGAATGATATTACTGCAATTAAATATGAATTTGCTGTAACTCAGGCATGGAATGTCCAATCTGCCCCAAACTTCACACTTTTGATAAGCGTTCTGTCCTGAACACATGACCATGCTTATATTCAGTTACAGTCATAGCGCCACCTGCTGGCAACAGGAAGTGACATGTTTAACACTGTTATGGACTCCTAATAACATATAAAAAAGTGCCAGCAAGTGTTAAACATGCTAACAACATACTAGAAACATGCTAAAACATGCTAGCAAACTCTTAGCCAAGTGCTAAAGCATGCTATTATTGCAATTAAATAGGAATTTGCTGTAACTCAGGCATGGAATGTCCAATCTGCCCCAAACTTCACACTTTTGATAAGAGTCATGGCCTGAACACATCTACATGAGAATGTTCAATTATAGTAATAGCGCCACCAACTGGCAACAGGAAGTGACATGTTTAACACGTTGATGCCGTTCTAGCAACATGTTAAAAATGCCATTGAGTTCTAAACATGCTAGAAACATGTTAAAACATGCTAACAATGCTTAGCTAAGTGCTAAAGCATGCTAATTCAATGAAACATGACTTTGTTGTTACTCAAGAAGGCAATGTCCAATTTGCACCAAACTTCACACGTTTGATAAGAGTTCTGTCCTGAACACACATCCAAGCTCATATTCAGTTATAGTCATAACGCCACCTACTGGCAACAGAAACTGACATGGTTAACACAGTAATGCAGTACTAACCACATAATTATTGTGTACTAAGCATGCTAGAAACACACTAAACATGCTAGCAACACTTAGCTGAGTCATGAAGCATGCTATTATCACCATTATACAAAACATTTTGTAACTGACTTTGACATACTCTTACTATATATACCTCCTTAAATGTACATTTCCCAACCATGCTCTGTCTTCCTAAAGCCACCGAGTGTTGATGGCACGGGTGCGAGGGCCCTTTCATCGCTGCTTGCAGCTTTAATTATTATTATTATTCTTCTTCTTCTTCTTCTTCTCCGCATTGAATTGCATTTTTGAGGGCCTAAACATGCTCGAAAACTCACGAAACTTTGCACACGCGTCAGAACTGGCGAAAATTTACATCTGATATAGGTTTCAGAATTGGACGGGGCAAAATGGCTCGATAGCGCCACCTATAAAAGTTCAACGGAGTGCGCCTCCCGCAACGTTCCACGTACGTGCACGAAATTCGGTACATACATGTAATGACCTAATACCTACAAAAAAGTCTCTTGGAGCATAGCCCTAAACACAACAGGAAGTCAGCCATTTTGAACTTCCTCTCAGATTTTTGTGCACTTTTTGCCATTTTCAGGCCTCGTACTTTAACGAACTCCTCCTACAGTTTTAATCTGATCATCTTCAAATTTGGTGAGTGTAATCTTAAGGCCTTTGCGACGTTAAATTGCGAAGATCTTGAGTTTTCGTCAAAGGGCGGGTCCTCGGCGGCCTGACAAATTTCGATGTTTCGCCATGAAACAGGAAGTTGCTGTAACTCAGGCATGGAATGTCCAATCTGCCCCAAACTTCACACTTTTGATAAGCGTTCTGTCCTGAACACATGACCATGCTCATATTCAGTTACAGTCATAGCGCCACCTGCTGGCAACAGGAAGTGACATGTTTAACACTGTTATGGACTCCTAATAACATATAAAAAAGTGCCAGCAAGTGCTAAACATGCTAACAACATACTAGAAGCATGCTAAAACATGCTAGCAAACTCTTAGCTAAGTGCTAAAGCATGCTATTATTGCAATTAAATAGGAATTTGCTGTAACTCAGGCATGGAATGTCCAATCTGCCCCAAACTTCACACTTTTGATAAGCGTTCTGTCCTGAACACATCTACATGAGAAAATTCAGTTATAGTAATAGCGCCACCTACTGGTAACAGGAAGTGTCATGTTTAACACGTTGATGCCATTCTAGCAACATGTTAAAAATGCCATTGACTTCTAAACATGCTAGAAACATGTTAAAACATGCTAGCAATACTTAGCTAAGTGCTAAAGCATGCTAATTCAATGAAACAGGATGTTGTTGTTACTCAAGAAGGCAATGTCCAATCTGCGCCAAACTTCACACTTTTAATAAACGTTCTGTCCTGAACACATGACCATGCTCATATTCAGTTACAGTCATAGTGCCACCTGCTGGCAACAGGAAGTGACATGTTAAACACTGTTGTGGACATAAAAACATATAAAAAAAGTGCCAGCAAGTGCTAAACATGCTAACAACATACTAGAAAAATGCTAAAACATGCTAGCAAACACTTAGCTAAGTGCTAAAGCATGCTATTGCTGCAATTAAATAGGAATTTGCTGTAACACAGGCATGGAATGTCCAATCTGCCTCAAACTTCACACGTTTGATAAGAGTCATGGCCTGAACACATCTACATGAGAATATTCAGTTATAGTAATAGCGCCACCTGCTGTCAACAGGAAGTGACATGTTTAACACTGTTGTGGTCTCCTAATAACATATAAAAAAGAGCCAGCAAGTGCTAAACAGGTTAGTAACATACTAGAAACATGCTAGCAAACACTTAGCTAAGTGCTAAAGCATGCTATCACTGCAATTAAATAGGAATTTGCTGTAACCCAGGCATGGAATGTCCAATCTGCCCCAAACGTCACACGTTTGATAAGAATCATGGCCTGAACACATGTCTATGCTCAAATTCAGTTATAGTAATAGCGCCACCTACTGGCAACAGGAAGTGACATGTTTAACACGTTGATGCTGTTCTAGCAACATGTTAAAAATGCCATTGAGTTCTAAACATGCTAGAAACATATTAAAACATGCTAGCAATACTTAGCTAAGTGCTAAAGCATGCTAATTCAATGAAACAGGACTTTGTTGTTACTCAAGAAGGCAATGTACAATCTACCCCAAACTTCACACGTTTGATAAGAGTTATCTCTTGAACACATGTCCATGCTCATATTTAGTTATAGTCATAGCGCCACCTGCTGGCAACAGGAAGTGACGTTTAACACTGTTCTTGACTCCTAATAACATATTAAAAAATGCCAGTAGGTGCTAAACATCCTACCAACATACTAGAGACATGCTAAAACATACTAGCAAACACTTAGCTAAGTGCTAAAGAATGATATTACTGCAATTAAATATGAATTTGCTGTAACTCAGGCATGGAATGTCCAATCTGCCCCAAACTTCACACTTTTGATAAGCGTTCTGTCCTGAACACATGACCATGCTTATATTCAGTTACAGTCATAGCGCCACCTGCTGGCAACAGGAAGTGACATGTTTAACACTGTTATGGACTCCTAATAACATATAAAAAAGTGCCAGCAAGTGCTAAACATGCTAACAACATACTAGAAACATGCTAAAACATGCTAGCAAACTCTTAGCTAAGTGCTATTATTATTAGCATGCTATTATTGCAATTAAATAGGAATTTGCTGTAACTCAGGCATGGAATGTCCAATCTGCCCCAAACTTCACACTTTTGATAAGAGTCATGGCCTGAACACATCTACATGAGAATGTTCAGTTATAGTAATAGCGCCACCTACTGGCAACAGGAAGTGACATGTTTAACACGTTGATGCCGTTCTAGCAACATGTTAAAAATGCCATTGAGTTCTAAACATGCTAGAAACATGTTAAAACATGCTAACAATGCTTAGCTAAGTGCTAAAGAATGCTAATTCAATGAAACATGACTTTGTTGTTACTCATGAAGGCAATGTCCAATTTGCACCAAACTTCACACGTTTGATAAGAGTTCTGTCCTGAACACACATCCATGCTCATATTCAGTTATAGTCATAACGCAACCTACTGGCAACAGAAACTGACATGGTTAACACAGTAATGCAGTACTAACCACATAATTATTGTGTACTAAGCATGCTAGAAACAGATTAAACATGCTAGCAACACTTAGCTGAGTCATGAAGCATGCTATTATCACCATTATACAAAACATTTTGTAACTGACTTTGACATACTCTTACTATATATACCTCCTTAAATGTACATTTCCCAACCATGCTCTGTCTTCCTAAAGCCACCGAGTGTTGATGGCACGGGTGCGAGGGCCCTTTCATCGCTGCTTGCAGCTTTAATTATTAGGGCCCGAGCACCGATGGTGTGAGGACCCTCTTGGAATTGCTCTGTTTATTAGGGCCCGAGCACCGATGGTGTGAGGACCCTCTTGGAATTGCTCTGTTTATTATTATTATTATTAGGGCCCGAGCACCGATGGTGTGAGGACCCTCTTGGAATTGCTCTGTTTATTATTATTATTATTATTATTATTATTATTCTTCTTCTCCGCATTGAATCGCATTTTTGAGGGCCTAAACATGCTCGAAAACTCACGAAACTTTGCACACGCGTCAGAACTGGCGAAAATTTACATCTGATATAGGTTTCAGAATTGGACGGGGCAAAATGGCTCGATAGCGCCACCTATAAAAGTTCAACGGAGTGCGCCTCCCGCAACGTTCCACGTACGTGCACGAAATTCGGTACATACGTGTAATGACCTAATACCTACAAAAAAGTCTCTTGGAGCATAGCCCTAAACACAACAGGAAGTCAGCCATTTTGAACTTCCTCTCAGATTTTTGTGCAGTTTTTGCCATTTTCAGGCCTCGTACTTTAACGAACTCCTCCTACAGTTTTAATCTGATCATCTTCAAATTTGGTGAGTGTAATCTTAAGGCCTTTGCGACGTTAAATTGCGAAGATCTTGAGTTTTCGTCGAAGGGCGGGTCCTCGGCGGCCTTACAAATTTCGATGTTTCGCCATGAAACAGGAAGTTGCTGTAACTCAGGCATGGAATGTCCAATCTGCCCCAAACTTCACACTTTTGATAAGCGTTCTGTCCTGAACACATGACCATGCTCATATTCAGTTACAGTCATAGCGCCACCTGCTGGCAACAGGAAGTGACATGTTTAACACTGTTATGGACTCCTAATAACATATAAAAAAGTGCCAGCAAGTGCTAAACATGCCAACAACATACTAGAAGCATGCTAAAACATGCTAGCAAACTCTTAGCTAAGTGCTAAAGCATGCTATTATTGCAATTATATAGGAATTTGCTGTAACTCAGGCATGGAATGTCCAATCTGCCCCAAACTTCACACTTTTGATAAGCGTTCTGTCCTGAACACATCTACATGAGAACATTCAGTTATAGTAATAGCGCCACCTACTGGCAACAGGAAGTGTCATGTTTAACACGTTGATGCCATTCTAGCAACATGTTAAAAATGCCATTGACTTCTAAACATGCTAGAAACATGTTAAAACATGCTATCAATACTTAGCTAAGTGCTAAAGCATGCTAATTCAATGAAATAGGATGTTGTTGTTACTCAAGAAGGCAATGTCCAATCTGCGCCAAACTTCACACTTTTAATAAACGTTCTGTCCTGAACACATGACCATGCTCATATTCAGTTACAGTCATAGTGCCACCTGCTGGCAACAGGAAGTGACATGTTAAACACTGTTGTGGACATAAAAACATATAAAAAAGTGCCAGCAAGTGCTAAACATGCTAACAACATACTAGAAAAATGCTAAAACATGCTAGCAAACACTTAGCTAAGTGCTAAAGCATGCTATTGCTGCAATTAAATAGGAATTTGCTGTAACACAGGCATGGAATGTCCAATCTGCCTCAAACTTCACACGTTTGATAAGAGTCATGGCCTGAACACATCTACATGAGAATATTCAGTTATAGTAATAGCGCCACCTACTGTCAACAGGAAGTGACATGTTTAACACTGTTGTGGTCTCCTAATAACATATAAAAAAGAGCCAGCAAGTGCTAAACAGGTTAGCAACATACTAGAAACATGCTAGCAAACACTTAGCTAAGTGCTAAAGCATGCTATCACTGCAATTAAATAGGAATTTGCTGTAACCCAGGCATGGAATGTCCAATCTGCACCAAACTTCACACGTTTGATAAGAATCATGGCCTGAACACATGTCTATGCTCAAATTCAGTTATAGTAATAGCGCCACCTACTGGCAACAGGAAGTGACATGTTTAACACGTTGATGCCGTTCTAGCAACATGTTAAAAATGCCATTGAGTTCTAAACATGTTAGAAACATATTAAAACATGCTAGCAATACTTAGCTAAGTGCTAAAGCATGCTAATTCAATGAAACAGGACTTTGTTGTTACTCAAGAAGGCAATGTACAATCTACCCCAAACTTCACACGTTTGATAAAAGTTATCTCTTGAACACATGTCCATGCTCATATTTAGTTATAGTCATAGCGCCACCTGCTGGCAACAGGAAGTGATGCTTAACACTGTTCTTGACTCCTAATAACATATTAAAAAAAAATGCCAGTAGGTGCTAAACATCCTACCAACATACTAGAGACATGCTAAAACATACTAGCAAACACTTAGCTAAGTGCTAAAGAATGATATTACTGCAATTAAATATGAATTTGCTGTAACTCAGGCATGGAATGTCCAATCTGCCCCAAACTTCACACTTTTGATAAGCGTTCTGTCCTGAACACATGACCATGCTTATATTCAGTTACAGACATAGCGCCACCTGCTGGCAACAGGAAGTGACATGTTTAACACTGTTATGGACTCCTAATAACATAAAAAAGTGCCAGCAAGTGTTAAACATGCTAACAACATATTATAAACATGCTAAAACATGCTAGCAAACTCTTAGCTAAGTGCTAAAGCATGCTAATATTGCAATTAAATAGGAATTTGCTGTAACTCAGGCATGGAATGTCCAATCTGCCCCAAACTTCACACTTTTGATAAGAGTCATGGCCTGAATACATCTACATGAGAATGTTCATTTATAGTAATAGCGCCACCTACTGGCAACAGGAAGTGACATGTTTAACACGTTGATGCCGTTCTAGCAACATGTTAAAAATGCCATTGAGTTCTAAACATGCTAGAAACATGTTAAAACATGCTAACAATGCTTAGCTAAGTGCTAAAGAATGCTAATTCAATGAAACATGACTTTTTTGTTACTCAAGAAGGCAATTTCCAATTTGCACCAAACTTCACACGTTTGATAAGAGTTCTGTCCTGAACACACATCCATGCTCATATTCAGCAATAGTCATAACGCCACCTACTGGCAACAGAAACTGACATGGTTAACACAGTAATGCAGTACTAACCACATAATTATTGTGTACTAAGCATGCTAGAAACAGACTAAACATGCTAGCAACACTTAGCTGAGTCATGAAGCATGCTATTATCACCATTATACAAAACATTTTGTTACTAACTTTGACATACTCTTACTATATATACCTCCTTAAATGTACATTTCCCAACCATGCTCTGTCTTCCTAAAGCCACCGAGTGTTGATGGCATGGGTGCGAGGGCCCTTTCATCGCTGCTTGCAGCTTTAATTATTATTATTATTATTCTTCTTCTCCGCATTGAATTGCATTTTTGAGGGCCTAAACATGCTCGAAAACTCACGAAACTTTGCACACGCGTCAGAACTGGCGAAAATTTACATCTGATATAGGTTTCAGAATTGGACGGGGCAAAATGGCTCGATAGCGCCACCTATAAAAGTTCAACGGAGTGCGCCTCCCGCATCGTTCCACGTACGTGCACGAAATTCGGTACATACATGTAATTACCTAATACCTACAAAAAAGTCTCTTGGAGCGTAGCCCTAAACACAACAGGAAGTCAGCCATTTTGAACTTCCTCTCAGATTTTTGTGCAGTTTTTGCCATTTTCAGGCCTCGTACTTTAACGAACTCCTCCTACAGTTTTAATCTGATCATCTTCAAATTTGGTGAGTGTAATCTTCAGGCCTTTGCGACGTTAAATTGCGAAGATCTTGAGTTTTCGTCGAAGTGCGGGTCCTCGGCGGCCTGACAAATTTCGATGTTTCGCCATGAAACAGGAAGTTGCTGTAACTCAGGCATGGAATGTCCAATCTGCCCCAAACTTCACACTTTTGATAAGAGTTCTGTCCTGAACACATGACCATGCTCATATTCAGTTATAGTCATAGCGCCACCTGCTGGCAACAGGAAGTGACATGTTTAACACTGTTATGGACTCCTAATAACATATAAAAAAGTGCCAGCAAGTGCTAAACATGCTAACAACATACTAGAAGCATGCTAAAACATGCTAGCAAACTCTTAGCTAAGTGCTAAAGCATGCTATTATTGCAATTAAATAGGAATTTGCTGTAACTCAGGCATGGAATGTCCAATCTGCCCCAAACTTCACACTTTTGATAAGCGTTCTGTCCTGAACACATCTACATGAGAATATTCAGTTATAGTAATAGCGCCACCTACTGGTAACAGGAAGTGTCATGTTTAACACGTTGATGCCATTCTAGCAACATGTTAAAAATGCCATTGACTTCTAAACATGCTAGAAACATGTTAAAACATGCTAGCAATACTTAGCTAAGTGCTAAAGCATGCTAATTCAATGAAACAGGATGTTGTTGTTACTCAAGAAGGCAATGTCCAATCTGCACCAAACTTCACACTTTTGATAAGCGTTCTGTCCTGAACACATGACCATGCTTATATTCAGTTACAGTCATAGCGCCACCTGCTGGCAACAGGAAGTGACATGTTTAACACTGTTATGGACTCCTAATAACATATAAAAAAGTGCCAGCAAGTGTTAAACATGCTAACAACATACTACAAACATGCTAAAACATGCTAGCAAACTCTTAGCTAAGTGCTAAAGCATGCTATTATTGCAATTAAATAGGAATTTGCTGTAACTCAGGCATGGAATGTCCAATCTGCCCCAAACTTCACACGTTTGATAAGAATCATGGCCTGAACACATGTCTATGCTCAAATTTAGTTATAGTAATAGCGCCACCTACTGGCACCAGGAAGTGACATGTTTAACACGTTGATGCCGTTCTAGCAACATGTTAAAAATGCCATTGAGTTCTAAACATGCTAGAAACATGTTAAAACATGCTAGCAATACTTAGCTAAATGCTAAAGCATGCTAATTCAATGAAACAGGACTTTGTTGTTACTCAAGAAGGCAATGTACAATCTACCCCAAACTTCACACGTTTGATAAGAGTTATCTCTTGAACACATGTCCATGCTCATATTTAGTTATAGTCATAGCGCCACCTGCTGGCAACAGGAAGTGACGTTTAACACTGTTCTTGACTCCTAATAACATATAAAAAAATGCCAGTAGGTGCTAAACATCCTACCAACATACTAGAGACATGCTGAAACATACTAGCAAACACTTAGCTAAGTGCTAAAGAATGATATTACTGCAATTAAATATGAATTTGCTGTAACTCAGGCATGGAATGTCCAATCTGCCCCAAACTTCACACTTTTGATAAGAGTCATGGCCTGAATACATCTACATGAGAATGTTCATTTATAGTAATAGCGCCACCTACTGGCAACAGGAAGTGACATGTTTAACACATTGATGCCGTTCTAGCAACATGTTAAAAATGCCATTGAGTTCTAAACATGCTAGAAACATGTTAAAACATGCTAGCTAATGTTAAAACATGCTAGCAATACTTAGCTAAGTGGTAAAGCATGCTAATTCAATGAAACAGGATGTTGTTGTTACTCAAGAAGGCAATGTCCAATCTGCCCCAAACTTCACACTTTTGATAAGCGTTCTGTCCTGAACACATGACCATGCTCATATTCAGTTACAGTCATAGCGCCACCTGCTGGCAACAGGAAGTGACATGTTTAACACTGTTATGGACTCCTAATAACATATAAAAAAGTGCCAGCAAGTGTTAAACATGCTAACAACATACTAGAAAAATGCTAAAACATGCTAGCAAACTCTTAGCTAAGTGCTAAAGCATGCTATTATTGCAATTAAATAGGAATTTGCTGTAACTCAGACATGGAATGTCCAATCTGCCCCAAACTTCACACTTTTGATAAGAGTCATGGCCTGAATACATCTACATGAGAATGTTCATTTATAGTAATAGCGCCACCTACTGGCAACAGGAAGTGACATGTTTAACACATTGATGCCGTTCTAGCAACATGTTAAAAATGCCATTGAGTTCTAAACATGCTAGAAACATGTTAAAACATGCTAACAATGCTTAGCTAAGTGCTAAAGAATGCTAATTCAATGAAACATTACTTTTTTGTTACTCAAGAAGGCAATTTCCAATTTGCACCAAACTTCACACGTTTGATAAGAGTTCTGTCCTGAACACACATCCATGCTCATATTCAGCTATAGTCATAACGCCACCTACTGGCAACAGAAACTGACATGGTTAACACAGTAATGCAGTACTAACCACATAATTATTGTGTACTAAGCATGCTAGAAACAGACTAAACATGCTAGCAACACTTAGCTGAGTCATGAAGCATGCTATTATCACCATTATACAAAACATTTTGTAACTGACTTTGACATACTCTTACTATATATACCTCCTTAAATGTACATTTCCCAACCATGCTCTGTCTTCCTAAAGCCACAAAGTGTTGATGGCACGGGTGCGAGGGCCCTTTCATCGCTGCTTGCAGCTTTAATTATTATTATTATTATTCTTCTTCTTCTTCTTCTTCTCCGCATTGAATTGCATTTTTGAGGGCCTAAACATGCTCGAAAACTCACGAAACTTTGCACACGCGTCAGAACTGGCGAAAATTTACATCTGATATAGGTTTCAGAATTGGACGGGGCAAAATGGCTCGATAGCGCCACCTATAAAAGTTCAACGGAGTGCGCCTCCCGCAACGTTCCACGTACGTGCACGAAATTCGGTACATACATGTAATGACCTAATACCTACAAAAAAGTCTCTTGGAGCATAGCCCTAAACACAACAGGAAGTCAGCCATTTTGAACTTCCTCTCAGATTTTTGTGCACTTTTTGCCATTTTCAGGCCTCGTACTTTAACGAACTCCTCCTACAGTTTTAATCTGATCATCTTCAAATTTGGTGAGTGTAATCTTAAGGCCTTTGCGACGTTAAATTGCGAAGATCTTGAGTTTTCGTCAAAGGGCGGGTCCTCGGCGGCCTGACAAATTTCGATGTTTCGCCATGAAACAGGAAGTTGCTGTAACTCAGGCATGGAATGTCCAATCTGCCCCAAACTTCACACTTTTGATAAGCGTTCTGTCCTGAACACATGACCATGCTCATATTCAGTTACAGTCATAGCGCCACCTGCTGGCAACAGGAAGTGACATGTTTAACACTGTTATGGACTCCTAATAACATATAAAAAAGTGCCAGCAAGTGCTAAACATGCTAACAACATACTAGAAGCATGCTAAAACATGCTAGCAAACTCTTAGCTAAGTGCTAAAGCATGCTATTATTGCAATTAAATAGGAATTTGCTGTAACTCAGGCATGGAATGTCCAATCTGCCCCAAACTTCACACTTTTGATAAGCGTTCTGTCCTGAACACATCTACATGAGAAAATTCAGTTATAGTAATAGCGCCACCTACTGGTAACAGGAAGTGTCATGTTTAACACGTTGATGCCATTCTAGCAACATGTTAAAAATGCCATTGACTTCTAAACATGCTAGAAACATGTTAAAACATGCTAGCAATACTTAGCTAAGTGCTAAAGCATGCTAATTCAATGAAACAGGATGTTGTTGTTACTCAAGAAGGCAATGTCCAATCTGCGCCAAACTTCACACTTTTAATAAACGTTCTGTCCTGAACACATGACCATGCTCATATTCAGTTACAGTCATAGTGCCACCTGCTGGCAACAGGAAGTGACATGTTAAACACTGTTGTGGACATAAAAACATATAAAAAAAGTGCCAGCAAGTGCTAAACATGCTAACAACATACTAGAAAAATGCTAAAACATGCTAGCAAACACTTAGCTAAGTGCTAAAGCATGCTATTGCTGCAATTAAATAGGAATTTGCTGTAACACAGGCATGGAATGTCCAATCTGCCTCAAACTTCACACGTTTGATAAGAGTCATGGCCTGAACACATCTACATGAGAATATTCAGTTATAGTAATAGCGCCACCTGCTGTCAACAGGAAGTGACATGTTTAACACTGTTGTGGTCTCCTAATAACATATAAAAAAGAGCCAGCAAGTGCTAAACAGGTTAGTAACATACTAGAAACATGCTAGCAAACACTTAGCTAAGTGCTAAAGCATGCTATCACTGCAATTAAATAGGAATTTGCTGTAACCCAGGCATGGAATGTCCAATCTGCCCCAAACGTCACACGTTTGATAAGAATCATGGCCTGAACACATGTCTATGCTCAAATTCAGTTATAGTAATAGCGCCACCTACTGGCAACAGGAAGTGACATGTTTAACACGTTGATGCTGTTCTAGCAACATGTTAAAAATGCCATTGAGTTCTAAACATGCTAGAAACATATTAAAACATGCTAGCAATACTTAGCTAAGTGCTAAAGCATGCTAATTCAATGAAACAGGACTTTGTTGTTACTCAAGAAGGCAATGTACAATCTACCCCAAACTTCACACGTTTGATAAGAGTTATCTCTTGAACACATGTCCATGCTCATATTTAGTTATAGTCATAGCGCCACCTGCTGGCAACAGGAAGTGACGTTTAACACTGTTCTTGACTCCTAATAACATATTAAAAAATGCCAGTAGGTGCTAAACATCCTACCAACATACTAGAGACATGCTAAAACATACTAGCAAACACTTAGCTAAGTGCTAAAGAATGATATTACTGCAATTAAATATGAATTTGCTGTAACTCAGGCATGGAATGTCCAATCTGCCCCAAACTTCACACTTTTGATAAGCGTTCTGTCCTGAACACATGACCATGCTTATATTCAGTTACAGTCATAGCGCCACCTGCTGGCAACAGGAAGTGACATGTTTAACACTGTTATGGACTCCTAATAACATATAAAAAAGTGCCAGCAAGTGCTAAACATGCTAACAACATACTAGAAACATGCTAAAACATGCTAGCAAACTCTTAGCTAAGTGCTATTATTATTAGCATGCTATTATTGCAATTAAATAGGAATTTGCTGTAACTCAGGCATGGAATGTCCAATCTGCCCCAAACTTCACACTTTTGATAAGAGTCATGGCCTGAACACATCTACATGAGAATGTTCAGTTATAGTAATAGCGCCACCTACTGGCAACAGGAAGTGACATGTTTAACACGTTGATGCCGTTCTAGCAACATGTTAAAAATGCCATTGAGTTCTAAACATGCTAGAAACATGTTAAAACATGCTAACAATGCTTAGCTAAGTGCTAAAGAATGCTAATTCAATGAAACATGACTTTGTTGTTACTCATGAAGGCAATGTCCAATTTGCACCAAACTTCACACGTTTGATAAGAGTTCTGTCCTGAACACACATCCATGCTCATATTCAGTTATAGTCATAACGCAACCTACTGGCAACAGAAACTGACATGGTTAACACAGTAATGCAGTACTAACCACATAATTATTGTGTACTAAGCATGCTAGAAACAGATTAAACATGCTAGCAACACTTAGCTGAGTCATGAAGCATGCTATTATCACCATTATACAAAACATTTTGTAACTGACTTTGACATACTCTTACTATATATACCTCCTTAAATGTACATTTCCCAACCATGCTCTGTCTTCCTAAAGCCACCGAGTGTTGATGGCACGGGTGCGAGGGCCCTTTCATCGCTGCTTGCAGCTTTAAATATTATTATTATTATTATTATTATTCTTCTCCGCATTGAATTGCATTTTTGAGGGCCTAAACATGCGCGAAAACTCACGAAACTTTGCACACGCGTCAGAACTGGCGAAAATTTACATCTGATATAGGTTTCAGAATTGGACGGGGCAAAACGGCTCGATAGCGCCACCTATAAAAGTTCAACGGAGTGCGCCTCCCGCAACGTTCCACGTACGTGCACGAAATTCGGTACATACATGTAATGACCTAATACCTACAAAAAAGTCTCTTGGAGCATAGCCCTAAACCCAACAGGAAGTCAGCCATTTTGAACTTCCTCCCAGATTTTTGTGCAGTTTTTGACATTTTCAGGCCTCATACTTTAACGAACTCCTCCTACAGTTTTAATCTGATCATCTTCAAATTTGGTGAGTGTAATCTTAAGGCCTTTGCGACGTTAAATTGCGAAGATCTTGAGTTTTCGTCGAAGCGCGGGTCCTCGGCGGCCTGACAAATTTTGATGTTTCGCCATGAAACAGGAAGTTGCTGTAACTCAGGCATGGAATGTCCAATCTGCCCCAAACTTCATACGTTTGATAAGAGTTCTGTCCTGAACACATGACCATGCTCATATTCAGTTATAGTCATAGCACCACCTGCTGGCAACAGGAAGTGACATGTTTAACACTGTTATGGACTCCTAATAACATATAAAAAAGTGCCAGCAAGTGCTAAACATGCTAACAACATACTAGAAGCATGCTAGCAAACTCTTAGCTAAGTGCTAAAGCATGCTATTATTGCAATTAAATAGGAATTTGCTGTAACTCAGGCATGGAATGTCCAATCTGCCCCAAACTTCACACTTTTGATAAGCGTTCTGTCCTGAACATATCTACATGAGAATATTCAGTTATAGTAATAGCGCCACCTACTGGTAACAGGAAGTGTCATGTTTAACACGTTGATGCCATTCTAGCAACATGTTAAAAATGCCATTGACTTCTAAACATGCTAGAAACATGTTAAAACATACTAGCAATACTTAGCTAAGTGCTAAAGCATGCTAATTCAATGAAACAGGATGTTGTTGTTACTCAAGAAGGCAATGTCCAATCTGCGCCAAACTTCACACTTTTAATAAACGTTCTGTCCTGAACACATGACCATGCTCATATTCAGTTATAGTCATAGCGCCACCTGCTGGCAACAGGAAGTGACATGTTTAACACTGTTATGGACTCCTAATAACATATTAAAAAGTGCCAGCAAGTGCTAAACATGCTAACAACATACTAGAAGCATGCTAAAACATGCTAGCAAACTCTTAGCTAAGTGCTAAAGCATGCTATTATTGCAATTAAATAGGAATTTGCTGTAACTCAGGCATGGAATGTCCAATCTGCCCCAAACTTCACACTTTTGATAAGCGTTCTGTCCTGAACATATCTACATGAGAATATTCAGTTATAGTAATAGCGCCACCTACTGGTAACAGGAAGTGTCATGTTTAACACGTTGATGCCATTCTAGCAACATGTTAAAAATGCCATTGACTTCTAAACATGCTAGAAACATGTTAAAACATACTAGCAATACTTAGCTAAGTGCTAAAGCATGCTAATTCAATGAAACAGGACTTTGTTGTTACTCAAGAAGGCAATGTACAATCTACCCCAAACGTCACACGTTTGATAAGAGTTATCTCTTGAACACATGTCCATGCTCATATTTAGTTATAGTCATAGCGCCACCTGCTGGCAACAGGAAGTGACGTTTAACACTGTTCTTGACTCCTAATAACATATAAAAAAATGCCAGTAGGTGCTAAACATCCTACCAACATACTATAGACATGCTAAAACATACTAGCAAACACTTAGCTAAGTGCTAAAGAATGATATTACTTCAATTAAATATGAATTTGCTGTAACTCAGGCATGGAATGTCCAATCTGCCCCAAACTTCACACTTTTGATAAGCGTTCTGTCCTGAACACATGACCATGCTTATATTCAGTTACAGTCATAGCGCCACCTGCTGGCAACAGGAAGTGACATGTTTAACACTGTTATGGACTCCTAATAACATATAAAAAAGTGCCAGCAAGTGTTAAACATGCTAACAACATACTAGAAACATGCTAAAACATGCTAGCAAACTCTTAGCCAAGTGCTAAAGCATGCTATTATTGCAATTAAATAGGAATTTGCTGTAACTCAGGCATGGAATGTCCAATCTGCCCCAAACTTCACACTTTTGATAAGAGTCATGGCCTGAACACATCTACATGAGAATGTTCAATTATAGTAATAGCGCCACCAACTGGCAACAGGAAGTGACATGTTTAACACGTTGATGCCGTTCTAGCAACATGTTAAAAATGCCATTGAGTTCTAAACATGCTAGAAACATGTTAAAACATGCTAACAATGCTTAGCTAAGTGCTAAAGCATGCTAATTCAATGAAACATGACTTTGTTGTTACTCAAGAAGGCAATGTCCAATTTGCACCAAACTTCACACGTTTGATAAGAGTTCTGTCCTGAACACACATCCAAGCTCATATTCAGTTATAGTCATAACGCCACCTACTGGCAACAGAAACTGACATGGTTAACACAGTAATGCAGTACTAACCACATAATTATTGTGTACTAAGCATGCTAGAAACACACTAAACATGCTAGCAACACTTAGCTGAGTCATGAAGCATGCTATTATCACCATTATACAAAACATTTTGTAACTGACTTTGACATACTCTTACTATATATACCTCCTTAAATGTACATTTCCCAACCATGCTCTGTCTTCCTAAAGCCACCGAGTGTTGATGGCACGGGTGCGAGGGCCCTTTCATCGCTGCTTGCAGCTTTAATTAGGGCCCGAGCACCGATGGTGTGAGGACCCTCTTGGAATTGCTCTGTTTATTATTATTATTATTATTATTATTATTATTCTTCTTCTCCGCATTGAATTGCATTTTTGAGGGCCTAAACATGCGCGAAAACTCACGAAACTTTGCACACGCGTCAGAACTGGCGAAAATTTACATCTGATATAGGTTTCAGAATTGGACGGGGCAAAACGGCTCGATAGCGCCACCTATAAAAGTTCAACGGAGTGCGCCTCCCGCAACGTTCCACGTACGTGCACGAAATTCGGTACATACATGTAATGACCTAATACCTACAAAAAAGTCTCTTGGAGCATAGCCCTAAACCCAACAGGAAGTCAGCCATTTTGAACTTCCTCCCAGATTTTTGTGCAGTTTTTGACATTTTCAGGCCTCATACTTTAACGAACTCCTCCTACAGTTTTAATCTGATCATCTTCAAATTTGGTGAGTGTAATCTTAAGGCCTTTGCGACGTTAAATTGCGAAGATCTTGAGTTTTCGTCGAAGGGCGGGTCCTCGGCGGCCTGACAAATTTTGATGTTTCGCCATGAAACAGGAAGTTGCTGTAACTCAGGCATGGAATGTCCAATCTGCCCCAAACTTCATACGTTTGATAAGAGTTCTGTCCTGAACACATGACCATGCTCATATTCAGTTATAGTCATAGCGCCACCTGCTGGCAACAGGAAGTGACATGTTTAACACTGTTATGGACTCCTAATAACATATAAAAAAGTGCCAGCAAGTGCTAAACATGCTAACAACATACTAGAAGCATGCTAAAACATGCTAGCAAACTCTTAGCTAAGTGCTAAAGCATGCTATTATTGCAATTAAATAGGAATTTGCTGTAACTCAGGCATGGAATGTCCAATCTGCCCCAAACTTCACACTTTTGATAAGCGTTCTGTCCTGAACATATCTACATGAGAATATTCAGTTATAGTAATAGCGCCACCTACTGGTAACAGGAAGTGTCATGTTTAACACGTTGATGCCATTCTAGCAACATGTTAAAAATGCCATTGACTTCTAAACATGCTAGAAACATGTTAAAACATACTAGCAATACTTAGCTAAGTGCTAAAGCATGCTAATTCAATGAAACAGGATGTTGTTGTTACTCAAGAAGGCAATGTCCAATCTGCGCCAAACTTCACACTTTTAATAAACGTTCTGTCCTGAACACATGACCATGCTCATATTCAGTTATAGTCATAGCGCCACCTGCTGGCAACAGGAAGTGACATGTTTAACACTGTTATGGACTCCTAATAACATATAAAAAAGTGCCAGCAAGTGCTAAACATGCTAACAACATACTAGAAGCATGCTAAAACATGCTAGCAAACTCTTAGCTAAGTGCTAAAGCATGCTATTATTGCAATTAAATAGGAATTTGCTGTAACTCAGGCATGGAATGTCCAATCTGCCCCAAACTTCACACTTTTGATAAGCGTTCTGTCCTGAACATATCTACATGAGAATATTCAGTTATAGTAATAGCGCCACCTACTGGTAACAGGAAGTGTCATGTTTAACACGTTGATGCCATTCTAGCAACATGTTAAAAATGCCATTGACTTCTAAACATGCTAGAAACATGTTAAAACATACTAGCAATACTTAGCTAAGTGCTAAAGCATGCTAATTCAATGAAACAGGACTTTGTTGTTACTCAAGAAGGCAATGTACAATCTACCCCAAACGTCACACGTTTGATAAGAGTTATCTCTTGAACACATGTCCATGCTCATATTTAGTTATAGTCATAGCGCCACCTGCTGGCAACAGGAAGTGACGTTTAACACTGTTCTTGACTCCTAATAACATATAAAAAAATGCCAGTAGGTGCTAAACATCCTACCAACATACTATAGACATGCTAAAACATACTAGCAAACACTTAGCTAAGTGCTAAAGAATGATATTACTGCAATTAAATATGAATTTGCTGTAACTCAGGCATGGAATGTCCAATCTGCCCCAAACTTCACACTTTTGATAAGCGTTCTGTCCTGAACACATGACCATGCTTATATTCAGTTACAGTCATAGCGCCACCTGCTGGCAACAGGAAGTGACATGTTTAACACTGTTATGGACTCCTAATAACATATAAAAAAGTGCCAGCAAGTGTTAAACATGCTAACAACATACTAGAAACATGCTAAAACATGCTAGCAAACTCTTAGCCAAGTGCTAAAGCATGCTATTATTGCAATTAAATAGGAATTTGCTGTAACTCAGGCATGGAATGTCCAATCTGCCCCAAACTTCACACTTTTGATAAGAGTCATGGCCTGAACACATCTACATGAGAATGTTCAATAATAGTAATAGCGCCACCAACTGGCAACAGGAAGTGACATGTTTAACACGTTGATGCCGTTCTAGCAACATGTTAAAAATGCCATTGAGTTCTAAACATGCTAGAAACATGTTAAAACATGCTAACAATGCTTAGCTAAGTGCTAAAGCATGCTAATTCAATGAAACATGACTTTGTTGTTACTCAAGAAGGCAATGTCCAATTTGCACCAAACTTCACACGTTTGATAAGAGTTCTGTCCTGAACACACATCCAAGCTCATATTCAGTTATAGTCATAACGCCACCTACTGGCAACAGAAACTGACATGGTTAACACAGTAATGCAGTACTAACCACATAATTATTGTGTACTAAGCATGCTAGAAACACACTAAATATGCTAGCAACACTTAGCTGAGTCATGAAGCATGCTATTATCACCATTATACAAAACATTTTGTAACTGACTTTGACATACTCTTACTATATATACCTCCTTAAATGTACATTTCCCAACCATGCTCTGTCTTCCTAAAGCCACCGAGTGTTGATGGCACGGGTGCGAGGGCCCTTTCATCGCTGCTTGCAGCTTTAATTATTATTATTATTATTCTTCTCCGCATTGAATTGCATTTTTGAGGGCCTAAACATGCTCGAAAACTCACGAAACTTTGCACACGCGTCAAAACTGGTGAAAATTTACATCTGATATAGGTTTCAGAATTGGGCGGGGCAAAACGGCTCGATAGCGCCACCTATAAAAGTTCAACGGAGTGCGCCTCCCGCTATGTTCCACGTACGTGTACGAAATTCGGTACATACATGTAAGGACCTAATACCTACAAAAAAGTCTCTTGGAGCGTAGCCCTAAACACAACAGGAAGTCAGCCATTTTCAACTTCCTCTCAGATTTTTGTGCAGTTTTTGCCATTTTCATGCCTCGTACTTTAACGAACTCCTCCTACAGTTTTAATCTGATCATCTTCAAATTTGGTGAGTGTAGTCTTAAGGCCTTTGCGACGTTAAATTGCGAAGATCTTGAGTTTTCGTCGAAGGGCGGGTCCTCGGCGGCCTGACAAATTTCGATGTTTCGCCATGAAACAGGAAGTTGCTGTAACTCAGGCATGGAATGTCCAATCTGCCCCAAACTTCACACTTTTGATAAGCGTTCTGTCCTGAACACATGACCATGCTCATATTCAGTTACAGTCATAGCGCCACCTGCTGGCAACAGGAAGTGCTAAACATGCTAACAACATACTAGAAGCATGCTAAAACATGCTAGCAAACACTTAGCTAAGTGCTAAAGCATGCTATTATTGCAATTAAATAGGAATTTGCTGTAACTCAGGCATGGAATGTCCAATCTGCCCCAAACTTCACACGTTTGATAAGAGTCATGGCCTGAACACATCTACATGAGAATATTCAGTTATAGTAATAGCGCCACCTACTGGTAACAGGAAGTGTCATGTTTAACACGTTGATGCCGTTCTAGCAACGTGTTAAAAATGCCATTGACTTCTAAACATGCTAGAAACATGTTAAAACATGCTAGCAAAACTTAGCTGAGTGCTAAAGCATGCTAATTCAATGAAACAGGATGTTGTTGTTACTCAAGAAGGCAATGTCCAATCTGCCCCAAACTTCACACTTTGATAAGCGTTCTGTCCTGAACACATGACCATGCTCATATTCAGTTACAGTCATAGCGCCACCTGCTGGCAACAGGAAGTGACATGTTAAACACTGTTGTGGACTCCTAATAACATATAAAAAAGTGCCAGCATGTGCTAAACATGCTAACAGCATACTAGAAACATGCTAAACCATGCTATCAATCACTTAGATAAGTGCTAAATCATGATATTACTGCAATTAAATGGGAATTTGTTGTAACACAGGCATGGGATGTTCAATCTACCCCAAACTTAATATGTAACATTGAAGAAACATGCTAGCAACACTTAGCTAAGTTCTAAAGCTTGCTATAAAAGCTCAAGGAAGTTGTTGTAACTTAAGCATAAAATGTCCAATCTACCCCAAACTTCACACGTTTGATAAGAGTTATTTTTTTGAACACATGTCCATGCTCATATTCAGTTATAGTCATAGCGCCGCCTGCTGGCAAAAGGAAGTGACGTTTAACACTGTTCTGGACTCCTAATAACATATAAAAAAATGCCAGTAGGTGCTAAATATCCTACCAACATACTAGAGACATGCTAAAACATACTAGCAAACACTTAGCTAAGTGCTAAAGCATGATATTACTGCAATTAAATATGAATTTGCTGTAACTCAGGAATGCAATGTCCAATCTACCCCAAAATTAATATGTAAAATGCTAGAAACATCATAAAACATGCTAGAAATGCTAAAGGAAGTTGTTGTAACTCAAGCATACAATGTCCAATCTGCCCCAAACTTCACATGTTTGATAAAAGTCCTGCACTGAACACATCTACATAGCAATATTCAGATACAGACATAGCCCCAACTACTGGCAACAGAAACTGACATGGTTAACACAGTAATGCAGTACTAACAACATAATTATTGTGTACTAAGCATGCTAGAAACATACTAAACATGCTAGCAACACTTAGCTGAGTCATGAAGCATGCTATTATCACCATTATACAAAACATTTTGTAACTGACTTTGACATACTCTTACTATATATACCTCCTTAAATGTACATTGCCCAACCATGTTCTGTCTTCCTAAAGCCACCGAGTGTTGATGGCACGGGTGCGAGGGCCCTTTCATCGCTGCTTGCAGCTTTAATTTTGAATATTGTTTTGCTACTTTTTACCCTTTAGTTTTCTTTCTGTTTTTTGATGTTGTTGTTCTCTGCCTAAGAATAAAGTGGACATGTTAAATGTCACGTAACTTACATAGCTCAACATGTTTTGTATAAGTTAGGGCGTTTGACGCTGAAGATTTTATTTATTTCTTTTATTTCTTATTAGTTAGGTTAGAGGTTTAATTAAAAGTTAGACTGAGTTTTGATTTGATCTTTTCTTTTCTTTGTTATCACTAATTGCGTATAAACCCCTTTTCTCTTTGTTTTGTCTTTTTTCTGATATTTCTGTGATCTGAAAATATTTTAATAATTTTTCTGTACTTATTTTCATCATCATTATTACCATTTTCCACTTTTTTTGTAGTTATTTTCACTTATGTATAATAAGTTTTAAAATTATGTATAAAAACAACGAACTCCCGTACACTATCAATACTTCCAAATGAGTATAAAAATTTTATTAGCAATGTTTCGGTCTCACGACCTTCATCAGACCTTGCCTGATGAAGGTTGTGAGACCAAAACGTTGCTAATAAAATTGTGATACTCATTTGCAAGAATTGATTGTGTACGGCTCATCTGACTCATTTAGTATTTTTTTTCCTATAACCGCACCTATAACCTCCAGGTGTGCGATGGTGATTGCTAATTCACTTATGTATAATAAATAACTTTTATTTCACATTACTTTGTTCCGTGTAGTCTCTTGCCTGCACCACCATCACTCCAAATTTTATCATAACCTCAATGTTATCTCTTCTGACCCTAGACCATAAGAGGACGTAACAATGGGGCTATCCCAACCTAAACTATCCTTGCCTTGCCATAAAAATATCAAATTATCTGATCTTGACCTTGATGTAAGTTTCTTTTTTTCTGCATGTTTCTGTTTATTAGTCACACCAAATGATTTTGATTTGACAGACACATTGTTTTCCTAATATTCATAGGTACTTCTCTGCTTATTTGTTTTTTTTTTAATAATAATAATTATAAATAGATTATAGCAAACTACTTAATACAGTTTTATTTTCAAGAATTACATTTTGTATTAGCCTTTTTTGTTATTATTATATCGAGGCAACTGTACCACACTGTAAAAAGTGAACGTGCATTTCTACCTGATTCTGCCTACAAATTCAAATTTTATTGATGTAACCTACTTCAATCAGTTTTGTGTAACATAAAAAAAGGGAATGCTGTTTTAACTTAATTGAGTTACACTGGCCCATCAAAGTGAAAATCGCAATTTACAGCGCTACTCTTCAACACAATGGTAACCACAACATTCGATAACAGAAAATCCTAAATGTTTAACATAACTGAATACTAAACATTAACATAAATTATAAAATCTTTCCCTTTACTGAAAAACACGTCAAGTCAAGTCATCTTCATTTATATAGCGCTTTTAACAATGTAGATTGTTTCAAAGTGGCTTTACAGTAACAAACGGATAATTTAAGGTAACAGAGATTGTTTTGGCTTTATAGCGGTTCTTGAATAAAGATCATTAGTTATTAAATTAGAGGCCGCTAAGACGACATCGTTCTCTCTACACAGACTTTAAACGCGAACCTGTGAGAAACGCTGATGGCGCTCATGTGCGCATCAAGCATTAATTCTATAGTTATGCGCATTTGAATATACAGTATGTGCGCAGGTTTGTAATTCCCTACAAATCAAGCCTTAAACTACTTGTCTGGCCTTAAAATTTTGATACAGAATTGTATCACTTCGGGCTAGATACGCGAAACCGAAATTATCCCGACAACGCTTTATCTGTAGAGTGGGAAAGGGATCCTTCACAGGGAGAGACTAGTTGGCACTTCAGCACTGCGTTGTCATCGGGTCCAGGCGAAGGTCCTTCGTCAGATCTGGATACGGCCTGGATCCGGCAGGCTGCGGGAAAACCTCGGGATAAACAAAGACACTAAAATTAGCGTAGACGCCATTCTTCTTATGATGTAACGAGTACATCAGGATTTATGGGAAGTGTTCCCAGTTCCGGCTGACCTAATCTATGCAGCCTAACATTGGATTATAGAAGTCTATAATGTATTATGTGAATGCTAGGTCAAAGAGATGTGTCTTTAATCTAGCTTTGAACTGACAGAGTGTATCTGCTTCCCGGACAATGGTAGGAAGACTGTTCCAAAGTTTTGGTGCTAAATAGGAGAAGGATCTACCGCCAGCACTCGATTTTGATATTCTAGGTATTATTAACTGGCTGGAATTTTGAGATCGCAATAGACGTGAAGGACTATAATGCGTTAAGAGCTCGCTCAAGTACTGCGGAGATAAACCATTTAGTGCTTTGTAAGTAATCAGCAATATTTTAAAATTTATACGATGTTTAATAGGGAGCCAATGCATTTTTGACAGAACGGGGCTAATATGGTCATACTTCCTGGTTCTGGTAAGTACTCGAGCTGCATTTTGAACTAGCTGTAGTTTGTTTATTAAGCGTGCAGGGCAACCACCCAGTAGAGCATTACAATAATCTAGCCTTGAGGTCATGAACGCATGAACTAATTGTTCCGCATTTGTCAATGAAAGCATATTTAGATATATTTTAAGATGTAAAAATGCGGTTTTACAGATACTAGACAAGTGACTTTCAAATGAAAGATTGGTATCAAAGAGCACACCCAGGTTCCTAACCGATGATGAAGACTTAAAAGAGCAGCCATCAAGTGTTAGACAGTATTCTAGGTTATTACGTGAGGAAGATTTTGTCCAATAATTAGAATCTCTGTTTTTTCCGAATTTAGTAGTAGAAAATTACTAGTCATCCAGTTCTTTTATATCAGCTATGCATTCCGTTAATTTTGTGAATTGGTAGGTTTCGTTAGGTTTTGAAGAAATATAGAGCAGAGTATCATCAGCATACCAGTGAAAGCTAATTCCATGTTTCCTAATGATATCTCCTAATGGTAGCATGTACAGAGTGAACAGTAGCGGTCCTAGTACTTGTGGTACTCCATACTGAACTTGTGATCGATAAGACATCTCTTCATTTACTGCTACAAACTGATGACGGTCAGATAAGTATGATTTAAACCATGCTAGTGCAATTCCACTAATGCCAACATAATGTTCGAGTTTAAAAGATATTTAAAAGAATGTTGTGGTCAATAGTGTCAAATGCAGCACTAAGATCGAGTAACACCAATAGAGAGATACAACCACGATCGGATGATAAGAGCAAATCATTTGTGACTCTAATGAGAGCTGCCTCGGTACTATGGTACGGTCTAAATCCGGACTGAAAAACCTCGCAGATATCATTTCTTTCTAGAAAGGAACACAGTTGTAAGGATACGGCTTTTTCTAGTATCTTTGACAGAAAAGGCAGATTCGAGATCGGCCTGTAATTGACTAATTTTGTATGATCAAGTTGCATTTTTTTAACAAGCAGTTTAATCATAGCCAGCTTAAAGGTTTTTGTTACGTATCCTTGAGACAAAGACGAATTAATGATATTAAGAAGAGGATCTATGACATCTGGAAGCATCTCTTTCAGTAGCTTAGTTGGTATAGGGTCTAACATATATGTTGTCGATTTAGATGAATTAACGAGTTTGCAAACTTCTTCCTCTCCTATAGCAATAAATGAATCAAATTTTTCCTCAGGGAGACTACAATGCTCTCCCTGATGCGATACTGTAGTAGACAGTTGCATAGTTATAATTTTGTCCCTGATATTATCAATCTTATAAGTGAAGAAGTTCATAAAGTTATTACTGCTGTGTTGCTTGGAAACTTCTGGGTTTGAAGCTTTATTTTTCGTTAGTTTAGCCACTGTTTCAAATAAATACCTAGGATTATGTTTATTTTCTTCTAATAGGGTTGAAAAATAAGCAGATCTAGCAGCTTTTAAAGCCTCTCTGTATGCAATTGAACTATCTTTCCATGAAATGTGAAATACCTCTAGTTTTGTTTTCTTCCAGTTGCGCTCCATTTTTCTGGCTGCTCTCTTAAGGGCCCGAGTGTGCTTGTTGTACCACGGCGTTGGACTATTTTCTTTAATCTTCTTTAAGCGCAACGGAGCAACTGTGTCTAAAGTGCTGGAAAAGAGAGAGTTAAAAGTTTCTGTTGCAATATCAAGCTCTTCTAAGCTATCTGGGATGCTGAGATGATCGAACTGATCAGAAAGATTATTGATAAAGCAAGTTTTAGTGGCAGAAGTGATAGGTCTAACATATTTGTAACACAGAGTCGGCTTTGCAGCCTTCGCTAAATGTAATTAACATGAGACTAGATTATGATCTGAGATGTCATCGCTCTGCTGCAGTATTCCAACGGCATCAACATCTATTCCATGTGATAATATTAGATCTAGAGTATGATTACGACAATGAGTAGGTCCTGACATGTGTTTTCTAACTCCGAGTGAGTTTACAATGTCTTTAAATGCCAATCCCAATGCATCTTTTTCGTTATCTACATGTACAGTATATTAAAATCACCAACAATTAGTATTTTATCTGCAGCCAATACTAATTCTGATAGAAAGTCCGCAAATTCTTTGATAAAGTCTGTATGGTGCCCTGGTGGCCTGTATACAGTAGCCAGCACAAATCTCAAACGTGATTTATCATTTACACTATATATTTTTATATTTAGCACCAACATTTCAAACTTGATTTCTAAGTGGTTTTGAAAATATTACTATAAATTACAGCAACACCTCCTCCTTTGCTTTTCAGACGAGGTTCATGTTTATAACTGTAATCTTGTGGGGTGGACTCATTTAAAGTAATGTAATCGTTTGGTTTTAGCCAGGTTTCTGTCAAACACAGCATATCTAGGTTATAATCTGAAATCATATCTATATCCTAATATTCAGCAACCCAAGCTTTATCATTTGCTCATCTGTATTATATCTCTTTTTTATTTGTTGAACATTAATTAGATTTTTAACCTTAGATGAGTTAAGACGTTTTTTGGATTTCCAAATTCGGGGAACAGACACAGTCTCTATATGATGATATCTAGGTGAAAGAGGCTCTATGTGATGGGATTTATCTGACCTTGGTGACGTGAGACAGCTAGCAGACGGTCGGTTAAGCCAGTCTGTCTGCTTCCTGACCTGGGCCCCAATTTGTCAGGTTTTATCTCTAAGACTATGAGCCAAATTACAAGTGAGAAGAGCAGCACCATCCCTGGAGGGATGAATACCATCTCTATTCAACAGGTCAGGTCTGCCCCCAAAACTTTTCCAATTGTCTATGAATTCTATATTATTTTATTTAGCGGACACCACCTCGACAGCCAGCCATTGAGTGAACACAATCTACTAACTATCTCATCACTCCTGCGAACAGGAAGGGGGCCAGAGCAAATTACAGTGCTTGACATCATACTTGCAAGTTCACACACCTCTTTAATGTTAATTTTGGTGATCTCCGACTGGCGGAGTCGAACATCATTAGTGCCGACGTGAATAATAATCTTAGAGAATTTACGATTAGCATTAGCCAGCACTTTTAAATTTGCTTTGATGTTAGGCGCTCTGGCTCCCGGCAAATGTGACTATGGTGGCTGGTGTCTCTATTTTCACGTTCCGTGTAATAGAATCGCCAATAACTAGGGCATATTCAACATAATTCTCAGTGGGTGTTTCACTGAGGGGGGGGGAATCGATTTGTTATGGTAATTGGAACGGAAGAACGTTTTTTTGATCTGCGACTACAGCGCATCTCCGTCACCCATTAGCCCTGTTGCACAGGCTCTAATTCAACCGGAAACTAATCATGTAAACTAGGCTAGGTTCACTAGGCTTCCCTCTCCCTAGACACTTCCTCCAACTCTTCCAGGGGGACACCGAGGCGTTCCCAGGCCAGCCGGGAGACATAGTCCCTCCAGCGTGTCCTAGGTCTTCCCCGGGGTCTCCTCCCGGTGGGACATGCCTGGAACACCTTCCCGGGAAGGCGTCCAGGAGGCATCCGGAAAAGATGCCTGAGCCACCTCAGCTGGCCCCTCTCTATGTGGAGGAGCAGCAGCTCTACTCTGAGCTCCTACCGAGTGACCGAGCTTCTCACCCTATCTCTAAGGGATCGCCCAGCCACCCTGCAGAGAAAGCTCATTTCGGCCGCCTGTATCCGGGATCTTGTCCTTTCGGTCATGACCCACAGCTCATGACCATATGTGAGAGTAGGAACGTAGATTGACCGGTAAATCGAGAGCTTCGCCTTGCGACTCAGCTCCTTCTTCACCACGACAGACCGGTACAGCGACCGCATTACTGCAGAAGCTGCACCGATCTGTCTGTCAATCTCCCGTTCCATCCTTCCCTCACTCGTGAACAAGACCCCAAGATACTTGAACTCCTCCACTTGAGGCAGGAACTCTCCACCAACCTGAAGCGGGCAAACCACCCTTTTCCTCTAACACTTTTTACGAGCCTCTAGACACACTCCAGAACCTAAAATCAACATTCTTCTCCTTCAAAAGGACCCACAGAGAGATAACGAAATTTTCTCCTGCTACGTGACTTTACACCCCCACACACACAAACAAACATCCCTTTGCATTTAATTCCGAATACAAGTGATTCAGAATTTGTAGGTGACATATTAAAGCACGCATGTTGATTAGTTTTGTGTTATTCTATAGTGTGATTCTCTAGTGTGTAGTTTTGAATTCTAAATGGGTATTTTAAGAATGATACACTATATTTGTACCCTAACTCCCACCAGACCATAAAATTTTATGGTCCTAACGGAATTTCAGCCAGCCAGGAATCTCACTGAGATTCTGGCAGAAGAGCAGAATTAATGTGTTCATCCTAGATATTTTATATGTATAACCACTGAAGAAATATGTAAACCTGAATATAATTTCCCCTTTTCATGATTGTTCTTCTATGTGAATGTGGTTCTGTATTCTTTTAAACCTTAATGGAATAATGCTCTAGATGTGCACACTGTGATGAGATCATAGATGTGTCATGTTGGTCTTTCTAAAGTCCAATCTTCAATTCCCACTTATCAATGTACATCACATGTTGGGTTCATTTTATTCATAGGTTGTTAGTTTAACCTTTAAGCTTATTTTTACAGAATAAGAATCTATCTCGACGTGTACCTTCGAAACATATCTAATTCGGTATCCACGTAAAGCTCTCCTTGTACTGAATCCAAATATATGCATCAGGATCTGGTAAAATGTATGATACTATTTTTACCATCGTTAGAGTATAACTGATCACATAATAACGATGCCATAAAACATGCAAATTAAACTGGGAACTAAGACAAAGAAAGTTTCTTCCCGCTTGGAATGTCACGTTCCAATTGGCCTAAGCCAAGGGAGGAGTGAAATTTCTGTACCCTAGAAAAGCGGTTACACGGCGCGTTCAGTGCAGTTCTGTATTTTCTTTCGTCTTGTTTTGTTCCTGCTTTTTCGTTTTTCTTTCTTTTACGAACCCTCTTCGTCAGCGAGAAGATCCATGGCTCCCTTTTAGGGAGCATTCTCTGTTTTCTCTTTTATTTCCCTTAAGTCTTTTCTTTATAGAGACTTGAATCTCCCGCGGCGCGCGCTCCTCTTCCTTAAGGATGTGGACGAGAGAATTCCTGGCTCCATGGCTCCTAGGGAGTCATCATCTCCGTTTTATTTTTTTTACTAAGTTTTATTTTCATATTCGTTTCTCCCTCCACAAAGGGAGATGAACTCTGAGTCATGTTTCTGGCAACTTCACGTTCGGTGAACCTTTAAACTTCGCGCGAGTCTGCTCGCCCCAAGGACACGAGGAAACACGCCCCGCTCTAAAAAGAGCTCTTCTTCAGCAAATACAAAGAGAACCATACGCAAGTAATGATTTTTGATTTGATTTATGTGATTTCTTGTTGTCTCTCAAAAGGTTACTGTCTGTGATTTTGTCTAACTGTGATCTTTCTGTGATCGCACAGGTTAGTTTCACTTTCTCTCATCTCTCCCATTTTCCGGTCTCATTGTCCGATCTCTTTTATCCTCTCCCTCATTTTCGTTATTCGTTTAGTCTTGTATTTTGTTTATGTGTCCTGTACATACATATTTACTCGTGTAAACTGTAGTATTTTTGTATTCCTTAGTTCAATGTATTAGTCCAATTATTAAAATTCTATATACTTGATTGATTCTGTCTGCCTGCTCATAACTAAAGTCAATGAGATGTTTTCGATCTTAAGCTACAAAGCTGATTTGTTACTTTTAAGTAACCTAATCTTATAAGAACAGGAGAGTTGTTTTTATGGCCAGAAAATAGCTTTCTTTGAATTATAAGAAAGAGATAATTTTTGTTGAGAAATTGTTGAGTTAATCTTACGGCCGTTTTGCTGGACAAACAACCGTTTGATGATTACATTCATTTCCATTAAGGGTTATCTCATAATCATTCTGAAATAGGATTATTAATATATGAATGATGAATTATAATTAGTTGTGATTGATTATTCAGATATACAAATCGATCTATTTTCAACTTCGAATAAATTAATGTAACTGTATTATGCAAAATATTAATCATATTCATGATTAATTATTAAAATTCCCTATAAATCATTTGAGCTAATGTTAAATGTACTACTAATGCCAGTGCGGTTACACCGGATAGCCCTTAGCAAAGGGCCCCGAACCCCACACTCCCAGAGCACCCTCCACAAGATGCCGCGAGGGACACAGTCGAATGCCTTCACCAAATCCACAAAGCACATGTGGATTGGTTGGGCAAACTCCCATGTACCCTCCAGCACCCTGGAGAGGGTATAGAGCTGGTCCAGTGTTCCACGACCAGGACGAAAACCACACTGTTCCTCCTGAATCCGAGGTTCTACTATCGGCCGGATTCTCCTCTCCAGTACCCTGGCATAGACTTTCCCGGGGAGGCTGAGAAGTGTGATCCCCCGATAGTTGGAGCACACCCTCCGGTCCCCCTTCTTAAAAAGAGGGACCACCACCCCGGTCTGCCAGTCCAAAGGTACTGTCCCCGACCGCCACGCAATGCTGCAGAGGCGTGTCAGCCAAGACAGCCCCACAACATCCAGAGACTTGAGGTACTCAGGGCGGATCTCATCCACCCCCGGTGCCTTGCCACCGAGGAGTTTCTTGACTACCTCGGTGACTTCAGCTTGGGTGATGGACGAGTCCGCCTCCGAGCCCTCAGCCTCTGCTTCCTCAATGGAAGACATGACGGCGGGATTGAGGAGATCCTCGAAGTATTCCTTCCACCGTCCGATGATATCCCCAGTCGAGGTCAACAGCTGCCCACCTCCACTGTAAACAGCGTTGGTAGGGCACTGCTTCCCCCTCCTGAGGCGCCGGACGGTTTGCCAGAATCTCTTCGAGGCCGACCGATAGTCCTTCTCCATGGCCTCACCGAACTCCTCCCAGGCCCGAGCTTTTGCCTCCACAACCACCCGGGCTACAGTCCGCTTGGCCTGTCGGTACCCATCAGCTGCCTCAGGAGTCCCACAAGCCAGCCAGGCCCGATAGGACTCCTTCTTCAGCTTGACGGCATCCCTTACTTCCGGTGTCCACCACCGGGTTTGAGGATTGCTGCCTCAACAGGCACCGGAGACCTTATGGCCACAGCTCCGAGTGGCCGCGTTGACAATGGAGGTGGAGAACATGGTCCACTCGGACTCAATATCTCCAGACTCCCTCGGGATCTGGTCGAAGCTATGCCGGAGGTGGAAGTTGAAGATCTCTCTGACAGGGGATTCGGCCAAACGTTCCCAACAGACCCTCACAGTACGTTTGGGTCTGCCGAGTCTGTCCAGCTTCCTCCCCCGCCATCGGATCCAACTCACCACCAGGTGGTGATCAGTTGACAGCTCCGCCCCTCTCTTCACCCGAGTGTCCAAGACATACGGCCGGAGGTCAGATGAAACAACCACAAAGTCGATCATCGACCTCCGGCCTAGGGTGTCCTGGTGCCTTGTATACACTTGAACATGTTGTTCATTATGGACAAGCTGTAACTAGCACAGAAGTCCAATAACAGAACACCACTCGGGTTCAGATCAGGGGGGGGGCGTTCCTACCAATCACGCCCCTCCAGGTGTCACTGTCGCTGCCCACGTGGGCGTTGAAGTCCCCCAGTAGAACGACGGAGTCCCCAGTCGGAGCACTTTCCAGCACCCCTCCCAGAGTCTCCAAGAAGGCCGGGTACTCTACACTGCCATTTGGCCCATAGGCACACACGACAGTGAGAGACCTATCCCCGACCTGAAGGCGCAGGGAAGCGACCCTCTCGTTCACCGGGGTGAACTCCAACACATGGCAGCTGAGCTGGGGGGCTATAAGCAAACCCACACCAGCCCGCCGCCTCTCACCATGGGCAACTCCAGAGTGGTGAAGAGTCCATCCTCTCTCGAGGAGTGTGGTTCCAGAGCCCAAGCCGTGCGTAGAGGTGATCCCAACTATCTCTAGTTGGAATCTCTGAACCTCACGCACAATCTCAGGCTCCTTCCCCGCCAGAGAGGTGACGTTCCATGTCCTAGAGCTAGATTCCGTGTCCAGGCATTGGGTTGTCGAGGCCCCCGCCTTCGACTGCCGCCCGATCCACTAAGCACCGGCCCCTTACGGTCCCTCCTGAAGGTGATGGGTCCACGGGAGGGTGGCCCCACGTCGCTCCTTCTGGCTAATCCCGGCCGGACCCCATGGGGGGAGGCCCGACCACCAGGCGCTCGCCGTCACGGTCCTCAAATTTATAGGCATCATAAGGGTTTTTGAACCGCTCTTAGTCTGACATGCACCTAGGACCTGTTTGCCTTGGGAGACCCTACCAGGGGCATATAGCCCCAGACAACATAGCTCCTAGGGTCGTTCGGGTACTCAAACCCCTCCACCACAGTAAGGTGGCAGTTCAAGGAGGGGGATTGTAAGAGGGGGAGGGGGAGACAGATTGTATTTCTCAAAAGCATTGTGAGCTAAGTTGATCGTTGAGATCATTGGTGGCAAAGGTTATATGATCAACTTAGCTCTCGATGCTTTTGAGAAATAAATCTGTAGTTCCCAGTATGCTTTGCAAGGGACTGCATTAGGATAGTAAATTAGCGGATTAAGTGTTATTGTTTGTGTTTTTCAGGAAAGGGAAAGATGTTGGTAGTTTATGTTAATGTTTAATATTCAGTTATGTTGAACATTTAGGAGTTTCTGTTACTGAATTTCGTGGTTACCATTGTGCTGAAGAGTAGGGCTTGTGCTTATGCTATAGGCTATAGTGTAATGCTAATGACAGTACCTACACCAGTCTTTTCTTAGTAGTTCATTATATACATTGTGCATAATGGTGAACAACACTATTTACATTCATCATATAAAACAAAAAAGATTATATAAAATTTAAGTAATATTATCTAGCTTGAGAAATTATATCTACTGACAGTTTTTTTTTTTCAGGTTGATTGAATTCAGTTATAATCAGTAATCCTAAATCATGTATTTCAAAAAAAAAAATACTGTTTTTCAGGTTGGCTGAATTCAGTTATAATCAGTCATTTTAAATCGTTTATTTCATTTCAACAAAACTCTGATTAATCACATGTCCACTATAGTGGACATCATGCATCAATGGCTATATTTCAGCTACAATTCATAATTATACTGTGAATATTGTTTTTGAAACTTAAAACTTAAAAACTTAATCTGCAGTGACTTTTTTTACTGTAAATAAATGTATTTGTATTATTAGAATGTAATTTTCATTGACATCGAAAAAAGTCATGTGATTACATAATGTATGACACTTGTAATGCATTACTTTACTTGTTAGATCAAAAAGTAATCTGATTACGTAATGCATGTTACTTGTAATGCGTTTCTTTACTCAACATCAAAATGTAATCTGATTATTTAATGCATGTTACTTGTAATGCGTTTCTTTACTCATAACATCAAAAAGTAATCTGATTAGGTAATGCATGTTACAATACATTACTCGTAACATAAAAAACAAATCTGAATGTGTTATGCATGTTACTTGTAATGCGTTACCCCAACACTGATCATTTCAGATGAGATTGAAAGAACGTATCGCTAGGTTTTCTCAGAGGAGGGCTATGATAGAAATGTGCATGTCCATCTTGAATATAATCAGAATTATCAGCTAATAAGGGTAAATCTCCATACTCTGGTGCCCTGGAGGGAGCATCTGAGTGGTTTCCACAGTTGTATCTTGACAGGCTGTAGAAAATTCTGATGGAATCACGTCCTCATGTTCTGATATCAAAGATACGCGAAGTACAACTTGTATGAAGTTGTATGAAGCCTTTGCAATATTTCACATTTTTTGTATATATTTTATAGTTTTCACATGATTTGATATAATTGTATTGATTAGTTTGTTAAATTCACATACTTGATTATTGTCTTATATTTAATACAGAATATCTTCAGTTTAAACCTTAACCGCATGCTGTCCACTCAAGTGGACATCTGAAGATCTCTTTGAAAAATTTGTAAAAAAAATAAAATAAAAATCAATTCTTGTATTTCATGCCCTAAGAGCAATAAAAACACATAGGAAAAAAATCCTGACTGAGGTTATCATAATTCATGCATGAAAGGGTTAATTCAGAAATTAAAACATTCTCATAAAAAAATATGTATTCAAGTCATTGTGTGAGTTGAGTTTTAATGTACTTTTGAATACACAAATACATTGAATAATTTAAAGGACAAAAAAGCATCACAGCTTCATGGGATAGCAAAGTCCACTGGCTGCACACTTAAGAATCTTTTTAGACCCAGTAGATCATCCTATACTGTTGAATACATCATGAATACTGAGTTTTCAGACATCCTCTTTGTTTGACATCAGCATTGTTGACGGAGTGCATATTTGGACACAGAGATTGTAAAAGACCCTTCTTAATGTGTTAAGAGCCAAACCTGCATAGACAATGACACACTGACACATACATGTTGACAGACAGCTCATAAAACACACACACACACACACACACACACACACACACACACACACACACACACACACACACACACACACACAACTGCAAAGGTGTGATCAAGGTTCAGCCTTGGGTGTTCAGACAGGTATGGAAGCAGGAGCTCTGGTCCCCAAGGCTTGAGGAAATCTGGATGTACTTTTTGAATTATTGATGCAATGTAGACTATGCATAATGCAAAATACATGTGCTGGGGAGACCTGGGGCAATGCTTTTGGAGGCAAGCAAGCAGGCTGTTTTCAGCACAGCCAAAATGGGCGCTAGATCCCAGTTTAGAAGCCTTGCCTGACAAGACCTGCAGCACTAAAGTGAGTACAGCTCATTGTTCTATAGAGAGGTTTTATGCCTACAATATAGCTTTACACTCCAGACATTAGATATAGTACACATACATTCATAGAAAAATTCTGGACATCAGATCATTTCTATAGTTGCCTTTTTTTGTTTCTGTAAGAGCTTTGTGAACCAAATCTGAACAAATTAATATTTCAGCACATGACTTAGTGCTATTCTCTAGACAGCAATGATTACCAGGCAATTCTATTCCATTTGTTACATTTTGTTTGTTGCTGCTTTATAGAGTCTGTATGGTAAATCTCAACTTTTTAAAATGCATCTAAACTCTGAATCACTCAAGTTTTTGCTTGATGTTGCTCATACTAAAAATGTATAGCCTATGTAAGATTAATAAATGCTTCAGAAGTATTTTTTCATTGTTAGTTCATGTTAACTAATGCAGTTAACTAATGTAATTATAAAGTGTAACCAAAAAAAAAAAAAAAAAAAAGTAGTTTGGACTTAAAAGTTTAGTTCACCCAAAAATTAAAGTTCTGTCATGAATTACTCACCCTCATGACGTTCGAAACCCGTAAGACTTTTGTTCATCTTCGGAACACAAATGAAGATCTTTTTGATGAAATCTAAGAGCTTTCTGTCCCTCCATTGACAGTCTACACAACTACCACTTTCAAGCCTCAGAAAGGTAAAGACATTATAAAAGAAATCCATTTGACTCCAGTGGTTTAATCTCAATTTTATGAAGTGCTTTGTTTGCACAAAAAAAAATCATATTTTACCATTTTATTTAAAAAATATTAATCTCCAACATGAGGTTCATGAGAGCACCACGTTGTGTTGTGTTGATGCGAGAGCAGACGCTGTTGCTTGAACGTGCATCAGAGATTAATGTTTTGTAAATAAAGTGGTAAATTATGTTATCTTTTGCGCAAAGTGCTCACGTCACTTCATAAAATTGAGGTTCAATCATTGGAGTCACATGGATTACTTTAATGTCTTTACCTTTCTAGGAAAGTGGTAGTTGCATAGACTGTCAATGGAGGTAAAGAAAGCTCTCAGATTTCCTTAAAAATATCTTTATTTGTGTCCCTATTAAACATCGTATACATTTTTAAATATTGCTGACTACTTACAAAGTACTAAATGGTTTAGCTCCCCAGTACTTGAGCGAGCTCTTAATGCATTATAGTCCTTCACGTCGACTGCAATCTCAAAATTCTGGCCAGTTCATAATACATAGAATATCAAAATTGACTGCTGGCGGTAGTTTATTTAGCATCTAAACTTTGGAAACTTCCTAACATTGTCTGGGAAGCAGACACACTCTGTCAGTTTAAATCTAGAATAAAAATGCATGTCTTTTACCTGGCATTCATATAGAACATTACATTTCTATTATTCAAATCAGTTAATTGATTATTAGGCTGCATAGATTAGGTCAGCTGGAAACGGGGACACTTCCCATAACACCTGATGTACTCGTTACATCATAAGAAGAATGGCATCTACGCTAATGTTAGTCTTTCTGTTTATTCCGAGGTTTACTGAAGTCACCCGGATCCGGGCCATATCCAGATCAGATGGTGGAACTGCGCCTGGACCCATCCATGATGCATCCCTGAAGTGCCAGCCTCATCAGCCCTGTGAAGGCCTCATCGACACGACAGCCATCGGCACTGATCATCAACAAAGTTGTCTCCATACCGGCATGATGACTCCGTCTTCCAACCAGATGGAACTAGATAACAATATTATTGATCTGCCTTACTTAAGGTGGACGATAACACAATTTTCTTCTAGAAAAAAAACTTTGTTGTATTATTTTCATGTTATCATTGTGAAGCTGCTTTGATACGATCTGTATTGTAAAAAGCGCTATATAAATAAAGGTGACTTGACTTGACCCGACTTCCAAAGATGAACTTATGTCTTCTGGGTTTGGAACAACATGAGGGTGAGTTATTAATGACATAATTTTCTTTTTTTGGGGTGAACTAACCCTTTAAATTTTTGGCCTGGGAGATGATAAAATAGGTTAATAAAAACAAACTTATCGATGGAGGGTGATCTAAACCAAATTTAGAAACCAGAATAATATAGAGTATTTTTTAACTTTTTTTTCTTTTGCATCTGTTCTTTTATGGTTATATTATGTACAGCACTTTGGAGTTACTGTATGGCCTGAAAGGTGCTTTATAGATAAATACAAATTATTATTTTTTTGCATATGGCATCTTTTGACTCTGGTTGGCAACCATCCAGAGCACATGAAGCAAGTCAGAAAATCCAGTTATTTGCTGTTTTTGCCAGCAGCCAGCAGCCATATCACCCTGTAGCCCAAGACTGGTTGCCCCCTGAAGCTAAGCAGGGCTGAGCCTGGTTAGTACCTGGATGGGAGACCTCCTGAGAAAACGTCTCGGTTACGTATGTAACCCTCGTTCCCTGAGTAGGGAACGGAGACGTTACGTCGGATGTTAGGGCGTGCTCTGGCAGGGGTCTGGCGACAGAGGGGGACGAGAGTGGCGAGGCTCGTGAGCGGCGCACACTGTCATCCGAGAACTCTGTGTGCTCAGAGATGGAAGAGTGAGTTCTTTATTTAACCACATTAGGGTGCTGCCCGTCGTGGGACGAGCAGCGGGAGTGGGACAACCAAGGATTCTCCCCCGGCCCTCCACCGGGGGAAGGAGCAGCCCTGCTACCGTCTCCTGAAAAGAACTCGGAACCATCTCTGAGCAGCCCGTCTCAGGAGCGCCGCTTGGCCTGGCGTTTAGCGGGGCGCGGGGCGGGAGAGGGCTATGGCGCCTTCCTGCGGCTTCCTCCACGACGCGGGCCGGAGGCAGATGACTGCTGAGGCCGGTCGGGAGGGGCGGGAACCTCAGGAGGGCGCCCTCGGCGGCGAGCAGGCTGAGGCACCTGTGCCGACGACTGCGCTGCCGAAGCAGCAGGCCGCCGGGGCAGGACATGTTTTAGAGCCTCAGTCTGCTTCTGGGCAGTCGAGAACTGCTGGGCAAAGTCCTCGACTGCACCGCCGAAGAGGCCAGCCTGGGATATGGGGGTGTCGAGGAACCGGGTCCGCTCGGCCTCCCGCATATCAGCCAGGTTAAGCCACAGGTGTCGTTCCTGGACCACACAAGTGGACATCACCTGACCCAGCGAGCGTGCGGTCGCCTTCGTCCCCCGGAGAGCGAGGTCGGTGGCGGCACGCAACTCGTCAAAGAGTGCTGGGTCAGTCCTCCCCTCGTGCATGTCACGCAACAACTGGGCCTAGTAGACTTGCAGTGTCGCCATGGCATGCAGTGAGGAGGCTGCCTGCCCCGCAGCTCTGTAGGCCTTTGCCACGAGTGTGGAGGAGAACCTACAGGCCTTGGAGGAGTGCTTTGGGTCGCCACGGGAAGAAGCACTCTGAGGACACAGTTGCATCGCAACAGAGCGTTCAACCTGGGGAACCCCACTGTACCCTTTAGCAGCCGCCTGATCGAGAGGAGGCAAGGCGGAGGAGGTCGCTGAGCGATCACGGGAAGACAATGGTGCCTTCCAGGACCTCGTGACCTCCTCATGCACATCCGGGAAGAAAGGCATTGGGGTTGGGCGGCGACGAGGGTCAGCGGCCGCTCCCAAAAACCAATCGTCCAGCCGCGAGCACACTGGGCCAGATGGCGGGGACCACTCTAGACCAATGGCCGCGGCTGCCCGGGAAAGCATGGCCGTCAGCTCGGGAGCACAGCCGAATCGTCACTTCCCAAGGACTCCTGCCCACCTTGTGATGCAGCGATCGATATACGGTCTTCCTCTGGAGCGCCGAATGAGTCAAGTCAAGTCAAGTCATCTTCATTTATATAGCGCTTTTAACAATGTAGATTGTCCCAAAGCAGCTTTACAGAGATAAGCGTATAATTTAAGGCAACAGAGATTGTTTCGGCTGTACAGCAGAGTTAAGTTATTTCCATCTAAAGTTAGTTTTAATTGATTTGCTTCCGTCGCAATGATCATTTGTTATTAAATTAGGGGCCGCTAAGACGACACCATTCTCTCCACACAGACTCTAAACGCGAACCCGTGAGAAACGCTGATGGCGTTCACATGCGCATTTAGAATGGGTTCTATAGGTATGTGCGTTTGAATATACGCAGGTTTGGAAATCCCTACAAGCCAAGCCTAAACAGAATACTTGTCTTTCCTTATAAATTTTGATAAGGAATTTTATTTTATTTGTTGCTTTGGGGTAGGACCGCGAGACAAATTTTCCCGACAACGCCTTATCTGTAGAGTGGTAGTGGGATCCTCCATAGGGAGAGACTAGTTGGCACTTCAGCACTGCGTTGTCATCGGTCCAGGCGAAGGTCCTTCGTCAGATCTGGATACGGCCTGGATCCGGCAGGCTGCAGGAAAACCTTGGGATAAACACAGACACTAAAATTAGCGTAGATGCCATTCTTCTCATGATGTAACGAGTACATCAGGATTTTTGGGAAGTGTTCCCGGTTCCGGCTGACCTACTATATGCAGCCTAACATTAAATTATAGAAGTCTATAATGTATTATGTGAAAGCTAGGTCAAAGAGATGTGTCTTTAATCTGGCTTTGAACTGACAGAGTGTGTCTGCTTCCCGGACAATGGTAGGAAGACTGTTCCAGAGTTTTGGTGCTAAATAGGAAAAGGATCTACCGCCAGCAGTCGATTTTGATATTCTAGGTATTATAAACTGGCCGGAGTTTTGAGATCGTAATAGACGTGACGGACTATAATGCGTTAAGAGCTCGCTCAAGTACTGCGGAGCTAAACCATTCAGTGCTTTGTAAGTAATCAGCAATATTTTAAAATTGATGCGATGTTTAATAGGGAGCCAATGCAGTTTTGACAGAACCGGGCTAATATGGTCATACTTCCTGGTTCTGGTAAGAACTCGAGCTGCTGCGTTTTGAACCAGCTGTAGTTTGTTTATTAAGCGTGCAGGGCAACCACCCAGTAGAGCATTACAATAATCTAGCCTTGAGGTCATGAACGCATGAACTAACTGTTCCGCATTTGTCAATGAGAGCATATGGCGTAATTTAGATATATTTTTAAGATGGAAAAATGCAGTTTTACAGATACTAGACACGTGACTTTCAAATGAAAGATTGGTATCAAAGAGCACACCCAGGTTCCTAACCGACGACGAAGACTTAACAGAGCAGCCATCAAGTGTTAGACAGTATTCTAGATTATTACGTGAGGAAGTTTTTTGTCCAATAATTAGAAACTCTGTTTTTTCAGAATTTAGAAGTAGGAAATTACAAGTCATCCAATTTTTTATATCCGCTATGCATTCCGTTAATTTTGTGAATTGATAAGTTTCGTTAGGTTTTGAAGAAATATAGAGCTGAGTATCGTCAGCATAACAGTGAAAGCTAATTCCATGTTTCCTAATGATATCTCCTAAGGGTAGCATGTACAGAGTGAACAGCAGCGGTCCTAATACTGAGCCTTGTGGTACGCCATACTTAACCTGTGATCGATGAGACATCTCATCATTTACTGCTACAAACTGATAACGGTCAGATAAGTATGATTTAAACCATGCTAGTGCATTTCCTGTAATGCCAACATAATGTTCTAATCTATTTAAAAGAACGTTGTGGTCGATGGTGTCAAATGCAGCGCTAAGATCGAGTAACACTAATAGCGAGACACAACCACGATCGGATGATAAGAGCAAATCATTTGTGACTCTAACGAGAGCTGTCTCGGTACTATGGTACGGTCTAAATCCGGACTGGAAATCCTCGCAGATATCATTTCTTTCAAGAAAGGAACACAGTTGTGAAGACACTGCCTTTTCTAATATCTTTGACAGAAAAGGTAGATTCGAGATCGGCCTGTAATTGACTAATTCTGAAGGATCAAGTTGCGTTTTTTTAACAAGCGGTTTAATCAAAGCCAGCTTAAAGTTTTTTGGTACGTATCCTAGAGACAAAGACGAATTAATGATATTAAGAAGAGGATCTATGACCTCTGGAAGTATTTCTTTCAGTAGCTTAGTCGGTATAGGGTCTAACATACATGTTGTAGATTTAGATGATTTAATGAGTTTAGTAAATTCTTCCTCTCCTATAGCAACGAATGAATCAAATTTTTCCTCAGGGAGACTACAATGCACTGCCTGATGCGATACTGTAGTAGACGGTTGCATAGTTATAATTTTGTCCCTGATATTATCAATCTTATAAGTGAAGAAGTTCATAAAGTCATTACTGCTGTGTTGCTTGGAAACTTCGGTGCTTGAAGCTTTATTTTTCGTTAGTTTAGCCACCGTTTCAAATAAATTCCTAGGATTATGTTTATTTTCTTCTAATAGGGTTGAAAAATAAGCAGATCTAGCAGCTTTTAAAGCCTCTCTGTAAGTAATTGAGCTCTCTTTCCATGAAATGCGAAATACCTCTAGTTTTGTTTTCTTCCAGTTGCGCTCCATTTTTCTGGCTGCTCTCTTAAGGGCCCGAGTGTGCTCGTTGTACCACGGCGTTGGACTATTTTCTTTAATCTTCTTTAAGCGCAACGGAGCAACTGTGTCTAAAGTGCTGGAAAAGAGAGAGTTAAACGTTTCTGTTGTAATATCTAGTTCTTCTAAGCTATCTGAGATGCTGAGATGATGAAACTGATTAGGAAGATTATTAATAAAGCAATCTTTAGTAGCAGAAGTGATAGGTCTCACATATTTGAAACACGGAGTCGGCTTTGCAGCCTTGGCTAAATGCAAATTACACGAGACTAGATAATGATCTGAGATGTCATCGCTCTGCTGCAGAATTTCAACGGCATCCACATCTATTCCGTGTGATAATATTAGATCTAGAGTATGATTACGACGATGAGTAGGTCCTGACACGTGTTGTCTAACTCCAATTGAATTTACAATGTCTTTAAATGCCAATCCCAATGCATCTTTTTCATTATCGATGTGTATATTAAAATCACCAACAATTAGTACTTTATCTGCAGTCAATATTAATTCTGATAGAAAGTCCGCAAATTCTTTGATAAAGTCTGTATGGTGCCCTGGTGGCCTGTATACAGTAGCCAGCACAAATCTCAAACGTGATTTATCGTTTACACTATATATTTTTACATTAAGCACCAATGCTTCAAAAGAATTATATTTAAAACTTGATTTCTTAGTGGTTTTGAAACTATTACTATAGATTACAGCAACACCACCCCCTTTGCGTTTCAGACGAGGCTCATGTTTATAACAGTAATCTTGCGGGGTTGATTCATTTAAAGTAATGTAATCGTTTGGTTTTAGCCAGGTTTCTGTCAAACACAGCACATCTAGGTTATTATCTGAAATCATATCATTAACAATGAGTGCTTTTGAAGTAAGCGATCGAATATTCAGCAACCCAAGCTTTAGCATTTGCTCATCTGTATTATAGCTGTTTTTAATTTGTTGAACATCAATTAAATTTTTAACCTTAGTTGGGTTTAAACGTTTTTTGGATTTCCAAATTCGGGGAACAGACACAGTCTCTATATGATGATATCTAGGTGAAAGAGGCTCTATGTGATGGGATTTATCCCATCACATTTATCCCATCACATGAGAACTGCGGCAAGTCAGAGGACTGTACTGCAGGCTCATTCTGAACACTCGCGGGTTGCACGGCGCTAGAGGACGGTGTGGAGCGTGGAATAGTCGGCGCTTTGTTCCACACCGTAACCCTCAGGTCACCCTGGCCGCCAGCCGAAGTACCAGCTCTCGTAGAGCTTGTAGATCGGGGTGCGGGTGAGGGGACTCTACCACGAAGGTCATTGAGTCTAGACCGCAACCGTGCGATGGGCATGTTCCCGCAGTGGGAACATGACTCATCCACAAACGCTGCCTTAGCATGCTCGACACCCAGACACACACGACAGCGATTGTGCCCATCAGAGTCAGACACATACAGACCGCAACCAGAAATGCACGGGCGAGGCATCTTTAAAAAGACGTGCCGCGTGCAATGCTCTTTTGTGAAAGGAGATTTCTCCGCAAATGTTGAAGCGACCAGGGAGATGAACACACAAACTCTGGCAAATCACTGCACAGATAAGCAGGGAATGTGCACTTGCTGGAACTCGCTGTCACACCAACACCTGGAGAGAGGCTCGTCTCGAAGAGAATGAAGAGATGAACTCAGAATTGGCTGTTGAGTGAAGAATCAACTTGGCTCCGAAGCGAAAACATATCTGCATGTTGCTGGCGTACTTCCTTATATACCCCCAGGATGGGGCGGAGATACGCCATGCAAATTCCGCAGACCCATGGCATTTCATTGCCATTGGCTCGTTTTATATACTCGAAGATGATAGGCTTTCTAAGCGAAACCCCATTCGTCGTCATCCGACGTAACTCGGAGTGACAACGAAAGGGAACCATGTTGCTGCTGGAAAATGTGTTAGTGAGGCCAGTAGGGGGTGCTCACCCTGTGGTCTGTGTGGGTCCTAACACCCCAATATAGTGACGGGGACACTATACTGTCAAAGAGCACCGTCCTTCGGATGAGACGTTAAAACGAGGTGGTCATTAAACTACCTAGGATGTCCTTCGAAAAATAGTAGGTTTTTAACCCTCGGCATCCTGGCCAAATTTGCCCATTGGCCTCTGTCCATCATGGCCTCCTAATCATCCCCATACTGATTGGCTTCATCACTGTCTCCTCTCCACCAGTAAGCTGGTGTGTGGTGGCCGTTCTGGTGAAATATGGCTGCTGTCGCATCATCCAAATGGATGCTGCACATTGGTGGTGGTTGAGGAGATTCCCCTTCCATGTAAAACGCTTTGAGTACCCAGCAAAGTGCTATATAAATGTAACAAATAATTATTATTATTTTGAGATCTGTAACACTGAGATTATTGTACTGAGTTTGTTGCCTTTGCAAATTAGATTCAAAATGCAAAATGTAAATTAAAAGTGTTTAGTATAATTTTGATATGGAGTCACACTCAGATTTCCCTTGTTATGTTTCAGCATTTTTTGTAATTCACTCTCAAAAAAAAAAAAAGTACAAAAGTTGTCACTGGGAACGCCAGTACTTTTTCAAAAGGTACACCTTTGTACCTTAGGAGTGCATGATACCTTAGGTGTATAAAGGGTACCATCCAAGTGACAGCTTTTGTACCATGTTTTCTGGAGAGTGTTGATGCTTCTTCTAATGTATTTGTTAGCTGTTCAGTTGCTTACTCTCATGACACATTGTAACAGTTCTGAAAGGCTGTTCCATTTTTTTGTATTGTAATGCTACTCCCCACCTCAAGGGGGTCTAGGGAGGTTTCTATAGGAAGGGCTATCCTTTTAAAAGAGACAAGTAAGAATGTTTAGGAGGTATTGTCATGTCTTTGAGTGTTTGGCTCAACTGAGATCGACGCAAGAAACCCTATTATGAGGAACCTTATTGGTTCTACAGCTCAATGTAAGTTGTGTATATTTTGTAATTCTATGTTTATTGTATTTGTCAATTGCATATTTTGATTTGTGTTTGCCTGTTTATTTAGAGGGTTCTTTTTTGACTTCATTCTATTTGGACACTTCATCTGGACTTTGTTGTGCTCTAATTCTACGGCTACGCCTTTGTTTGTTTCCTGGACTGGTGGTTGATTTATGATTTGGACCCCTTATAAGTTGGACTTCTACTCATGGATTTCTATTGAACTTTTGGAACATTGTAAACACGCACCAGTTGCCTGGACTACTTCTGGTATTGTGAGAAATGTACTTTATTTCTGCCTGAACCTGAACTTGTGTTGAACTGAAAAGTTCTTGCATAAAGAATCCTCTTTCTTGTTGTATTGAGTTGCTGATAATATTGCTTTTGTGAATTATATAGTAATGGTTTGGGTTATCTCACAAAACTTTAAATACACTTAACTCTCCTTCATTTAGTGTGTAACCAAAATTAGAAATGTTACATTAATGGCGCCCGAACAGGGACCTTCTGGTAAAGAGAGAGAGTAAGTTTGAAATTATGGATGCTTTTATTGCCGAGACTGATGTGGGTACGGACCCAGACTTCACTGGTGCACCTTTTATAACTCACCGAGAACCAATTCAGGACATGATACAGTCCTTTGGTAGTTTGTACTTGGAGTCTGAAGAGGAGCCGATTGTGCAGGAAGATGATGGTTTGACTGATCTTCCGCCACCTCCACCAGTAGAGGAAGAGGACGAGGAAAGTCTCATCAGTCGTACCATTGCGACCAGGGTAAATCAGTTAAGCATGAGAATAGACAACATGGAGAAAGACAATATGGAGTGTATTAGAAGAGTGGAGCAAGACATTCAAAATTGCCTTCAGCGACATGACCATTGTCTTGGAACTCTAGAGGAGCAAATGCGAGAGTTGACCAAACAGACAATAATTCAAGCCCAGACGGTTGATCAGAATCAGCGAACGCTTGAAGAAAAACTGACAGATATAATTGAGAGGAGGTGTGATCATTTGAAGCGACTTTTAGAAGAACAGATGCAGGAGATGGGTAAGGCTATGATGGATTGCTTAAAGAGAAGGGATAATCAGCTTAAGTCTATGATGAGTTCTGTCCCGAATGCTGTGTCTACTCCTTTAGCTTCACAAGCCTTTGCAACATCATTCCCAGGTGGCCAGGCAACAGCTACATCTCAAACATTTCCGTATAAGGCAGCAGTCAAGTTAGAGTTCCCGGTGTTTGGACGCACCGAATCTGAAGATCCAATAACTTACCTGGAAAGGTGTACTGAGTACTTAGCAGTGCGACCAATGAGTGATGGTGAGATATTGTCAATACTTCCATCTGTATTGATGAACACTGCTAAAGACTGGTGGATGGCTGAAAAAATCCACGTCAATACATGGAATCAATTCAAGGCGGTATTCCTTCGTTCCTTCCTACCCGATGACCATGAGGTGGAAGCTGAGAGGAAAATCAGAGAAAGAAAGCAGGGGCTGGGTGAAAGCATCCGGACATTTGCCTTTCAATATAGAGCTATGTGTTTGAGACTGAGGCCATCAATGACTGAAAGAGAAATACTTCAAGCCACATTAAGAAACTGCAATCCTCGAGTTGCCAGTATTCTGAGAAGCTCGGCCAATACCTTTGATGAGCTGGTACGTGTCGGAGCTTTAGTGGAACGAGACATGGCAGAGGAAAGAGCCTATTGGAGACAGCGCAATGCTGAACAAGCTGGCAGAAGAGGAGATTCTGATAGATCAGGTAAAGGCAAAGGCGGAAGTCATAACATTGCTATGCTTTCAGAAGGTAACATCAAACTGTTAACCTTTCCTGTAGTCTTAAGGAAACATGCATGTGATGCTGTTATAGACACTGGTAGCTCATATTCCCTGATTCAAGAGTCCATCTGGAGGAGATGGAAAGAGGAGGCTGAGACGTGGAAATCCAGCAGAGGACTGTCATTTGCTCTTGCCAATGGTCAGGCACAACGAGCATTGGGGGAAGTCAGTTGGGAGTGTATATTGCAAGAGAATGCATACCAAGTGCGTTTGTTCATCATGAGGGATCAAGACCTATCATTTCCACTCATTCTTGGCCTTGATTTCCTTGTGTCAATTGGCTTAAAACTTGACTTCAACAGTTCTTCATATTCATTTCCTGGACAGGAGTCACCACAACCTTTTTCTTGCTATCTTCAACCTGCCAGCATTAACATTCACTGTGCATTATCAACTATACAAGTGTCAGAAAATACCATAAACATCATCAAGGATTTGGTGAGTGAAGCCGATATTTCGTGCACTGAGAAGCAGCAACTAGAAGGACTCTTACTGAACTGGCCCACTGTTTGTACCGATGACCTAGGACAAACATCTGTCATCAAACATCAGATTATGACTAGTAATTCCATCCCGGTAAGGAAAAGACCATATCCTGTACCAATTATAAAACAAAATTTCATTGATGGGGAGATTGAATCGATGTTGAACAAAGGCATAATACGACCGTCTACTTCACCATGGGCAGCTCCTGTAGTCCTAGTACCAAAAAAGGATGGAAGTGTTCGGTTCTGCGTAGATTATCGATCGTTGAATGCCAAAACACCATTAGACGGATTCCCCATGCCTCAAATTCAAGACATCTTGGAGTCAATGTACGGAGCCTCAATATTCAGCACCTTAGATCTTAGGAGTGGATATTGGCAAGTTATGATGGATGACTGCAGCATCCAGAAGACTGCTTTCGTTACCAGGAATAATCAATATGAGTTCATTCGTCTTCCCTTTGGGCTGAAGAATGCAGGAGCTACCTTCCAAAGATTGATGAACCGAATATTGAAGGATTTGCTTGGTAAATGTTGCTTCGTGTATATTGATGACATTGTGGTGTATTCCAAAGGCATCCAACAACATATCCAAGATCTTAAGGCGGTGTTCCGTGAAATGGAAGCAGGTGGCTTGACACTGAACCTTAAGAAGTGTAATCTCTGTAAAAAATCACTGTCTTTTTTAGGACATGTGGTTTCTGAAGAAGGAATCAAAACAGAAGTGACTAAAGTGGAAGCCGTGAAGAACTTTCCCACACCAAAAAACTTGAAGGACGTTCAGCGCTTTCTCGGCCTTGCTGGATGGTATCATCGGTTCATTTCTCGTTTTTCAGAACTTGCTGCTCCTCTTCATGCTCTCAAGCGGAAGAATGCATTGTGGAATTGGAATGATGAGTGCCAAGTTGCTTTTGAGAAGCTGAAAGAGGCTTTGCAAAAGGCCCCAGTTCTTGTACCGCCAGACCCTAGCAGACCATTTAAAGTACAGACTGATGCAAGCAACATCGGTTTGGGGGCTGTTTTGACCCAAGAATCGGATCTGGGTGAGGGGGTCATTGCATATGCATCGCGACTACTTCAGGGAGCAGAGAGATCGTACTCCGTATCAGAGAAGGAATGCCTTGCTGTGGTGTGGGCGGTGGAAAGGTGGCAGAAGTATCTGGAAGGGAGACAATTCCAAATTATCACAGATCATGCAGCTCTTTTCTGGGTATTTAACCACCCTCGACCTACTTCGAAACTCATGAGATGGGCCATACGACTTCAGGGACTTGACTTCACGGTGCAAAACAGGAAAGGCAAATGCAATGTTGTTCCCGACTCATTATCCCGTGCCTTGTCTGAAGAGGATCTCCCGAGCCCAATTGCAATATGTCGTGCTCAGGATGTGGGTAAGGATTTTTCTGTGGACTGGGATGAGTTAGAAAAATCACAGAAGGATGACCAAGCACTGCAGGATCTATGGGAAAAAGCAAGATATCCCCCAGAAGACCCAAATCACATCCACTATGTTGTACAAAATCAATTTTTGTTCCGATGCATTCCTGACTCAATGAAAGGTAGCAGATTGCAAGTAGTCATTCCCACAAATCTCCGTCAGAAATTCCTGGAATTTGCCCATGATAACCCACTGAGCGGACATTTGGGACGTATGAAGACATTACGTCGGTTGCTTAATGTGGTATACTGGCCAGAAATTCGACAGGATGTGTGGAATTATTGCAAGCAGTGTCAGGTTTGCCAGAAGTATAAACCCCGCATTCACAAGCTTTCTGGACAGCTGCAGTCTACACCCATCAAGGAACCTGGATATATGTTAGGCTTGGATCTCATGGGACCTTTTCCTAAAAGCTCAAAACTGAATGAGTACTTGTTGGTTGTCGTGGATTATTGCAGTAAGTGGGTGGAGGTGTTCCCGTTACGCACAGCGAAGACGCATGTCATAGCGGACATTCTTGTCAGGGAGATTTTTACTCGCTGGGGAACTCCGACTTACCTTGTGTCGGATCGGGGACCCCAGTTCACATCCCAACTACTGAACACTACATGCAAGCAGTGGGGAGTGGTTCAAAAACTTGCCACGGCATATCACCCACAAACCAACTTAACCGAGAGAGTGAATCGCACTCTCAAAACCATGATCGCCTCTTATGTCAAAGATAACCATCGGCGTTGGGATAAGTGGGTTCATGAATTTCGTTTTGCAATCAATTCTGCGTGGCAAGAGAGTACTGCATACACTCCAGCGGAAATTGCCATAGGACGTAAATTGAAAGGACCCATGGATCAATTCCAGTATCATCATCCAGATCCTGATCATTCTGCCTACAATGTCATTGAGCGCCAACAATCCCTATTGAACAGAGTTAAAGAAAATGTTGCAAGAGCTCAGGACAGACAGAGGAAGTACTACAACCAGAAGAGACGAGAAGAAACTTTTGAAGAGGGAGATCTTGTCTGGGTTCGTACTCATCCAGTGTCTCGGGCAGGGGATGCATTTATGGCAAAGTTGGCCCCGAAGTGGCGAGGACCCGCAAAGGTAATCAGGCAATTGAACAAAGTCAATTATAAAGTCGAAGTGTCAGCTAACCCCGTGCAGATTGAAACTTATCATGTAGAGAATTTGAAAAAGTTTTACGGTTATGTCTAACCTTTCTCTAAAGGGCGGGGTGTGTAACAGTTCTGAAAGGCTGTTCCATTTTTTTGTATTGTAATGCTACTCCCCACCTCAAGGGGGTCTAGGGAGGTTTCTATAGGAAGGGCTATCCTTTTAAAAGAGACAAGTAAGAATGTTTAGGAGGTATTGTCATGTCTTTGAGTGTTTGGCTCAACTGAGATCGACGCAAGAAACCCTATTATGAGGAACCTTATTGGTTCTACAGCTCAATGTAAGTTGTGTATATTTTGTAATTCTATGTTTATTGTATTTGTCAATTGCATATTTTGATTTGTGTTTGCCTGTTTATTTAGAGGGTTCTTTTTTGACTTCATTCTATTTGGACACTTCATCTGGACTTTGTTGTGCTCTAATTCTACGGCTACGCCTTTGTTTGTTTCCCGGACTGGTGGTTGATTTATGATTTGGACCCCTTATAAGTTGGACTTCTACTCATGGATTTCTATTGAACTTTTGGAACATTGTAAACACGCACCAGTTGCCTGGACTACTTCTGGTATTGTGAGAAATTTACTTTATTTCTGCCTGAACCTGAACTTGTGTTGAACTGAAAAGTTCTTGCATAAAGAATCCTCTTTCTTGTTGTATTGAGTTGCTGATAATATTGCCTTTGTGAATTATATAGTAATGGTTTGGGTTATCTCACAAAACTTTAAATACACTTAACTCTCATCTTAGATGAATGGATCCCCTTCATTTAGTGTGTAACCAAAATTAGAAATGTTACAACATGGCAACACAGCTAAAAGTTTCCTAATGTATTTGACCATTTATTGAAAGTAGCCTACATTTACCTGTTGATGCTTTCAAAAGCGCCCGTAAAAGCTGTTGAGTTGAGTGAGTCAGGCGCGATGCGCGATAGGGGCGTTTGCAAAATGTGCTGTATTTTTGTAATTCCGCTAGGTGGCCCTGATGTCGCAGAAACTTCATACTTCACCTCTAAATGGTACACCGCATCGGCTGTGGACACAATAATCTAAATCAGAGACGACAAATAAGAAACACCATGGCAGGCATCAATTTAAATGTATGCCAGAAGTGATTTATTATGACCGCCGCTAGCGTAGCTAGCGAAAGCGGTCATATAGGGATTGTCAAAGTTTTTTTTTTTTTTTTTTCGTCACCTTACTGAATTTTTCGTCAACGATACCAGGGACACCGAAGCACCGGGGAACATGAAATTTGGTGGGCATGTAGCCCCACTAGACTTCTAAGGAAAAATTTCGTTTGGTCACCGGGGGCCACTCCCCCCCCGCGCTGGGCCCCCCCAAACCCCAAAAAATGCAGTTTTTCCTAAATAACTACCTGAACCGTGGCACCGAGGATGAAGAAATTTTTATGGTATGTTGGTCTACTAGACTTTTACGGAAAAATTTCGTTTGGTCCCCGGGGGCCACTTCCCCCCCCGCGCTGGGGCCCCCATAAATTTTTCGTCAACGATACCAGGGACACCGAAGCACCGGGGAACATGAAATTTGGTGGGCATGTAGCCCCACTAGACTTCTAAGGAAAAATTTCGTTTGGTCCCCGGGGGCCACTCCCCCCTCCGCGCTGGCCCCCCCAAACCCCAAAAAATGCAGTTTTTCCTAAATAACTACCTGAACCGTGGTACCGAGGATGAAGAAATTTTTATGGTATGTTAGTCTACTAGACTTTTACGGAAAAATTTCGTTTGGTCCCCGGGGGCCACTTCCCCCCCCGCGCTGGGGCCCCCATAAATTTTTCGTCAACGATACATGGGACACCGAAGCACCGGGGAACATGAAATTTGGTGGGCATGTAGCCCCACTAGACTTCTAAGGAAAAATTTCGTTTGGTCCCCGGGGGCCACTCCCCCCCCGCGCTGGGCCCCCCCAAACCCAAAAAAATGCAGTTTTTCCTAAATAACTACCTGAACCGTGGCACCGAGGATGAAGAAATTTTTATGGTATGTTGGTCTACTAGACTTTTACGGAAAAATTTAGTTTGGTCCCCGGGGGCCACTCCCCCCCCCCGCGCTGGGGCCCCCGTAAATTTTTCGTCAACGATACCAGGGACACCGAAGCACCGGGGAACATGAAATTTGGTGGGCATGTAGCCCCACTAGACTTCTAAGGAAAAATTTCGTTTGGTCCCCGGGGGCCACTCCCCCCCCGCGTGGGCCCCCCCAAACCCAAAAAAATGCAGTTTTTCCTAAATAACTACCTGAACCGTGGCACCGAGGATGAAGAAATTTTTATGGTATGTTGGTCTACTAGACTTTTACGGAAAAATTTCGTTTGGTCCCCGGGGGCCACTTCCCCCCCCGCGCTGGGGCCCCCATAAATTTTTCGTCAACGATACCAGGGACACCGAAGCACCGGGGAACATGAAATTTGGTGGGCATGTAGCCCCACTAGACTTCTAAGGAAAAATTTCGTTTGGTCCCCGGGGGCCACTCCCCCCCCGCGCTGGGCCCCCCCAAACCCAAAAAAATGCAGTTTTTCCTAAATAACTACCTGAACCGTGGCACCGAGGATGAAGAAATTTTTATGGTATGTTGGTCTACTAGACTTTTACGGAAAAATTTCGTTTGGTCCCCGGGGGCCACTTCCCCCCCCCCCGCGCTGGGGCCCCCGTAAATTTTTCGTCAACGATACCAGGGACACCGAAGCACCGGGGAACATGAAATTTGGTGGGCATGTAGCCCCACTAGACTTATAAGGAAAAATTTCGTTTGGTCCCCGGGGGCCACTCCCCCCCCCGCGTGGGCCCCCCCAAACCCCAAAAAATGCAGTTTTTCCTAAATAACTACCTGAACCGTGGCACAGAGAATGAAGAAATTTTTATTGTATGTTGGTCTACTAGACTTTTACGGAAACATTTCGTTTGGTCCCCGGGGGCCACTCCCCCCCCCCCCCCCGCACTTTTCGTCAACGATACCAGGGACACCGAAGCACCGGGGAACATGAAATTTGGTGGGCATGTAGCCCCACTAGACTTCTATGGAAAAATTTCGTTTGGTCCCCGGGGGCCACTCCCCCCCCGTGCTGGGCCCCCCCAAACCCAAAAAAATGTAGTTTTTCCTAAATAACTACCCGAACCGTGGCACCGAGGATGAAGAAATTTTTATGGTATGTTGGTCTACTAGACTTTTACGGAAAAATTTCGTTTGGTCCCCGGGGGCCACTCCCCCCCCCCCCCCGCGCTGGGGCCCCCGTAAATTTTTCGTCAACGATACCAGGGACACCGAAACACCGGGGAACATGAAATTTGGTGGGCATGTAGCCCCACTAGACTTCTACGGAAAAATTTCGTTTGGTCCCCGGGGGCCACCCAACTACCCCCCCCCCCCCGCGCTGGGCCCCCCCAATTCAGTTTTTCCTAAATAACTACCTGAACCGTGGCACCAAGGATGAAAACATTTTTATGGTATGTTGCTCTTAAGGGCCCACATCAACCTAGCCCATAATCACTCATTTGTGATTTGCGCCCCTCACATAAAAAATGAAAATGCAATATTATTCTGCTTTAATCGCCCCTATCTTCAGTGGAGATGTTCAGAACTGCACCATATTTCATGTGTATGATTAACTTGACATCCTCTGGGGGTATCCTCTGCTAAGTTTTGTAGAATTTCATCCATGGGGGGGGTATAAAATAAATTAATTTATGTGCACATTTAGTGACTGTACACTCATCGGCCTGTAGATGGTGCTGTTGAGCGAAGGGTTGCTGGTTTAGGATGATACTGTCACACACACACATTCAGGAATACAAACAAACGCAAGCATGCACACACACTGACATCCACACGCACAGACACACACCCATACACACACATACAAATCCACATGCACAGACACACAAACACACACGCGCACACATGTACGCACACATACATACACGCACAGACACACACACACACACACACACACAGACACACACATACACAAACACACACACATACACACACACACACACAGACAGGCATGCACATACTATTACTTTTTTTAGGTATATACATAAACACGCAATACAGCCAAATTACTCCACGTCATTTATTTTTGTGGAAAGCCAGTGCAGGCCTGAGCGGCGGTCATATTTTGTACCGCGATGCGGTACATCTAGTTTCTATTAAGAATTAAACATAAGTATAATATAATAAATATTAGTAGCCTATTATAAATAAAATATAAGTAAAATATCATTATAATAAATGTAAGTATAATAAAAATATAATTGTTATTTTAAAAAATAAGTTGAAATAATACAAACGCATAGCCTACAATTAACAGCCTCGGATAGTTACAGGTCTGCTTACTGTAGGTCTGTCTTTAACAGTTATAAGTTTTCGTTAAAAATAAATTTCCATATGGAGAAAATAAAATACTATGGAAATAGTTTCAGTTATGACTTTTTTCCACTTGATTTACCTTAGTTATTAGTCTTGTATCAAACACAATATAATTTTTGTTAATCGAGATCTAGCAGCAGCAGCAAATTTTTCCGCTTGGGCAAGTGATTCGCGGACAGCTTACCCTGCACATTAAATCCCCCATATACCAGCAAAACAATAATTATGTGGGACAATGATTACAATACAAAACAACAGAGCGTAAACGCCAAAGCTGCTGTGGATGACATTTTATCATGTAAGCTTTATGGTACACCTCAAAAAAAAGGGAATTTATAGTAATTGTGTTAATACTAATTAGCGAATCCATGAATGGATTGGGTATGCAGAGTATTCACAGTTTATATGGGCCGCACGCCACTGTTATACATTATAAAGACATGCCCAAGGTATGAATAACAATGCATAAGGGTCTGATTTCCATACATCCAATAGATTATCTTACAATGGGGCATTTCACTTTAAACTTAAGATATAAGTCGTGGCCTAAGGGTTAGAGAGTCAAACCGAAGGCTGTGGGTTCAATTCTCACAGCCTTCGGTTGTACCGAAGGAATATGACTGAGGTGCTCTTGAGCAAGGCACCTAACCCACAATCGCTCCCTGGGCGCCACAGCAAAAGACGACTTCCCACTGCTCCAAGTGTGTGTCCACGGTTTGGAGTGTGTGTTTACATTCATACATGCACATTTATTCAGGATGCGTAGCAGGGATATATTAGATCATATGTATTGATTTTTTTTTCTAAAGACAAATATCTAAGATGCACACATTTGAGATGAGTTAAGAGTAGGAAATGTCCCATGGTCATACATACAAAATTTAACTTTTGTGTTTTTTCTATAGGTATATATTGATTTATATATTTTCATTAAAAACAATTAAGTCCTTCCAATGCAGGTACATTGATTTTCAAATGTGATCAATTATTCATTGATTGTGTTGAAGTTAAAATTATAATTTATTAATAATTTTATAATTTATATTTTTGTAAAATTTTGTGAAAAATCATTATCTTCAAGAAGAAACACTATTACATGTCTATTAACTTTTTCCCACCATAAAGAACCTTTTAGTTGCATCTTTTCTTTTAAACGTTCTTCATGGAATTATAGATGCCAAAAAAAAAAAAACATTTTAACCACTAAGCGTTCTTTATTAAATAATTGATTAAAGTAACATCTCAGGTCACTCAATTGCACACAAAAATGCACACCTCAAATTGTTCTTCTCAATATATTTGAGAACCATAACATAAAAACACAGTAATAAGATGCTTTGATAATATTTTCATAAAATATAACAGTGATAAGATGCTTTGATAATATTTTCATAAAATATAACAATGTTAACATTCAGTTTTGAACATACACTGTAAATATTATAGTCTTTATTACAATGCATTTTAAAGTTAAACAATTCTAACTCATAAACATTTAACCAGTACAAGATCCAATAATCATATCTCTTTGTGAATTATGTGTTACTCAATACGGAGGAATATGAAAATTAGGAAAGTTTGTTTTTCAGCTTCAGCTAAAGAAAAATTAAGAAAAGTTCCTTCATTTGTCTCCCCACTAAGGCCTGAACAACCATACAGTCATATTGAATTGTGTGACCGGAATGGCACATGGCAGCAGAGAGCAATGCTCTCATTAGGGACAGAATGTAATAAAAAGATGATGTCTGTGGGGGAAAAACAAGCCCTCCTGGTCGATATGTTGCAGTGAGCGAGTGTCCCGTTTCAGTTGATGGAACCTATTACAATGGAATACAATTTTAGCTCCTGCATTTTATGAGCATCCCTGGATGCAGCAGTAAAGAGAATGCAGATGCCTGTGGAACAACTGAAGTGCTGGAATCTTCAGAGTTCTGACAGGATACCTGAGCATGTGACATCCTGTTTTCTGGGTTCAACATTATCCTGGCTTTGCTAGGCTTTGCTGATTGGCTGGAACAATCATTTAACAATCATCTGTCGACCTTTTGCAGCAAGATCTCTGGGTCAGAGGTTCTCAACTAGAGAACTGCAGGTCTGTCACGGACAACAGAGGAGAAAAATACTAAATAAAAATAATAAAATGCAACTAACCATAAACTAAATAAAAGCAAAACAAACAGGTTTTTCAGATTTTATAAGGGAGAAAATGCTTAATATATTTTCTGTTGTTAATGCAAAATACTCCTTTTGCAATAGAGTGTTGATGTGAAATGCCTCAGTCAGGCCAAGAGTTTGTGGTATGCTGTGCATATGTTGCATACCCCATTATAACACCTCTGAATGAATAAATTAGACTTTTCTGCTGAAATCGCCAAAATGTTGGTTTGCTGGCAGCCTAAGTGGCGTGTCTTAAAAATCCAGCCAATGGCCTTTAAAGCAGCACTCAGTAGCTTCGGGATTTCTTCGCTGTATTCTCGCTTTTTGCTCACAGGTTTCTCTCTAGAGCTCCCCCCACAGCTTCGGAATAGATATTTGACAACACTGTTGTAAAAACTCGTTGGAGATTCTCAGACACCAGAGGCTATAGATCAACGACATCAAAGCAGATGGGACATTCTTTAAAACGTCTTCTTCATTCGGGTTCGGACAGCGTGAGGGAGGGCAATAATGACAGGATTTTAGCAGATTTATTTTGGCCGTAAAGCAATTGTTTACATCGCGAGACCTGATATCACGCGAGACTTCCTGATGCGGCAGCCGGCGGTCCGCCGGCTCAAAGTTGCAAGTGCGTATTTTCCGCTCATGGGCACCAGGGGGGTGCGAAACGACCACCATTCAACCCGAAATAAGTAATATAACCATTCCAATGACTCCGAAGCTGTTCAGTTAAGGTAAAAAAAGTTACTTAGTTCACCTTTAATTCGATTGACAAATAGATAAAGAAAAGTATTTGGCAAAAAAAAAATAAATAAAAAAAAAATAGACAATTTAATAATTTATTTTAAAATGAGTTGCAATAATAACTTTTTTTGTAATAATACATTTTACGAAGGACATCCTGGGATTTTTAATGACGACAGAGAGTCAAGACCTTGGTTTAACGTCTCATCCGGAGGAGGAGTTATTTTAATATTTTATAATTATAAAATGTATTATTATAATGAAATATTAATTTATTATTCAACAAAAAATGTAAACATTAATTTTTAAAAAAGTTTTATATATGAAAAACAACTCGAGAACCGCTGCACTAGGTCACAGTTAACATCTTCCCAGCCTCTGAAAAACAGAAAAAAGGAATCTGCTTCTTTACACATTTTGATGTTAAGCTTTTATTGCATGCTGTTATTGGAGGGGGATATCAAATAGATGGCAGAAGATAGAACAGAGGTGAAAAAGTTACTTAAACAAAAGCAGAAACTTATAAATGTGTCAACTGGCTGGCAGCAAAGTTCAGAGAAATTATGAACGTGTAGAGAAGTAATTTTTTCACATACATCCCATAAAGCATAGCAGATGCAATGTTGCATGAAGCAGACATTGGTTAACAGCAGGAAGATAAACAATATCACTCAAGCACAACTACATTTTTGGTTCAATTTGTCAGGAAGGGAAAGTCAACATACATCCAGCAGTTATGCCCTTTAGCAGTTGATGGAATGTTCTTGTAATCAAAACCTCTGCTTTGTTTAACAATCATCTTGATGTAGCACTTTTGCCACTTATCTCACATAAGCTCAGGCTTTAGACCGAAATTGTGTGGAAGATCTCACTCACCTCATCTCACCACATGTAGAAATTCTCACAGCTATAACCTATATACAGGCAGCAGATATTCTGGTAAGTATTTGAAATGTTACTATAGAATTTGCTTAATTTATATAAGGTTTTGTTTTTTAGTCTAAGTTTGCCTCACACTAGTCATGCCACTTAAGGGTGAGAGTGTCAGATGATTCCTTGCCAACAAATATGGCACCAGCCAAGGATGCACCTTGACAAAAACTACAGGAGGAGGATTGTTATATTAAAGACTAAAGACTAGTTAAAGACTAAAGACCTGTGAACAATGAAACAAAAACAAAACAAGATGTGACACACATCAATGTACCAGTAGTATATCTGTAAGAGTTCTATTTCAATGATAGTTTAGTAGTTGTAGCACATTTTTTAGTTTGTGAAAATACATTTTGAAGTATACTCTCAGTAAACTACTAGTTCAGTAGTTTTATACTGCAAATTCTGTACGTTTTCTTTAAATGAACTCAACATCAAACTTATAGTTTACAATAGCCTGGTTTCAAAGAAAGGGCTTAGATTAAGCCAGGATTAGGCCTTAGTTTAAGTAGGACATTTGAGTAGCTTTTATTAACGTAAAAAAAAAAAAAAAAATACTGGTTTGCATCTTAAGACAAAACCATGTGTGGCGATATAGAGAGTCTAACAGTACTGAGGAGGTTATAGTCTAAGTGGAACCTGCCCCAAAAACACCGACTACGCCACCCTGGGAATTTCACCCAGAGAATGATTCTTTATTTCCTAATTGCAATACTATTGATTCACTTAAGGACACACAGGTAAGTAAACAATTCAGGGACGAGAGACGAGGTTCAATTTTTAAAAGAGATAACAAATTTTATTCAATAATTTAAAACAATTCAAAACACATTCATACTTGCTGCTGAGGCTTACCAGTGGAGGAGAAAGGAGTCACAAGGCACGAAGGAATCCCAGGAAAGGTCACCACGTGAACACACACAAACACTGAAAAACACAGTGAACACAGCAAAGAAAACGGGGTAGACAACACAGCACGCAGAAGGGGAATACCACCACCCAGACACCAACACCACCACCTTCGGCTCTCAGCAACTGAAACAGACACACACGATCAAGGGGGATTCACTCAACAAAAAAAGAAAAGTCAATATAATATTTAAATAAAAAAAAACAAAAGGAAATAATCTTAATCACAAAATAGCCACAAATTAACAAAATTGAAAACAAAGTAATAGAAAAGAAATAAACACTTAACTCAAATTATAACTGTAAAGGGCCAACCCCTTCAACTGCATCCAAACAGTTAAAACACTGGCCCACGTCAAACTAGAGGCTCGCACCGTCAAACGTACGGCCGTGAGTGTCCAATGGCCGTGATTGCCCAGTGGCCGTGAAGGCAGAACGGGCGGGCAGCGATCGAGTAGAGTTGATGATGCAATGTTCAAAATCTGCATTAAAAAGACAGCTGTACAGTAATCGAGTGACGTTAGAGTTGCTGGTACGTAATGTTCAAAACACACAAGGAAACAGCTGTCCAGGACGAGCAAGTAGCGCGATCTAGTAAAAGTGCTGGTATGAATGTTCAAAACGTACACATTAACAGCTGTCCAGGGCAGGCATGCAGCGATCGAGTAGAGTTGATGATACAATGTTCAAAATATACACATTAAGCAAGCAACACTCCAGGACGGACGTGCAGAAATCAGATGACGTTAAGGTTAATTGTACAATATTCAAAATGTGCGTTAAACAAACAGCAATCCAGGCAAAACAGCAGCTAGTGAATAAATGCTCTGCGGCTGACGTCAATCTCCAGTTGAACCAGCACAGTTCCTGTTATTTATAAAAAAAATGAATTAACCCCAAATCAAACAAATAAATTCTACATCATGTATCCTACATACCGATCAAGCAGCGTTTTGTATCACCCAGGAGGAGGCAGCTCAAAGGGTACAAACAGTACAGGCAGCTTTCAGTAACATCCGCTTTTAAATGCGTTGAACGACGGAGTAAAGGGCTGGCCCGCCAACCGGAGATCTATAAGCTTTCAATGCATAGTAAACATAACGGCAGCCGATACCAATGGAATAAGGGCAAAGACAACAAAGCCGCTACTTTACCTACAGCACAGCAACACACGGAGTGAGTGACCCGGAAGTATGACACACTTCCGTCACCAGCGAGCAAGAGAGCAGTCAGAAGGACTAATAACTGTATTTATAGGGGGAGCCTGTGGCAGTGATTGGCTAAAAGAACGCCAGTTCGTTATGAGTTAACTCATACTGCTACACATGGCACTGACATATGTTAAGATATGTCAGTGAAAGTTGCTTTCGGCTAAGGCTTAAGCCTTGTCCATAAAAACTGTTTTTTTTTGTTGGACAAGCCTTGTCCGTAAAAACTCTGTTACGTCACATGCTTGTCTTTGGATTACCTGAGTTTGTTTTATTAACCTCTTCCACTCTGCGTGCCCGTGGGCGGGGCCTAGAGCTACTTCATTATATATAAAATTTACGTCGGCAAACACACACATTAGCTTTCGCTCTTCAGAAAGCATTCTCTGTGAAACTGTCTTATTTGGTGTTGTTTGTCTGTTGAAAAAAAAATCTATATTTATGGCAAGTGAAAAATACACTAAGTGTGTGCACCCCTGCCCTAGATTTCTCACGGGTGGGAACACGCATCAGTTGTGTGTACACTGTTTAGGAGCGTAGCACGCACAGGCAGCTCTCGAGGGGGATGCCTGTGAACACTGTGAAGCACTCCCGATTAGAGTGCTGCGCTCCCGCTTGGCTATTTTTTCTGATGATGGCAAGGCTCGCGATCCCCGTGGTTCGGGTCCCGCGTCCGTTGAGGCGGCGCGGCGGCTTAGATCGTGGGGATCGCAGAAGGATCTCGCAGATGAGAACGAGACTGCCGAGGCACTTTCTAGTTCATCATCCGTAGATTCTATAACACTCATTCACAACGCAGAAGCCCGCGATGCGGCTTCTTCTGCCTGTGACGAGTGCCCGATGCTCGAGCTATCTGCTTCTGAGGAAGTGAATGTGCTCAGCATCGGGAGCGAGGAACATGAGTCACACTCGCCGGCTCATGTTCCCGCTTATGAGGAGCTGGTAGAGGTTGTGACGCGTGCTGTGGCCAGACTCAACATCAGCTGGCCACAAGATAAGCAAGATGATATTCGTCGAAGCAAGCTAGACGAGAGATTCGTGCAGCACAGGGCAACCTGAGGGCCGTCCTTCAGGCGAAGAGGGCTTCGGGAAAGAGGTCCTAATTATAGTGTAGGACCTCTGAGGGCTGCCCCCCCGCTGTGGAGCAATCGAGGTTGTTCTAGCAGCAGGAGCCCTCGGGAAAAAGATGTTGTCCCGCCGTCCTGGACGCTTCGGGCCACATCGATTTCCAGCGGACGCACACCGTGGCGTTCGCCCCAAAAGCTTGCAACAGGGCACCGACTATGGTCACAAAATCTTTCTCGACTTTTTTCTGCCAGTCCTCCGCTTCAGGAGGTCGAGAATGGTGCTCGAAAAACACCCGAGGCCAGTCTCGAGAGGCTGGTTCCCTTAGTAGAATTTGTATAAGAATGGCAACGCCTTCCGAATATATCTATATGGGTCCTGAATATTATAAAATATGGGTACAGACTGCAGTTCGGTCACCGACCTCCCAAGTTTGCTGGGGTGGTACCGACTGCAGTGGTTCCAGAACAGGCTCGGGTTATGGAACAAGAAGTACAGACTCTACTGGATAAAGGGGCCATAGAAAGTGTTCCGGTACAGCCGGTACTTTATAGTTCCAAAGAAGGATGGCGGGCTGAGGCCGATTTTAGATCTAAGGCATTTGAATCGTTCTTTGAGGAGATTCAGGTTCAAAATGCTTACTATTCCCATTATTGTGAATCAAATCAGATCCGAGGACTGGTTTGTCACAATAGATCTAAAAGATGCTTATTTTCATGTCTCCATCCTTCCATGTCACAGGAGGTTCCTGAGGTTCGCTTTCGGGGGCGGTTCTTCCGTTCGGCCTAGCACTCTCTCGCCGCACGTTCACTAAGTGTATGGATGCAGCTCTGGCTCCACTGAGGCTTCAGGGCATCCGTATACTGAATTACATTGACGACTGGCTCATATTGGCCCAGTCTCGAGAAATGGCAGTTCGGCATCGAGATGTCGTCCTTGGCCACATTCAGAACCTGGGGTTGAGACTCATCACTAAGAAAAGTGTGTTAGAACCAGCTCAGAAAACTACCTTTCTGGGCGTGGTATGGAATTCGGTTACGATGCGGGCACGTATGTCTCCCGCGCGTATCGAATCCATCCTGGCCATGGTGTCCGGGATAAAGCTAGGCCAGGCCATCACTGTAAAGCAATTTCAAAGACTGCTGGGCCTCATGGCAGCGGCATCCAACATAATTCCTTTGGGCCTTCTTCACATGAGGCCCCTTCAGTGGTGGCTCAAAGCCAAGGGGTTTTCCCCCCAGGGGAACCCGTTCCGTATAATAAAGGTTACGCGCAGATGCCTTCGTTCCCTATTAATATGGAAGAAACCTTGGTTCTTGTCCCAAGGGCCAGTATTAGGGGCGTCATGTCGCCGGAAAACCATTTCGACAGACGCTTCCCTCACTGGCTGGGGGGACGGTCATGGACGGCCGCTTTGCCAGGGGTCTGTGGCTGGAGCATCATCATTCTTGGCATATAAATTGCCTAGAGATGTTGGCTGTGTTCAGGGCTCTGAGGAGCTTCCTCCCAGACATCAAAGGTTACCACGTCTTGATACGTTCGGACAATACATCAGTGGTAGCTTATCTGAACCGACAAGGGGGACTCAGATCGCGCCCTTTATCCAGATTGGCGCATCAGATTATTTTATGGTCCCACGGGAAAATAGTATCTATAAGAGCAATATATGTCCCGGGGGTTCAGAATCAGGGAGCAGACATCCTGTCGAGGTAGGGGCTGAGGCCCGGGAAATGGAGACTTCATCCAGAGGTGGTGGAGCTGATATGGCAGAGGTTTGGACCAATGGAAGTGGATCTGTTTGCGTCTCGAGGGACGTCCCACTGTCCACTTTGGTTCTCCCTCACTCATCCAGCCCCGCTGGGGTTGGATGCCATGGTACAGGCCTGGCCGAGGCTTCGCCTGTATGCTTTTCCCCCGATCGCTCTGCTCCCGGGAGTCCTGGAGAGGGTCCGTCAGGAGGGCATTAGTCTTCTTCTGGTAGCCCCGTTTTGGCCGGCCCGAGTATGGTTTTCGGACTTAATTTCACTTCTGATAGCTCCACCATGGCAGATTCCTCTGAGGAGGGATCTGTTGTCTCAGGCGGAGGGCACTATATTCCATCCTCGCCCCCGGAGCTGTGGAAATTGTGGGTCTGGTCTCTGAGGGGGCTCAGTACCTAGATGCTGGTCTATCATCTGGGGTGGTCGAAACCATACTTATCCCTGGCTCCTTTTGAATCCCTCCAGTCAGCTTCGCCTAGGACCTCACGATAGCCTTCAAGATAGCCTTCCTCTTAGCTATTTCTTTAAAGAGATTGGGAGATCTCCAAGCCCTGGCATTAACGCCAGCTTGCTTGGGGTTTGCCCCCGGTGGAGTTAAGGCCATCCTGCATCCGAGACCCAGCTATGTGCCTTAAGTGTGATCTAACATGGCTAGGTCCATGGTCCTGCAAGCATTTCATCCTCCACCACATGTGTCGGCAGAAGAGGAGAGGTTCCTTGCTCTGCCAGTCAGAGTTCCGAGTATTTACCTTGAGAGGTCCTCTTCTTGGAGGAGGTCGGACCTACTGTAGTGTGTTTTGGGTCACCTAATAGGGGCTCCCGGCTAAACAAACCATAAGTAGGCCTACAAGGTGCGCAATTTGCCTTCACCTTTGGCCGTAAGGGCTCATTCTACTAGAGGTATGGCGTCCTCTAGGGCCCTCCTCTTGGGAGTGCCCCTCTAGGAGATCTGTGAGGCAGCCGGTTTGGCTACCCCGCACACTTTTATCAGGTTTTTTAGTCTGCACCTCCCTTGTATGCCTGGCACACGTGTGCTCTAGTCCTAGCTGAGTGCCTGAGATCAGAAAGGGAACGTCTCAGATTACGACTGTAACCCTTGTTCCCTGAGGAGGGAACGAGACACTGCGTCATCTTGCCACGCCCCTCGATGCCTAGGAGCGGCTTGCTTCATCGTGAGGCTAATGTGTGTGTGTGTGCCGGCGTCACTTTTATGCATCCGGTTATGCCGTCACATGTTACGTAATGACGCAACACCAATCAGGATTGGATTAGTTTCATTCATACTTCAGAGGCGCACGCTTAGGGAGCGTCCCCGAAGAGTCGTTTTACAACGACACAGTGTCTCGTTCCCTCCTCAGGGAACAAGGATTACAGTCGTAACCCGAGACGGTTTGGTGACTTCTAAGTAACATGGTTAGCATGTGTCAAAGGCGGTGTGTCTAGCAGGCATATGATGTTCTGTCATGGCTGATAGGGTTGGGGACGGTTGCAACAAGTTATAAATTGCATGTTTAATAAAAGTTTGTTGCATTGCAAATTGTTCAATTATTCCTGTCTGACACTGACATATGGAGAGATTGAATAGCATCTGTAACACCTGGACACTGAATCTATGTAGGCCTATGTTCTACACATAAACAAACAAAACTCAATAACTGTTATTTGATAAATATGTCTAAATAAATAAATAAATAATAGGCTACAATAATATTATTGTATAAATAAATAATACTATAATATTATAGTAGGCCTAAAACAGTTAATATTTTCAGAATTCTATGTTCATTGAGACAAAAAGCTAAAGTTAATTAGTGAAATTAGTGAAATAAATACTGTGAATGACATGTCATATGTAATCATCTTTAAATACATATTAGCCTACATTAACTAAATAACTTTTTGTATAATTGTGTTAAATATGTTTGAATTGAAAGACATAATAAAGTACATTATATATATATATATATATATATATATATATATATATATATATATATATATATATATATATATATATATATATATATATATATATATATATATATATATATATTATATATATATATATATATATAAATATATATATATGCTAAAATATTTGTTGTTGGACATTAGATGTGCCTTATTAAGAATTTTAAAGCTACAAATGTATTTTTATGATAGAAATAACTGTAAAGGGACTAAGCTCAGATTCATCTTACCAGTTAAAATGTAGTCTGTGCTTTTGTAATTATTTATTTAAAATTTTGTGATTTTAACTTCTGCTTTAATAAGCTTTTTTTAATTTTATAATGTTCTTCTAATAACCATAAAAATGTACTATAGCTGCCAAATAAAACCAAAGAGAAATGTATTCATAAATCTTTAAAACTATCAAATTAAATCTTGGGCACAAAACAAAAATAAAACCAGGATAATATATATATATATATATATATATATATATATATATATATATATATATATATATATATGCTACAATTATAAATGAGACACTATAGACCTACAAACGTGTTAAATATACTATCAATTGTTTATGTAAAAAAAACAAAAAAAAAAACATATTTATTAGTCTAGATGGAAATAGGGGTCCACGCGCCCTTTAAAGTGTCTATTTTCAGAATCTGCCAGGTACCAAGCTGAAATAATGTCCCAAAGGCTTCATTTTTAACCCTTTGCTGCACCCGACCGGAACCCGAACAATCTAAAAATTATATAGAAAGTGGCATAACATTTGAAGTAAACAACATACAGAGACAAATGAACACATTTTCCCATACAATTCTGACCCCAGGAATTTAATGGAATGGTTATTTTTGACATTTGACAACATATTGACCCTATTTCTGGTCAAAAATAGCAAAAAATGGCCAAAGATGTCTAGAGGATCAACTATATTTTCGTTTTCTCAAGCGCATAGGGTGATTTTTTTTTTCACAACCTGTTATTTCTTTATCATTCAAGTGTCTATTTTAAGATTAAATTGGGTACCAAGCTGAAATAATGTCCAAAATGCTTTATTTTTAACCCTTTGCATCAAACCCGAAAAATCTAATTATGGTATAAAGTGGCATAACTTTTGATGTAAACAACTCACAGAGACAAATGGACACATTTTCCATACAATTCTGACCCAGGGAAATTGTTATGTTATATTTTACAACATCTTGACCATCTATGGTCAAAAACAGCAAAAAAAAAAAAAAAAAAAGGTAATTTGACAACGTGTAACGGTCACCAGCTGGAGTGCCCTTGAGAACCACCAGAGGGCACTCCACACCAGACTCTCACGTTCACTCACAGACTACATCTCCCATCATTCTCTGCCTGGACTCATCAGCACTCATTATCACATTCACCTGTATCTCATCTTCTTGTTTAGTTCACCCCATATAAGCCTGGTTCACCCCTTCACTCACTGCAAAGTTTTGTATGTTGTTGCACTGCATCTCTGAGCGTTTTCCCTGGTTTCCTGTTTCCTGGTTTTTGGATTTCTTGCCTGTTCCGTGGACTATTCTCTTGCCTCTGACCCCTGCCTGTCTTGTTTTGTTTTGTTTGTTTGTTTGGACTGCCTACCTGTGTTTTGACCCACTGCCTGTTTATTGGATTACGTGCCTGGATTGCCTCTTAATAAAAGCTGCATTTGGATCCTCTACTCTCGTGTCTTGGAGCAGATCGTAAAAGGAAAACTTCGCCACACCTAGATCCAGCAGCGATGCCAACATATACAGCAGTACAAATCCTGCGTCTCCGTCAGGGGAATCGGACGATTGAGAGGTATGTCGAGGAGTTTATTGAACTGGCACATCTCACCTCAATGAACACAGAATGCCTTAAGATCTTTTTTCGGGGAGGGCTATCTGAACCGCTCAGTTCATTCATGCCCTTGCATGATCCTCATGAGACTTTAGAGCACTATATTGATCTGGCCCTTTTGTTGAGCGGCTCATCGTTTACTGTGGGCGGGGTAGAGGAGGAGCTCCGTGAACCCGCAGTATCCCCTCAGCCTGAGCTTCTCCTCATCAGCCTTGCCGAGCCTGAGCTTCTCCTCGTCAGCCCTGCTGAGCCTGAGCTTCTCCTCGTCAGCCCTGCTGAGCCTGAGCTTCTCCACGTCATCCCCGCCGAGCCTGCGCTCCACGTCATCCCTGCCGAGCCTGCGCTCCACGTCAGTCCTGCCGAGCCAGAGCTTCACGTCAGTCCTGCCGATCCAGAGACTGTTCTCGTCACTTCTGCCGATCCAGAGACTGTTCACGTCACGCCCGCCGAGCCAGTGTCTCCGGACAAGATGGCCGCCCGCCGAGCCAGTGTCTCCGGACAAGATGGCCGCCGCCGAGCCAGTGTCTCAGGACAAGATGGTCTCCGCCGAGCCGGTGTCTGTTCCTGTCCCTGAGCCTGTGTCTGTTCCTGAGCCTGTGTCTGTTCCTGTTCCTGTTCCGGTGTCTGTTCCTGTTCCTGAGCCGGTGTCTGTTCCTTTTCCTGAGCCGGTGTCTGTTCCTTTTCCTGAGCCGGTGTCTGTTCCTGTTACTGAGCCGGTGTCTGTTCCTGAGCCGGTGTCTGTTCCTGTGCCATGGTCGCCTGCAGGGTCGTCTCCTCCCTGGCCGCCTGCAGGGTCGTCTCCTCCCTGGCCTCCTGAAGGGTTGTCTCCTCCCTGGCCGCCTGAAGGGTTGTCTCCTCCCTGGCCGCCTGAAGGGTCGCCTCCTCCCTGTCCGCCTGAACCGTCTGCTCCGCCCTGGCCTCCTGAACTGTCTGCTCCGCCCTGGCCGCCTGAAGGGTCGTCTCCGCCCTGGCCGCCTGAAGGTTTGTCTCCTCCCTGGACGTCATCTCCTCCCTGGCCGCCTGAAGAGCCTGCTCCTCCCTGGTCGCCTGCACAGCCTGCTCCTCCCTGGTCGCCTGCACAGCCTGCTCCTCCCTGGTCGCCTGCACTGCCTGCTCCTCCCTGGTCGCCTGCACTGCCTGCACTGCCTGCTCCTCCCTGGTCGCCTGCTCCGCCCTGGTCGCCTGCACAGCCTGCTCCGCCCTGGTCGCCTGCACAGCCTGCTCCGCCTGCTCCGCCTGTTTATTGGATTACGTCAGGGGCGTTTCTAGGTTTTAAAAACATCAGGGGCTGAGCCTGAAACATCAGGGGCTGGGGTGGGTAATAAGATAACATGATTCGATACAGAGAATAATGTATATTTTAGGCCTATATGCAGGGGGCAGTCTGGTTAAAAAATTCAGTCCTGGCACTGTTGCCACACCAGCCCATATTACCACACACACACACATTAAAATGTGAGGTAGTTAGGGGGGTTCAGGGGCATGCTCCCCCGAGAAAATTTGAATTTCTCGGACCTACATATGTGCATTTTAAGGTGTTTGAAGGCCAACATATGATAACAATAGCTTTAAAAGCATGTCAGTGGGCAGTAGGCTATACATAAATTATTTGTCAAGCAGATAACAGATTCTTAAACATGAGAATGAGTATAAATGTTGAAATTAATGATCCACACTAGAAAATGGAAATGCAAAATGTTTCTGCTTATAGTTGACAATACACAATCACATATTCCAAACAGGAATGGCCTAAAATGAGAAATCTTTCAATGATTATTTTGCATAGATGTAAACTTTTTAGCATTAAAGTTTGGTTTCAGCAACTTGTTTCTTTCTTGAGTTAATCAATGTTTTTGGCACTATTAAATCAGTTAAATTAAATTTCAATTGTTCACTCATAAAGACAGTCACTTGTCACCACCTACTGGCTTAATGATGCAAGTTGCGCAAACACAGACAAGCGGAGTGATACAAACTGTGAAAAGGCTGATGCTGGTTAAATATTCGAACACATTCGAGGACCTTATATATACATAGCCTACAAATATTTAGTCAGTTTTGATGACTTTGCAATATTGATAAAATATTAGAATATTAATAATGAAAAATGAGTAGGGCTACGCCAAAATGTGTAACATTTATGTAGCCTACAAAGGAATACAAAAGCCCCGACATAGAGTTTTGACGCCGCTTTAATCTCCCTTTTGGTTATTTCAATACTTAATTGACGACAGAACACGACGTTACATGCTAGTAGTTTATTTTGCGTGATACAGGGCGCGCCACATTTGCGCGTGAATGAAGAGTGCGCGCGCCGCGAGCAAACGGCTGACACGACAGTAAGTTAGTTTTTCTGAGTTTTATAGCCTGACAACATCTGGTCTGACAGAAGACTGTGTGGCGGTGCTGACTGCGTTATTTATTTATTTTTTTTAATTGCTGTGAGATTGTTTGCTGTTGTGCGCAAATCCTGGAGATGAACTTGGATAGCTAAATCGCTCACATGGTGCGTCTCTGTGTGAGAGTAACCATAGTAACTTTGATCTGCTTGAACACATTTTAATCATCTTTAATACATGATTGATTCCGAAGGATAGATTAAAAGACCCGGTCATTTTTTAAAATAAATACAAAATTATTAAAAAATAATAATAATAATCAATAAATTCAATTTTTTGAGATCCGGGGCTATAAAAAAAACATCCGGGGCTGAAGCCCCGGATGCCCATGTCTAACGACGCGCCTGGATTACGTGTCTGGATTGCCTCTTAATAAAATCTGTATTTGGATCCTCTACTCTTGTGTCTTGGAGCAGATCGTAAAACGTTTTTATTATACTAATAGTGAAAAATATGAAATATATTTTAACCTTTTACTGCACCTATCCCGAACCTGAAGAAATTGAAAATAGCTTTACTTTTGAAGTCAACAAAACAAAGCAAATTAACTTAAAAAAAAAAAAAAAAATACAGAAATTCCAAAAAGGTCCAAAAAGTTGACTAACTGCCAGTTTGGGAATGTTGGGGCTTTGCAGTTGGCAGTTGGTGGCCGTTGGTTGGTACCTGCAGATCACCATGTCCCACTGCTCTCTCTTTTGGAACAATTTCAGTAAGTATTTGAAACTATAATTAAGATATACCTTTGTAGTCATAACTAGGTCATAAGTAATTTTTCAACAGTTTTTACTATAATCACAGGCTTTCGGAAAGCGAGAAGCTATCATATCTGCACAGTATACGAGATATGAGACTCTGTGAAGCAGCCAGTTCACCATACCGCATGATGGATATTTGTGAACAGATTCCATTAACATTAGAGGACTTGCCTTTGGATACAATTGGCTATCACCAATACTGCTATAAAAGCTTTACAGGGAAAATAGATTGTTTACAAGTGTCTAAGGCTTCTGCATCTGGTGAATCATCATAATTGAAAAAGGACTCTCTGCGCCATGTCAAATCTCTGTCAATTCAATCTGAAGGAGCTCCAAGAAGGTGTTCCTTCTTGTTTCCCAATCAGTGCATTTTCTGTGACAAAGCAAAATCCAAGTTCAAGGGCAAGACTGAAGAGCTTACAAAGTTTCAGAGCTGGAAACACAAGGAACCAGCCTGGAAAGTTATTGAACCTAGGCCACAGGAATTAAAGAAAGAGACTCTTTATCGCAAGGTGCAGGACAAGGACCTTTTTACAATGGAGGCTAAGTATCATCTATAATACAGAAACAACAGAGTACCAAACCCATGAGCATGGAAGGGAGAGAGCAGAAAAGGCAGCAGACAACATTGACAGCCTGCAGGCCCAGAAGATAGCAGCACATAAGTCGTATTGTGTGGTAAAGGATTACATTCTTAGGAATGTGATTGAATGCAAAGAGGTTGTCCAGCTAAGTCCCATGTGCAACTTGTACATGAAGACATTGGAAAATCAAGGTTCCCTTTCGAGAACTGTCACTTCGTATTGCATAGCTAATACGCAGTGGGAAACTCATTTCCTCGAGAATACTGAAGCTAATAATTTAAAACGCAGTTACAAAAAATAGCAAATACTTACTGAAATTGTTCCAAAAGAGAGAGCAGTGGGAGATGGTGATCTGCAGGTACCAACCAACGGCCACCAACTGCCAAATGCAAAGCCCCAACATTCCCAAACTGGCAGTTAGTTAACTTTTTGGACTTTTTTTGGAATTTGGAAAACCTTTGGATTTTTTTCTGTAGTTTATTATTTTATTTTATTTTAAGTTAATTTGCTTTGTTTTGTTTACTTCAAAAGTAAAGCTATTTTCAATTTCTTCAGGTTCGGGATAGGTGCAGTAAAAGGTTAAAATAAACCCCATTTCAGGCTGCTGTTAGTATAATAAAAACGTTGTCAAAATAGCTTTTATGCTGTTTTTGACCATAGATGATCAAGATGTTGTAAAATACAACAAATAACAATTTCCCTGGGTCAGAATTGTATGGAAAAATGTGTCCATTTGTCTCTGTGAGTTGTTTACATCAAAAGTTATGCCACTTTATATCATATTTAGATTTTTCGGGTTTGATGCAAAGGACAATATTTTAGCTTGGTACCCAATTTAATCTTAAAATAGACACTTAATAAAGAAATAACAGGTTGTGAAAAAACAAGTAATAAAAACTCGGTGAGTGTTTTAGCGCAATTTTCTCACGTCATGGGATCACAACACTAAGAGATAGTAAATCCTTTCCTGGATTTTTTTTGTGCGTTCCCGAGATTAGACCTTCCTTAACATAATGCCGAAAACCCGAAGTCTCTAGGTGGTCTGGTTGAGGAGTAGATAGAAGTGCAAGATTGGTGCGCACAGACAGAACAGAAATCATGAGTTAACAATCGCAATTTTGTCCGGTGGAAAATTGTGCTAAAAATCCCTCTATGCGCTTGAGAAAACGAAAATATAGTTGATCCTCTACACATCTTTGGCCATTTTTTGCAATTTTTGACCAGAAATAGGGTCAATATGTTGTCAAATGTCAAAAATAACCATTGCATTAAATTCCTGGGGTCAGAATTGTATGGGAAAATGTGTTCATTTGTCTCTGTACGTTGTTTACTTCAAATGTTATGCCACTTTCTACATCATTTTTAGATATTTCGGGCTCCGGTCGGGTGCAGCAAAGGGTTAAAAATTAAGCCTTTGGGACATTATTTCAGCTTGGTACCTGGCAGATTCTGAAAATAGACACTTTAAAGATTAAAAAAAAATCAGGTGGCATAAAAAAAGCCGGGGGGTGCGCGTGGACCCCTATTTCCATCTAGACTATATAGGCTATATATATATATATATATATATATATATATATATATATATATATATATACATATATATATATATATATATACATATATATATATATATATATATATATATATATATATATATACATATATATATATATATATATATATACATATATATATACATACAACTTTAACAAACATTTCATATACAATTTAACACGTTTGTAGGTCTATTGTCTCATTTATCATTGTAGCCTTATTTTTCTTTACTGTATATTTATTTTTGGACTAAAAATGGTTAATAAAGTCAAATAATGGTATGAGAGAGTGTCAGTCATTGTGTTCCTATTGGTCAGTGTTAGAGGATCTGTGTAACAACTGAGGCTTAGCCTAACAGTTAGCCTGCCCTGGACCAGGCTAGTTTCCCAACGTAAGTTGCCAGAGTAACTGAGTTCAAACTATTTTAAGTTTGCTTTATGAAACAGAATCAACCGACAATAAGTCTGACTAACCAAAATAAGCCTGGCTTGTATTCTAATCTTGTTTTATGGAACAACCCTCTGAAGACATTGATTAGCTTGCTCAGGTGTGTTTGATCAGGGTTGGAGCTAAACTGTGCAGGACAGTGGCCCTCCAGGACCGAGTTTGAGAAACCCTGGTCTAGTCCAAATAGTATCTGAGTAACTGAGAGAAATGCAAAAAGTGTTGCAACCATCCCCAGTCTCCCCTACATTTGTGATGTTCGTGGGTCAGTTTGACCCACATATTTTGATATTTTAAGGCAACTGTACAGACCCAAAATAATAACATTTCTTGGTTATATTTTGTTATTTTAGGTTTTCACTACCCTAGGAAGCTGAAAAGGAGCTTTTCCCCACTTATTTCAATATAATTCATATTTTGCCAGCCACAGATGGTAAAAAAAATACCTGTTATTTATTTTTTCCAAGTTATCTGAAATAGCCTACTATTTAACCTATGTTTTTTTTTTTTTTTTCTCTTTTTTTTTTCTTTTTCCCATGTAGGGTCACTGCAAGGTTTCAACACGCTGATGTATAGTGAAATGTGCATATATTTCTTTGTTGTATGTCAGAGCTCTTCAACTCTAGTCCAGAAGCACCAGTGTCTTGCTGAGTTTAACAACTTTTTATTTTCAACGTTTTTGAAAACAAAACTATTAAACCTGTTAACAGTCCCACTTTTTGAGCATAGACTTGAAAATAACTTTTCCAACTTCAATTGTTATAAATCTTGAATACTTCAGAGCATAGACTTAAGTTTGTTATCTTTTTAAAGGCAAAATTTCACAAATTATTGTAGAAGTGAAAAAGCGTTATAAAGAATTATAGAGGTTTAAGTTTTTTTTATAACATTTTAAAACATTTTTATATTTTTATATATATTATATTTTATAAAGCATGTTTAACTCTAAATCTAAGAAAATCAAATCCAAACATCTGAACAAGTTCTGTGTCAAATTTTAGGTTGATATCTCAAAATAAATGAACTTTTAAATAAAATTTTCTTTGGGTGTAGAACCTGTGATGTTTATTTTTAGGGGTTCAAGCATGAAATGCTGAAACCCTATTGTAATTGTAATGGTGCGTTCACACCGGACGCTAATAGCGCGTCAGGCGCGAGTGATTTCAATGTTAAGTCAATGCAAAGACGCGTTACGCGCGTAAAAAATTCCTGCGGCGCGAATGAGGCGTTTAGCGCGGCGCGGTAGACGCGAATTGAGTGTCTGGCGCGTTAAGCGCGTTACGCGCGAATGATTTTATTAGTGCTATTTGTGCATTCACGCGTTTGACGCGAATTCGCGTCTGCCGCCCGAGTTGAAAAATCTGAACTTCTGCGTCAATTCGCGCCGCGTTAACCAATCAGGAGCCTGCTTGCATGCTGCTGTCACATGGTGAAGTGACAGTTTATAATGTTATTTTATGTTTGGCCTCAATAAATTATTTTGTAATATGACTAAAATGCACAATAAAGCAAATAAAAACATAAAACTCGATTTCAATATATGAGAGATACTCATTTTGTATTGAATGCTATTTATTCCATATCTATTATAGATTATATGAAACATTATTAATCTAATGTAAAGACAACAAACACAATTTAGTGTATAAAAACAAAAACATAAATCACAGGACAGGTTTCACTTTTGGAGGCTGGCTCCATTTATTATCAAAACAAAAATAAATGACAGATTAGGTGGGTGCGGGCGAGGGTGAACCTCGCGCCGGGCTGTACAGCGCGGGCTCGTCAGGCAGCGACCACCACTCGAGGCCGAGGCTTATACGGCCTACGCTGTCCTCGTCAGCGTCCTCACCGTTAGGTCCACCAAACCTACCTCCTGGAGCAAATTGTGAAACTCCTGAAACCCTCCGGAGGGTTTGGTGGACCCGAGTACAGCGACGATGTCCCCTACGCTGCTGTTTCTGCTCTCCAGAGCATATACGAGCGGTGACTCTCTCGATTAATGCTAATGCTCGATAAACATCTAAAAAAAGATGGCCGCCAACATGTTTCTAAACTTTTGCCTTTGACGCGCGTAAATTTCGATTCAAACTTTTGATTTTACGCGCGTCAATTTCGCTCTTGACACGCGAATGCACACAAAGTGGTCAAGCATATAAATAGATGCGGCAGGCGCGAATTTGACGCGCTGTTCGCGTCCGGTGTGAACGCACAGTAAGGATTCGTAAAACGCATCGTGTACGCCAAACCGTAAGGCCTAGAGACTTGAAACCTGGCCAGATGGTAGGCCTCAATTTGGGGAAAACCTATCAGAGTATGACCCCGATTGGCCCATAGGTGGCGCTACAGCAACCAAAAGTACAAAATCTCTCATAACTCTTAGGCCGTTTGTCATAGACTCAAGTGTCTTACGCCACTGTGATCCCTGGCTCAAGGCTATTTGGCTATCTCCAAATTCGATTTAGTCAGGAAGAATTTTCTGCTATGTCGCATTTTGTCCAAAACCTACTTTTGCGAACTAGTCCCTGTTTTTTTGCCCGATCGAAACCAGACCAGTCTAGGACAATTCTCTGGACTCTCTAGATCAATAATTATCAAAAAAAAGTTGAACTTTTGCATTTGGGTGGCTGTAACAGGGTCATTTAGAAAAGGGGCGTGGCAAAATACACTAAAAAGCCTATAAATCCCAAATGAAAACTCAAAATTGATGAGCATATGTGTCATAACATGGTGAAGAAGCATTCGTTTAAGGATTTGTAAAACGCATCAGGATTTATGGAGTCATAGGTGGCGCTATAACTGTTAAAAAGCTTTAAAACCATATATTTCCTATGGTAAATTGCCTGTATTGACTGTAAATGGTGTTTTCCATCTATTATGTCAGTGGTTAGATGCTTGCTAAATAAAACTTGATAACTTTTGTGCTTAAAAACCCTTAAAGGCCTTAATAGCTTGAACCCCGATAAATGCTGATTGCAGCTTTAATTATTATTATTAATCAGAACTAACATTTATTTTCCTTGCAGGAATAACATTCTTTTGACATCTAAATGTTTCCAAACACTTTGGTCAATTAAGTCAGTGTGTGTCTGAATCATCTCCGAATATAACAAAAGGGGAAATGAAACAAGACAGAAAAAGAAATTGCTTCTACCTAGTAACAGAAGGGTTTGCTGAATTATGCATGTGAAGAACCAATTATACTTCACCTCTGGAAAGATGAATGTGTATTTAAATTGGGTCATTTATGTAGTAGAAAAGTGAAATTATTTTTTGAATTTTGACCCTTCTAGACTGAGAAAAGCCAAAAAAATTATTTTTGGCTCATGTGGATGAAAGACAACAACTCCCAGAATGCACTTGCTTCGCTGCCCTACGAGGCCACTCCCAAGCCACGCCTTCCGGTTACAGAGGGCAGCTACTAGTTGATTTGAAACTGAAAAGATGCTGTTTTATCTTGAGTCTCCGTGACGAGTCTGCCCGGGATTTCGAGATCGCCCAAAATGTCCAGGATTCGGCTTTTGCGTTCTACACTCGCCATTCATTATGTTTACTGTGGCGAGCAGGACGAGGCTGAGGGGCGCGGGAGAACGGCGCGAGGCTGGAGGCGTGATTACTGATGAGCGACACCTGTGAGACGCACTGGTCTTGTATCTCTCACGGAGGAGCAGGAATTTTCTTAGCAATGCTATAACGCACATCAACCGATCAATTGTAAACACTACATTCAGATTCACCAATCGAATGAATTCAGTTAGATTGAAACAAAAGGTGTGCATGTAAACAATGAATGGCGACTGTAGAAAGCAAAAACTGAATCCCGGACATTTTGGATGATCTCGACGGCCGGACATGTCCGGGAAAAAGAGGCTGTATGGTAACTCCTATTACTCAGCTTTCTCCACGGAGCAAGAGCCTGTTGGCTTACCTTCCAAAAAATTATGGCTGACACTATTTGTACATTCTGTGAGTGAGATCCCATCCTCTATGGGCGGATTGAGAACATGCAGAACTAGCTCTTACTACTGGCTGTAGTTTCTAGCCTCTGGCCAAAAAAATCCTCAGATGACGCAAAATGACAATTTTTGCGTCATCGAAGGATTTTTTTCCAGAGAGAAAATACATAAATATCTCGTCTCAGGGGGATATGAGGGAGGGAAGCACGGTAATTTGAAAATACTACAGGTTTTCTATACTGATAAAAAGCTTAATGCTAAATGCTGAAGCATCCCTTTAACTCAAGCTGATTGAGCCATCTCTACTATCTGGTTGAGGTATGTTATGCCAAAAAAATCCACTATAGATGTCACAGTGTCAATTAACAGCACTTGTCACAACACTTCCTCTAACATGGATTTCAGAAACAAAAAATTCACTCCTGCCATGTTAACTGTTTTTGGTGAAATTTTGCAAGGTAAGCATGTCATTTTTTTTTACATATTACACTGTAAGAGCCCTAACTTTACAAAATTATGTTAATTGGTGCCATGAAAAAACTTAAGTATGTTTTTACTATTTTTTTCAAAAATATGCTCAACCAAACGGTTGATTTGGCAGTTTATGGTAAAAGTAGAAAAGCTAAGCTAATGTTTTCAGATAATCCATTTCTGCAGTCAGAATGGACTATTTGCTGAGAAATATAAACTTCTTATCATTCATAGCTATGAATGTGACACAGCTATTGTTATTTCTTCATGAATTATTTCTTAAGTATGTATTTTTATTTTTTTTTTGCCACTTTTGGATCTTTTTTTAAGTAAATATAATGAATTCATAGAATTAATGTGTGGAAATCATAATTATCAGAGGCAATTACTTATTAAATGACAAATGCTGGTTTACTAACATTACTAAAATTGTAAGAGATTATATTTTTTATTTAATTTTTTTTTTATTTTTTTACAATTACAAGATGGAAGTCAACAGTTTCTAAGGTACAAGAATGCGCACTCTTCAGGCCCTTGTACCAGAAAACGTCTCGGTTACGTATGTAACCCTTCTTCCCTGAAGGAGGGAATGGAGACGTAGTCAATCAGTTCGGGGAACCAGGTCTGGTTGGGCCAATAAGGGGCAACTAGCAAGACCTGCTCCTCTTCCTCCCTGACTTTGCACAGTGTCTGTGCGAGAAGGCTCACTGCATACTTGCAGAGGCCCCGGGGCCAGCTGTGTGCCAGTGCATCTGTGCCGAGGGTGCCCTCGGTCAGGGAGTAAAACAACTGGCAATGGGACAAGTCCGGAGAGGCAAACAGATCTATCTGTGCGGCCCCGAAGTGGTCCCTGAGTCTCCACTCTCCAGGGGCCACAGGCTGTCATGAGAGCTTGTCGGCGGCACGATTGAGCAGGCTGGGGATATAAGTGGCACGAAGCGACCTCAGATGCTTCTGACTCCATAGGAGGAGATGGCGGGCGAGTTGCGACATGCGAGGCTAGCATAGACCACCTTGATGGGCAAAGAAAAAAAAAATCCTTTTGCTCTACCACACTTGACGCCGTGTTTCTTGAAACATAAAAGTCTAAAATGCAATTATATTACTATATTTTACAATATATATATATATATATATATATATATATATATATTATTTTTTATTAGTTTTTGAATGCAGAAAGGATGTATTGTCTTTTTGGTTTTGTTACTTTTAGTTATTTGTGTTATTTATTTTTGTTTACTGTTAAAAAAAACAAGAAAACATATAATTTCCTGTGTTAAAATGAAAACCTGAAATATTTAATGGCATACTTCAATAAATAAAGAAGATTCAATATACAAAAATCTTTATTTTGATTGTTTTTAAATAAATTAGTATTATAGTTCACATTTTCTGATTTTCACAGTATGTGTATGAACTCCGGTGCTTTTTCTTTTTTGAAGCAGTCAATCAAGTTTACATGATTTACAAGATGGATTTCCACTTTAATCAACAATTATATAAGAAACATGACAAATGTAAACATAAAAGAAAAAAAAAGAAAAACCGTTATATCTTTTGCTGCCAGGGCGCTGCCATTGTGTGCAGTATTCTAACGTGTGACGTCACGGGGTTGGTTGGCTTTAATAAACCTGGCTGAATGTATTAATATCACGACGTCAAACTGTCTACACCACGGAGTTTTGACCGCGAACAACTAACGTTAGGTACAGTCATTATTAGCTAACAGCTGTAAGCATGAACTAGCTTACACTAACTTAGTGTTTAGCTAACTTTAGTGGAGTTTATTAGTACCAGACAAAAAGACGACGTCTAACGTTAACATTATGTTAACAAACTGCACATGGAAACATTGTTCGCGATGTCTACCATCATATTCATGTCTCTTGTCAACACCATGTAAGTTAACATGTATTAATATATGCATTTGAGCCGATACGGCGTGGGAACCGAGCAGTGGTAAGTTACGTTGTTATGTCGTATGGGGTGAGATTTCGGTCACAATTCTGCGCGCGCAAGATCACATTTTGAGCGTGCAAAAGGGCATTTCGCACGCGCGTGAACTGAGTTTTGCGGAGAAATGTTCGTCTCGCAGATAAGAAAATATTGCGAGCGAACGAAAATCAATTTTGCATTTAAAATAAGTATTTGGATGTCCGCGGACGTTCTCTTTCGCGTGTGCAAAGTTTCACTTTCTTGCTCCTTTCATACCAGCCGTGAGCGCTCTCTAAGCGCAGACGGCCCGCTTGCTCAACACAACCCAGCGTTACAATATGCCATAATTCCAGCCAATCAGAGATGAGACTGCTAAATTCTGATTGGCTGGCTTGAAAACCAATCACAAGACTCCCTGACTCACCGACTGCGGAAGAGAACTAGTGCAGTTGAGTAAAGTTGGCAGAAAATCCACAGATTAGAATTTCCCGGGTCAATAACTTGTATAAATATCGTTTTGCATATTTTTTATGATTATTATTTATGAAAAATATTCAAAAACTTCACTGTAATTCACTGTATTGTTGGCAAATTCAGTTCACACATCAGCTGTCCTGATGGTTATACTACAAGACTTATTTTTGGAAAAATATAGATTTTAAATTGTATATATTGTAAATGTAGAAGTTTTATGATTTTTATGAAAAATATTCAATAACTTTACTGCAATTCACTGTATTGTTGCCAAATTCAGTTCACACATCACCAATGTCCTGATGGTTATACTACAACACTTATTTTGGCAAAAAAAATAGATTTTTTAAGTTGTAAATTTAGGGTAAACGTACCTATTAAGCTCACCAAAATCTACATTGAGACATTTTTAGTGCACAATATATTGGTTTTAGTACAATAAGTTATTTTAAAATAAAATATTAATCTCTCACACTATAATATTTCATTTTATTTTAAATGACAAAAGTATTTCAATTAAGATGTACATCATTAAATATAAAAAGTCTGGCTGTGCTTAATGGGTACGTTTTGTACCCTTTAAGCACACCCCTGTTCCCAATAAGCTCACAGCAAGTTTTATTAAAAATTCTTGTTTATTTTAAACAACCTTTTTAAGGAATAATTGAAAAAAAGTTTTATTTGAAGGTAAAGAGTCAATCACAAAAAAAACAGAACACTAAAATCAAGCAACAAGGCATTCAATTTGATCAGGTAGCCTATCCTATTCATAGTGACGTGTCATTCAAACTCATTGCAACATCTAGACTAGTCCACGTTCAGCTATGTAACCCATATTGAAAAATCAAATAACAAAACAAACCAATGTGCTCCTTAAAGGGATACTCCACTTTTTTTGTAAATAGGCTCATTTTACAACTCCCCCAGAGTTAAACAGTTGAGTTTTACCGTTTTCGAATCCATTCAGCCGATCTCCGGGTCTGGCGGTACCACTTTTAGCATAGCTTAGCATAGATCATTGAATCGGACAAGACCATTAGCATCTCTCTCAAAAAAAAGACCAAAGAGTTTCGATAATTTTCCTATTTAAAACTTGACTCTTCTGTAGTATCATGTAATAAGACCGACGGAAAATGTAAAGTTGCAATTTTCTAGGCTGATATGGCTAGGAACTATACTCTCAAAATCGCACCTTTTCATTTTTCGTCGGGCTTAGTACATGATGTAACTACAGAAGAGTCAAGTTTTAAATAGGAAAAATATCTAAACTCTTTGGATTTTTTTTTTTTGAGAGAGATGCTAATGGTCTTGTCCGATTCAATGATCTATGCTAAGCTATGCTAAAAGTGGTACCGCCAAACCCGGAGATCGGCTGAATGGATTCGAAAACGGTAAAACTCAACTGTTTAACTCTGGGGGAGTTGTAAAATGAGCCTATTTCCAAAAAAAGTGGAGTATCCCTTTAACTCTCTGGGTCAGAGCTTTCCTGTCTACTCCAAACTTCTTGGACAGATACGACAGGTTTCTGATGGCTCCTTCTTTGTATGACATGCCTCTTTCATCTTTGGGCATACACTATAGTTTCGTCTAGCTTTTGTCATCTTAAGACTGTGAAAATAAGTTTATTAATCATTTTTTTGAAGATTAACATAGTGACAACCATCAGTTAATATTTAAATTCTGATTATTAAGTATTTACATAGACGTTTAATGTGGGTGAGCTTAAAGGGAGCACACACTGTGCTTAATTGGAGCAAAAACAATTTTTAATTAATAAATATTAAATGAAATTTAAAGGAAAATATTTAGCTAAATTAATAATCTAGGTAATGTATTAAGTTTATACCAATTTTAATATGAACAACTATTATTGACAATATCTATGAAATTATGCTTTTTCTAATTGATGTCACACTGAAGCTGTGTGATTGTCATAGTAGTGCACCCTTTAAGCTCACCTAACAATAATATGAATTCTTTAAAAATTACAGCAGTTTAAAACCACAGACTATCAATAAAATGTAAAATTATAATATTATGGATTTAAAAGTACAAGCCATTAATGCCTGTGAAGTAATATATTAATGTAGCACACAATCTTATACAGCTAGTAAGCTAGCTATGTTCGTAGCATCTGGGCTATGTTGCTAAAACTATCTTTTAGATCTAACTGTAATTATTTCCCACATCCAGGTTCCAGGTTATAATATGCAAAAGTCTAAACATTAATCTCTTAATTTTGCAATTAGATGATGTACTTCTTCAAAATAAAGGCTTAAACATATAAAAAATGCACATTTGAGGGGCTCCTCTTCTGGTGAAAGTTTTCAGACAGCTTTGAAAATAGCCGCCAGACAGTGTGAACACATGGACACACATATCTCAGTGTGCAATGGTCTGATTGGTTTAAAATTACAGGAGGTATATAGTAACAAACACATCAATTGGTTAATACATCAAATAGGATAATGCATTGCTGTTTCTTTTTATAATCTGAGCTCCATGATGGTAGTGTGCTTAATGGGTACTTGAGCTTAATAGGTACGTTTACCCTATGATTTTTTTTAATGATTTTTATGAAAATATTTAATAACTTCACTGTAATTCACTGTATTGTTGCCTAATTTAGTTCACACATCACTGCTGTCCTGAAGGTTATACTACAACACTTATTTTGGTAAAATATATATTTTAAATTGTATATACAATTGTAAATGTATCATTTTTATGATTTTTATGAAACATATTCAATAACTTTACTGTAATTCACTGTATTGTTGCTAAATTCAGTTCACACCATTACTGCTGTCCTGATGGTTATACTACAACACTTATTTTGGGGAAAATATATTTTAAGTTGTATATACAATTGTACATTTGTGATTTTTTTATGATTTTTATGAAAAATATTTAATAACTTCACTGTAATTCACTGTATTGTTGCCAAATTTAGTTCACCCATCACTGCTGTCCTGATGGTTATACAACAATCGAATCTGTGAATTTACTGGCAACTACTCAACTGCACTAGTTCTCTTCCGCAGTCGGTGAGTCAGGGAGTCTTGTGATTGGTTTTCAAGCCAGCCAATCAGAATTTAGCAGTCTCATCTCTGATTGGCTGGAATTATGGCATATTGTAACGCTGGGTTGTGTTGAGCAAGCGGGCCGTCTGCGCTTAGAGAGCGCTCACGGCTGGTATGAAAGGAGCAAGAAAGTGAAACTTTGCACACGCGAAAGGGAACGTCCGCGAACATCCAAATACTTATTTTAAATGCAAAATTGATTTTCGTTCGCTCGCAATATTTTCTTATCTGCGAGACGAACATTTCTCCGCAAAACTCAGTTCACGCGCGTGCGAAATGCCCTTTTGCACGCTCAAAATGAGATCTTGCGCGCGCAGAATTGTGACCGAAATCTCACCCCATAGTACAGCCGGTGGTGGTTTTGGGCGAAGAGCGGGTTGGTAAGTTGCAACGCGTGTGGCTGTTGTAATGCGATGCCCACCGTGTCAGAGTCCATCTGCTGTATATAACATATAACGTTAGACTTCATTAGTTGTTCGCGGTCAAAACTCCGTGGTGTAGACAGTTTGCCGTCGTGATATTAATACATTCAGCCAGGTTTATTAAAGCCAACCAACCCCGTGACGTCACATGTTAGAATACTGCACACAATGGCAGCGCCCTGGCAGAAAAAGATATAACGGTTTTTCTTTTTTTTCTTTTATATGTTTACATTTGTCATGTTTCTTATATAATTGTTGATTATAGTGGAAATCCATCTTGTAAATCATGTAAACTTGATTGACTGCTTCATTTCCCCTTTAAGTGCCATATCATATCATTTGGTAGAGGCTGCTATTTTTTTAAATTATGGGATGTGTTGAAAAAAAAAAAAAAAAAAAAAAAAACATTGATTGTGGTAACTACATAAAGAGATAAGAAATGCAAACCATTTTTTTTTTTTTCAAATGCCTTTTTTTTTGGTGGGGCAGTTAAGCCTTTTTCTTGGTGGGGCAGCTTTTTGATGGTGGGATTCTCTCTGAAATTTGTCTGGGGTCCTCCGGCCGTGATTAAAGCATATTTTAAGGCATTGTCTGTAGTCTGCGCAGCAGGTTATAGGACACTAGAGATCTTGGTAACACTTTAGAATAATGGTCTGTCATTAATAAGTAACTATGCAGGAAGTAATGCAGGACTAATGATTAGTACTACATTAATGGCAATACGGAAAAATGTAAGCTGCGTGACTGGATGGAGGAGGGAAATCAATTATCCGTAAGTGAGGAAATTAGTATGTAAGATGGAGTTGTAGGAGAGGAAGCAGGGGGGAAAAAGGAACGGGTTACCTCGAACGAATGGTCAGTTAGACGTGAGGCGCTGTGTTTGGGCTCAGGTGGATTGCTAGAGTGAGAGTGAGTTGCCGTGGCGATTCACACTGAGTGTGCGCTGCACCTCTAGACACCGGCTGCACAGCGAAGCTTGACTTTTATGCTGACGAGTGTGAGCAAGTACTCCAGGTGATTCCCTGTTTTACCTGTTTTTTAAACCTCACATCGTAAAAAACTTTCCTTCTTGCCATTATCGGCCAACGCTCTTACACACACACCGTTTTGCCGCCACACAATCAAGCCAACCTAATCAAACATTCACGCAACCACTTTCCCCAAGTATTTTGTGAGTGTTGTGGACTACAGTGAAGTGTTTCATAATATTTAAATGATTGATTTAACTGTTAGTTTTGATTTAACTAATTAATGTTTTTCTCTTTTTTGTTATTTCTTTCCTCTCACACTTGAGTAAGGAGTGTTGAATCTGCCGACAAATTCACCAGAGATACTTCTACCTCAGCACCAACAACTTTTACATGTTATTTAGTTGTTCTTTCTTTATTGTTGAAACAATTAAAAAAATGGTGGAAAGACTGTATTTTGAACTTGAACCAAAGTATTTTCTTTTTTGTGTTTAGTTTGTTTGATTCCTTGCTGATGGTGAAACTGAGGTTCTCTTACGAGAGGTTCTCTCGTATTGCGTAGTTGCTTACGCTACGGGAAAGCCTTCTTTCTCGAGATACTGAAGCCAAAAATTATCCTTAATTTTTATAATCTTGTCAACGCAGTGCGGCAGCCTGCAGACCTAGGGCAAGCTTACTAGCGTGCCCATTGGCTGCCCTGCGGCAACTGCAGCAGCCTACCGCTGAGCCCTTGGCGTGACGTCACGACCAATGAGCGCGCTTGGCGCGCTTAATGCGTCACAGCCCGCGAAAAGGGGTGTGGCTTAGCGTATATAAACAGGGCTCGGAGGCTGCTTCTCTGATTTCTGTCTTTTCAGCGAAGCTCTACGCATCGCTGCTCTCTGAGGAAGCCGCCGTCGAATCAAGCGACCAGCACGCCGAGGATCTCAGCCTGAGGACGCCGGCCGCCTTCGCCGCCTTCAGCTTTCCCTGCCTGCTTCGCTATCCGGCGAATATATCCTTTTACTGCTCTGTGTTGTATGTGTTTGTGTGTTCGCCCCGCGACACACTTTGCATCTAAAAGAGCGCGAGGCGTTGTTGCAAATGCCTCGCTCATCCTGTGGCTCGTGCAGAGCCGCGCTCAGCGACGGAGACCGCCACGTGATCTGCGCTCTCTGCCTGGGTTTCGACCACGCAGCCCGCGCCCTTCACGGGCGGCTGCGAACAGTGTGAGGACTTGCCGATGTCGACCCTGCGGGCTCGACTCGCCATGTTTCACGATCCTCCACCTTCTCCGGCTGCCTCTTCCGGGCCGCGTAAGAAAAAACGCCGCTCTCAAAGGCCTTCCGAGCCGGTGGTTATAGCTGAGCGCTCGCCGGAGCCCCTCCCGCGAGCCTCGCTCTCTCCTTCTCCCCCGCCCTTCACCGACGCGCAGCGGCCGGCCTCTGCCCGCACTGCCGTCGCCTCAGGGGATGAAGCAGACCAGCTGGTTACTCCCCTCTGTCAAGCCGCGCAAACGGCGCCGCTCACAAGGGATGTCAGAACGGACGGTCACGGGCTATAGCTTCCTTTACGTTACAAGGAAGCTACCCCCCCCCCGGATGACGCACGCCCTCTCCCCCTCTGTTCGAGCCGCGCAAGGCGCCGCTCACAAGGGATGTCAGAAGTAGACGGTCACGGGCTGGCTTCCTTTACGTTATAAGAAAGCTACCCCGCGTCTCGGTCGCGCGCGTCACTCTCCGGCCACCTCCGTTTCTCACACATTTCTCAGTCCCCTCCTAGCTCAGGCGACTAGAAATATCTATATTGCAGTAAACGAGCCTGTTATACACGCACGCCTGCAAACAAACGATGTCACAGCACATAATGACATCTTCCCGCTCTCTCTCCCTTTGTTCGAGCCGCGCAACTGCGCCGTTCTCAAGGGATATCAGAGCGGACGTCACGAGCACCGGCGAAAGGAGGAAGAGAGAGTGTTTTCGTCCCGCTTAGGCCGGACTTCCTCCAATCCTCGCATATTTCTCAGTCCCCTCTAAGTTCAGGCGGCTGGAAATACTATTATTGCAGTAAACGAGCCTGTTGTAATACACGCGCGCCTGCAAACAAACGCTCGGTCATATGCTCGCACTGACTGGAAGGTCATGTGTGCCCCTGTGGCTCAGTGGCAGAACATTAGAGTTCCGCACCAGAGACCCGTGTTCGAATCTGGCTCTGGCAGCAGAAAAACTTTTTTCTGCTTGCTTCTCTCGAGCTCGCGGCCAGCTTTCTTACATACAGAAAGCAAACCCGCATCTCACGGGATACATATTTCTCAGTCCCCTCTAAGTTCAGGCGGCTGGAAATACTAATACTGCAGTAAACGGGCCTGTTTTAATACACGCGCGCCTGCAAACAAACGCCGAAACGAAACACGACGCTCGGTCATATGCTCGCACTGACCGGAAGCTCATGTGTGCCCCTGTGGCTCAGTGGCAGAACATTAGGCTTCCGCACCAGAGACCCGTGTTCGAATCCGGCTCTGGCAGCAGAAAAAACTTTTTTCTGCTTGCTTCTCCGAGCTCGCGGCCAGCTTTCTTACATACAGAAAGCAAACCCGCATCTCACGGGATACATATTTCTCAGTCCCCTCTAAGTTAGGCGGCTGGAAATACTAATGCTGCAGTAAACGGGCCTGTTTTAATACACGCGCGCCTGCAAACAAACGCCGAAACACGACGCTCGGTCATATGCTCGCACCAACTGGAAGCTCATGTGTGCCCCTGTGGCTCAGTGGCAGAATTTTACGCTTCTGCACTGGAGAACCGTGTTCAAATCCGGCTCTGGCGGCAGAAAATATTTTTTCTGCTGTCTTCTCCGAGCTCGCGGCCAGCTTTCTTACATACAGAAAGCGAACCCGCATCTCACAGGATGGTGCTTGAGTATTTATGAGCGTCTAAACATATGAGCCATCAAAGCATTTGCTCTATAACGCCGATGGTGTTACAAGTGTAGAAAATGTGCCCACTCCCATGTGCTCACTGCTACACACAAACACGGTCCCCATGGTAACGCGTTCAGAGCGCTCTCTCATAAAGCGGTCACACGCTGCTCGAGTAATAAGTGTAGTAAATGTGCCCACAACTCTGTGCTCACATCTACCTGTAACTCGCTCTGCCACTCGGTTACCCCGGGCAACAGCGGCTCAAGCCGAGGGTGTTATAAGTGTAGAAAATGTGCCCACTCCCATGTGCTCACTGCTTCACACAAACATGGTCCCCATGGTAACGCGCATAGAGCGCTCTCTCATAAAGCGGACACAAGCCGCTCGAGTACTAAGTGTAGTAAATGTGCCCACAACTTTGTGCTCACACCTACCCGCTGCTCGCTCTGCCATTCAGTTACCTCGGGTCGCACACCCTCTAAGCTCCCAAACTCTGGCCGTGTCATAAGTGTAAACTCTGCGCCCGCTCAGGTGCACGCGCACTCACTTTTAGACATTACAATCCCCACGCCGCTTTCGCGCCAGGGGTGTTTGTCAGCAAATCGCGCTCCATCCTCTGGGACCGAGCTACCGAACGCTGTACAGCCGGCCAATACTGTTTACCAGCCCCCGTGTTCGAGCACCAGCGGCGCGCACGCCGCTCCATCCTCTCTGATACAGGTTCCCCAATCCCGCGCAGCGCGGCGATCTGAACCCAGAGACCATTCGACCCCTAGCTATGCATGCGGAAGCATGGGAAGCTATTCAGGGCGCGTCAGAATGGGTGCTGAGTACTATAAAACACGGCTATTCGCTTCAATTCGCTCGTCGCCCTCCGCGCTTTCTGCACAGACGGAGACGAAAGTGAGTTCAGAAGCTGCGCACCTGCTTCAAGCCGAAATAGCGAAGCTACTGCGCAAAAGGGCTATAGAACAGGTTCATCCTTCTCTAAGCGAGTCGAGCCTTTACAGCCGCTACTTCCTCGTACCCAAGAAGGACGGAGCGTTAAGACCTATTTTAGATCTGAGACATCTGAACAAAGCCCTCATGAGACGGCCGTTCAAAATGATCACAACCAGAAAAATCCTCGCGCAGATTTGCCCAGGAGACTGGTTTATCTCTCTCGATCTAAAAGACGCATATTTTCAGATCCAGATAACTCCCCGTCACAGGCCATTCTTGAGATTCGCCTTCAACGGTCGAGTATATCAGTACACAATCCTGCCCTTCGGCCTGTCTTTGGCACCCCGTACATTACGAAATGCATGGACACGGCTCTCGCTCCCCTGAGAAAACAGGGAATGCGAATACTGAATTATCTGGACGATTGGCTTATTCTAGCGCTGTCAGAGACGGAACTTGTGTCTCACGGAACAGCGCTTCTCAGCCATCTGGAGGATCTGGGTCTCTCGGTCACTGGACCAAGAGCTCGCTATCGCCCCGTCAGTCAATTTCCTTCTTGGAATAGAACTGGACTCGGTGGCTATGACGGCCAGACTGTCGGAGCAGCGCGCGCGCCGCATCCGCCTCCTCGCCGCATTCCTCCAAATAGGCAGCCGGGTTCCGCTGAGGACATTCCAGCGTATCCTGGGGCATATTGCCTCAGCTGCAGCAGCGCTCCAGCTGGGCTTACTGCGCATGCGCCCGCTTCAACGCTGGCTGAAAGCGCGCGTGCCCCACCGAGCCTGGGCGGCCGGCGGCTTGCGAGTCAGAGTGAATCAGAGCTGCTTTTCAGCCCTGCAGCCCTGGCTGGCAGCCGAATGGTATCACACAGGAGTGACTATGGGAGTGATTTCACACCGGAAAGTTGTCTCGACAGACGCTTCCAACCTAGATTGGGGAGCGCTCTTCGAAGGCAGACCGGTCTGTGGCCGCTGGTCAGACCAGGAGAATCTCCTACACATAAACTGTCTAGAGATGCTCGCGGTTGAGAAAGCTCTCAAACACTTCCTCCCATTCCTCCACGGTCACCATGTTCTAGTCCGCACGGACAATACATCGGTAGCGGAACCCCCCCGCGACCCCCCTCGGTTCCTATGTGGGATCTTTCACTGGTCTTGGAGGCCCTGAAAGCGCATCCCTTCGAACCCTTGGAAACTGTGGATATGAAATACCTCACGCTCAAAACCGTTTTTCTGATAGCACTGTCTTCAGTCAAACGAGTGGTGGAACAGCTCTTTGTTTCGTTTGGCGGGCGCACCAAGGGTCTCGCCGCCTCGAAACACAGCCTGTCCAGATGGATAGTGGACGCTATTGCTGCTGCTTATGCGTCTAAAGACCTGCAGTGCCCATTGGGCATTCAAGCTCACTCCACCAGAGGCATGGCCTCGTCGTGGGCGTGGTCCAGCGGGATTCCCATTCATGACATTTGTGCAGCGGCAGGCTGGGCCTCCCCCTCCACATTTGTTAGGTTTTACAACCTGGATGTTCCCGCCTTGCAGGCGAAAGTGTTATCAGTCTAAGTCTCGCGTATGCCAGCCCACTATCTGTGCGCGGGCTACGTTGTGTGATTTAGCTCTACTGGTTGAGCTGCACTATGCAGGGAATTGTCAGTTCGGACCGGCCGTGCCGCTCCTAACCCCCTAGTGTGTGCTTATGTACGGCGCTAGCCCTCTTCGGGCCGCCCGGCTCTCTGCTATCACGTTCCCCGGGCTCTCCCTGGGACTCATTCAGTGGATGCTGGGCGCGCACGGCGTTGACAAGGGCGTTCCCGTAGCGTAAGCAACTACGCAATACGAGAGAACCTCTCGTAAGAGAACGTTTCGGTTACTCACGTAACCTCTGTTCTCTCTAGAAGAGGGAACGAGTATTGCGTAGCCCGCCGTGCTCGCACCACGAGCTCATTTCGCTTCATGCGACAGAAACCAGAGAAGCAGCCTCCGAGCCCTGTTTATATACGCTAAGCCACACCCCTTTTCGCGGGCTGTGACGCATTAAGCGCGCCAAGCGCGCTCATTGGTCGTGACGTCACGCCAAGGGCTCAGCGGTAGGCTGCTGCAGTTGCCGCAGGGCAGCCAATGGGCACGCTAGTAAGCTTGCCCTAGGTCTGCAGGCTGCCGCACTGCGTTGACAAGATTATAAAAATTAAGGATAATTTTTGGCTTCAGTATCTCGAGAAAGAAGGCTTTCCCGTAGCGTAAGCAACTACGCAATACTCGTTCCCTCTTCTAGAGAGAACAGAGGTTACGTGAGTAACCGAAACGTTTTGTCTGATTTCTATGAAAATAATGAAAATACAACTGAAACTGAGATTTTGTCTGATTTCTGTGAAAATAATGAAAATATAACTGTGAAACTGAACTTTCTTTGTGTGATTCTGATTCATGTTTGTTGTAAATAGTGGCTTAAAGAGCTATTCTGGGTAAAAAAAAAAAAAACTTATTTGACAAGATTAAGCCATGTGGGTAAACTTGCAGACAGCTTTTTTACAGGAAGAGTCAGTGTTGTTCCATTCAATGTTGATGGCTTCAAACACTTAAAGGGTTGATGCAAAAATGTCTTCCAGTTAGTTTGAGTTTAATGTGAGACCAAATATTCAATAAAGGGTTCAAATCTGGATTGACCAGGCTAAAAGATGAGCCTGATTGGTTTATTCTCAAACCACTTCTTGGTTGTCTGTGCTAAAAGACTGGAGGTTGTTTACCTCTCCAGCTGAAGAATTTACAAGGAGCAGTGAGAAGATTGTTTTCGTAAACATTAAGTCAGATGTGCCTTTGTAATGCAATCAGTAGACATATAATTATTCCAGCTCCACATGAGTACTTTTGGGAAAACAGTGAATCAAAGGAAGAGTGCTGGACAATAGAGCAGTTAGGTCACGTCCCTCTTTTCCACACACTCCCTCTCTCTCCATGTAGCTAGTACTGTATCGATTTCTGCATTTAGCTGAGTTTTAGCATGCTTTTAAAATCACTCCGACCCTCAGGCCCAAGAGATGCTATACTGTTCTGAACATGTCACACTTATTCCTACCACATCCATCTGTATTTACAGGCATACCAATTTTTAAAGAACACTATAATGGAAGGAGCATTTTGACTAGAAGAATCCTTTTCTGAATCGATTAACTGGAAATTAAGCGGCGTCAGTTCGTTTACTCTATGTGAGTGATCTAAATTGTTTCCTTTTGTTTAAAGGAATATTTGATTAAATTGCAGCAAAATTAATCTAGCCTAAAATGTGGTCCTCTTTGTAGTCTTTGTCACTGTGAACCACTTATTTAGACAGGAAGAAACTGTCTGGCTGACATTAACCAACTACATTTTGTTTTATTATGTGTTGTTTAGCTATCTGAAATAGACTTAATTTACACATATTTATGCATTTAGCATATGCTTTTATTTCAAGTGACTTGCATTGCATTCAGGGTACACTGTAAAAAAAATTGCAAATATTACTGAAAATTACTGAAAAAAATGTAGGCTACAAATGTTACAAAAAGTAAAAACGTTAAGTTACTGTCATGAGAGGACACACAATGTTATTTAACAAGAGCAGACTGCATCAACTACACACTTTTTGCAATTTTTGAACTTCCTTTGCAAAACTACCCACTCCCCTTTTCCCAAGCCCCACCTACATCCATCTGTGGGGTCCAATAAGCCCATACACAATAAGGCTGAATCTCCCCCTTTTGAAAAAGAACATTTTCTTATATATTTTCTCAAAAATATACAAAATAAAATGTAACACAATGAAACTACCTCATTATAGTTGTTTGTTTTTCTTATACTAATTAAAGACATTAACCCTCTGGGGTCTGAGGTGTTTTTGGGGCCCTAGAGATGTTTTGACATGCCCTGACATTTGTGCTTATTTCATCTACTTACAACATACTATTGGCCAACATGTAATTTTGTTGTATTCAGCACAAACTCTGCTACAATAATACAGTATGTAAGCAAAATGGATGTACATGTTTGCATTTTATAGAAAAAAAATATTATGCGTGGTTAGTATGTTTTGGGAAAAACATTGTTACTGCAATAAGGCCATTTAACACATACTGAATAGTTGTCCACAAGACTTTTGAATTACTATTCTTGTAGGCTAGAATTTTTTCTACAAAATGATGTGAAAATCATTCTGACCACTCTTTCACAAACAACAACATAACGATTTTAATTTTGCATGTCAGTTTTTGTGTCAGCACTGCTGTATGCGTCGGGCCATGAATATTAATGTGATTCACACCAGGGGTGTGACTAAAGAAACTCCCCCCATGGCTAATGGGCTATCAAGGTGCTGTGAGGCAGCCTGAACAAAGAATGATGAACTAAGAATGATTCACTGATGAATAAAAAGTTAAAAAGAACAACATTTATTCAAAATAGAAATCTTTTCTAACAATGGAATTACTATCACTTAATACATCCTTTCCAAAAAAGAAAGAAAAAAAGACCAAACTTTTGTTTTTTTATAAAAAAAAATATGTGTATTCAAAGAATCATGAAAAAGCTTTCACAGCTTATAAAAAAATATATTAAGCAGCACAACGGTTTCCAACACTGATTTAAAAATCATTGCCGTTTTCTGTGACACACCACAGAGCTCTGTTAGAAGTTGCTCCATAAACTCTTTATGGGACAAGTTACCATGTAGCTCTTTGTGCACAATGAAAGAGTTGGTGGAAGCAATGTCCAAGAAGTGTAGAAAAATCTTACTGTACCACTTCATGGTTATGTGCTGTGTTGTGTAGTACTGTAACAGCTGATCAGACAGGTCAACACCCCCCATGTGTTTGTTGTATGCAGTCACAGGTGCAGGACATGGAAATATCTTTGTCCTCCATGTATCTTGTGTTTTCACCCTCCTCTGCGCAGTGTCTCCTGTATAAGCAGAATGGATGTTTTTTGTCATTTCACACAATAGGTAGGCTACTTTTATATTATGAGGATGTAAACACAATCGTCACCGCAAATATCTGTTGATGGGTATCCCCACGCATTTAGTGACACGCAATGAACGGATCGTTCGCGAACGACACACATCACTACATTTCAAACATGTACACCTGTATTCACAAACATCTGTGCATAAGGCAGTATTGAAGCGTGTCATAGGCTAACCAAAACCGAACATTTATATAAAAATATAATGTAGACAGTATCACATATTTTACCGGAGGCTGAAATATATTTGCATTAAATCACATTATATAACCTAAGCAGATATTCGCAAACAAGCTACATTACGCATAAGGAAGTATTTTAGCATTATAATCAGTGTCATAAGCTAATCAAAACTGAGTGAAATATATATGAAGTATAAATTTAGAACTGAAAGGTTGCCTACCAGTCTAGTTCACATTTCAACATGTGTCTGTCTATTTATAGATGCATATACATGTATGATATTAGGCTTAGTTCATGTTTTTACTCCAAACTCATTTCATAACATACATTTGAATCTGGCACGACCAGTTTAACATGTCTTACCTTAAAAATCTTCTCATCTTCAAATCGCGTTCTTCTGAGGTAAATCCAAGGTAAACAGCACAGCACAGCACAACACAGTCTTCCAAACTCCATGAAAAGCAGAGAGGAGTAAGTTCCCGAAGTCTCTAATCCTTTGTTTTGAGGTGATGAGGGCGTTTACAGGTCTGCGTTCTGCCGCGTGGATCATTTGCATGTCAATCGCTCGTGCGCGCGTGGGTGTGGTCACATTATAGTTAATTAGGACGCGTTTGAGAAACTGTACATGCCGCTGCTTTCTTACAGATTACTTAAACAGAGAATATTTGTTTTTTATATAATTTACATATTTTAAAAATAGAGACTCCAAGCGTTGTATAGACGTGTTTTAAGTCTGTGTGACAAACATTCGCTGAGTTACAGGTCATTTTCTGTCTGTTTCAGAATGATTTTCAGAACGGCAGAACGCGCATGTTTATTTTTCTTTATTTGGTGAAAAGCACAACACTTTGTTTTTATTATGAGTATACACAAAAAAAAAACACACTTAACAGGATCGATTGATGTATAACACAAGCATATAAGATAAAAATTAATATTAATATTTTGATTTTTTTTTTTTGCACTGATAAGGAAAAAAACGAGCCTATTGCGCCGGCGCGATAGCCGACCTCAGGGGGTTAAAGAACAATATGTGATATAGCATTCATTGTCTCATTTCTACATTAACTATCTTCTTCTTTCCTGTTTGTTTTTAGAAACCAGAACAATAGAACAAAACCACATTCTTATCAGACTCTGTAAACTGGTTTTAGTCTAAGTATTGTGTTGGTGTTTTCACAACTCTTCCGCTGGAAGTTACAACTGGCGTTGCCTTCTCAGGTGCAGCAGGAGCAACTGCAGGATTATTTAAATGTACAGTCTCTGCAGCAGGAGGACCAGAATTCCTCTCTCCTTGAGGTTCACTGCACCCAGTAGAATCTGGCTGCAATGGCATCGCTTGCAGATGTTTACGGTTCCTGCGTAGGACAGCTCCATTCTGTGTTTGCACCATGTAAGATCTTGGTTTGGATGTTTTGTTCAGCACAACAGCTGGTGTTTTCCAGCCTTTCTCACTGTCCAGTTTAAGAAGAACTTTCTCCCCAGGCTGAAGTTCTGATAAAACACGAGCTGAGTGTCTCCGATCATAGAAGAACTTGTAGGATTTCTTTGCAGCTTGATCCTTCATCTCCACGGCTTTATAATCAATGGGTTGAGGCTGGTGTTTTTCCTCAAGCATTGGCAGGTTGGTTCTGATCTGTCGACCTGTCATTATCTGGGCCGGGCTTAGACCAGTTGCTGTAATGGGTGTCGCCCGGTAGCACATCAGTGCCATATGAGGGTCAGGTTGGCTGAGAATCCGTTTTGCAGTTTGAACTTCTTTTTCAGCAGCTCCATTGGCTTGGGGAAAATGAGGGATTGAGAGAGATTTACTTGATGAGAGATTTACTTGTCGCTGATCGATTGCTCCTGTCTGCCTCGCTGCCTGCTGTGAGTGTGTTTGTTTGCTTCGGTGCTGTAAGCTCTGTCTTAGCCTTGTATTTCTTTGTTTTGAACCATCATTTACTATCATTTCTAGTTGTTTACATTTTACCCAACATCTCAGATTAACCTGACATCACTAGCTTCTGTTATTAGTACTACTAGCACAACACGCTAGTAATTCGCTAGCCTGTCAACGCGCCACCTGTGCGCTCAACTATTTTTATTTATTTATTTTTCTCTCGCGCGTCCGCGCCTTTGAGTTCATAAAAAGCTCAGGTGAGTAAGAATCACTCAACAAACACAGTGAGTAATGTCATATCCTGTTATTGTCACCTGCACTTCATGTCACATGTTTAGTATAGCCTTCTCTGTCGGCAATATAGGATTTATATGTGATAAATGTAAGGAGACAGTTAGGTTGACAGAGAAGATTTCAGAATTAGAAACACGCATCCAAACTTTAATTGAGGATAGTAAGAGTGCTAGTGCTTTAGATGTTTTGGATGCGCATAGCATAGTGACCACTTTACATGAGTCGGTTCCGGCTGAAGTAGAGCCCATGCAGCCGGGCAAATGGGTGACAGTGAGGGATCGCTGTAGTCGCGCATCTAAAAAACACTCTTCCGTTCCGATTACCATAACAAATCGATTTGCCCCGCTCAGTGAAACACCCACTGAGAATGATTGTGCCCTAGTTATTGGCGATTCTATTACACGGAACGTGAAAATAGAGACACCAACCACCATAGTCACATGTTTGCCGGGAGCCAGAGCGCCTGACATCAAAGCAAATTTAAAAGTGCTGGCTAATGCTAATCGTAAATTCTCTAAGATCATTATTCACGTCGGCACTAATGATGTTCGACTCCGTCAGTCGGAGATCACCAAAATTAATATTAAAGAGGTGTGTGAACTTGCAAGTACGATGTCAAGGACTGTAATTTGCTCTGGCCCCCTTCCTGTTCGCAGGAGTGATGAGATAGTTAGTAGATTGTGTTCTCTTAACGGTTGGCTGTCTAAGTGGTGTCCGCTTAATAATATAGAATTCATAGACAATTGGAAAAGTTTTTGGGGCAAACCTGACCTGTTGAAAAGAGATGGTATTCATCCCTCCTGGGATGGTGCTGCTCTTCTCTCTAGTGATATGGCTCATAGTCTTAGAGCTCAAACATGACAATCTGGGGCTCAGGTCAGGAAGCAGACAGACTGGCTAAACCGACCGTCTGCTAGCGGCCTCGCGTCACCAAGGTCAGATAAATCACATCACATAGAGCCTCTTTCACCTAGCTATCATCATATAGAGACTGTGTCTGTTCCCCGAACTTGGAAATCCAAAAAACGTTTTAACCCATCTAAGGTTAAAAATTTAATTGATGTCCAACAAATAAAAAACAGCTATAATACAGATGAGCAAATGCTAAAGCTTGGGTTGCTGAATATTCTATCGCTTACTTCAAAAGCACTCGTTGTTAATGATATGATTTCAGATAATAACCTAGATGTGCTGTGTTTGACAGAAACCTGGCTAAAACCAAACGATTACATTACTTTAAATGAATCAACCCCGCAAGATTACTGTTATAAACATGAGCCTCGTCTGAAACGCAAAGGGGGTGGTGTTGCTGTAATTTATAATAATAGTTTCAAAACCACTAAGAAATCAAGTTTTAAATATAATTCTTTTGAAGCATTGGTGCTTAATGTAAAAATATATAGTGTAAACGATAAATCACGTTTGAGATTTGTGCTGGCTACTGTATACAGGCCACCAGGGCACCATACAGACTTTATCAAAGAATCTGCGGACTTTCTATCAGAATTAATATTGTCTGCAGATAAAGTACTAATTGTTGGTGATTTTAATATACACACCGATATTGAAAAAGATGCATTGGGATTGGCATTTAAAGACATTGTAAATTCAATTGGAGTTAGACAACACGTGTCAGGACCTACTCATCGTCGTAATCATACTCTAGATCTAATATTATCACACGGAATAGATGTTGATGCCGTTGAAATTCTGCAGCAGAGCGATGACATCTCATCATTATCTAGTCTCGTGTAATTTGCATTTAGCCAAGGCTGCAAAGCTGACTCCGTGTTTCAAATATGTTAGACCTATCACTTCTGCTACTAAAGATTGCTTTATTAATAATCTTCCTGATCAGTTTCATCATCTCAGCATCCCAGATAGCTTAGAAGAACTAGATATTACAACAGAAACTTTTAACTCTCTCTTTTCCAGCACTTTAGACACAGTTGCTCCGTTGCGCTTAAAGAAAATTAAAGAAAATAGTCCAACGCCGTGGTACAACGAGCACACTCGGGCCCTTAAGAGAGCAGCCAGAAAAATGGAGCGCAACTGGAAGAAAACAAAACTAGAGGTTTTTCGCATTTCATGGAAGGAAAGCTCAATTACTTACAGAGACGCTTTAAAAGCTGCTAGATCTGCTTATTTTTCAACCCTATTAGAAGAAAATAAACATAATCCTAGGTATTTATTTGAAACAGTGGCTAAACTAACGAAAAATAAAGCTTCAAGCCCAGAAGTTTCCAAGCAACACAGCAGTAATGATTTTATGAACTTCTTCACTTATAAGATTGATAATATCAGGGACAAAATTATAACTATGCAACTGTCTACTACATTATCACATCAGGCAGTGCATTGTAGTCTCCCTGAGGAAAAATTTGATTCATTCGTTGCTATAGGAGAGGAAGAATTTACTAAACTCATTAAATCATCTAAATCGACAACATGTATGTTAGACCCTATACCGACTAAGCTACTGAAAGAGATGCTTCCAGAGGTCCTAGATCCTCTTCTTAATATCATTAATTCATCTTTGTCTCTAGGATACGTACCAAAAAACTTTAAGCTGGCTATGATTAAACCGCTTCTTAAAAAAACGCAACTTGATCCTACAGAATTAGTCAATTACAGGCCGATCTCGAATCTACCTTTTCTGTCAAACAGTGCCGGCCCGAGCCTTTTGGGGGCCCTAAGCAGAATTTGATTTGGGGGCCCCCTCCCACCACGCGGAGTCACCTGTGCTTGACGATTATTGACACAAATGTCACGCTATAATGTTAAATTATAAATTAATACAATGAGGTTATGTATTAATACAAAATAAATACTTAATAAAAAATAGATACTTAAATAAAAAGTTTTAACTTTTTCTTTACTCTTTTACTTCTGAAACTTCTGAAAACAAACTGTCACAAAACATATTAAATACATTATTTGCAAAATATCCTCCAACGTTTTGCAACACTTTGCAGTTTGAATGATGTCTTGTATATAACACACACACACACACACACACACACACACACACACACATACACACACACACACGCCTGCTCGTTATAGCCATAATAGAATATAATAATAAAATTGTCAACCTAACATATAAAAATTACACTGCTCTGTTTAAATAGTCAGTTGTACAATTCGTACATTCAGCGTAAGCACTGCTCCACTGTGATGTTTCCAAGCACATTTTAGCGCAAGTGAAGAGGATGATTTTTTTCCCCGTCAATATTGGAACGCGAGTAAAGTACAAAGCCTATAATAAAGAATAGTTTACCATCCAAATACATCGCGAATGTTGAAACATTTTGATTCTTTTGAGAGAGATATGTGAGCCCAACGCCGCTTACTTTCACTTTCGCTTTAAATTATTTCGTTTTGGCTTGCTTATAGTTATTTTTTTACTCTTGTTCTGTTCAGAATATTATTACATTTAAAGTATAAATCATTGATTTAAATGTAAATCATCAACCATTGATCAAATCCAATTTTTGTGACATGGCTTAACATACCGTGACTTTGCGCACGAATTGTCTATGCAAGCGAGGTTATGCGCATGACTCAAACACTGGCAGACACAGTTGTTGTAGGCAGGTATATTGATCATGAAATCAGAATTTTCTTGTCTTGAATTAGTCATTAATTCATTCATTTATGTCACTTGTTTAAGTTAATTAATATGTAAAAAAAAAAAAAAAAAAAAAAAAAAAAACTCAATTGTCGATTGGGGGCCCCCTGGTGGCCACGGGGCCCTAAGCAGCCGCTTAGTTCGCTTATGCCTCGGGCCGGCTCTGCTGTCAAAGATATTAGAAAAGGCAGTATCCTCACAACTGTGTTCCTTTCTTGAAAGAAATGATATCTGCGAGGATTTCCAGTCCGGATTTAGACCGTACCATAGTACCGAGACAGCTCTCGTTAGAGTCACAAATTATTTGCTCTTATCATCCGATCGTGGTTGTATCTCGCTATTAGTGTTACTCGATCTTAGTGCTGCATTTGACACCATTGACCACAACGTTCTTTTAAATAGATTAGAACATTATGTTGGCATTACGGGAAATGCACTAGCATGGTTTAAATCATACTTATCTGACCGTTATCAGTTTGTAGCAGTAAATGATGAGATGTCTCATCGATCACAAGTTCAGTATGGTGTACCACAAGGCTCAGTACTAGGACCGCTGCTGTTCACTCTGTACATGCTACCATTAGGAGATATCATTAGGAAACATGGAATTAGCTTTCACTGTTATGCCGATGATACTCAGCTCTATATTTCTTCAAAACCTAACGAAACGTATCAATTCACAAAATTAACGGAATGCATAGCGGATATAAAAAATTGGATGACTCGTAATTTCCTACTTCTAAATTCTGAAAAAACAGAGTTTCTAATTATTGGACAAAAAACTTCCTCACGTAATAACCTAGAATACTGTCTAACACTTGATGGCTGCTCTGTTAAGTCTTCGTCGTCGGTTAGGAACCTGGGTGTGCTCTTTGATACCAATCTTTCATTTGAAAGTCACGTGTCTAGTATCTGTAAAACTGCATTTTTCCATCTTAAAAATATATCTAAATTACGCCATATGCTCTCATTGACAAATGCGGAACAATTAGTTCATGCGTTCATGACCTCAAGGCTAGATTATTGTAATGCCCTACTGGGTGGTTGCCCTGCACGCTTAATAAACAAACTACAGCTGGTTCAAAACGCAGCAGCTCGAGTTCTTACCAGAACCGGGAAGTATGACCATATTAGCCCGGTTCTGTCAAAACTGCATTGGCTCCCTATTAAACATCGCATAAATTTTTAAATATTGCTGATTACTTACAAAGCACTAAATGGTTTAGCTCCGCAGTACTTGAGCGAGCTCTTAACGCATAATAGTCCGTCACGTCTATTGCGATCTCAAAATTCCGGCCAGTTACTAATACCTAGAATATCAAAATCGACTGCTGGCGGTAGATCCTTTTCCTATTTAGCACCAAAACTCTGGAACAGTCTTCCTACCATTGTCCGGGAAGCACACTCGGGAAGACACACTCTGTCAGTTCAAAGCAAGACTAAAAACACATCTCTTTGACCTAGCTTTCACATAATATATTATAGACTTCTATAATTTAATGTTAGGCTGCATAGATTAGGTCAGCCGGAACCGGGAACACTTCCCATAAATCCTGATGTACTCGTTACATCATGAGAAGAAATGGCATCTACGCTAATTTTAGTGTCTGTGTTTATCCCGAGGTTTTCCTGCAGCCTGCCGGATCCAGGCCGTATCCAGATCTGACGAAGGACCTTCGCCTGGACCGATGACAACGCAGTGCTGAAGTGCCAGCTAGTCTCTCCCTATGGAGGATCCCTCTACCACTATACAGATAAGGCGTTGTCGGGAAAATTCGTTTCACGTTCCTACCCCAAAGCAACAAAATAAAATAAAATTCTTTATTAAAATTTATAAGGATAGACAAGTACTTTGTTTAGGCTTGGCTTGTAGGGAATTCCAAACCTGCTTATATTCTAACGCACATAACTATAGAACCCATTCTAAATGTGCATGTGAACGCCATCAGCCTTTCTCACAGGTTCGCGTTTAAAGTCTGTGTAGAGGGAATGGTGTCGTCTTAGCGGCCCCTAATTTAATAACAAATGATCGTTGCGACGGAAGCAAATCAATCAAAACTAACTTTAGATGGAAAATAACTTAACTCGGCTATAAAGCCAAAACAATCTCTGATACCTTAAATTATACGCTTATCTCTGTAAAGCTGCTTTGAAACAACCTACATTGTTAAAAGCGCTATATAAATGAAGATGACTTGACTTGACTTGACTTGAGGGCTTGAGGTTGTGTGTTGAAAATCGTAGTCTGTACTGAACTGCTGAAATTCAGCCGAGGTGAACTGTGTCCCGTTGTCAGATATAAGCTCTCTCGGAATTCCCCATCTTACAAACATGCACTTCAGTCTGCTGATAACTTGGAAGCTGGTTGGTGGTTGAATGTGGGCTATTTCGATGTCACGTGAGTAATAATCTACAACTATCAAGTAAGTTTTACCATTCAACTCGCATAAATCTGCTGCAATTTTGCACCAGGGACCAGCAGGCAAGGGGGTAATGATTAAAGGTTCTTTCATCTGTTTGGGTTTGTGGGCCTGACAAAAGGTGCACATTGAGACCCTCCTGTTAATGTCATTACCTATTGCAGGCCACCAAACTGACATCTTCGACTTCTGATGGCACTTGGTGAGACCTTGATGTCCTTCATGAATTTGGCTTAACACTTCCTCCCTCATCGACTCAGGAATGACAGTCCTGTCCTCATACAGGAGCAGCCCATTGACAACTGCCAAGGAAGCCCTAGCGGTATGATAGCCGCTCAGCCGGAAGGGTATCTTGCTAGGCCAACCCTTGTTGAGAAAGCTTATCACTTCCTGGAGATCTTCATCTTCTTCTTTGGCCTCTCTAATAGCATCTAGCTTTGAATGTGAGACCTCTTTGTATGTGACGACTGCTTCAACATATGCTTTCACCTCATCCTCCAGCTCTGAGTGGCAGTGCCCTTTCAGAGGATTCCGAGAAAGTGTGTCCACCACCACCAAACATTTACCAGGGACATGAACTGCTTTCACATTGAAGGCGCATTAATAACCGCTGACACCGTAATGGGGCACAATCAATATCATAGGAGTTAATGAGTGGGACCAAAGGCTTGTGGTCTGTTTGCAGGCAAAATTCATCCAAGCCTTGAAGGTAGCAGACAAACCGCTCGCATGCCCACACACCAGCCAAGCACTCCTTTTCTATTTGGGAGTATCTGCGCTCCGCTTCAGTCAAAGTTCTGGAACAGAATGCGACGGCACGTGTTGCATCACCATGGACTTGGAGCAAGGCAGCTCCTAACCCGAAACTACTCGCATCTGCACTAACTATAGTGGGTTTCTCAGGATCGTAATATGCGAGAGCAGGAGCTGTGGCTAGCTTGCACTTTACTTTGTCCAGAGCCTGCTCGTGGACTTCTGTCCAAAACCAGATTGCTTCCTTCTTCAGCAGAGCTGTGACTGGCTGAAGCTCTGTGGAAAGATCTGGCACAAATTTGCCTAAATAGTTGATCATCCCCAGAATTTGCCTAAGCTCTGTCACATTAGTGGGACTAGGCATATCAGTGATTGCCTTCACTTTGGTTGCATCAGGCTTGATGCCTTCATGGCCGATTGTGTGGCCAAAGTAATGCAGCTCAGATTTGTTAAAGTGACATTTATCACGGTTCAGTTTCAGTCCTGACTCTCTGATAGTTCTCAAAACAGCCTCAAGATTCTCATCATGCTCGTTTTGGTCCTTTCCATAAACAAGTATGTCATCCATGGCGACTACAGTGCCTTTGTGTCCAATTAGAAGTTTGCTCATTTCTCTTTGGAAAATTTTGGGCGCAGAAGTAACCCCAAACGGTAGTCTATTAAAACAGAATCGTCCTACTGGAGTTATGAATGTGGTCAGCTTCACGCAGCTTGGGTCCGAAGGGATTTGCCAAAACCCTGAAGATGCATCCAAAGTAGAAAATACACTGGCTCCTGAGAGTTTGGGGGCAATATCCTCTAATGTTTGGAGAATAAAGCACTCACGTTTTACAGCTTGATTCAAACGTTTGAGATCAACGCAAATCCTGACAGAACCATTCTTTTTTACAATGGGAACCATTGGGGCACACCATTCTGTTGGTTCGGTGACTTCAGAAATTATCCCTAAGGACAGCATGCGCTTCAGCTCCTGTTCGACTTTAGGCAACAGGGGAAAGGGAATCCTACGAGGGCTGGCAAGACTATAAGGAGTGGTATCTGACTTAAGTTCAATTTTCACTGGTTCACAGTTGAGCAAGCCAATGTCTCCATAGACGTCATTGTGGTCTGTGATTTCATCCACTCTCTGTACTAGGCCCATCTTACAAACCGTGCTTCAACTGAGCAAATTGTTATCAAATGGCCCATCTACAACAAAGACCCACAATTCAAAAATGTTCTTTTACTTTCTGTATTTGCAAGGAATTTTCCCATACAGCTCACTTTTCCCCCAGGACTTTTCACATTTATACTGGTTTTGACCAGTGGAGGGCACCCTTGTAAGCTCTCATATGTAGAGCGTGACATGATGGTGATGTCGGCCCCAGTATCAATTTTGAACTTGACCGACCTGCCCTGTATCGGGAGAGTAATGTAGGGCCCTATAATTTCCGCGATCACGGAATCGCGGACGGAATCGCGGAATTGGCAAATTAACGCGGAATCTAGTGTCAACGCGGAATTTCTCGGAATTTTACATATTTGGAATAAAATTCTGTTTTTGTGTGGGAGAAAAACGTATGTCTCGCATATTACTGAAAGAACGAGCAGAGAGAGAGGCCCGGTCGCGTGCGCGTCTTCAAACTGTCTTGCTCTCTCTCACTCCCTCGCGCTTATTAATCTAAATCAATTGAGAATTGACACAATGGTAAAAGATCGGAAGAACGAAGTTTCATGTGGAGCATTCGGATATTTTTTTCCTTAATTAGGCTACCGCTGGGTGTGAATTGTGCAAAAAAAAAACTTTTTTACCTTTCCTTCTTCTCTGAAAAGCGTTCCGCCCATTCAGCTGACATAAAAACACTTTCAATAAACTAAACTAAACCTATCCAATGATGAAATGTTTTCTGTGTTGACAAATCTTGTGCGAATCAAGTCCTAACTGCCGGGATAATCACACAACACGTACAAGTCTGCTAATGATACGTCCGATTCGCGAACTAATGACTCCTTTGAACCGATTCACTTAAATGAATGGTTAAAACAACTGATCTGTCCAACACTGAATCGGTTCGGTGTATAACGAAATCGGTAACACTTTACAATAAGGTTCCATTTATTAAACTCTAGTTAACTAGATCAGTTAACATTAACCCTCTGGGGACCAAGCTGTTTTTGGGGTCCTTGAGATGTTCTGACATGCCTTGATATTTGTGCTTTTTTCAGTTATTTATAAACATGTTAATGGCAAAGGTGTAAATTCACTTTATATAGCACAAACAGGGCTACCATAATATGCGAGCAACGTGTATGTAGATGTTTGTATTTTTAAGAGAATAATGTTTATGCGTGGTTATTGGAAAAAAATAAAATGAAAGTTGCTGATTTAAGAACACAAAACACATATTAAATATGTGTCCACAAGACTTTTGACTAATTGATGTTGTCCCTTTGAGTTCTAGCTTCACAATTATGTGAAAATCATCCTGCCTAATTGTTCACATAAAACACTACATTGATTTAAACATTGTAAAACAGTTTTTTTGTCAGAAGAGGTTTATGCGTGGGAGTGGTAATGGGTCATCAATATTAATGAGATTCAGACCAGGGGTGTGACATAGACGCTCCCCCAAGTGCTAATGGGCCATAGAGTGAGGCAGCCTGAACAAAGAATGAGGAGATTCAAATGTTTTGTTTTTCAATCTGTTTTATTGTAATTTTGTAAAAACAAAAGTAAAGGCAGGTATCTCACAGTAAATGCTTATGCCCCGTTGATGCGGGTAAATTAGTAGGTAAATATGTACTTACTCTTTCTGATTTCTGACTGTGTTGCTAAGCGCACTCCGAGTTGCAGGCGGAGGTAGGGATGAAGCTACATTCCTTTTAAAAAAGTTGAAGAATATTATTACATAAATATAACTATAGTAGCATTAGTCTATAATGAATAACTGATGTAAATAATTTTAGACGCGTGCAATAAGCATATATGCGTGTCAATGGGCCATTACCGGAGAGGCACACCGCAAACATTAGCCTAACACATTTGATGCACACATTGTCAACTAATGCAAGTAAGAATAAATACTTACTCATCCGAAATTCTATCCACGGCTGCATCAAGTCGCTCTTCAAAATACAAACGGTCGTCATCAGAGTAGTCGCGCTCCTCTTCTGATGAAAATCTGGACTCTTCGTCGCTAGTATCCAGGACGAACTGAAGGGCTTCCGCACCGGTGTACCGTGTCATCTTCCCAACGCGCAGGTGACGAAATGATGAAACTTGAAGCATTTAATCTAGCTTTGAACTGACAGAGTGTGTCTGCTTCCCGAACAATGGTAGGAAGACTGTTCCAAAGTTTTGGTGCTAAATTGGAGAAGGATCTACCGCTCGAGCTGCTGCGTTTTGAACTAGCTGTAGTTTGTTTATTAAGCGTGCAGGGCAACCACCCAGTAGAGTCAAGTCAAGTATATTTGTATAGCGCTTTTCACAATACAGATTGTATCAAAGCAGCTTCACAGAATTAAATTAAAATAATACAACAAGGTTTGTTTCTAGTGGAATTTATTGATTGATAAAATAAAATTAAATATCCCCAAAATATCCCCAACTGAGCAAGCCAAAGGCAACAGTGGCAAGGAATCGAAAAACTCCATCAAGTGACCTAATGGTGTCCTAAAACTCCATCAGGTGACCTAATGGAGAAAAAAAAAAACCTTGGGAGAACCCAGGCTCAGTCGGGGGCCAGTTCTCCTCTGGCATTTATGAACTAGAGGCCGGATTGTAGTTTGAACTGTAAGATTAAAAATATCATATGAATGCCTGGCCGAAAAGATGCGTCTTTAATCTAGTTTTAAACTGGGAGAGCGAGTCTGAGCAACGAACAGTATCAGGAAGGCTATTCCAGAGTTTTGGAGCTAAATGTGAAAATGATCTCCCTCCTTTGGTTGATCTGGATATCCTAGGTATGACCAAAAGCCTCGAATTTATTGATCTTAAAGAGCGCGATGGATTATAGGGCGATAGAAGATCCGTTAAATAGACTGGAGCTAAGCCGTTTAGGGCTTTATAAGTCAGTAGCAATACCTTGTAAATAATACGGAACTTTATAGGTAACCAATGCAGTGATGATAAAATCGGTGTTATATGATCATATTTTCTTGATCTAGTAAGAACTCTAGCGGCTGCATTTTGGACTAACTGTAGCTTGTTTATTGAGGATGCAGGACAACCAGCTAATAAAGCATTACAGTAATCTAGTCTCGAGGTCATGAATGCATGAACTAGCTTTTCTGCATCAGAAACTGATAGGATATTACGTAGCTTAGCAATGTTTCTAAGGTGGAAAAAGGCTGTTTTTGTAACATATGAAATATGATTTTCAAAAGACAGGTTACAGTCGAGTATAACACCCAGGTCTTTTACTGTAGAGGATAAAGTAACAGGACATCCTACGATGTTAAAGTTGTATTGTAAGAGGTTTTGTGGGCGGTTTTTTGAACCGATAAGTATTACCTCTGTCTTGTCTGGATTTAATTAAAGAAAATTACGCGTCATCCAATCTTTTATATCTTTAACACACTCTGTCAATTTGGATAATTTAGCGTTTTCATCCGGCCGTGATGAAATATAGATTTGAATGTCATCAGCATAACAATGGAGACTAATTCCATGTTTCCTTATAATATTTCCAAGTGGCATCATATATATTGAGAATAATAGAGGGCCCAACACAGATCCCTGCGGCACTCCATAATGAGTTTATATCTAGTTTATAGAGCATTACAATAATCTAGCCTTGAGGTCATGAACGCATGAACTGTTCCGCATTTGTCAATGAGAGCATATGACGTAATTTAAATATATTTCTAAGATGGAAAAATGCAGTTTTACAGATACTAGACACGTGACTTTCAAATGAAAGATTGGTATCAAAGAGCACACCCAGGTTCCTAACCGACAACGAAGACTTAACAGAGCAGCCATCAAGTGTTAGACAGTATTCTAGGTTATTACGTGAGGACGTTTTTTGTCCAATAATTAGAATCTCTGTTTTTTCAGAATTAAGTAGTAGGAAATTACGAGTCATCCAATTTTTTATATCAGCTATGCATTCCGTTAGTTTTGTGAATTGGTAAGTTTTGTTAGGTTTTGAAGAAATATACAGCTGAGTATCGTCGGCATAACAGTGAAAGCTAATGCCATGCTTCCTAATGATATCTCCTAAGGGTAGCATGTACAGAGTGAACAGCAGCGGTCCTAGTACTGAGCCTTGTGGTACACCATACTGAACTTGTGATTGATGAGACATCTCTTCATTTACTGCTACAAACTGATAACGGTCAGATAAGTACGATTTAAACCATGCTAGTGCAATTCCAATAATGCCAACATAATTTTCGAGTCTATTTAAAAGAATGTTGTGGTCGATAGTGTCAAATGCAGCACTAAGATCGAGTAACACTAATAGAGAGATACAACCACGATCGGATTATAAGAGCAAATCATTTGTGACTCTAATGAGGACAGTGTCAGTACTATGGTATGGTCTAAATCCGAACTGGAAATCCTCGCAGATATAATTTCTTTCAAGAAAGGGACACAGTTGTGAAGACACTGCTTTTTCTAATATCTTTGACAGGAAAGGTAGATTCGAGATCGGCCTGTAATTGACTAATTCTGTAGGATCAAGTTGCGTTTTTTTAACAAGCGGTTTAATCATAGCCAGCTTAAAGGTTTTTGGTACATATCCTAATGACAAAGATGAATTAATGATATTAAGAAGAGGATCTATGACCTCTGGAAGCATCTCTTTCAGTAGCTTAGTCGGTATAGAGTCTAACATACATGTTGTCGATTTAGATGATTTAATGAGTTTAGTAAATTCCTCCTCTTCTACAGCAACGAACAAATCAAATTTTTCCTCAGGGAGACTACAATGCACTGCCTGATGCGATACTGTAGTAGACGGTTGCATAGTTATAATTTTCTCCCTGATATTATCAATCTTATAAGTGAAGAAGTTCATAAAGTCATTACTGCTGTGTTGCTTGGAAACTTCGGTGCTTGAAGCTTTCTTTTTCGTTAGTTTAGCCACCGTTTCAAATAAATACCTAGGATTATGTTTATTTTCTTCTAATAGGTTTGAAAAATAAGCAGATCTAGCAGCTTTTAAGGCCTCTCTGTACGCAATCGAGCTCTCCTTCCATGAAATGCGAAATACCTCTAATTTTGTTTTCTTCCAGTTGCGCTCCATTTTTCTGGCTGCTCTCTTAAGGGCCCGAGTGTGCTTGTTGTACCACGGCGTTGGACTATTTTCTTTAATCTTCTTTAAGCGCAACGGAGCAACTGTGTCTAAAGTGCTGGAAAAGAGAGAGTTAAAAGTTTCTGTTGCAATATCTAAGCTATCTGGGATGCTGAGATGGTGAAACTGATCAGGAAGATTATTGATAAAGCAATCTTTAGTGGCAGAAGTGATAGGTCTAACATATTTGAAACACAGAGTCGGCTTTGCAGCCTTGGCTAAATGAAGTTTACACGAGACTAGATAATGATCTGAGATGTCATCGCTCTGCTGCAGAATTTCAACGGCATCAACATCTATTCCATGTGATAATATTAGATCTAGGGTATGATTACGACAGTGAGTAGGTCCTGACAAGTGTTGTCTAACTCCAATAGAGTTTACAATGTCTTTAAATGCCAATCCCAATGCATCTTTTTCATTTTCGATGTGTATATTAAAATCACCAACAATTAGTACTTTATCTGCATTCTGCAGTCAATATTAATTCTGATAGAAAGTCCGCAAATTCTTTGATAAAATCTTTATGGTGCCCTGGTGGCCTGTATACAGTACCCAGCACAAATCTCAAACGTGATTTATCATTTATACTATATATTTTTACATTAAGTACTAACACTTCAAAATAATTATATTTAAAACTTGATTTCTTAGTGGTTTTGAAAATATTACTAAAAATTACAGCAACTCCTCCCCCTTTACGTTTCAGACGAGGCTCATGTTTATAACAGTAATCTTGCGGGGTGGACTCATTTAAAGTAATGTAATCGTTTGGTTTTAGCCAGGTTTCTGTCAAACACAGCACATCTAGGTTATTATCTGAAATCATATCATTAACAATGAGTGCTTTTGAAGTAAGTGATCGAATATTCAGCAACCCAAGCTTTAGCATTTGCTCATCTGTATTATAGCTGTTTTTTATTTGTTGAACATCAATTAAATTTTTAACCTTAGATGGGTTTAAACATTTTTTGGATTTCCAAATTCGGGGAACAGACACAGTCAATGATAGCTAGGTGAAAGAGGCTCTATGTGATGGGATTTATCTGACCTTGGTGACGCGAGGCCGCTAGCTGACAGTCGGTTAAGCCAGTCTGTCTGCTTCCTGACCTGAGGCCCAGATTGTCATGTTTGAGCTCTAAGCAGTGGTGTAGTGCAGGGTATACGCAGGTATACGGCGTATACTCACTTCTTGTTCAGTCGGCATTGCGTATACCCACTTCTAAATCCCCTCTGATGTGCGTGTGAAAACACCCAGTCAGGGTCGTACCCACCATTGAGGTCCCCGAGGTCCGGACCTCAGTAATTGTTTTTAGCCTATATAATGAAAGTTGTGAAATAATTGCCTAATATTAACTCTAATTTGGTGCTGCAATGATTTGCCCATCGCGACGATAACCGATCTTCTCATCTGAGCTGCTTCAGCACTCAAACACCCGCTCGCCAATGTCAAAATGTTTGAGACCAATCAAAGCAAGCGGGATTTATGTTCACTCACAGAAGCGCGAGCCGAGCTCGAATCCCAACGCGACGCTTCACGCTTGAGTTAACGATAATACAAGTAGCTAAACTGAACAGCTGTTTTTCGATCGAAGTTTTAAATGACCGACAGAAATAAACAGTTTGATAAAAGACAGTGGAAACTATAAGCTCAATTTAACAACACAAGCACCATATTAAATATATTGCCATTATTATTATAAATACAATGTATAAATGTATTTGTATAACGTTACCTCGAATGTATTTGAATATTTCCCCAGTATCAGCACTTAGACTTTTCACTGTTTGTATCACTCCGCTTGTCTGTGTTTGCGCAACTTGCATTATTAAGCCAGAAGGTGGCACAAGTGACTGTCTTTATGAATGAGCAATTGAACCATTGATTAAATGAACATATTAGTCCAAAAACATTGATTAATTTAGGAAAGAAAAAGTAGCTGAAACTGATCTTTGATACTCATATAAATTGCTCATATGCCTCTGGTCTTGACACAGAAGGATTGCATTGGCGTTTGTTTGAAATGTAACATCTATGCAAAATAATCCTTGAACCATTTCTTATTTAAGGCCATTCCCGTTTCGGATATGTGATTGTGTATTGTCAACAATAAGCATAAACATTCTGCATTTCCATTTTGTAGTGTGGATCATTCATTGCGACATTTAAACTGATTCTCATGTTTAAAAATATCTGATAAAATACTTCATGCTACTGCCCACTGACATGCTTTTAAAGCTACTGTTGTCCATTTATTTTGGCCTTCAAAACACCTTAAAATGCACATGTCGAGATCAGGAAAATCTATATTTTCTCAAGGGGGCATGCCCCCGAACCCCCTTAGCAAAATAATTTTTGGGACCTCGGTTTTTATAAAACCCTGCGTATGGCCCTGCACCCAGTAAAGACAGTGATGCAGTGATCCCTTGAATAGTCGTCCAATTTTCATATGTGGATGGACTAAGGAATAGTCACTCAAAATTCATAATTATTTAGTATTAATAAATAATTAAAAGCCAGTATTAATTACAAAAACTGCACCTCTTCTGTGGCTAATATTAATTTTATAATGATCCTTTTTCTGTGAAGTCAAGCAGCAAAAGTTAAGTGATAATGTGTAAATACTATACTGGCCCATTTTGGGGTGAACTTATATGCAAGACTATCTTACATCACTGTTTATAACACAGAGCGTTCATCCTTTCCTGGGGCGCTTAAAAAAAATTTGAGGCATAAATTAAGAGTATACCCACTTCTCCAGGCACCACTACATCACTGGCTCTAAGACTATGTGCCATATTACTAGAGAGAAGAGCAACACCATCCCAAGAGGGATGAATACCATCTCTTTTCAACAGGTCAGGTTTGCCCCAAAAACTTTTCCAATTGTCTATAAATTCTATATTATTTTAGAATGTGTAACAGATTAGAAAAAATAAACAGATTAGTCCTCTGTTTGAGGACAAGAAATGAAAACCAATGCAATATGATGAATGTCCAAAAGATGGCACCCACAGACTGCGTAGTTTTAAATGGGGTTGGATAAATATTTTTTTGCTTTTAAACTCTGTGTGTGTGTGTGTGTGTGTGTGTGTGTGTGTGTGTGTGTGTGTGTGTGTGTGTGTGTGTGTGTGTGTGTGTGTGTGTGTGTGTGTGAGTGAGTGAGTGATTTTGGTTGGGTGACAGTTGTAGGTTATTATAATTCAGATGAGAATAAAGTTAGTGTTAATTAAAATTTTAAGGAAAACAAATATATTGATCTAAAATATAGCAAATTCATTTTAAAGTCATTCAGGAAATTAAAAAAGGGCATATTTTTTGAGTTATTAAACACTGTATTGTTAAAGTTGGTATTATACCTTATATTGCTATCATATACTGTTGTGTACCAACATTAACACAACATTTCCCCAAAATCATGTTTAATCGGAGATACAAGATTTATGACTTGGGAGCAGGGAGATACGAGGTTACGCTGTCATTGATAAGAATGGTATGGACACAGACGTCGCTGCTGCCAGCAGTGTTCATCAAAGTCTGCGGTCGCGTTGAGCCTTTTGACAAGAGAAAAGGCTTCAATAGTTAACCAAAGCTAACGACTGTGGTTACATACATTTTTCTAAACTCCATTTTAAAGGTTTAAGAGCTAAGTGAAGCAGAACAAAAAACGATGAGGTGACTAACGTTAGGCTGTCTAATAGGCTGAAATTAGCCTAATCTGCATGCAAATTTACCTTCGTGGCTCATGGGCTTCCTTCTGCACCGAAGCAATACAGCTATCGATTTTTAACAAAACAGGCCTACTCAAATGTATCTAATCTAACTATTTTCACTCGTTATTGTCTAATAAACATACAGAGTTATCCAAAGATAGGCTTACTTGGCGCCAGTAACTTAGACAGCCCTTTTTTCTCCCATAAATTAAAACCTTGCTACTTGGGGTATTTTACATGCACAGTGCCAGCTTCGAGTCAGTAAAATAATAATAAAAACAATAATTTAATGCTGGTATCCAAAACATTTAATTCAATTCAAGTATTATATTAGACATTTTAAAACTTCAATGCACGCGTATAAGCCTAGTAATAATAAGCCTAGTAATAAGTAGACATTTAAAATACATCAATAACTGATATCATAGTTTAACACAGATAAAATCAGAGTTAAGTCTTGCTTTACGTGTTGCTCGACGAGGATTTCTTATTTGTTGCGGCTTTCAATCCTGAGGAGACAAAATGCTGCGAGGCTCCCGCTGCGGAGTGAAGAAGAGGTGGAGTTACGAGGATTCTCAGACAGCTGAAGTGTCCAATGGAGTTAAGAGATTTGCTCTCAAGCTATTTTCAACACTTTAGATTGGTTAATAATTTGTAAAAAAAAAAAAAAAAAAAAAAATAACAGACCCACTTGGGGACTGACCAATAGCATCGATTTGTGAAAAAATATGAAATTTGACTAAATTTGGACATACGAGGTTTCCGCCCAACAGCGACGATATATATTTATTTATATGTAAATACTTAAAGAAACGATTTTTGAACGACATTGGGAGCTGTTCTCAATCCGACACGAACCACACTATGCGTCGATTGCAAGTGACGTCACTTGCAGAGGAAGCGCAGGTGTCTGAGCGTGCAGGTCTGGGAGTGCATGTGCAGGTCTGCAGCCAGACCCTTCTCTCATTTTCTGCCACCAGGTAGGCTCTGCCCAGAAAACAGGTCTTCTACACGTCTATTTTGCTTTTGGTCTAAATGGTCCATTTTGCTATTGTTGAAGGGACAATTATGTCTAATGATGTTTTTTTCTCCACAGGTCTCTATCTCCAAGAACAGCACTTTTTGAGATTAAAGCTCAAAAACTCTGAAACATTTCTATGGAGTTTTAAATAGTAATACAGGAAGTAACTGTAAATGTCACACAGGTGCCAATGTGCTCTTTATAGACAATCACAACCAGCAAAAGGAAGAAGAATTTTATTGGTTTTTTTTTTTTTTTTTCTACTGTTTAAATTTTTACTCTGATACTGGTAGTTGTGTGTGATTATTTCAATTAATGCAGGGATTCTCAACCAATTATGCTTTTAAAAAAAGACTTGTATAATAGACTTATGTGTCTTAAAATATACTCCGATTCTTAATTGTAATAATCACTTATGTAATTCACAATTGTGTGTACTGTATGTGGACTAAAACTGGAATGTTATTTAATGTCCTTTAAAGTGAAGCATGTTCAACAAATATATCAGTCTCATAGGGACATGTGTGTTGTGGTAAACATTACAAGTGACATGTTCACTAGAGTTAAAATAAACATTGGGTGGACAATGGTGAGACATTATTTTGATGTTTGCACCACACCATGGAATTCTCTTTACTCGAATAAAAATTAAGTTATTTATTTCTCTTAGTTGCCATATAATTACAATTTGCTACACATCCATCTGCTCTTTTGTCATACCATCAGCAGAGGGCACCACAGCACTGACTTACCATCTAATGACTGCTGTTCAAACTATGGAGAGTAATTCACAACTGTAATTTGAGGGAAAAGAATAGCATTTGAATGATTTATGCCAAATAAAAGCATGCTGTTGTCTGTTGACAAAATGAAGAGGAAGCTGTGATAATATCCTTATCTGATTACTATTCCCAATGACTATTCCACTATTTCCTATTATCACTGGAAAGCCGATTTGGAACAATCTACATTGTTAAAAGCACTATATAAATGAAGACTTGACCCAACACTATTTGTAAATTCCCTAAAGTGCGTTATTACAGGTAGGTTAAAGCTGCATAGAATTAGATTAAGACGCTCAACTGATCTAGATAATAGCAGCTTGTGAGTCATTTTGAACGAATACTAAGATGAATCCAGAGTGTTTATGCCCTCAAGCATTAACTTAAAAAAATAAATATATAATAATTCTTCAAGTCAGTTGGCACACACTAAGAAGCCAGTGGAAACAGAGGTCAGCTGACAAGTCTGAATACTGTTTAAGCTGAAACACAGGTCATCCCATAAGCTTTTAACTCTGGATCTACCCAGGAAATTGGGGAGTAGTTTTGCAGGAACTTCAGGAAGCACCACGCAAGAATCGTGTAAATTCTGAGATTGACCAGACCTTTTTATTCTGTAAAGGCCAGACCATTTATCAGAGTCAAACAACCTCCTATTTTCAAGGGTGTTGACTGAGTCAAAATCAGGGTCTGTTAAGAGCATGATTGTTTCATAATCAAGTTGTTATAATTTAAGTTAACACACCTATAAAAAAATTTAAAAAACACACACACATCAGACCCCCGGCAGTATCATTTAATCTAGAATTATTCAGGGTTCATTCCTGTGTATCTTTTCTCATCTCTTCTCAAGTTCTATGATTTTGAGCAATCTTATATATTAAATGCAAACTGCCTACAGTTTTGATTAATTTCAACATCACACAGTGAAATTGAAGGCTTCCTTTCTTATTTCCCCATAAAAAATGTGTCATTCTCATAAAAACAAATATGAAAATGAATCACTTTCCAGTGGTTGTGTTACACCTACTGTAGAGATTAGTATTAATATGGCAAACTACTTAATTTAGATTGAAATATCTACACACACAAAAAAAAAAAAAAAAAAAAAAACTGAACAAACAAGATTGCATGTAAAAATAAAATGTTGGAACATCTAAGTAGTCACATATTGTTAAATAATTTAAAATTATCACAAAAGTATTGATTTTAGATTGGGAGGAAATTCTTATTAATCATCTGTCCACTAAATTGGACAGCATGCATCACTAGCTATATTTCAGCTACAATTCATACTATTACTGTGACTTGTTCTTGAAAATACTTAGTCAGAAGTAACTTTTTTTGGTTACAAATAAATGTATTTGTGTTTTAAGAATGTAATTTGCAGTAAAAAAAAAATCTGATTATGCATGTGTTAATTTACTTGTTAGATCAAAAAAGTAATCTGATTACAAAATAAACGTTACATGCAATGTGTTACCCTAACACTGCTAATTTCAGATGAGATTGAAAACACCACAGTCTGAAAACATCAATAGATCAATGTAGATTTCAGTGTGAGGTCTTCTCAGAGAGGAGAGCTTCTGTAGACATTTGTCCATTTTGAAGATAATCAGCTAGGGGTAAATCGACATACTCTGGTAGACTGGAGGGAGCATGAGCATTTTATACATAGTTAGAGTTGGGTTTCCACAGAGTTGTACCTCCACCAAAACTTTGATGGAATAAAATCCTCATGTTCTAATATCAAAGACATGCAACGTTTAACTTGGAAGTTCTTCTGCATCAGCTGGTCAAACAGGAACAAACTCAACTGTGTTTGCAAAAATTTAAGCTGTATTATATGTTTATGTTTCACGTGATTATTTTTTTTTTCATTGGTTTGTTAAATACACACAGTATTACTGTGTTTTACTGTATTATACTTAATGCTGTATTATGCTTAATACAGTATATCTTCATTTAAAACCAAAAATGCATATTGTCCATGTCCACTCAAGTGGACATCTGAAAATGTGTCAAAAAGGTTCAGATATTGTTGTTGTTGTTGTTGTTGTTGTTTTGCCCTAAGAGCAATAAAAACACATAGGGAAAAAATCCTGACTGATGTTGTCAAAGTTCATGCATGAAAGAGTTAAAGGGATAGTTCACCCAAAAATGAAAATTATGTCATTATGTTGTTTCTGACCTGTATGACTTTCTTCTGCTAAACAAAAATATTTTAATGAATGTTTCAGCTGTTTTGAATGAAATTCAATGGGGTCCAAAACAACATTGGACCACACTGACTTTTATTGTATAGACATTTTTTTAAACATCTCCTTTTTGTGAAAGAAAGTCAAACAGGTTTGGAATGACATGAGGGTGAGTAAATTATGGCAGATTCAATATTTGTTTTTAGAAATTATACCTTTGAGGAAAAAGTGGGCTTAGCTGGCTACAACTTGTGCTCATCTTGAACAGCAGCAAATGATACATGACTCTACCGTATCCCATTCTTTTCAAAATATGAATTCTCTGGCATATAAAATGGCATCAGATCACATTCTCATCATCCTTCCTCAAAGTCTTCAGATGCTGTTATACTTATATATAGTTAATTGTACTTGTATACATTGACATTTAGTTTGCAATTTTGCGCTCATTATATAAAGCCCTTTATGTGATAGCCCCATTAAAATAAGCCCCAGCACAAAAGGAAATCATAATCAAATAAAGATTCCTACAGATTTGAATGTCAGTTATACTGTGTGGCTATATCTCAGAAACGTACCATTTTCATCTATTTAAGGATTACTCACTAATGATGCAATTAATTATATGCATCAGTGATTTAGCTTTCAAGAAAAAATTTCCAATAATGTCTGATTGTCGTTTTTGTGGCAGATGTATTCTCACAACTCACAGCATACATCCCATACTGCATTTCCCTTCAAAACTCATCATCAACTGTCATGTTTTAAAAGGTGATTCAAATAGAGGAGACCTGTTGAGCGTAGCATCAGATATCATTGTGTCGCAGTCTTCTCTCTTTGCTATCTATTCGAAAGCTGGGCCGATCATCCACACGTGGATCCTCCGTGCAGCATACATACTGTTTCCAGATCTTAATGAAGGCATTCCGGAATTTTGTAATGCGGAATGCGTAAACAATGGGATTGACAGCGGAGTTACCATGACTGAGCAAGATAGCTACATAGAGAAGGCATGTGGAATTTTCACAACTAGGGCAGAAGAGAGTGATGCAATTCAGGATATGCAATGGCAACCAGCTAACAGCAAACAAGAAGAGCACCAGTGCAAGAGATTTTGCCAGCTTGAGTTCTTTCCCATAATATCGAGTGGGGTCGGTCTGGTTGGCAGTGACCTTCTTGTTTAGCTGCTTGTGGATTATGTAGAAGATCTCAGTGTAGATGAGCAACATGAGGACGAGTGGTGGCAGCACCCAGCCGAAGAAGTTGAAATAGACCATGTACTCCATACTGATGACATTCTCAAACTCACAGGTTACGAGAAGGTCAGCTCCTATAGTGCCGTTGGTCTGTTGTAGCTTCTCCAGATTGTTCCATCCCAACATGGGCGTCAGGCCGACTACGATGGCCACCATCCAGCACACCACCACAGCAGTGCCTGCACGCTTTGGTGTCACCACTCTTTTATAGCTGTGAAAAAAAAAAAAGTTTTAAAACAAACAAACGGCCTTGGTTCCGGAAGTATGTTTCCCATAGAGACTTTTAGAGAAGTCCTGAGAGTTGTAAGCCATGAACCAAACTAACTACAAGGTTGTTGAATGACAACATTACAAACCATAATTTAAAGCAAAAAAGTATTTGAAAATCTGACAAAAAGACAAAGTCAAATCAAGTCACCTTCATTTGTATAGCGCTTTTAACAATATGGATTGTTTCAAAGCAGCTTTACAGTGATAATAGGAAATTACTGTAACAGATTGTTTAGGCTTTACAACAGCTCTAGGATAAAGTTATTGTCCAGCTAAAGTTAGTTTTGATTGATTGATTCACTTCCGTTGCGAAGATCGTTAGTTATTAATTTAGGGGGCGCTAACACAATCCCGTTCTAACAGGAAAACCCTAACACGCTCCGGCCGCCCATCCGCACAACAACAGTGCCTGGTGTCTCGAGAACAAACTCCCTGAAATAGGTTCGAAAGTGCAGCCGATTGTCCGTTATCTCTGCGCAAACCTCAAAAAGCAAACAATGTCACGCACATGCGCATTACGTGTTCAGTCCAAAGCGTTTGAATGTGTGCATGTGAGTAGTCCTTCTTTACAAGTCAACCTGACACTTCAGGTGTGTTTTTAGTCTAGATTTGAACTGACAGAGTGTGTCTGCTTCCCGGACAATGTTAGGAAGATTGTTCCAAAGGTTTGGTGCTGATATTCTAGGCATTATCAACTGGCCGGAATTTTGAGATCGCAATAGATGTGACGACTATAATGCATTAAGAGCTCGCTCAAGTACTGGGGAGCTAAACCATTTAGTGCTTTGTAAGTGATAAGCAATATTTAAAAATTTTGGCTAATAAAACCGGGCTAATATGGTCATACTTCCTGGTTCTGATAAGAACTCTAGCTGCTGCATTTTGGACCAACTGTAGTTTGTTTATTAACCCTCTGGGGTCTAAGGTGTTTTCTGGGCCCTGGAGGTGTTCTGACATGCACTGACATTTGTGCTTATTTCTGTTACTTGTGACATTTTCATGGCTAAAGTCTGATTACACTGTATTTAGCACAAACTCTGCTACAATACAAACGCACATAACTATAGAACCCATTCTAAATGCGCATGTGAACGCCATCAGCGTTTCTCACAGGTTCGCGTTTAAAGTCTGTGTAGAGAGAATGGTGTCGTCTTAGCGGCCCCTAATTTAATAACAAATGATCATTGCGACGGAACCAAATCAATTAAAACTAACTTTAGATGGAAATAACTTAACTCTGCTGTAAAGCCGAAACAATCTCTGTTACCTTAAATTATACGCTTAACTCTGTGAAGCTGCTTTGAGACAATCTACATTGTTAAAAGCGCTATATAAATGAAGATGACTTGACTTGACTTGACAATAATATGTCAGCAGCATGTATGTAAAAGTTTGTATTTTTGCGATAATGACATTTATGCGTGGTTTGTGAAAAAAAAAAAAAAAAAAAAATTGTCACTGAAATAAGGTCATGAAACCCATACTGATTATTTCTTCACAAGACTTTTGAAAATTGTATCACGTAGCCTAGAATATTTGCTCCAAAAACCATGTGAAAATCATCCTACCTACTCATTCAGATAAAACAATATATTGATTTAAAATTTGTAAGACATGTTTTGTGTAAGAAAGCTTTATGCAAGGAGGTGTGAATCATCATGAATATTGATGTATTTCACACCTGAGAAAGACAAAGACCCTCCCATAATGGCCCTATCAGGTGCTATCAGGCCCTATCATTATGGGGAACCTTGCACAAAGAATGAGGAGAGATTTAAAAAAGAATGTTTTTTTGATTGTTTGGATTTATTTACAACACAACACAATCCAAAGATACACAACAAATGACAAAAAAGCACATTATTGAACACACTGATCTAAAGACAGAGACTTGAACAGTCACATAACTTTGTGCCATTCCTGAAACATAGTACATTCCTGTCATTTCCAAGGTGTTTGATTTTTCACTTAACCATGTTCATGTACAGAGTCTCATGTGAATGTTTAAGTCAGCAGGACTCATCAGTGGCATCTAGTTCCTGTAAAAAAAAAAAAAAAAAAAAAACAATAAAAAAAACAGCTGTGAACATGCTGATATCAAGAGAAACTAGGGCTGCATGATTTTGGGAATACATTTTAGAATTTACTTAAAAATTTAAGAATACATTTAAAATTTACAAAATACACATATATATATTTATAAAATGACCAACAGGTTTGTTGTGCCTTGTAGCCATATAAGCTACGTGTAGTGCTGCATAAAATAATAATAACAATAGCCTATAGCAGACGGCCTACACATCGTTAAAAAGGAACACTTCTTTGACACTACACTAGAGAAAAATATATGGATTATATATCATATATTACTTCAAATGTTTCCATTCGTTATGACGTTATGAAATGAGATTGGAGTAAGTAAAAACATGAAGCCTTAAGTTTGGGGCGTTTTGCTTTTCAAACGCACAACGCGAGTGACTCAAACTCACAGTGCGTGCAGAGAACATTTACTGAAGCGATCAAGACACTCCAAACTATGAAACATTATTGTTACCATATTATACATACAGTGGGGAGAAAAAGTATTTGATACACTGCCGATTTTGCAGGTTTTCCTACTTACAAAGCATGTAGAGGTCTGTAATTTTTACCATAGGTACACTTCAACTGTGAGAGACGGAATCTAAAACAAAAATCCAGAAAATCACATTGTATGATTTTTAAATAATCAATTTGCATTTTATTGCATGACATAAGTATTTGATCACCAACCAACCTGTAAGAATTCCGGCTCTCACAGACCTGTTAGTTTTTCTTTAAGAAGCCCTCCTGTTCTCCACTCATTACCTGTATTAACTGCACCTGTTTGAACTCGTTACCTGTATAAAAGACACCTGTCCACACACTCAATCAAACAGACTCCAACCTCTCCACAATGGCCAAGACCAGAGAGCTGTGTAAGGACATCAGGGATAAAATTGTAGACCTGCACAAGGCTGGGATGGGCTACAGGACAATAGGCAAGCAGCTTGGTGAGAAGGCAACGACTGTTGGCGCAATTATTAGAAAATGGAAGAAGTTCAAGATGACGGTCAATCATCCTCGGACTGGGGCACCATGCAAGATCTCACCTCGTGGGGCATCAATGATCATGAGGAAGGTGAGGGATCAGCCCAGAACTACACGGCAGGACCTGGTCAATGACCTGAAGAGAGCTGGGACCACAGTCTCAAAGAAAACGTCTCGGTTACGTATGGTAACCCTCGTTCCCTGAGTCCAGGGAATGGAGACGCCTCGTCGGGGGAGTTCCCCTGACGAATTGGGATCATGCTAGGGAGACCAATTGCCTTCGAGTGAATTAAAACGAGCCAATGAACATTGGCATGCAAGGTTTGCATTCCGCGGCCCGCCTACCAGTGCGGGTATAAGGCGGAATCAAGCGCATACACAAACGCTTTTCGCTGAGGAGCCGAACGGTGTCCAGTCCTCCGCGAAGGTACAGCAGCATGGCGACGGGACGAGGCGTCTCCGTTCCCTGGACTCAGGGAACGAGGGTTACCATACGTAACCGAGACGTTCCCTTTCGTCAGCAGGGAACTCCGACGCCTCGTCGGGGGAGTTCCCCTGACGAATTGGGATCCCTACCAAAACGCCATGGTGCTGGCCCCTTCCAGCGCCCAGCTAAGCTACAGCCCTGCAGCAGTTTCCAGAAATTTTGCGGGAGCTAGCTAGGGAATCACACAGCTGTTCCGCAAGACCCAATCAGTGGATATTGGATAACACTGGGAAAGCGTGTCCGACCCCAAGGATATAATGGGGGGGAACGCTGCGGAAGCTGAGGCAGCCTAGAGGAAGGCCCTCAATACACATATGTACTAACCACGTAGGGTAGTGAAACATATGGCAGTCCTTGAAGGTAGTCCCAGTCCGGAGGAGTGAGGAGCATACTCAACAAGGACGACAGAATGAGTCTGTCAAGGGGAAGACACGGCTGAACTGCACGTGGCAATCATGGGTCGCCGCAGGGACCACTGGAAAAACACCCAGTCTACTAGCAACTCCTTACTGAAGGTAGCAGACCTGGTGCCGGGCGGTCCGCAACGCCTGGCACCGGAGGGGGTGATGGAGGAACTCACGAGGTTAGCCGTTTGTTGGGTAACCAACGGAGCAAAAAGACGCACGTATCCGCTCACGGAATGGCGTCGCAAGCCGACACACCTATTCCCTCTAATTACTGGCCGTAGCAAGTACTCGGGAGGAAACAGGTTCCACACGTAGGCTATAAAACCTAGCGAACATGTTCGGTGTCGCCCAGCCCGCAGCTCTACAAATGTCTGTTAGCGAGGCGCCTTGTGTCAGAGCCCAAGAAGCGGCAACACTCCTAATGGAGTGAGCCCGCAACCTGGGTGGGCAGGGCTCACCCTGGGACTCATAAGCCCTGGTGATAGCATCCACTAGCCAGTGAGCTAACCTCTGCTTGGAGACAGCCTTCCCCTTCTGCTGGCCTCCATAACAAACAAAGAGCTGATCTGAGGTCCTAAAGCTTTGCGTTCTGTCTATATAACCCGGAGGGCCCGGACGGGACAGAGAAAAGCTAGGGCTGGGTCTGCCTCCTCCTGGGGCAGCGCTTGCAGGTTCACTACCTGGTCCGCGAAGGGAGTGGTAGGAACCTTGGGCACATATCCGAGCCGGGGTCTCAACACAATGTGAGAAAGGCCGGGCCCGAACTCTAGGCACGATTCGTCGACCGAAAAAGCCTGCAGATCCCCCACCCTCTTGAAAGAAGCCAATGCTAACAGGAGTGCTGTCTTAATGGACAGGATATAAAGCTCGACTGTCAGCAAAGGCTCAAAAGGAGGACTTTGGAGCGCTTTGAACACTAAAGTTAAGTCCCAAGAGGGTACAGGGTGCAAGTAGCGAGGTGGATTTAGCCTCCTAGCACCCTTGAGGAATCTGATGACCAGGTCGTGCTTCCCCACGGACTTACCTTCAACTACATTGTGATGCGCGGCTATTGCGGCAACATACACTTTGAGGGTGGAGGGAGACAGCCTTCGCTCCAACCCCTGTTGTAGGAAGGAGAGCACTACACCGATCGGGCAAGTTCGTGGGTTCTCCCCGTGGGAAGAACACCAGCCGACGAACAGGTTCCACTTCAGAGCATAGAGGCGCCTCGTAGAGGGGGCTCTAGCTGAAGAGATGGTATCTACCACTGCCTGTGGTAGGCCATCTAGAACCTCCGCGTCCCGTCCAGGGACCAGACATGGAGTTTCCAGAGGTCTGGACGCGGGTGCCATAGGGTGCCCCATCTCTGAGAAAGAAGGTCGTTCCTCAGAGGAATCGGCCAAGGAGGGGCTGTCGCGAGGAGCATGAGTTCTGGGAACCAAGTCCGGGTTGGCCAATACGGGGCCACTAAAAGGACTTGCTCCTCGTCCTCCCTGACCTTGCACAGAGTTTGTGCAAGAAGGCTCACTGGGGGAAACGCATATTTGCGTAGGTCCCGGGGCCAGCTGTGTGCCAGGGCATCCGTGCCGAGAGTCCCTTCGGTCAGGGACTAATACCACTGGTATTGGGTCGTGTCCGGAGAGGCAAACAGGTCTACCTGTGCGGCTCCGAAGATTCGCCAGATCAGCTGGACCACCTGGGGATGAAGTCGCCATTCTCCCGGAAGGGGGGACCGACGTGAAAGTTCGTCGGCCACACGATTGAGCTCCCCGGGGACATGAACGGCACGAAGCGACCTCAGATGCTTCTGACTCCATAGGAGGAGGTGGGAGGCGAGTCGCGACATACGACGGGAGCGTAGACCACCTTGTCTGTTGATGTACGCAACGGTCGCAGTGCTGTCCGTACGGACCAGTACGTGTTTGTGTCTGAGAAACCCCTTGAGGCGACACAAAGCTAGGTGTACTGCTTGCAACTCTAGGCAGTTGATGTGCCAATGCAGCTGGGGCCCCGTCCACAGACCCGAGACTGCATGCCCTCTGTACGTGGCCCCCCAGCCCTTGGCAGAAGCATCTGTGAAAACCACAGCATGCCTGGAAACCTGGACTAGGGGCACTCCGGCCCGTAGAAACCCAGGATCCAACCAAGGGGAGAAGGTTTGGCGACAGCTCGGGGAGACTTTGACCCGGAACTTGCCGCTCTGCCACGCCCACCTCGGGACTCGATCGCGAAGCCAGTGCTGGAGCGGTCTCATATGCAACAGACCGAGCGGCGTTACTGCGGCTGCCATATGCCCCAGGAGCCTCTGAAATTGTTTCAGTGGAACCGCTGACTTGCCTCGAAAAGACTTGAGGCAGTTGAGCACTGACTGGACGCGCTCCTCCGTGAGGCGCGCAGTCTGGGCGACCGAGTCCAGCTCCATACCGAGATAAGAGATCCTCTGCACAGGGGAGAGTTTGCTCTTGTCCCAGTTGACCTGAAGCCCCAACTGACTGAGGTGCCGGAGCACCATGTCCCTGTGATCGCACAACACATCTCGCGAGTGTGCCAGAATGAGCCAGTCGTCGAGGTAGTTGAGAATGCGAACGCCTTGTTCTCTCATGGGAACAATGGCCGCCTCCGCGACTTTCGTGAAGACACGGGGCGACAGGGCCAGCCCGAAGGGTAGGACCTTGTACTGATATGCTCGACCCTCGAAAGCAAACCGAAGGAACGGTCTGTGTCGAGACATGAAAGTACGCGTCCTTCAGGTCGATCGCTGCAAACCAATCCTGGGGACGGATGCACTCGAAAATGCGTTTCTGCGTGAGCATCTTGAACGGGAGCTTGTGCAGGGCCCGATTCAATACCCGCAGATCCAGGATTGGCCGTAACCCACCGCCTTTCTTGGGTACAATGAAGTAAGGGCTGTAAAACCCTGACCTCATATCGGCTGGAGGGACCGGCTCGAACGCGTCCTTCGCCAGTAGGACGTCGATCTCTTTCCGCAAGACCGGGGCATCCACTGGACGCACATGGGTGAAGTGGACGCCCCTGAACTTGGGAGGCCGGCGTGCAAATTGAATTGCATAGCCGAGCCGGTTGGTGCGGATGAGCCAGCGCGACGGACTCGGGAGCTCTAACCAGGATCCGAGAAACCGCCGCAACGAGCCCACCCGCACGACCGGCGTACCCGCGGAGGGGCAGCGAGGTGGAGGGCAGGGACACGGCTCTGGTGGCATTGTGGCGGCCGAGAGCGGGGTCTGGGTGTGTATTTGAACAACACCTACCTGCCTCCACCGGGGGGCAGACGGCAGAGAAGACCCGAGAGTGTTCTGCTGCGGTCTGTCGCCTGGCGAGGGAAGGGGAGGAGACAAGGAGCAAGGCCCGAGGGCGGCTGCTGGTCTCGCCTTCCCGCCCAGCGACAGACAGGAGTGGCGTGACCGAGGTGGCGCCACTGCTATCTGAGAGCTGGGGAGAGAGGACTGAAAGTGGCGAGACCCGAGGGTGGCGCACACTGACGTCCTACTCTTGAGCGGGAGAGACTGCATGTTCGGCAGTCCCAACCGTGAATGACCCAGAGGAGGAAGAAACTGCTCTTTTTTAGGTTTTGGGTACCACCGACCAGCTGGTCGGCGGCGGAACAGAAACTAGAAAAATTTAACAAAGGATTCTCCACCCGGCCCTCCTCCGGGGGAAGGAGTGGTGATGACACACACTCCCAAAGAGCAGTTTTCGTCACACTCTCTGGGTCACTCCTCTCAGGGTCATTTCCCCTCCTTTTCCTGGGGGGGAAACGAACTCCGAGCGGGCTGGTTTTAAGGCGCTTCTAGACCACAGTGTGGACATCGTCTGACCGAAGGCCAGCGCTGTGACTAATCACGGTCAGTCATAAAGCGCAGCTCTACTCCGAGTCAGAACTACCCACGTGCACTGAATGTGCAGGGGTAGTGAGAGAGGAAAAACTTCTGCAGATTTAGGCATGTTTGGCTTGCCATATTGGCACCAAAATACTTCCATACTGCCAAAATTTTTCACACACATCTAGGCACTTTAGACCCAGGAAGTGTGGCTGTCAAGTCTGAACCTTCAGCATGAGAACACACCATTACAGTAGGAACTCAGCATCATTTTCAGAGTATAACAGCCCTCTCTCCGATGTAGCAATCGACATCTGTCCTCCCCTGGGGCCCCGAATGAAATGCTTGGTCCCTCATGATAAGGACCAAAATCCCACTCAAAGCCTCGACGGCACACGGCACGCTGAGCGGCTCAAGCCTTTACGAGAAAGGGGAGGCGAACAACGTGCCGACGTGGTCATGCACTCATGAGAGAACATGAACCACCCATGAACGCCGTCTCAACACACTGATTAGGCATGTGAAACAGCGATCATGGCCGTCAACCAGGCATGCAAGACAGTGAACGTGGCCATCGCTGGCACACGGCACGCTGAGCGTTCAAGCCCACAGGCAAGACGAACAACGTGCCGACGTGGTCATGCTCTCATGAGAGAACATGAACCACCCACGAACGCAGTCTCACACACTGATTAGGCACGTGAAACAATGAACGTGGCCGTCAAATAAGGACAGGAACGATCGCATCCAGAAACACACGAGTGAAACGTCATCCTGAAAAGGACGCGATCTTCACTCGTGTTGCTCTTTCAGGAAGAAATTACTCTCTTTATTGTGCTGAAGCACACAGGGACCCAACGCGGCGACACAGCGGGGAAACTGCAAGCCCGCTGTGCGCACTCAACCGTTTACCAGCTGTAAAAACAGCTTTTGAATTAACAGCGTGTAGACGCAGCCGGCAGACAGGAAATCGCGCGGTCGCTGAAACGCCGTCTCACCAACACGGAGAGGTCCCTTCCCGAAACAGCAGACTCGTAGAGCGTAAGATAAATACAATCTTAAAACTCATTCACTCAGAGAGGACACAACCGGTCGGCTCCGAAGCAGAAAGCGTTTGTGTATGCGCTTGATTCCGCCTTATACCCGCACTGGTAGGCGGGCCGCGGAATGCAAACCTTGCATGCCAATGTTCATTGGCTCGTTTTAATTCACTCGAAGGCAATTGGTCTCCCTAGCGTGATCCCAATTCGTCAGGGGAACTCCCCCGACGAGGCGTCGGAGTTCCCTGCTGACGAAAGGGAACCATTAGTAACACACTACGCCGTCATGGATTAAAATCCTGCAGCGCACGCAAGGTCCCCCAGCTCAAGTCAGCGCATGTCCAGGCCCTTCTGAAGTTTGCCAATGACCATCTGGATGATCCAGAGGAGGAATGGGAGAAGGTCATGTGGTCTGATGAGACAAAAAATAGAGCTTTTTGGTCTAAACTCCACTCGCTGTGTTTGGAGGAAGAAGAAGGATGAGTACAACCCCAAGAACACCATCCCAACTGTGAAGCATGGACGTGGAAACATCATTCTTTGGGGATGCTTTTCTGCAAAGCGGACAGGGTGACTGCACCGTATTGAGGGGAGGATGGATGGGGCCATGTATCGCGAGATCTTGGCCAACAACCTCCTTCACTCAGTAAGAGCATTGAAGATGGGTCGTGGCTGGGTCTTCCAGCATGACAACGACCCGAAACACACAGCCAGGGCAACTAAGGAGTGGCTTCGTAAGAAGCATTTCACGGTCCTGGAGTGGCCTAGCCAGTCTCCAGACCTGAACCCAATAGAAAATCTTTGGAGGGAGCTGAAAGTCCGTATTGCCCAGCGACAGCCCCGAAACCTGAAGGATCTGGAGAAGGTCTGTATGGAGGAGTGGGCCAAAATCCCTGCTGCAGTGTGTGCAAACCTGGTCAAGAACTACAGGAAACGTATGATCTCTGTAATTGCAAACAAAGGTTTCTGTACCAAATATTAAGTTCTGATTTTCTGATGTATCAAATACTTATGAAATAAAATGCAAATTAATTACTTAAAAATAATACAATGTGATTTTCTGGATTTTGGTTTTAGATTCCATCACTCACAGTTGAAGTGTACCTATGATAAAAATTACAGACTTCTACATGCTTTGTAAGTGGGAAAACCTGCAAAATCGGCAGTGTATCAAATACTTGTTCTCCCCACTGTATTTACATTTGAGCAGATATCCACAAACACAGTATACAGTAAACATGGGTCTAAACATGATAATATTCACCATATTAGAGTAAACACTCACACTAGCCTACTTTTTTCATGCTGCGTTTTATTATCAAACATAAAAACATCCTTGTCTGTATATAAATTTAGCATTGAAAGGTTGCCTGCCTGTCTAGTTGTTTCTGTCAATATGAAATGAATGAAATGAAATGAAATGAAATACACTTTATTGTCCCCAAAGGGGAAAATTTGTGTTGGACTCAAGGTGTTTACATTGACAAAATAATTCGAAACACAAACAGCAAATTCTTCAATACACAATACTTCAATAATAAAAATAATAATAATAATAATGGTAATAATTCCTGTACACAACCTTAAATAATACTCATTCATGATTTAACATTTTAATTGAAAAAGGAATAAAAGACTTCTTAAAATGGTTATACCTACACATCGGAAATCTGTATCGTCTTCCAGAAGGTAACAATTCATACTCTGTATGCAGAACATGCAATGGATTAGCCAAAATTGTATGTGCTTCTCTCAGAACCGATTGTTCATACAGTGACTCAAGTGACAAAAGTTCCTTTCTCCCAATGGTCTTCATCGCTATTTTAACCAAGCGTGCAAGCTTCAACTTTACCTGAATTGTAAGGTTACAAAACCAAACCGTAATGCCATATCTGATTATGCTCTCTATAACTGCCTGATAGAACAACCACATAATTTTCTGGTCCTCTCCATAAAGTCTAAGTCTACATGAAAAATACAGTCTTTGCTGCACACGAGAACAAATTGTATCCACATGAATCCCCCAACTAAGTGTATTATCCATATGGATACCAAGGTACTTGTAGGAACGTACTTGCTTAATTGATGTTTCATGTAAAAGCACTGGTGTGTGATCACCTATTGATCAAAGGTCAAAAATCATATCCTCAGTCTTTTCTGTATTAAAAATAAGATGATTTAGATCACACCACTCTACAAACCTTGATACCACTGAGAAATAAACTGACACATCATTATTATCATACAAAAGACTAAGTATCGCTGTGTCATCCGAGAATTTCACTATAAAATTATTATAATCACAGCTTGAACACTCGTTGGTATACAATGTAAAACGTGTGCTGATATTTTTCAGCTCTGATAAAGTGTGATTGACTCTAACCTGTTGGGTCCAATTAGTCAAAAAAGAAAGATACCACCTGATTAAAAAAGAATTAACATTAAACAAATTCAGTTTCTGAATTAAACGGTGGGGCTGAACTGTATTAAATGCAGAACTAAAATCAACAAATAATAGGCATGTATAAGCTTTTGGATTTTCCAGATGTTTAGTAATAAAATAAGTAACAGTGTTAACAGCATCTTCTTTACTACGGCCCGGCCTGTATGCAAATTGTAATGGGTCAAGTACAGAGTTAACTTTGGTCTTTAAAATGGACGCCATATACTTCTCAAAACTTTTCATTACACAGAATGTCAAGGCTACTGGCCTAAAATCATTGTTTTCACTCTAACCTGTTTTTTTTTTTTTTTTTTTTTGGTAATGGAACAATTATAGATTTTTTCCATAGATCAGGTATGAGAATCCACAGATTGCTGAAAAATTGGACACCATGCCACAGTAAGTTCTTCTGCACAAGATTTTAACAATAATGCAGAGATACCATCAGGACCTGTGGACTTCTTGGTACACAGTCGACTGAAGATTAAACAAACTTTCTGTGGGTCCACAATGACCCTATCAATCTCATACACACTCAATCATGTTCTTGAAAGGCTTGTTATAGATATATACAGTCTTTTATCTCCTTTGTGAATTACGGCTTATCATTTGGATAAACAGTCACACACTTTTTTTCCAGCACATTGTCCACACAGAAGTTGATATAATCAGTGATAGTATCTGTAGCCTCATTAATGTCCAAGCTGTGAAACATATCCCAATCAGTGCACAGAAAGCATCCCTTAAGCTTTTCTATGCTGTCCTCGGACCAGACAGAACGGACAGGGAATGTTTTGATGTAACCATGTCTCTGTGAACACTATGAGGCTTGATTCGCGGTATTCATAACACACTCTGTTGTTAATACGAAGCTCCTCCATTTTTCCTCTCAATGACCGTACATTTCTAAAAACAACCGAAGGAAGCATTGTATGCATTGCCGTACACCACCCCTCTTCCCCCTCTTCCGTAAGCACTTCGACTGAAACAGATGAAATTTCTGTGCCTCTGAGAAATCCACAGTTGTTAAAATGTCTCTTGCTCAAAGCGACAACAGTGTGTTTCTGGTGTAGGTAATCGGTGGCAAACACCCATCCTCCCCACTTCTCCGCACTGCAAGGCCTCGATACACAAGTTCCCAAACAAACAGCGTTAGCAGAATAGTTCTCATACAGGTCCCCATGGTATAATGCGACCGTCTTCCGAGTCAAGTAATAAAACAGAAAATAAATAAATAAAAACAAATCTTAAGCAAAAAAATGAAATAATAATAAAATAAAAAATTTAAATTCCAACACGCAATCAATGTAACCAACACCTGAGTCCGGGTTGCCAGCAGAGCAGCGCCACCAGAAATGGATTTATATAGATACATATACATGTACGACATTAGGATTCATGTTTTTACTACAATCTCATTTCATAACGTACATTTTAGTCAGGCACCAGTTTAACTAGTAGCTACAATGTAAAGTTAATACAACAATAACATGCTTACTATTATGAGTGGACATCTTACCTTAAAAATCTTGCTCATCTTCAAATCGCGTTCTTCTAATTCTACTGAGGTAAATCCAAGGTAAACAGCACAGCACAGCACAAACACAGTCTTCCAAACTCGATGATAAGCAGAGTACGTTACTGGAGTCTCTGATTCTTTGTTTTTGAGGTGATGGGCGTTTACAGGCCTGCGTTCCTTCACGTGGACTATTTGCATGTCAATCGCTCTTGCTCGCATGGGTGTGGTCACATTAGAGGTAATGAGGACGCGTTTGAGAAACTGTACATGTCGTTGCTTTCATGCAGATTACTTAAACAGAGAATATTTGTGTTCATGCGACGAACAACCGTATAAGTCCAAAAAAACAAAAATGTAGATAACCATGTGACTTCAATGTATCAGAATCACTTTGGGGGGGGTGTTCGCGTGACCAAAACTATTTTAAATTGTATGTAAATGTATTACATATCTTTTAAAATGTATTTTAAATTTTAAAATAGTCTCACGCGGAAAAAACATTTATGTCCACTAACGAAAAATGGAGACGCCGGTTGCTTTCATGTCCGCTGCGGACATTATTAGACAAAACCTCGGCAAAAAAAGGAGAGCAAACATGAATGAATGGAAGGACAGAGCAAGGAAGTATTTGAGGGATGCTGGGAAACCATATGTGAACCAGAAAGGAGAGCAAAAACGAGGAAAAGCTCCACCAAAATAGGTGAGTGAAAAACCGTTTACAAAGTATCTACCTAAAGTTAGCGGTTACAGTCAGAGGGGCGTGTAGGCTACTGGGCGTCGTCTACTACAGTTCATATAGCTCACTCTGTTTAAAGGATCAAGTCATGAATGGGCCGATATGAAAGCTGAGAAATTTAGGATTCAGGGGACGTTTTAAACATGTCTCTACTCCTTATAACCACGGAGAAATTAATCGAAATGCTTTAGGTGTGTCTCTAACACCAGCCCAACTGCGTCGAATGTTAGGCTAATGTTTTTACCATTCATTGATTGTGTTATACGTACTGGTGGCAGAATTTTATATACATAAACAAACATATGTAAATTCATCCCCAATCTTTAAGATGTTTAGAGTAGAATTTGATTGCTTTATGTCTTCACTGAAATTGGTAAAAAAAAAAAAAAGAAAGAAAGAAAAAAAAGTCATTGACGTGTTTAAAATATTTTGATATAATTTTTGGATCCCCTGTTACCATTTAATGCAACACTTTGTTTTGTAATATTGTATGCTATGCTATGTTTGTTACTTGTTATTTAATAAATAATACAAAAAAAAGGTAATAATAAAAAAATGTATTGTGTAAGCTGTTATATGTTCTAGTTAGTAACCTTAATAGCTGCTAATAGCTCTAGTGTTTTATAGCCAAAAAAAAAAAAAAAAAACCACTGTGACTTTGTTTCTGTTAAGGGAAAGGTGTGCAAGGAGTCGTGTCCCAGGCAGTGTTCAAGCCTAACAGACCAAAGAAAACTCCAGCTCTTCACAGAGTTTTATGCTGTCTCTTATGAGAGGCAGCAGGCTATCATTCTCTCTGGTTTGGAGCAGGTCGGCTAACTTAAGCAATTCATGACCATATCATGTCAACAGTATGCAATGCATTACAATGTAGGCCCATGAAATTACCAGTGAATTGAATACTACTGTATGCCTTCAATTCACTAAGACTGCACATGTGCCTGATCACTGTAAATGTTAAATTTTGTGAGGATGGATGAAGGATGATCGGCATCAAGTAGGCCACCAAGTGCATTAAAAACCACAGTTCTTTGGTGCCCTAAAAGGCACACACATGGCTTATTCATTCTCCTAACCAAAGCCTACTCACGTACTTAATGACCTTAACTTGACAGCTCTACATGACAGCTAGCCTGCTATGCTATGGTAAATGTCTTTTTACTTCTAGCACAAGGTGAGTCGCAGACGTCCACGTGGGCCTGACACTGAGATTACTAAGAGGAAGTAGGCTACACCTTCAAGTACCATGTGCAACAAGGAGGCCAAAGACTTGCTGTTTGTAAGCTCACATTTATGTCAGTCTTTCAACTGACCAACAGTCGCCTACAGGCAAGTTTTATATAGCCTAGCGTTTTCCATTTGTTAACTTATTACATACATGATTTTAATTAGATACATTGTCCATAACATATTTATTTAAAGTTACTTATCTTTGAAAAGGTTATTCAAGAAAAGTTAGGCAGTCAGTCTGAGGGAACAGAGCAGGTAGCTAAAGTCAGGTCTCCATTAGAGGACTTCAGAGGAAAACATAAGAACAGGAAAGTAAAAAAAAAAATCTTGAAGGACCTCATGCTCTCATCCTGTTAGTTTTTAAAGCTGCACCAATGCCAGCATCAGTTGCCCTACAACATTCCCTGGTCTAATGGTGCACTGGACGCTGGCATTAAAGGGCGTCGGGTGCCTTGCCACCCTATAACGCCAGCGTGCACGTACCGTAATGGTTAGGATTCAGCTCACTGTTGTTGCCCAGTCAGGAAACATATTTTTGCACTTTGAGATCGATATCAGAGGTAAAGTGCTATGCAAATGTAATGTATGATTATTCTTTGTATCATTACAACATGTGGATCTTAAAGGGATACTTCAGCTCTGGAAAGATTAATGTGTATTTAAAATGGGTCATTTATGTAGTAGAAATGTAAAATTATTTTTGAATTTAGAGCCTTCTAGACTGAGAAAAGCCGGAAAATGAATTTTTGATTTATGGGGATGAAAGACAACAACTCCCAGAATGCACTTGCCAGTGGCGGATTTAGCAAATCGGGGGCCCAAGGCGAAGGTAGGCTATGGGCCCCTACCCATCCAATCTTTAAAAGAGAACGAAAAAAATATGTACCGACTGAATGGTGGATAGGGAGGTAAAGCTAATCTACGGGGAAGTAAAGGTTAGAGAGGAGAAAAAAACGTCCCCTTTAAACCCTGCATAGGCTACACTTCTTTACTCCTAAACAGAAACATGTTACAATGTTTACATGGTACAATTTATGGTAAGCTATGTGTTTTTTTTTTTTTGCTTGGCAAATTTCACCATTTCGATTCAATTCTTGTGATTTGATTCAATATTGACTCATTTGGATAAATATTAGGTAACGTTTCACAAGACAGGCGTTACTTTTTCTCAAGAAAAAAAAAAAAACTATCAGCTGGTATTATTTAAGGTTAAAATAAGTAATTTACTGTAGTACACATATTTAGCCAAATACTCTCTATAGCTCTTTTTTTCTAGCCAATTAAATGGCTTTCCTGAGGTAAATGTTATGTGACGATTGTTCTCCAGCTGTTTTACCTCTTTTCGCGGTTGAAAAACACTTATTGATCGATATTATAAATAAGGAATATACATTTCGGTAAGTTATACGGTATCTTTCAACATTGTTAATTCGTGTTTATTTACTATTAGGTAGAGATGATCAGTTCACGTGCCGCTATAGGAATCTGTCACGAAACATTAAAACGGCAAAACGGTATTGTTTGAATTTCGTAATAGAATTGACAGAGCTGAATCTGAGAGCTGAGATTTTTATTAAATATCATGATTCATAAACTGCTCAGTTTTGTCTGTCGATCTCCGTGTCCTCTTTGCTTCACGATTTTTCTGTGCATTGGACGTTGTTGTTCCTGATCTGTATCCCCAACAGTAGCCATAAAAAAGTTTGTCATCTTTGGCAGCGTTCCCAAATACTTATCAGCGTCTTTTCACTTTTTTTCTTTTATTTGAGCCGCTTGGGTAACTTCAAAACTTTAAATTTTCGCGTTTAGACTCGTCTTGCTCTGGGGATCAATTGCTCTATTTCCCAGTCCCCCTGTTACTGCGTGTTGTTTATCTTTCGCGCCGTGCACTTTTTCGGACTTTTTGCTTTCCTCCCGCTTCCTCCTTTTTTCAGCACCGCTTGGGTAGCTAGCTTCGCTTCATTTTTACTCTGTCTACTACTCTGTACACTCTGTCTGTCAATCACTTCTTTTTCTCCGTCAGTTTTTTTGGCACAGCCGTGTCACTTTCGCAGATGCGCAGTAAAAGTGAGATAATGGAATAGTCCAAGGTAGTGAGGCGGGGGGCCCCCTCCTGTCTTCGACACTAATGATTTATGCCATTTTTCGCAAATGGAGTTTTAGAAATATATAATTTGAAAAAAAAAAGAAAAAAAAAAAACTTAAGCATAAGTTAATAGGGCATTTTGGGGGCCCCTAGGTAGCTCGGGGCCCAAGGCAATTGCCGACCTTTGCCTAATGGTAAAGTCCGCCCCTGGCACTTGCTTCGCTGCCCTACGAGGCCACTCCCAAGCCACGCCTACCGGTAAGATAGCGCAGTTTATACAACAAGGCTAGGCTACTAGTGAGTCTCCGTGAAGAGTCTGCCCGGGATTTCGAGATCGCCTAAAATGTCCAGGATTCGGCTTTTGCGTTCTACAGTCGCCATTCATCATGTTTACTGTGGCGAGCAGGACGAGGCTGAGGGCCGCGGGAGAACGGCGCGAGGCCGGTGGCGTGATTACTGATGACCGACACCTGTGAGACACACCGGTCTCGTATTTCTCACGGAGGAGCTGGAATTTTCTTAGCAATGCTAAAACGCACAAATCAATCGATCACGTGTTTAGTGTTCATGTAAAGACTACATTCAGATTCACCAATTGGAATGAATTCAGTTGGATTGAAACAAAAGGTGTGCATGTAAACAATGACGATTTTTGCGTGATCGGAGGATTTTTTCCAGACAAAAAATACATAAATCTCTCATCTCAGGGGGATATAAGGGAGGAAAGCATGGTAATTCGAAAATACTACTGGTTTTCTACTGATACAAAGCTTAATGCTAAATCCTGAAGTATCCCTTTAATGACTGTATGTGAAAAACAAAATCCTATAGTTGAGAGGAAAGTTTAGAATTATACATTAAGGGCCCTATCTTGCACCCAGCGCAATTGACTTTGTACACAGACGCATGTATCATTCCTATTTTGCACCCGCGCAAAGCGGACTTTTCCCTCCAGAGACGCACGTCGGTAAGTTAGGAAATACACTTGCGCTCCCCAGGGTGGTTCAGCGCAAAGAGGAGGCGTGTTCCGGCGCAAACGTTCCTTCATGCTATTTTGCAGGTTTAGAAAACAATTGCGCCACTAACCAGGAAAAAATTGTTTAAAGTCAGTGGCGCGTTGTGCATGTTATTCATATGCTATTTTAAGGGCGCATGCTTGGCCATAATCAATGTAGCGTGTGCACAACGCACACTTTGATTCTCTCTTTGATTTGATATCTACACAGAAGCAGCAGTTTTCATTTTTGCAAATCATACATTATTACAATAGATAGATAGTAAGATAGATAGATAGATAGATAGATAGATAGATAGATAGATAGACAATTTATTATAAAAGCATACATCTAGCTTACACATTTACCCAAATTATCATACGCCTGTTTAACCGAAGTTAATTTGGGTGGGTTTCTCCATTTCAATGTAACTTCTCTCTCTTTTACGGCCATGACGAGAGCGTTGCTCTCCTCGGCTGTGAACCGCTCCTGGCGCGCGCCTGGCAAATCCGCCATTACAATAGCAATCCGCTATGGAAACAGCGCGTCTGCTCTTAAAGGGAATGTGAAATGACTCTCTGATTGGTTTATTTCACGTTACGCCCAAACCACACCTATGAATAATGAAGCTACTTCAGACCAACCCCTTTTAGATTTGCGCCTGGCGCAAGAGTCATTTATCCCGCCGGGAAAATAGCAACAGCGCCCAAGACCCGCCCACAAAGTTACTTGCGCTTTGCGCTTGACACTTGCGTTTCAGATCGTTAAAATAGGGCCCTTATTGTCACAGAAACAATGCAATTGTGCAAAACAGACCAGCATAGTTTATTATATTTCCCTTGTTCATGAGTTGTGTTGTTTATTTTTTAGGCCTCATAGCATTCATCCTGCAGTGAGATAGGGGATAAGAGAGCATATCCTGAGCTTCCCACGCCAACCGAACCACTACTCACGGATGAAGGGAGATGTGGAGAGGAAGTACCTGAGCCCTGATTTAAACCTGCTCCGCATGTTCCGCCTGCACAAGGAAAACAATCCTACATCCACTGCAAAGTTCTGGCTCTATAGGGACCTCTTCAAGCAGCAGAACCTCATTTTTGGGCAGCCAAGAAGTGACACTTGTGCGAAATGTGACGCCCTGTTCTCAAAATTAACAGTTGCTACAAATCTGAAAGCCAAAACCAATGATGACTGCCATGTCATTTGTATCGACATGCAGGGGGTAGTATTAACGCCAAACCTGACACACTCCAACGTGTACTATCAACGGCAGCTGGCCAACTACAACTTCTGTATCCAGGAGATGGGCACTGACAATCCTCCTACAATGTGCCTCTGGCATGAGGGCATCGCTAAAAGAGGTTCCATCAAGGTGTCTTTTGAAGTGGGCAGAAACATCTTTCGCTCCCCTAGTCCAGGCAAAGGAACGGAAGCTCATCATCTATAGTGACCGATGCTGTGGGCAGAACAACAACTGGCGAGTCCTAAACCTCACGGCCCTGCTCATATCTAGAGGGTACTTCAGTCAGATAGAGCAGAAGTTCATGGTGTCTGGTCACTCCTTCCTTCCCTGTGACCGTTCATTTGCCACGCTGGACAAAAGGCGTAAGGTGTCCACACTCCACACCCCCAGCCATGTCGCTGAGATGATCCGTGGAGCCAGGCAGCAGCATCCATTTAAAGTAATTGAAATGAAATGTGCAGACTTCAGGCAGCTACTTGATGCAACATTAAAGCGTCCACCTGGCTTCCTAATCACATCCATGATGTGGTTGAAAGTGACAGGTAAAGAACTAAAGAACTAGACTAAAACTAAACTGGTTTTCTGAGATTAACAGTTTTGGGGATATGTGCGTGAAGGAAGAATCTTTATTGAATTTCTTGTTGAATCATGATTTCAGCTGCTGATCCATGGTGAGTCCACACAAAAGGGAGCCACAGCCTCTACGAGGGATGGAAGACCTGGCTGATCACCAAACAGAGGAAGAATCAACCACCTCCAGCTCCCTTGTTCTCCAACACGTATGCTCGTGCTTACGAGGACCCTCTGCCCGTCAAGAAGGAGAAGCACCGTGACCTTATGAAAATACTAGCCTACATGCCAGCGGAGGCCCAAGCATTTTATGGGACATTAGAATGTGAAGAGTAGCCTGGTATGTGTAGGTCATGTGCAGGGTAAGGTGGGATATATTGTGTATATTGTGTAAAATTAATCATAAAAGTAGTTGTAGCTTATCTTGTATGCCTTATCTTATGTTGTATAATAGGAATATATAGGTATTTATTTATTTTATTTAGAACAAAAAAAAGGAAGACGTATATGGTAAACTAGCATATGGAACCATAGCATGGAATGATGATGATGTATGTCTGTATTGTAAATATGTATTGTTTACCATTATTACTGTTGTTTATTGTTTGTATGTATTGTTTATTGTAAGTATGTACGGTTTATTGTTTGTACTGACGTTTATTTTCTGTACTATAAGTAGGCCTATGTACTGTATTGTTCATTGTTCGTACCATATTGTCCGCGTTTTTGTTCTGTGATTTACGTTGGCAAAAAATAAAAGAAATTGAAAGAAAGAAATGCTTAATATTTTCTTTAAGGTTCTGTTACTGTATTAAAACTAAGATAAAGGAATCAAATCTCCAGTGGTTTAAAGTGATATGATGAATTGGACTTATACTGTTATTCCACATTAACTGGACATATACTGTTCTTCCACATTCCAGAAATGTAAATTACTCTAACTTTTTATTTTTAAGATTGATACTAAAAAATCTTATCTCATTAGAATTGGGAAGCTTTTGTTGTCCATCTTCAAGTAAAAAAAAAAAAAAAAGTAATATAATATTCAGAGTCCAAATAAAAAAAAAAAATGTATTATTCAAAATTTGAAAATATGGACTTATATGGTTCTTCGTCTCAAGCCCTCATTTGTTTTTGATATAATTTACATCATTTAAAAATAGAGACTCAAAGCTTTGTAAAGACATACGTCTCAAGTCTGAGTTACAGGTCTTTTTCTGTTGCGTTTCAGAATGAACTTCACATTGAGAGAGACGGCAGAACGCGCATCATGTTTATTTTCTTTATTTTACGAAAAACACAACATTTTGTTTTTGTTATGAGTATACACAAATAAAAGAAGACATTTAACAGTTTTGAATGATGTATTACTTATATGTAAGATCAAAATCAACAGAGTATTTTGCACTGATAAGAAAAAAAGCGAGCTGGTCACGCCGGCGTGCAGGGCAACCACCCATAATAGCATTACAATAATCTAGCCTTGATGTCATGAACGCATGAACTAATTGTTCTGCATTTTTCATTGAGAGCATATGACGTAATTTAGATATGTTTTTAAGATGAAAAAAAAAAATGGATTTACAGATACTAGACACGTGACTTTCAAATGAAAGATTGGTATCTAAGAGCACACCCAGGTTCCTAACCGAAGACTTGACAGAGCAGCCATCAAGTGTTAGAGAGTATTCTAGATTCCCTTTCGAGAGGTCTCTCGTATTGCGTAAAGCTAGCTTACGCTATGGGAAAACTCCTTTTCTCGAGAATATTGAAGCCAAATCTTTAAAACGCAGTGCAGCTGCACAGCATACACAGATGAGCGGCGAGCGTGGTCATTAGCTGTGCTGCGGCAACTGCACAAACCTATGGCGAGGCGGCCCTGGCGCATCAGAGCCTGCCAGAATGGGCGTGGTTTATGGCTATAAGCACCCATTCTTTGCCAAGGGCCTCAGATTTAATCTCCTTCAGCGAACTCACCACTTCGCTGATCTCCGGATAGAAGCCTACTCGCCGCCGTTGAAAAGCCTTCAGCAGAACAAGCAGCTGCATCGCAGATCTGAGGACGCAGGCTTCCTGTTGCCGCCTTCAGCCTGCTGCTCTGCTGTGCCATCCGGCGCGCCATATCCTTTAACCCTTTAAAACCGGATACTCGTCGACGACACAGCCAACCAAGCTGTATTCATGTCACTGTAACTCTTCAACCGTTTGCACTATCAAAATAATTCAAATAGTCAATAACAAATTGACAAATGGTCAATAACTGTAATTTGTTGAAAGCTTATCTTTTTCTGAAAAAGATGACACCCTGCACATGAAGATGGCACATTGTTTTAGAATTTTACAGTCAAAAAATCTAATTATGTGAAAAACACCTATTTTAGCTTCAGGTTCTAAAGGGTTAAACGCAAGTGTGTTCGCCGCTGCGTCACACTTTTTCTAAAAGAGAAATTTCCAGGCGTTGTTCGAATCTCGGCTGCGTGTCTTCCAGCTGAATCTTTTCACCAAAGCGAACGAGCTCACACTACAAAGTGTGCACCCCTGCATATGAAACGGGGACCCCAACCCAAGATTGTGTTGGACCCCGAGCCTCGAAAACCTTCCTAGCCAAGGCGCTGGGGGTACAATAAATGTAGGTTGTGTGTCCACTATAAAGTATGCACCCCTGCACATAAGCACTGTTTTCCCACAGTATCAAGCTTTCCTCCAGCTCACGCTGGAAGTGTAATATATGTAGTTCGTGTGCCCACTATGGAGTATGCACCCCTACACATAAGCACTGTGACCACAGTATCAGTTCTCCCCCCAGCCAGCGTGGGAGAGATAATAAATGTAGATTGTGTGCCCACTGTAAAGTACGCACCCCTACACATGAAAACGGTTTCCACATCAGTTCTCCCCCCAGCTCGCGCTGAAGATGTGATAAAGGGTGCGTCCGCTGTGAAGCGCGAGCCCCTGCACATGAGCGCTGTTCACATAGCATTAACCCCCTGAGGTCGGCGCGATAGGCTCGTTTTTTTTCTTATCAGTGCAAAAGAGACTCAAAATACTCTGTTGATTTTGATCTTACATACTTGTGTTATACATCATTCGATCCTGTTAAGTGTGTATTGTTTTGTGTGTATACTCACAATAAAAACAAAGTGTTGTGCTTTTCGGCAAATAAAGAAAAATAAACATGATGCGAGTTCTGCCTTCTCTCTGTCAGTGAAGTCCATTCTGAAATGCGTCAGAAAATGAACTGTAACTCAGCGAATACTTCTCACACAGACATGTGAGATAGCCTATGTCTTTGTGAAGCTTGAATTCTCTTCTTTAAAATGAAGTAATTTATATAAAAAAACAAATATTCTCAGCTAATGAAATCCATTTGAAAGCAAGGAGAGGTACCGTTTTTTCGTTCTCCCTTCATTATCTTTAATGAGCTGAGGCCGCCACGCCCCCGGCGCTATTCACATGGTAAATAGTTTAGGTGATCTATGCATCGCACACGCCCCCCGATCAATGCCATAAAAACACGAAGTTTCTTCATCAGATTCACTGATAGTTCATTGTGTTTTGAGGTAAAGACGCCCTTCAGATGATTCTGGACAGCGAGGAAGAATTCACCTTTTCCTCAGAGGAAGATTGCAACTCGGACGACGAACGGCTGCATTTTCAAGAGCGAATTGATCCCGCCGAGGATACAAGTTCGGAAGTTGTTTACTGTTATATAATTCTTTTTCTGATAATATAGAACTCATATGAATTTTCAGACTATATTTTGCCTAGTTTTGGCTAGCTTTTGACATCTTACAGGAACGATAGCCTTACAATATCCCTAACATTCGTGTATATGCTCAAGTGTAAACTTTTTTAAATGTGATATTGCTCTTTAAACATATTTGTATATTAAATCTATTTCACTCAGTGTTGATTAGCTTATGACACTGATTATCATGCTAAAATACTGCCTTATGCGTAATGTAGCTTGTTTGTGAATATCTGCTTAGGTTATATAATGTGATTTAGTGCAAATATATTTCAGCCTCCAGTAAAATATGTGATACTGTCTAAATACATTATATTTTTATATAAATGCTCGGTTTTGGTTAGCCTATGACACTTCTTATCATGCTTCAATACTGCCTTATGCACAGATGTTTGTGAATACAGGTGTACATTTTTTAAATGTAGCGATGTGTCATTCGCGAACGATCCGTTCATTGCGTGTGTCACTAAATGCGTGCGTCACTAAATGCGTGCGGTCTATATGGCCCATCAACAGATACTCGCGGTGATGCGGTCTACGGCCCATCAATAGCTATTTCTCCGTCCCATGGCCCATCAACAGATATATACATTGTGCGTCCGTCACCATCAGTTGCTCATCAGTTTACTTTGAAGAATGTATGCTAACAGTTTTATTTTGTTGTTGTTTTTTTAGGAATGTGTCTGCATCAAGCTCTCCTTCTCCAGCACCTCGCAGAGGGGCACGCAGGTGTCGTTCAGTTCTCAGTGCGATCGAGAATCATACTGAGTAAGTGCATAGACGTAATATTTTATATTACATAAAGAGTTTATGGAGCAACTTATAACAGAGCTCTGTGGTGTGTCACAGAAAACGGCACCAAAAAGGACCAATAGTGACCATGTACCCGTTCCAGGAGCTGAGCTGACATCAGATGACAGAGATGTTGCCACAGTTGGTCGCCGCAATTGTGTGCATTGCACAGCAGTGCGTGGTAAAAGACAATTAACACCATGGAAATGCAGGCATGCAATGTTCACTTATGTCTTCAGTTGAACAGGAACTGTTTTCAAGAGTGGTATAAAGATGTGTGACTGTGTTCAGATGTGTGTGCTCTGCTGACAACCTTCCACTAACCATCAGCCTTTAGAAATCATTCTGATATGATGATTATTTTTTTTTAAATCAATGTTGGAAACCGTTGTGCTGCTTAAAGGGCACCTATTATGACTCTTTTCACAAGATGTAAAATAAGTCTCTGATGTCCCCAGAGTATGTATGTGAAGTTTTAGCTCAAAATACCCAACAGATCATTTTTTACAGCATGTTTAAATTGTAATTTTTTGGGGCTCAGAAAAACGCGCTGTTTTAGTGTGTGCCCTTTAAATGCAAATTAACTGCTGCTGCACGGCACAGGGGGCGGAGCCTCACGAGCTCGCGCTTCAGTCAGGACAATCTCATCTGATAATATCAGAGCAGAAACTCTCAGTTGCGGTGTTCATTTCGACTCGAAGTCCGACAATAATGCACACAGAGCCAGATAATATATATGCTGTATGGACATAGAACAGGTATAGTTTAGTTTAATTATGGTTATAACTTATTTGTCATCTGCTTTTATCCACTAATACAAGCCTGTTGTACACTGTAAAAAATGTTAGGCCTACTGCTATTTACTTTATGGTAAAATTATGGTAACAATATTACACATACTATTTTTGAGTAGTTAAAGCTTGATTTCATTCATGGAATCTACCTGAATAAATAATGTAAAATGTCCTAATTTATTTAGTCTATGACATAATGAATTTAGTGAAATGTGCTTTTTTATTTGAAGCATTTTTTATTCTCAAAATTGTGTGAAGTCAAGTGAATGAATATGATCCGTTTATAATTAACTTTGAGATGTATTGTTTTATAAAAATATTGTATGCTGCTAGGACAGCACAGAATCAAACTTGTTACTGCACTATCATTTGCAGAGTTATCACTACACATATGTAACAATACGCTTTAGAATAATTAAGAAATGCAGTTATTCACAGCCTAACCATAAGCCCTACTCTTCTGCACAATGGTAACGATCAAAACTTTAACATAATAGAAACTCTTTCAAATGTCAAACATACCTGAACATTAAACATTAACAGATGTTTCCCTTTACTCAAAAACACATGAAATAACACTTAATTTCAATATTTACTCTCCATTTCCAGCCATGTGCAAAGCATGCTGGGAACAAACAATGGTGTCTCTAAATAAAACCGCATAAATGAGCTAATTCTCTTAAAATAAATAGGCCCCTTTTCCTTAATTTTATGAGGTTTATCAGTTCCTCAATTCAAGCCTTAAAATTGTGTATGTTTCCTTAAAAAAATAGGAAAATGCATCTCTTGGTGTTATTAGTGAAATGTTCTCAATATTTTCAATAAAACACTGAACCACAATTTTCTTAATAAAATATACATAACATCACCTCAATTTTTTTTATGAAAATTACAAGACTCGTGATTCATTTTTTACAGTGTAGCAAAACCCATCCGAATGATGACCAAAATATACTGACGAGTTCAGTGAAGTTTATTGTACATCACACATAGGCATAATTTGCGGGTGGGACGGGTGGGACATGTCCCCACCACTTTTGAAACATCTCGCGGCACGAATGTACCAATACAAATAAACAAAACATCTCCAATTAACTACCAGAGCATTAATTTCGTTCGTTTGTCAAATAAGAGGCGATCTAGCGCTGAAATGTGTTGTTTTTGAAATCAAGTGATCAAAGTGCTCGTTGCCGCTGCGATCAGTGGCGCGCGGTCGGATACTGTGTCTGTTTGTGGCTCGCGCACAGTCTTCACTCGGACGCGCGCTTCAATCCATTGTGGAGAGAGACTTTCTATTCGTTCCGGTTAAATTACAAAACAAAATGCACACAAACGTGTCCATGCCTGATATACAACCACTGAAAAACATAATCGAGAGAAAAAAAAAAAAAAAAAAAAAAAAAAAAAACCTACATGAGTGCGGATTGGAACCAAGAACCGAAAACCTCTCCCGCGCTGGGCGAAAGTTCTGTCCCTGGACCATTTAAATACACTCTTAAAATAGTCGGATCAACATATAATAGGCCTCATTAAACGACTAATTAAACCCAATCCCTGTAGGCCTACTATTTAAATCGATTGCTGGACATCGTAATGTTACTGTACATACATCTGTTTTATGATTTAGCATTGAGTTATCCCCCCCCACCTGTCCCACCCACTTTTTAAAACAAAGTTACGCCACTGACATCACACAAAAGATGAGTTTTAGTTTTACTCCAGAGAATCTCTGTAAGAGCTGAATAAACATAGTATAAGAAGTGCGCATTAAAGTCTTATCCATAAACACACTCTCTCTCTCTCTCTCTCTCTCTCCCTTTCATTATCAACAACATACACAGCGAAGTACACAAAACACTCGTTACAACTAACAGTAAACAAATATACACACCTTTTCAGTGGGTGCTAAATAAACTGGTAAACCTTATATCCGTAAAATGACTCGAAGAGCTGTCAAAAAGAGCGTGTTCGCACTTTCATTTCTTCCGTGTCCAGTCACATTAGGCCTGTTGCTCCGGAGAGTGTAAGCTTGATCACAAACACTACAGATCCATCCTCGAGTAACAACGGGAGTAAATGAAGACTACTATGTGCATTCTTACATCCATCAACAACACACCTCAATTGCTTAGGAGACATTATTGTCTACAGCTGCTCAAGCGTCGAACAATGGCGGACTCTGTGTCCAGCTCACTCAGGGCGGGTCTGGGCTCAAACTGAAGTGTCACTCAACAGTCGTGGGAGGGGCCTGCTCAAATTCTAAGTCACATTGCGCCAAATCTGAGAACAGCTCATTCTGAGCCAGTGCTTATGATTTATTGAGATTGTAAAAAAAACACTGTGTGGATTTTTATCATTCTAGGGTGGTTTTGCTCACACACTGCCAACACACATTTATGTTCAAACACCATGTAAAAGTGAATTTTGCATAATAGGTGCCCTTTAATATATATTTTTTATAACCTGTGATAGTTTTTTCAGGATTCTTTGAATAAAAATATATTTTTTATAAAAAATACAACAGTTTGGTCTTTTTTCTTTCTTTTTTGGAAAGGATGTATTAAGTGATAATAATAACTTTAAGTCTTTCCATTGTTAGGAAAGATTTCTATTTTGAATAAATGCTGTTATTTTTAACTTTTTATTCATCAGTGAATCATTCTTAGTTCATCATTCTTTGTTCAGGCTGCCTCACAGCACCTTGATGGGCCATTAGCCATTGGGGGAGTGTCTTTAGTCACACCCCTGGTGTGAATCACATTAATATTCATGGCCATTAACACTCCCATGCATACAGCAGTGCTGACACAAAAACTGACATGCAAAATTAAAATCGTTATATTGTTGTTTGTGAAAGAGTGGTCAGAATGATTTTCACATCATTTTGTAGAAAAACCTACAAGAATAGTAATTCAAAAGTCTTGTGGACTAGAGGATGGATACCCGACCCGAGCCCGACGGGACCCGCCAGTACCCGACGGGCCGGGCCGGGTTCGGACAGATATTTAGAAATTATGTTCGGGATCGGGTCGGGCTCGGTCACATCAGAGCGATAATTTAAAAATTTAAAACAGCTTATTATGTAGGTAGCCAATGTGCCTGCTGCTTTCACTTGATGCAAACGTTTGTTTTTGTGATTAAAATACATGTAAAATATTACCATAACATCTCTTCCTGTGTGCGGACATTTGTTTATGTAGCCGTGACAACGAAACACGTGCATGCGCGCCTGTGTTAAGTGAGCTTGTTGCTCCGTGCGCGCTGATGCACTCGTCCTGTTGACATTTCCCAATGCCTTCCTACAGTTGCTTAATAAAAGCGGGCTTTCCACACAAACAAACGTACATGTGTCATTAGTATGAGAAAAAAATGGGATTTTAACTGTCGGTCTCGGGTTGGGCTCGGACATAAATATCTTTATGCCTGTCGGGCTCGGGTCGGGTTCGGTTACTGCTCTGTCGGACGCGGGCCGGGCTCGGACAGAAAAATTCGGCCCGATCCGCACTCTATTGTGGACAACTATTCAGTATGTGTTAAATGGCCTTATTGCAGTGACAATGTTTTTCCCAAAACGTACTAACCAGGCATATTTTTTTTTTTCTATAAAATGCAAACATGTACATCTATTTGAAGCGGTCATATAGGGATTGTCAAAGTTTTTTTTTTTTTTTTTTTTTCTTTCGTCATCTACTGAATTTTTCATCAACGATACCAGGGACACCGAAACACCGGGGAACATGAAATTCGATGGGCATGTAGCCCCACTAGACTTTTACGGAAAAATTTCGTTTGGTCCCCGGGGGCCACTCCCCCCCCCCCGCGCTGGGCCCCCCCAAACCCAAAAAATGCAGTTTTTCCTAAATAACTACCTGAACCGTGGCACCGAGGATGAAGAAATTTTTATGGTATGTTGGTCTTAAGGGCCCACATCAACCTAGCCCATGATCGATTGTCAAAGTTTTTGTTTTGTTTTTTCCCGTCATCTACTGAATTTTTTCGTCAACGATACCAGGGACACCGAAACACCGGGGAACATGAAATTTGATGGGCATGTAGCCCCACTAGACTTTTACGGAAAAATTTCGTTTGGTCCCCGGGGGCCACTCCCCCCCCCCATGCGCTGGGCCCCCCCAAACCCCAAAAATGCAGTTTTTCCTAAATAACTACCTGAACCGTGGCACCGAGGATGAAGAAATTTTTATAGTATGTTGCTCTTAAGGGCCCACATCAACCTAGCCCAGTGTTTCTCAACCTCTCCTGCAGGGACCCCCTGACAGGCCATGTTTCTGTTTTAACCCTGAAATGGCACACCTGATTCAATTAATGAGTAGTTATTAGAGTAGGAAGAGTAGGAATTATTCAATTAATCAATTAGTCAACTACTCATTAAGCCTTTAATTATTTGAATCAGGTGTGTCATTTCAGGGTTAAAACAGAAACATGGCCTGTCAGGGGGTCCCTGCAGGAGAGGTTGAGAACCACTGACCTAGCCCATAATCACTCATTTGTGATTTGCGCCCCTCCCATAAAAAATGAAAATGCAATATTATTCTGCTTTAATCGCCCCTATCTTCAGTTGAGATGTTCAGAACTGCACCATATTTCATGTGTATGATTAACTTGACATCCTCTGGGGGTATGCTAAGTTTCGTAGAATTTCATCCATGGGGGGGTATAAAATAAATTCATTTATGTGCACATTTAGTGACTGTACACTCATCGGCCTGTAGATGGTGGTGTTGAGCGAAGGGTTGCTGGTTTAGGATGATACTGTCACTAAGGTTGCCAACTGTCCCGAATTAGGTGGGACGTCCCGTATTTTGGGCCTAATTTATTTGTCCCGTGCGTGACCTCCCGTGTCCCGTTTATTGACAAGCTGATAAACCACTGACTGATACAACAGCAACAGCAGCAGTGCTGACCACGACACTTGAGAATGATCACCGACACCTGTCATCATCCAATCACAGCTTTTTTTAATCACTGTTTTGAGACAAATCATTGTTTGATTTGCGAACATCCTCTGCCGTCTGGTCGCTTCCGCTTCAAGCCGGACTCGTCTCGCGCTAACGGTAATTTCCTTTCACTGTCCACGTTTTGATTTCGGCTAATCAATTTTGGCGAATGCAAACAACGTGATTATTGTTCATGAGTCTAACATCCAGCCACGCAAGAAAACATGTAATCTACCTGAGGGAATAATATGCTCAAAAAACATTTATGATTATTATTAATGTTTTAAAGCTTTTAGAAAGTACATAGAAAGCTTTTGTAACATTATCTTAACTGTCACTTTTGATTAATGTAATGCATCCTTGCTGAATAAAAGTAGGCAATTACTTTCTTTATTTTTTTTCCCCAAAAATAATCTTACTAACCCCAAACTTTTGAACTGTAAGCCTAGTGTATAATGTTAAAAAAGCTTTCTATTTTAGATAAATGCTGTTATTTTGAATTATGGTTTGTTTGTAATGTGACTTTTTTCATGTATGACATTAAAATTATTTTTAGAATTAAATACATAAATAGGTTAAGCAATACAAATGTGTTTATGTCTGATAACCTTTTAAACACAAACTTAACTGCAGACACTGAAATGACGTACACTGTGTGATACAGTACAAATATTTTGAGTGTCCCTCATTTTCCTATAAATAACCACGATTGTCCCGCATTTTCCTTTTCTGAAGTTGGCAACCCTAACTGTCACATACACACATGCAGGAATACAAACAAACGCAAGCATGCACACACACTGACATCCACACGCACAGACACACACCCATACAAATCCACATGCACAGACACACACACACACAAACACACACATGTACGCACCCATACATACACGCACAGACACACACACACACAGACACACACATACACAAACACACACAGACAGACATGCACATACTACTACTTTTTTTAGGTATATACATAAACACGCAATACAGCCAAATTGCTCCACGTCATTTATTTTTGTGGAAAGCCAGTGTAGGCCTGAGTGGCGGTCATATTTCGTACCGCCATGCGGTACATCTAGTTGTAGCAGAGTTTGTGCTGAATTCAGCAAAATTACATGTTGGCCAATGGTATGTTGTAAGTAGCTGAAATAAGCACAAATGTCAGGGCATGTCAAAACATCTCAAGAGCCCCAAAAACACCTCAGACCCCAGAGGATTAAAAGCACAAGACGGCTGGATGGCCGGGTCCCTATCTTGCAGTGGTCCATCTCCAGTCTTCATTCAACCCCAAGCTATGCGGGCCAAGGCCTGGGAGGCTATCCCCGGTATATCAGAATGGGTGTTGAACATAATAAAACGAGGCTACTCGCTACAGTTTGCTCGCAGACCCCCGCGCTTTTCAGCCGTGGGCGAAACGACAGTGAGAAGGGACGTTGCCCACGTTCTTCACACTGAAGTGTTGAAACAGTTAGAAAAGGGAGCTGTCAAACCAGTTCCCCTTTCACAAAGCGAATCAGGCTTTTACAGTCGCTACTTCCTAGTTCCAAAGAAGGATGGTGGCCTCAGGCCCAACCTTAGACCTCAGACACCTGAACAAAGCGCTGATGATACGTCCGTTCAGGATGCTGACAACCAAGCAGGTCCTTGCGCAAATTCGCTCGGGGGATTGGTTTTACTCAGTGGATTTGAAAGATGCTTTTTTTCACATCCAAATATTGCCTCATCACAGGCCATTCCTGGGATTCGCCTTCGAGGGGCAGGCTTGAGTCTCAGGATCAATGCTTCCAAGAGCACACTGTCTCCCAGCCAGAGTATTTCTTTCCTGGGTGATAGACTCTATACGAATGAAAGCACGCCTTACACCAGAGCGCGCGTTCACCATTCAACACCTAGCGGCATCTTTCAAAGCGGATTTCAGAGGATGTTGGGTCTCATGGCCTCAGCATCATCAGTACTCCAGCTAGGACTACTGCACATGCGTCCTCTTCAGCGCTGACTAAAACCCCATGTACCAGCTCACACGTGGCAATCTGACCACTTACTAATCAGAGCGAGCCATGGCTACATCAAAGCCCTGACTCTCTGGAAAGGGCAGGCCCATCTCTGGCGTATGGTCAAGCCTGGAGAAGCGCCTACATATAAACTGTCTAGAGATGAGAGCAGTTGCTCTTTCACTGAAAGCCATATCTAAAAGGCCACCACGTCCTGGTCCGAACGGACAACATGGCAGTCGTGTCCTACATAAATTGCCAGGGCTGTCTCAGGTCAAACAACCTGCACGCCATGGCCAAGAGTCTCATTCTATGGGCTCAGCACAACCTGCGCTCGCTGAGGGCAGCGCATGTGCCAGGCATTCCAAACCAGGGTGCGGATATGCTATCCAGAGACAATGTTCCCCCAGGGGAATGGTCTCTTCACCCTCAGTCGGTTCAGCTGATATGGAGCATCTTCGGCGAGGCAGAGGTCGACCTCTTCGCCTCAGTAGACAACGCTCGTTGCTGAACATTTTTCTCAAAGAGCACTTCAGTCAAGAGCTTGCCCACGACTGGCCGAGCCGTCCGCTATATGCATTCCCTCCGGTCACGATGCTACCACAGGTCATCGGACAGATCAGGGAAAGCAAGTGTGTAGTGCTACTAATAGCCCCTCTTTGGAAGACCCAGTTATGGTTCTCAGAGTTGACACAACTGCTGGAAACAGCCCCATGGCCAATACCACTGAGGAGAGATCTCCTCACGCAGGTGAACGGGAAAATCTGCCATCCCCGTCCCGACTTGTGGGCCCTTCATGTATAGCTCCTCAGCGGGTAGGGTCTCTCGGATAGGGTCCTAAAAACCATCACTGAAGCAAGAGCGCCCTCAACTAGGCTCTACACTCACAAATGGGTGGTGTTCTCTGGCCTACTTGGGCGAAGTACCAAGTGTACTCGCCTTTTTGCAAGAGCTCTTGGAGCGTTCTGCCTCATTCAGACTATCGAAACAGCTTTTTGTATGCTTTGGCGGCCACACCAAGGGGCTCGCTGTCTCAAAGCAGAGATTATCACGCTGGATAGTTGATGCTATCGCGCTGACTTACGAGTCTAAGGGCCTTCATTGCCCCTTAACCCTTTCACACGTAAGTTTAAAATATTCTGGCTGACCCCCCAGCGTGAGTTTTTCAAGGCGACCGTTATTTAGAACGTGTCACTTTATGGTTTGGTTTCCATGGTGACGCGTCATTGCTTGTCACGTGACACACCGCAGCAGCAACAGAGCTGAATGAATGAATGATGATCTGCTTTTATGTCATTTTTCCTTTTTTATTCAAAATATTCACAAATTTGTTAGCTATGGCATGAAATATCCGATATTCCGATTGTCAAATATATGCAAGTGGAAGTGTTTTGTTGTTTAAACACCTTTATAACGATCGCGTTAGTTGAGCTGTATGCGCGATGGGCGCCGCCATGTTAGTTTGTGCCGCAGACGCAGTTCAGAGAATCGGATCTGTTGGATTTACAACACAAAGTGAATTCATCCACTTCTCCCGAAATACATAAAAGTAAGTGGCTGGTGAACTGGGAGAAGAACAGAGTAAATTTTAAAGTTACTTACACAATGTGTATCTGATATGAATAAAACGTGTCTAATTATAATGGAAAGGATTATTATTGCCTCTTCCATAGACATCAGTGTGTATTTTATAAACTCTAAATGTATTTTATTTTAGTACTTATGTGAATTTATATGTCTAAAACCTAAAATAAACATTATGTGGTTGAAAACACTGAAAAGTGGTGATATATGACAGCTCTGAGCGCACCTGTCTCTGGCTCAGCGCCAGCCAACGCGCGAAAGCACATTTGAATTTAGCAGTTGATCACGTGATGCACTGACCGTTCTAATCACACCGGTGTGATCGTATGCTCCAGGGACCAGCCTAGACTGATCACACCGATGTGATCGTACGTGTGAAAGGGTTAAGCATCAGAGCTCATTCCACGAGAGGTATGGCCTCATCTTGGGCTTGGTCAAGTGGAATACCCATTGAAGATATCTGTGCGGTGGCCAGCTGGGCCTCGCCGTCCACATTTATAGGTTTTATAACCTGGAAGTTCCCACTTTGCAAGAGAGGGTTCTTTCAATAAAAAATGTGTAAGCACAAACCCCCTGAACATTGGGCCCGATGCATATCTGTTCCTGGTTAAATTCGAACTACGGTACTCATATATATATATACATTATATATACATATAAGAGTTTCGCCCTCATTAGGCCCATTCCTTGTTTTTCCCTATATGAAGCCCGTCACGGACTGGCTTTATTAGGTTCATCCTTTACTCTTTTATTGCCTCAGGCATCTTGCCTCGGGCTACTGTATGGAGCGAAGTAAAGCACGCACAGCATTTTGAAGGGGGTTCCCATAGCGTAAGCTAGCCTTACGCAATACGAGAGATCTCTCGAAAGGGAACGTCCCGGTTACTGAAGTAACCTCGGTTCCTTGAGATGAGGGAACGAGTATTGTGTAACCCGCCGTGCTTCTGTGCTTTGATCAGGGGATCGCTTCAGTTAATTAAACCTAAGGTCCTTGAAAAAGAATGGGTGCTTATTGCCATAAGCCACGAGATGTCGAGATGTTTTTTTTTTCAGAATTAAGTTGTAGGAAATTGCTAGTTATCCAGTTTTTTATATCAGCTATGCATTCGTTAATTTTGTGAATTGGTAAGTTTCGTCAGGGTGTGAAGAAATATAGAGCTGTGTATCATCAGCATAACAGTGAAAGCTAATGCCATTGCTTCCTAATGATATCTCCCATGGGTAGCATGTACAGAGTCAACAGCAACGGTCCTAGTACTGAGCCTTGTGGTACACCATGCTGAACTTTTTATCGATAAGACTGTAAGGCCCGATATATTGGTCCAATCTGCCGGTTTGCCAATACACGGGGAAGGTATCACGTGTCCTGTCCTCACTCATGCAAAGTATTGGTTGGTTAAATTTGTAATACATTAATCATATGTATTTACTCGTTAATTCATCTGACTCCATAAATGAAAGGTTTTAATAATATCTGTGCCTCACTAAAAGTGAGCGAATGTTTGATTATTCCTTTTAACCATTAAATGAACAATGTCAAAATCAGTTAGAATAATCACATGTAACAATTTAATATTTCAGATATCAGAGATCAATTCCAAAATCAATTCAAATATCTAGAACATGGTTATACATTGGTTACACCAAAGAATCTTACCCAGCTTGTACCTGAGATAGAGAGAGAGAAAGGGAAACAAAGAGAGAGAGAGAGAGAGAGAGAGAGAGAGGGGGGGGGGGAGAGAGAGAGAGGCAGAGATAGAGACCACCTATTCCATTCGTGTCCAGCCAAGAGGCGCCCAGAGAGAGGGAGCACACCTTCCTTTATTCTCTCTTGACCAGGTGACATGGGGGATGGGGGAGACCACCCTCAAATGGCTTCTATTCAACGAAAGGGGGGTTGCCTTATCTGGCCTTATCTCTAAACCAGTTTTCTCTAAACTTCTCTAAACCTTATTTCCTTTTATTTTATCTATCTGGATATGAGATATCTGTACCACTCACTTTGAGACATTTCAAATGACACCAAAAACATAACAGTCAATGTTAAATATTCACATTAGACCATGTTCTTGTGTGAGTTCTTAGTTGTTTCTGAGAGGAAGTGAGGCCGCATGGGGGAGGTCCATAGATCGGGCCTCGACCAGTATTTTCAGTCTTACAAGACATCTCTTCATTTACTGCTACAAACTGATAACGGTCAGATAAGTATGATTTAAACCATGCTAATGCAATTCCACTAATGCCAACATAATTTTCGAGTCTATTTGTCACTATCAACCACAATAATCTTTTAAATAGACTCGAAAATTATCTAAAGATCGAGTAACACCAATAGAGAGATACAACCACGATCGGATGATAAGAGCAAATCATTTGTGACTCTAATGAGAGCTGTCTTAGTACTATGGTATGGTCTAAATCCTGATTGAAAATCCTTGCAGATATAATTTCTTTCTAAAAAGGAACATAGTAGTGAAGATACTGCCTTTTCTAGTATCTTTGACAGAAAAGGTAGATCGGCCTGTAATTGACTAATTCTGTAGGATCAATTTGCGTTTTTTTAACAAGGGGTCATAGCCAGCTTAAAAGTTTTTGGTACGTATCCTAATGACAAAGATGAATTAATGATATTAAGAAGAGGATCTATGACCTCTGGAAGCATCTTTTTCAGTAGCTTAGTCAATATAGGGTCTAACATATATGTTGTCGATTTAGATGATTTAACTAGTTTAGAAAATTCTTCCTCTCCTATAGCAATGAATGAATCGAATTTTTCCTTAGGGAGACTACAATGCACTGCCTGATGCGATACTGTAGTAGACGGTTGCATAGTTATAATTTTCTCCCTGATATTGTCAATCTTTAAAGTGAAGAAGTTCATAAAGTCATTACTGCTGTGCTGCTTGGAAACTTCTGGGCTTGAAGCTTTATTTTTCATTAGTTTAACCACTGTTTCAAATAAATACCTATGGTTTTGTTTATTTTCTTCTAATAGGGTTGAAAAATAAGCAGATCTAGCAGCTTTTAATGCCTCTCTGTACGCAATCGTGCTCTCTTTCCATGAAATGCGAAATACCTCTAGTTTTGTTTTCTTCCAGTTTCGCTCCCTTTTTCTGGCTGCTCTCTTAAGGGCTTATTAAAAGCCCTCATTGTACCACGGCGTTGGACTATTTTCTTTAATCTTCTTTAAGCGCAAAGGAGCAACTGTGTCTAAAGTGCTGGAAAAGAGAGAGTTAAAAGTTTCTGTCGCAATATCGAGTTCTTCTAAGCTATCTGGGATGCTGAGATGATGAAACTGGTCAGGAAGATTATTAATAAAGCAATCTTTAGTGGCAGAAGTGATAGGTCTAACATATTTGTAACACGGAGTCGGCTTTGCAGCCTTGGCTAAATGAGGTTTACACGAGACTAGATAATGATCTGAGATGTCATCGCTCTGCTGCAGAATTTCAACGGCATCAACATTGATTCCATGTGATAATATTAGATCTAGAGTGTGATTACGACAATGAGTAGGTCCTGACACATGTAGTCTAACTCCAATAGAGTTAAGAATGTCTTTAAATGCCAATCCCAATGCATCTTTTTCGTTGTCTCCATCACCACTTAGACAGCCAGCCATTGAGTGAGGACAGTCTACTAAGTATCTCTTCACTCCGGCGAACAGGAAGGGGGCCAGAGCAAATTACAGTGCCTGACATTGTACTTAAGAGTTCACACACCTCTTTAACATTAATTTTAATGATCTCCGACTGGCGGAGTTGAACATCATTAGTGCCGACGTGAATAATAATCTTAGAGAATTTACGATTAGCATTAGCCAGCACTTTTAAATTCGCTTTGATATCAGGCGCTCTGGCTCCCGGCAAACATGTGATTATGGTGGCTGGTGTCTCTATTTTCACGTTCTGTGTAATAGAATCGCCAATAACTAGGGCACATTCAACAGGATTCACAGTGTTTTTTTCACTGAGTGGGGAGAATCTATTTGTTATGGTAATCGGAATGGAAGAGTGGTGTTTTGTCCCACGACTAGTCAAGTCAAGTCAAGTCAAGTCATCTTCATTTATATAGCGCTTTTAACAAAGGCAGAGTTTATCTGAGTCAGGAGAGGGTCAACACCACTGCTAAAATACTACTAAAGGCTACTTATATTAATTGTGATAAATACATGTTAATGGAAGCGTAAAGAACTTAGACAATCATATATGATTATAATCGTGTATTTATTTGGTTTCATGTTTCATCTGTCTCTTCCCTGTGCCTTTATTAATACCTGACAAATGCATCTGTATATGTCATAAATGACATATACAACAGCTAACTCGTACAACTCCTGTTTTATGTCCGTGAGCTCCCTGTGACGTATATATGATATTTTATCAATTAAAAAGTCTTGATGAAGTTGTTTTGTGCATTCCTGTGATCACAAATAAACGGAAACAGGCACAAATGAATTGGTACTGTGTGTTCTATTTTTTATGCGGACTGGTAAATACTAGTTTGTTTCAGCATCATTGATGTGCACTCCTGAAACAAATTAATAAATTACTGTCACTGTTACATTTTTGATTATAAAACATTAGTCAAATATCAATTCTGTAATCTTAAAGGTAGGATTGGCAATTTTGGAGAGGCAAGCTAGCTTTACATTTACATTTACATTTAGTCATTTAGCAGACGCTTTTATCCAAAGCGACTTACAAATTAGGACTAGATTAAGCTAGTCATCATGAAGAGGCAAAAACAAAAACAACGCAAGAAGTGCTCAAGATACGAAGTCCAGGCATTATACAGGGTAGCATAGGCCCGATAAGTGAGGTTTTAGAGGGAAAGGGGAGTTTTTTTTTTGTTTTTTTTTTGTTTTTTATGTGGTTAAGTGCTCACGGAAGAGATGGGTTTTCAGCTGTCTTTTGAATGTTGTCAGGGATTCTGCATTCCGGATGAGGGTGGGGAGAGCGTTCCACCAGCATGGAACTGTGAATGTGAATGTTCTGGAAAGTGATTTTGTGGCTTTCTGTGATGGAACCACGAGACGTCGCTCGTTGACCGAGTGTAGGATTCTGGTAGGGATGTAGGCTCGTAGTAGTGAGTGAAGGTAGGATGGAGCTGAGCCTGTGATAGATCTGTAAGCAAGCGTCAATGCCTTGAACTTGATGCGAGCAGCGAGAGGTAGCCAGTGCAGAGAGATGAACAGAGGAGTGACGTGGGCCCTCTTGGGCTCGTTGAAGACAAGACGAGCTGCAGCGTTCTGGATCATCTGTAGAGGTTTAGTTGCACATGATGGAAGTCCGGCCAGAAGAGCATTGCAGTAGTCAAGCCTAGAAATGACCAGGGCCTGGACGAGAAGTTGTGTTGCATGCTCAGTTAGGAAAGGCCTGATCTTCCTGATGTTGTGCAGTGCAAACCTGCATGATCGAGCTGTCTTTGAAATGTGATCTGTGAAGGTCAGCTGGTCATCAAACGTTACTCCAAGATTTCTGACCGACCTTGATGGGGTGATTGATAATGAATCTAGCTGGATAGTGAAGTCGTGCTGTAGAGACGGATTGGCAGGGAGGACGAGAAGCTCAGTCTTTGCCAGGTTGAGCTGCAGGTGATGTTCCTTCATCCATGTCGAGATGTCCGCCAGACAGCTTGAGATCCGTGCAGCTACTGTGGGATCATCTGGTTGAAATGAGAGGAAGAGCTGTGTGTCATCAGCATAGCAGTGGTAGGAGAAGCCGTGTGCTTGTATGATGTGTCCCAGTGATGTGGTGTAGATGGAGAAGAGGAGGGGACCAAGAACTGAACCCTGGGGAACACCTGTAGTCAGTTGATGAGTTCTGGATACCTCGCCTCTCCATGCGACCCTGAAGGACCTACCTGTGAGATAGGACTCAAACCAGTGGAGTGAAGTTCCTGTAATGCCCCTTCCCAAGTTTTTGCATGTCAAAAAAGAGAGATATGCAAAATCATAATACAAATTATATATATTTTTTTGTATTTATCAGCAGTTTCTCAGCAGGAGAAGGTCCAAATGTAATGTAATTTATATTTTCAAAAAATTTGAAAAAAGTTCTATCAAACGATACCTACCTTTTGACTCTCCTTGTTATAGTTTTGGAGTTATGTTGGAGTTGGAGCTTTAAAAGCATAAGATTCCACCCTCCCTTCAGAGCGCTCTCAAAAGCCACTGAATATACATATAAATTTATATACAGTGCTGTGAATAATTATTTGCCCCCTTCCTATTTTTTGCATATTTGTCACACTTAAATGATTCAGATCATTAAACCAATTTTAACATAAAGATATTCCGAGTAAATACAAAATGCAGTTTTTAAATGATGATTTCATTTATTAACCCCTTAAGCACTGAGGGCATTTTTAGAGTTGTTTTGTCTGAGTGACACACACAAAACTAAAGACTCATAACTCCAAAACTATAACAAGGAGAGTCAAAAGGTAGGTATCGTTTGATAGAACTTTTTTCTAATTTTTTGAATATATAAATTACATTACATTTGGACATTCTCCTGCCGAGAAACTGCTGATAAATACAAAAAAAATATATATAATTTGTATTATGATTTTGCATATCTCTCTTGTTTGACATGCAATAACTTGGGAAGGAAATACGGTAGGGGGAAATTCTTTTTTGGGGAAGTACCCCCAAATGTGAGCTGCATCTGGATCAAATTTTGTGGTGATCGCATAAAGTACTCAAAAGTTACAGCATTTGGAATAAAGGTAGCCTTTTTGTTTAGTCCTCACACATTTGGAAGGCAATAAAAAACATGAGTATAAACTATAGCAAGGAGAGTCAAAAGGTAGGTATTTTTTGAAAGAAAACTTTTCAAATGTTTTGAAAATATAAATTACATTACATTTGGATGTTCTCCTGCCGTGAAACTGCTGATAAAAGGCAAAATATATATAATTTTTATAATGATAATCCATATCTTTCTTATTTGACATGGAATAACTCAGGAAGGAAATAAGGTAGGAGGAAAATTCTTTTTTGGGGAAGTCCCTCTACATATGAGCTGCATCTGGATAAAAAATTTTGGTGACTGGATAAAGCAATCAAAAGTTATAGCATTTGGAACCAAGATAGCCTTTTTGTTGAGACCTTGACGCCCCCTCATGGGCATTTTTTAAATTGTTTCACCATGAAGAATATTTTGTCATAAAAGCAACAGATTAAGTTAATTTTGGGCTCATTTTAATTGTATTGATATGCTGTAAAAAATGAAGTGCCATTTTCAACGATTTTTTAATGTTTCATGAGATGTATGATGTTTTTGATACATTGCAGTACATAGTACAAAAAAGTATTTTATAGATTATGAAAAAAATTATTCTATTTATCAGCAAATAACTCAGCAATACTTAGGAGTTTTTCAAATTGTCAATATTTTTGTGATAATGAAAAAAATATGATAATGAATATTTTCGCAGCTAGGAGGCGCCTGCGGGTGGTACACTCCGGTTTAGAACGACTAGTCAGCTGTCTTTCAGATTTGATCGAAGTGGTTGGATGCTTTAAAAAGCTGAGATTCTAAGCTTTAAGATGATATATATTTTGTGTTATTCCAAGTTTGAAAACGAGCACGGACGGTTCCGGGAAAATTGGAAAACACTTTGCACCCCGGAAGGATGAGAGACTTGTTTTTTAGCCAAGTATGCATCACTTCATGAGGAATATCTCGTGATCAAAGCAATGGATTATGTTGTGTTTGGGCTCTTTGTAATCATGAGAATCTGATGTCAATAAAGATGTTCGATTTTTTTCACAAAACAACATAGCATCACGGCTACTGCTACTTCATAGAACCGCCAGTGGAATTTTTTGTGTTAGAACGCTATGATGAATATCTTTAGATCTGAGTGATGGATTATGGTGAGTTTGGGCTCTTTTTAATCTTAACAATCTGCTGTAAAGAATTATGTGACATTTTCCACAATTGATGCATACTTCATTGTGTTATAAGTTAGAACGCGACATAAGTGCTACATCTATTTTAAAGATCTATGTGCGCCTATGGGGGTTCGTGTGTTAAAACTCCACGAGGAATATCTTTAGATCTGAGTGATGGATTTTGCTGAGTTTGGGCTCTTTTTAATCATGAGAGTCTGCTGAAAATAATGATGTGCAGTTCCCTTTCAGTCGCTCACGTTCGACATAACGTCAATGTGACGACGTAATTGGGATCACTTCAGGGAGCCCTATCAACTTCGAGTGTCTACAGAGCAAGTCAAGTCAAGTCAAGTCAAGTTTATTTATATAGCGCTTTTCACAACACAGGTTGTATCAAAGCAGCTTCACAGTAATAAATTAGAACAATACATCAATGTTTGTTTCTAGTGGAACGTCTACGTTCGGTAATGCTGATCAATAGTATCGTTGATTGATTAATTAAATTAAATATCCCCAAATATCCCCAACTGAGCAAGCCAAAGGCAACAGTGGCAAGGAACCGAAAAACTCCATCAGGTGACCTAATGGAGAAAAAAAAACCTTGGGAGAACCCGGGCTCAGTCGGGGGCCAGTTCTCCTCTGGCGTTTATGAACTAGAGGTCGGATTTAACTGTAGGATTAAAAGTATTATATGAATGCCTGGCTGAAGAGATGCGTCTTTAATCTAGTTTTAAACTGGGAGAGCGAGTCTGAGCAACGAACAGTATCCGGAAGACTATTCCAGAGTTTTGGTGCTAAATGTGAAAATGCTCTCCCTCCTTTGGTGGACCTAGATATCCTAGGTATGACCAAAAGCCTCGAATTTAGTGACCTTAAAGAGCGCGATGGATTATAGGGCGATAGAAGATCCGTTAAATAGACTGGAGCTAAGCCGTTTAGGGCTTTATAAGTCAGTAGCAATACCTTGTAATTAATACGGGACTTTATAGGTAACCAATGTAGGGATGATAAAATCGGTGTTATATGATCATATTTTCTTGATCTAGTTAGAACTCTAGCGGCGGCATTTTGGACTAACTGTAGCTTGTTTATTGAGGATGCAGGACAACCGGCTAATAACGCATTACAGTAATCTAGTCTCGAGGTCATGAATGCATGAACTAACTTTTCTGCGTCAGAAACTGATAGCATATTACGTAGCTTAGCAATGTTTCTAAGGTGGAAAAAGGCTGTTCTTGTAACATATGAAATATGATTTTCAAAAGACAGGTTGCTGTCTAATATAACACCCAGGTCTTTTACTGTAGAGGATGAAGTAACAGGACATCCTACTATGTTAAAGTTGTATTGTGAGAGGTTTTGTGGGTGGTTTTTTGAACCGATAAGTAGTACCTCTGTCTTGTCTGGATTTAATAAAAGAAAATTATGCGTCATCCAATCTTTTATATCTTTAACACACTCTGTCAATTTGGATAATTTAGCGTTTTCATCTGGCCGTGATGAAATATAGATTTGAGTGTCATCAGCATAACAATGGAAACTAATTCCATGTTTCCTTATAATATTTCCAAGTGGTAGCATATATATTGAGAATAATAGAGGGCCTAACACAGATCCCTGCGGCACTCCATAGTTTACTGGAGTTATGATAGATTTTTCTCCATTTAAATAAACAAAATGGTAGCGGTCAGATAAATACGATCTAAACCAGCTTAATGCTTGTCCTTGAACACCAGTATAATTTTGTAGTCGATCTAAGAGTATTGTATGATCTATAGTATCGAACGCAGCACTAAGATCAAGTAAAACTAATATTGAGATACAGCCTTGGTCAGAAGCTAAAAGTAAATCATTTGTGATTTTAACGAGCGCAGTTTCAGTGCTATGATGCGGCCTGAATCCAGACTGAAACTTTTCATAGGTGTCATTTTCTTGTAAGAAAGAGCCCAGTTGAGCGGACACAACTTTTTCTAGTATTTTAGACATAAAAGGTAGATTTGAAATGGGTCTATAATTTACTAGATTATTCAGATCTAATTGTGGTTTCTTAATGAGAGGTTTTATAACTGCCAGTTTAAATGTTTTTGGAACATAACCTAAAGATAAAGACGAGTTAATAATATTGAGGAGAGGCTCTTCCACTACAGGTAACACTTCTTTCAATAGTTTAGTTGGTATGGGATCTAATAAACATGTTGTTGTTTTAGATGAAGTAAAAAGTTTATTTAACTCTTTTTGTTCTATAGTTGTGAAGCACTGTAATTGTTCTTGCGGCGTGATAATTGAGGCTGAATTATAAGGCGCGATTGAGGATTGAACGTTTACAATTGTGGTTCTGATGTTTTCTATTTTCTCAGTGAAGAACTTCATGAAATCATTACTACTAAACTGTAATGGAATACTTTGTTCAGGAGACATCTGTTTATTTGTTAGTCTCGCCACGGTGTTAAATAAGAACTTAGGATTGTTATGGTTGTTTTCTATTAGTTTGCGTAGATGCTCAGCCCTGGCCGCTTTTAGGGCCTTTTTATAACGTGACATACTGTCTTTCCATGCGATTCTAAAGACCTCTAAGTTGGTTTGTTTCCATTTACGCTCTAAATTACGGGTTTCTCTCTTTAGAACACGCGTAGTATTGTTGTACCATGGTGCTTTACTTTTCTCTCTGACCTTTTTTAATCTAATGGGCGCAACAATATCCAATGATCCAGAGAGAATGGTGCTCATAGTGCTAGTTAATTCCTCAAGTTCATCTGTTTGTTTGGGTTCACTGAGCAGCTGAGACAGATCCGATAAGCTGTTTGAAAAATTATCTATGGTGGATGGAAGGATTGTTCTGCCTAATCGATAACGCGGCGCAGCATGATATATTACAGGAGTACGTAATATGCAAGTTACCATGTAATGGTCAGTGACATCGTCACTTTGTGGAATGATATCTATATCGGTTGGATCGGTTCCATGTGATATAATTAAATCGAGTGTATGATTAAATCGATGAGTCGGTCCGGTAATGTTTTGCTTGACCCCAAAGGAGTTTAATAAATCTAACAAGCCAATGAACGCTGGCGTGCGTGAACGCGTCACGCGCCCCCGCCCCGCCGCGCAGGTATAAACAGGAAGCGGGCGAACGCACACATTGACTTTCACTTCTGAGCCGAGCTTCTATGAGACTTCTGTCTATAAGAATCAGCGCTGTTGAAGACTTCAAAAGGAGATCATCTCTCTGTTGCAGTGTTGGTGTGATGGCGCGATCAGCGGTGGCCGCGAGCATTGCAGCTCACAACTGCTGTTTTCACAGCACTATTGTTTGTGTCTGTGTGTGTGTGTTGGTTCGGTGGGCGTTTCCCCTGTGTGTGTGCATTCACACTGCGGCTACCCCTGGGTGCCTCAGCACTAAGAGAGTGTTTTTTCCAAATCTTTTTTATTTTTACTAAAAGAGCAACACAAGCGTGACCCTGCGTCTTTTTCAAGATGTCATTCCGCTTGTGCGTTTCTGGATGCCGTCGTTCCCTGGCGCCAGCAGATGGCCACAGTAGTTGCCTCTCGTGTTTGGGCATTCAACACGCTGAGGCAGCTTTTGTGGATAGTTCATGTTCCCATTGCGGGAATATGACTATCTCAGCGCTTAGATCCAGACTCGCTTACCTCAAGGGAGGTGCAGTCCCCTCGCCTATGCCCCGATCTAGTGTTTATTCTGCCCCGCAGAATAGACCTACTTCGGCGCATGACCAGCGTGATCTGAGGATTACCGTGAGGGCTTCCCCGTCGAGTCAGCCTCCGCGGGCCCCTCACATGAGGATGAGGAGCTCTCTAGGACGTGGAAGGCACCGTATAGTGCCCGAAGCCGTTCTAGTGGCTCCTCTCCCCTCACCACCCTCGACGGCGGGGCAGCTAAGGGGTATGTGGATATCCCCCCAGTGGAGCGGGCCGTCGCGATGCAGCTGTGTCCGGCGTCCGCTTCCTCTTGGCGGGGTAATCCACGCCTCCCGTCCAAGGCCTGTAAGTTTTCGTCCGGTCTAACGGCGAAGGCTTACAAGGCCTGTGGACAGGCTGCTTCCGCCCTCCATGCCATGGCGCTCTTGCAGGTCCACCAGGCCCAGGCGCTCATGGACATGAACGAGGGTGGTTCTGACCCAGAGCTCCACCGGGAGCTTCGTTTGGCAACCGACCTCGCCCTCCGGGCGACGAAGGAAACCGCACGTTCAGTTGGTCAGGCGATGTCCACCTTGGTGGTCCAGGAGCATCACCTTTGGCTCAACCTGGCGGATATGAGGGACACCGATAAATATCGGTTCCTGGATGCCCCTCTTTCCCAGGTTGGGTTGTTTGGCGACGCGGTCGAGAGCTTCGCCCAGCAGTTTTCGGCCGCACAGAAGCAGACGGAGGCCATCCGACACATCCTGCCCCGGCGGACCGCTGCTGCTTCCACCCGTCCGCCGGCCGCAGATCCTCCGTCTACTCGTCGCCGAGGTCGGCCTTCTGCGGCGTCCTCCGCTCCCGCTAAGCCCCAGCAGCAGCAACCATCCAGGCCTCAGCGCGGAGCAAGCCGTAGGAAGCCGACCCCGCCCGTCCAGGCCGCTGCCAAATCAGGAGGCAAGCGACGGTGCAAACGACCCTGAGACGGGCGGCCCAGAGGTGGATCAAGTTGCTGTTCAGGAGATGGCGAAGGCGCCACTCCTTCCCCCGGTGGAGGGCCGGGCGGAGAATCTTTTGTTTCCTTTTCTTTTTGTTCCGCCACTGACCCACGGGCCCCGTGGAAACCTCTGGGCCCCAAGAGGGCGCGCTTGGCAGTCGACGACGCCGCCATGCCTTGTCACTCCCGAGCCCCTCTTTCATCGCCAGCAGGCAGCAGTGGCTGTGTCCTGGACGCTCTGACACCTCCGCACACTCACTCTGCCCTTCGACGGAAGCAGGTATGTGTTGCACCACACACTCAGACCCCACTTCGGGCCGCTGTGCCCTCCGAGTCGGGTCCCTGCATTCCGCCGCGCTGCCCCACCCCGGGTACGTCTGTGGTGCCCTTGTTCCCGCTTGCTCGGTCTCTGGGAGCCTGGTTAACGCTTCCCAGCCCGTCTCGCTGGCTCATCCGTACCGTCAGACTCGGCTATGCGATTCAGTTCGCCCGGCGTCCCCCTGCTTTCAAGGGCATCCTGTTCACCCGTGTTCTGGCGGACAATGCCCCGGTGCTCAGGGCAGAGATCGCAGTCCTACTGGCGAAGGACGCGATCGAGCCGGTCCCTCCAGCCGATATGAAGACCGGCTTCTACAGCCCGTACTTCATTGTACCCAAGAAAGGTGGTGGGTTACGGCCAATCTTGGACCTGCGCGTCCTGAACCGGTCCCTTCACAGGCTACCGTTCAAGATGCTTACGCAGAAACGCATTTTCAAATGTAACCGTCCCCAAGATTGGTTTGCAGCGATCGACCTGAAGGACGCGTACTTTCATGTCTCGATTCTCCCTCGACACAGACCGTTTCTTCGCTTTGCGTTTGAGGGACGGGCATATCAGTACAAGGTCTTACCCTTGGGGCTGGCCCTGTCGCCCCGCGTCTTCACGAAAGTCGCGGAGGCGGCCATTGCTCCCATGTGCGAGCGTGGTGTTCGCATCCTCAACTACCTCGACGACTGGCTTATTCTGGCCCAGTCGAGAGAGCAGTTGTGCGAACACAGGGACATGGTGCTCAGTCACCTCAGCCACCTAGGGCTTCGGGTCAACTGGGAAAAGAGCAAACTCACCCCCAGGCAGAGGATCTCTTTTCTCGGTATGGAGTTGGACTCGATCAACATGACAGCGTGCCTCACCGAGGCCCGTGTCCAGTCAGTGTTGAAGTGTGTGAGCACGCTCAGACGCAGAACAGCGGCAACACTGTAACTTTTTCAGAGGCTCCTGGGGCATATGGCATCTGCAGCCGCGGTTACGCCGCTCGGATTGCTTCATATGAGGCCGCTCCAACACTGGCTCCACGATCGAGTCCCGAGATGGGCGTGGCAGAGCGGTTCCTGCCGGGTTCAAGTGACTCTGCACTGTCGCCAAACTCTCAGCTTGTGGTCGGACCCTTCGTTCCTGCGGGCAGGTGTTCCCCTGGAACAAGTGTCCAGGCACTCTGTGGTCTCCACGGATGCCTCTTCCACCGGCTGGGGGGCCATGTACAACGGGCATGCAGCTTCAGGTCTGTGGACGGGGCCTCAACTGCATTGGCACATCAACTGCCTCGAGTTGTTAGCAGTACGTCTTGCACTGAGCCGTTTCAAAACGCTGCTACTAGACAAGCACGTACTGGTCTGTACGGACAGCACTGCGACCGTTGCGTACATCAACCGCCAGGGTGGTCTACGTTCCCGCCGCATGTCACAACTCGCCCGCCATCTCCTCCTCTGGAGTCAGAAGCATCTGAGGTCGCTTCGTGCCGTTTACATTCCAGGCCTGCTCAATTGTGCAGCCGACGAGCTCTCACGACAGCAGGTGCTACCGGGAGAATGGCGACTCCATCCCCAGGTGGTCCAGCTGATTTTCAGGCACTTCGGGACCGCACAGGTAGATCTGTTTGCCGCCCCGGACACGTCTCACTGCCAGTTGTTCTATTCCCTGACCGAGGGGACCCTCGGCACGGATGCTCTGGCACACAGCTGGCCCCGGGGCCTACACAAGTATGCGTTTTTCCCAGTGAGCCTTCTTGCACCGTCCAGGGAGGATGAGGAGCAGGTCTTGTTAGTTGCGCCGTATTGGCCCAACCGGACCTGGTTCCCGGAACTAGTGCTCCTCGCGACAGCCCCTCCCTGGCCCATCCCTCTGAGAGAAGACCTGCTCTCTCAGAGACGGGGCACCTTATGGCACCCGCGTCCAGACCTCTGGAAACTCCATGTCTGGTCCCTGGACGGGACGCGGAGGTTCTAGGTGACCTACCCCCTCCGGTAGTTGACACCCTCACTTCCGCTAGAGCCCCCTCTACGAGGCGCCTCTATGCGTTGAAGTGGAACCTGTTCGTTGACTGGTGCTCCTCTCACGAGGAGAACCCCCGATCTTGCTCGATCAGAGCCGTGCTTTCCTTCCTGCAAGAAGGGCTGGAGCGAAGGCTGTCTCCCTCCACCCTTAAAGTGTATGTTGCCGCTATTGCTGCACATAACAATGCTGTTGATGGTAAGTCTTTGGGGAAGCACGACCTGATCGTCAGGTTCCTGAGGGGAGCAAGGAGACTGAATCCTCCTCGCCCACTCTCTATACCCTCTTGGGATTTGTCTCTGGTCCTTTCGGCACTTCAGAGACCACCCTTTGAGCCTCTGCAATCAGCTGAGTTAAAAATCCTGTCCTGTAAGACAGTACTCCTGGTTGCATTGGCCTCTATCAAGAGGGTAGGGGACCTGCATGCATTTTCGGTCGACGAATCGTGCCTAGAATTCGGCCTGGATAACTCTCACGTCATCCTGAGACCCCGGCCCGGATACGTGCCCAAGGTTCCTATCACTCCCTTCCGGCACCAGGTAGTGAACCTGCAAGCGCTGCCTTCGGAGGAGGCAGACCCAGCCCTGACTTTTCTCTGTCCCGTTCGCGCTCTGCGTCTGTACGTGGACAGAACGCAAAGCCTCAGGACCTCAGATCAGCTCTTCGTCTGTTACAGAGGCCAGCAGAAAGGGAAGGCTGTCTCCAAGCAGAGGATGGCCCACTGGATAGTGGATGCCATCGCCTTGGCTTACGAAGCCCAAGGCGTGCCCTGCCCGCCTGGGTTGAAAGCCCACTCCACTAGGAGTGTCGCTTCTTCCTGGGCGCTGGCACACGGCGCCTCGCTGACAGACATCTGTAGAGCTGCGGGCTGGGCGACACCTAGCACGTTCGCTAGGTTTTATAGCTTACGTGTTGAGCCGGTTTCTTCCTGTGTGCTCGCTTCTACTAGCCGGTAACACCGAAGTTCCCGCTCTAGTGTCGGCTTGCTGCGCCACTCCCTTCCTAGGAACGGATACGTGCGCTTTTTACTCCAGTCGAGTTCCCCACTTGGCGAACCCTGTGAGTTCCTCCGCACCCCTTCGGCAGTCGGACGTTGCGGAGCGTCCGACGCCAGGCCTAGTGCTCGTATGCTTGTGTACTTGTGCTAGGCTGGGTTCCATATGTGCGATCCCTGCGGCCATCCCATATGTGTATTCTTCCACGACCAGCTCCCTGCGGTGAGCCCGTGTCTTCCCTTGGCAGAGTCTGCTCTGCCGTCACTGTCGGTGTTGTCTCCCCCTTCGGTTGGAGCCACCCCAGTGACATTCCATATGTCGCACTGCCCCTTCGGCCAGTCCATATGTGTATTCTCCACATGTTACCTCCCTTCGGGCAGGATGTGGCTCCGCAGCGCCCTTTCCCCTGGAAAGGTACGCTTTCCCAGTGTTATCCAAGAGTTCCACTGTGTGGGGTATAATGGAACAGCAGTTGAACTCCCTCTACGCAGGTCTTCCGCCCCAGCAGTTGGGGGTCTGAGAGTCCTGCGTAGGGTGCTGGATGTGGCAGCAACTGTGGTGTTTTCCATGGGATCCCAATTACGTTGTCACGTCAACGTTACGTCGAACGTGAGCGACTGAAAGGGAACATCTCGGTTACTGATGTAACCCTCGTTCCCTGAAGGAGGGAACGGGAGACGTAACGTCCCGTCGCCACCGTTGCTGACCATCGCTGCATGGCCGTCACAAATCTCGGCTCCTCAGTAAAAAACAATGTGTGCGTGCACCCGCTTCCTGTTTATACCCACGCAGCGGGGCGGGGGCGCGTGACGCGTTCACGCACGCCAACATTCATTGGCTTGTTCTGTAGACACTCGAAGTTGATAGGGCTCCCTGAAGTGATCCCAATTATGTCGTCACGTCGACGTTACGTCTCCCGTTCCCTCCTTCAGCGAAGGCTGTCTCCCTCCACCCTTAAAGTGTATGTTGCCGCTATTGCTGCACATCACGATGCTGTTGATGGTAAGTCTTTGGGGAAGCACGACCTGATCGTCAGGTTCCTGAGGGGAGCAAGGAGACTGAATCCTCCTCGCCCACTCTCTATACCCTCTTGGGATTTGTCTCTGGTCCTTTCGGCACTTCAGAGACCACCCTTTGAGCCTCTGCAATCAGCTGAGTTAAAAATTCTGTCCTGTAAGACAGTACTCCTGGTTGCATTGGCCTCTATCAAGAGGGTAGGGGACCTGCATGCATTTTCGGTCGACGAATCGCGCCTAGAATTCGGCCTGGATAACTCTCACGTCATCCTGAGATCCCGGCCCGGATACGTGCCCAAGGTTCCTATCACTCCCTTCCGGGACCAGGTAGTGAACCTGCAAGCGCTGCCTTCGGAGGAGGCAGACCCAGCCCTGGCTTTTCTCCTTCAGGGAACGAGGGTTACATCAGTAACTGAGACGTTTGCTACGATCTGTGCATGCTTCGTGAAGTTATAAGTGAAAACCAAACGCGAGTGCTTCATGAGTATATACTAGGATAGGAGCGTCTGAGGTATTTTTGTGTTAGAACGCCATGAGGAAATATCTTTAGATCTGATTGATGGAATATATTGAGTTTGGGCTCTTTTTAATAATTTTTCATGATCGATCTATGTTTCATGAAGATACGAGTAAAAAGGCCAAGTCTAAGCTACTTGGCTACGTGAGTCTGTGGATTTTTTGGGTGTTAGAACTCCATGAGGAATATATTTAGTTTTGAGTGATGAATTATGTTGAGTTTGGACTCATTTTAATTGTAAGCATCTGCTGTAAATAATGGTGTGTCATTTTCCACAATAGGAGCATGTTTCATTAAGTTGCAAGCGGAAATGTGTCTAAAATTCAGCATCCATATATGGTTTACCCATGGGTCTCTTGAGGGCTTATTTTACAAAAACCTTGCTCAAGTTTAGTAAAAAGCCTGAAACAATTATGCTTGTTGTATTCTACTCATTGAGACCTTTCAAATGACATATGACACAGGACTATCTGAGCTGTATGATGTTTTTGACATATTGCAGTATGTAGTACAAAAAAGTAGTTTATAAATTATGAAAACATTTTTTTTTCTATTTATCAGCAAATAACTCAACTACATAGGAGTTTATCAAATTGGCTACATTCATTGTAAATTTCAGACTATAAGCTTTCAAATGACATCTATTTTAAGTTGATCCAGGTATTAATCCAGTATAATATTTTTGAAAAATAAATTATAATTATTGTAACGACAATGAGAAGAAACCAACCACAGACTAATTTTCTTCCAGAAAATTAATTCAAACTCTCTACTTCCTGCCGAACAAAACAGAAGATTTGTTCAGAACGTCAAATGATCCTCATCACTCTGGCTATTTAAAAGAGCCTCCCCCCCAACACTAACTAAATAGCTGGTCAATACAAAGCTTTGTTGCCAAAACGCTGACTGTTTAAGAGAAAGTCAGAGACCAAGGTCTCACACAAGAGTCCTCACATTCCAGGGTCAAATCACCAATCCGGGGCCATAAAATCAGGCTCCAGCTGGTCTACGCCAACCAACGAAAACCCCCAACTAAGAACTTTTATGAGCCCAGCTAAAGGAAGAACTTGTCAATGTGAGATAGCTTGGAAAAGAATGATTGGTTCAGAGTGACACAACTCGAGCCCACAACATTCCAGACCCCCTCCTCCTTAAAGACTTCTGAACGAACAAACCAATTCTCTTCTGAGATTCTTCCTACAGTATACGTAAAACTCATTCAAGAACAATTTTCAATGGACTCTTTACATCATACATCAAAGCATCATACATCATTCTATGTGTTTCTACGATATATGTGTCCATTTAATATGCTTTAATCCCATATAATTCATGTAATTGTTATAATTATTAGATGTTTGAATGAAAGTGTGTTGTGTTTCATATCAGTATGATCGTATGCCCGAGATTCAAAAGATGGCTTGAATGATATCTGTGTAATATGTTTTGATCTTCTTTTAATTAGAAAGCATGTCTAAACTGTGGCCTCTATTCTCTCTGCTAGAACACACCCCAGATAATGCATGATTTACGATGAGGCAAACAAAGGCAGTGTCTAATTGGTCAGATCTCTTCAAGAGGGGGGACAAACTTTTAGGTTAAAACCCTTAGACCCAAAAACTCTAAGTCTCTCTCTCGCTGCTCTCGAAGCTCTCTCTCTGTGCTCTCGCTCTCTGCAAGAAAGGCCCAGCTATCGCTCTCAAGAGAGATGGGCAGAAAAAGATGAAGATCTGAACCATAACCATGTAACAGATGAGCAGACCAACCCAAATTAAGATCAGATGGGTTAGATTCATTCAAGCCATCTTACTACTCTCGTCTAAATTTTCTTTTCTTTTCTGAGTTATCATTTCCTTTATTTTCCGTTGTGAGTCTCGGTTCTAAGTTAAGTTTTGTGACAAGACTTCGAGCCACGTTTCTTCTGCAAAGCCAGCTTCAGACAAAGACTTTCAATTCATCCGCCAGCACAACACGTGACTGGAACGCCGCAGACCCTGGCACAAGGAGACCACAGCCGACGAACGAACCCGGGGAAACCCTCTGTTACGCAATGAAGGGAATTCCCAAAAGGGAACACAAAGACAAGCAAGTACCTCCAGACTAAAAGCTGCACTGGTGTATTGATATAAATTTAATAACCTGTCTAAGAAACGATAGAAGGGTTAATTAATGATTGATGGTTCGTTCCAGGTCATGTCTTACAAGTGCATATAGAAATTCGGAATTTCCTTCCTCTTACCCTTAAACTCATTCTTCCCAAACTCATTCTTCTTTTTGGTATTTCTTTCTTTATTACTCTCTTCCTTTCTGCAACCTGTATGAATGTGTGTGTATGCGTGCGCGTGTGTTTGTGTTAGTTGTTAGGATAATCAATAGAGTCTTGTTTGTGTTAGTTATGTGTTAGTATATAATCAATAAAGTATGGTTTGTATTTGAAAAGAGATTACTTGTGTATCTGCTTATCAAATTTATTGTCTTGAACTTCGATTTAAGTTTCCTATGCTTTTACCCTTAATTTATTTCTTAATTTATGGTTAGCTGGGGATTATTCTTTCTTGGCCAGGAAGATATTATATTTCCTAGAGTTAATAATTGGTTATGCTTTCTGTTTGTTGGATGAACTGATAAAATTATCATATTATTGATTCTGCTACAGTAAATTCTGAAAATAATTAAATTATTAATTATTGTTCATAATTCGTTATGAAAAATAATTAATTATATTTATACGTGGGCGTATAAACGCTACATTATTAATTTTGCAGCTAGGTGGCGCCTACGGGGGTACACTCGTTTTTAGAGAAATAACTCTGCACTCGTTAGGAGTTGATCAAAGTAATTAGATGCATTAAAAAGCTGAGATTCTAAGCTCTAAGAATTTGTGTTGTTCCATTCAGTGGTTGCTTAGTAATTTGAATATGAATTTTTTTTGCGGGGGGGGGGGGGGGGTGTCCCACCGGTGGGACACTTCGGGTTTAAGGGGTTAAGGGGAAAAAGCTGTTCAAACCTGCATGGCTCGATGTGAAAATTCTGTGGACTGATGAGACAAAAGTTGAACGTTTTGAAGGTGCGTGTCCCGTTACATATGGCATAAAACTAAAACAGCATTTCATAAAAAGAACATCATACCAACAGTCAAACATGGTGGTGGTAGTGTGATGGCCTAGGGCTGCTTTGCAGCTTCAGGACCTGGACGACTTGCCATAATTGATGGATCCATGAATTCTGCGCTGTACTAGAAAATCCTGTAGGAGAATGTCCTGCCATCAGTTTGTCACCTCAAGCTCAAGCGCACTTGGGTTATGCAGCAGGACAATGATCCGAAACACTCAAGCAAGTCCACCTCTGAATGGCAAAAAAACAAACAAAAAACTAATTAAGGTTTTGGAGTGGCCTAGTCAAAGTTCGATTGAGATGCTGTGGCATGACCTTAAACAGGCCGTTTATACTTGAACACCCTTCAATGTGGCTGAAATAAAACAATTCTGCAAAAAAGAGTGGGTGTGAAAGACTCAGTGCCAGCTATAGCAAACACTTGATTACAGTTCTCCCTGGGCGCTTCAGCACACTGCTGACCTTTCCTCTCCTCACAAAAGAGCTTGCGCGTGGCACATCTTTTTAAAGATGTCTCGCCCGTGCACTTCTGGGTGCGGTCGACTCCTTTTGTCATCTGATTGGCACAATCGCTGCCTGCCGTGTTTGGGCTTAGATCATGCTCAGGCAGCGTTTGTGGATGAATCATGTTCTCATTGCAGGAACATGACAATCGTGGTGCTGCGGCCAAGACTCAATGACCTCTGCGGAGTTAGAATCCCCTCTGCCACACCCCGATCTATCCCCTCCGCGAAAGAAAATACTTTGGCTGGTGGCCAAGGTGATCTGAGGGTTACGGTGTGGAACAAAGCCCTAACGATGCTTCCTCGGGCCACACCCCCCTCTTGAGCACCGCAACCCGCAGGCGTCCTCCAGAGTGAGATCGTGGGTCCATCTTTGGACACTCCCCGCATCTCATTCGGCGCTCCAGATGATGAGACGATGTCCATCGGATGTTCTGTTGCGATGCAGCTGTGTCCTCAGAGCGCTTCTACCTGGCGTGGTGATCCAAAGCACCCCTCCAAAGCCTGTAGATTTTCGTCTACCCTGGGGGCGAAATCCTATAGAGCTGCGGAGCAGGCCGCCGCCTCGCTGCATGCCATGGCCATTCTGCATCCTGATCCGGGGCTCATGGAAGAGCTGCGTGCCGCCCCTCACCTCGCTCTCCAGACGACGAAGTCCATTCTCCATTCTCTCCATTCTTCCTCGACACAGACCGTTTGTATGGTTTGCTTTCGAGGTGCAGGCATACCAGTATACGGTTCTCCTATTCGGGTTAGCCCTGTCCCTTCACGTCTTCACGAAAGTCATCAAGGCAGCCCTTGAGCCACTCCAGCAACACAGGGTTCACATCTTGAACTATCTCAACGACTGGATCAGGTCAGGTTCAAGGTTTGGGAACACAGGGATCTGGTGCTCCGGCACCTCGCCCGTTTGGGCCTTCGAGTCAACTGGGAAAAGAGCAAACTCTCCCCCATGCAGAGGATCTCTTTTCTCGGTATGGAAATCAACTCGGTTGCCATGTGCGTGCAGCTTACGAGCAAGCGCGCGCGTAGTCACTGCTGCATTGTCTGAGTCAAATCGAGAGCAAGAATGCGGTTCCAGTGAAGTTATTTCAGAGGTTCCTGGGGCATATGGCATCCGCAGCAGCAGCTTCATACGAGACCGCTTCGGCACAGGCTTCACGATCGAGTCCCGAGATGGGCATGGCAACAGGGCACACTCCGAGTACCAGTTACTCAGGCCTGCCGTCAGACCTTCACCCCGTGGTTGAACCTCTCGTTTCTACGGGCCAGAGTGCCCTTAGAATGAGTTTCCAGGCATGTTGTTGTCTCAACAGGTGCCTCCACCACGGGCTGGGGTGCCATGTGCAATGGACATGCTGCCGCGGGCTCCTGGAAAGGACCCCAGCACCTTTGGCATGTCAATTGCCTCGAGTTGCTGGCAGTACACTTGGCTCTGCACCGCTTCCGGGCATTGCTCAAGGACCAAAATGTACTAGTCCGTTCAGACAACACGGCGACAGTAGTGTACATCAACCGACAAGGTGGTCTACATTCCCGCCGTATGTCGCAACTCGCCCGCCATCTCCTCCTATGGAGTCAGAAGCATCTGAGGTCGCTTTGAGCCATTCACATCCCAGGAGAGCTGAACCGTGCAGCCGGCGAGCTCTCACGGTTTCAGACACTTCCTGGGGAATGGAGACTCCATCCCCAGACGGTTCAGCTGATTTGGGAACAGTTCGGTGACGCACAGGTAGATCTGTTTGCCTCCCTAAACTCTACCCATTGCCACTTGTTTTATTCCCTGACCGAGGGGACCCTCGGCACGGATGCACTAGCGCACAGCTGGCCGCGGGGCCTCCTCAAGTATGCGTTTCCCCAAGTGAGCCTTCAGGGAGGATCAGGGAGGACGAGGAGCAGGTTCTTTTGGTTGTGCCTCATTGGGCCAACCGGACTTGGTTCTCCAAACTGGTGCTCCTTGCAACAGCCCCTCCCTGGCCAATTCCTCTGAGGAAGGACCTCCTTTCTCAGAGACGGGGCACCCTCTGGCACCCACGTCCCGATCTATGAAACCTGCATGTGTGGGTCCTGGACGGGACGCGGCAGGTTTGAGTACCCTACCACCTCAGGTGGTGGCTACAATCACTTCCGCTAGGGCCCTGTCTACGAGACACGCCTATGCGTTTAAGTGGAACCTCTTTGTCATCTGGTGTTCTTCTCGCCGAGAAGACCCCAGAAAATGCCTGATCGGGTCCGTGCTCTCCTTCCTCCAAGAAGGGTTGGAACGAAGGCTGTCTCCTTCCACCCTGAAGGTTTACGTGGCTGCCAACTCTGCGCACCACAACCTTGTGGAGTCGAAAACAGTGGGACAGCATGACCTGGTCGTCAGGTTCCTGAGGGGGGCGAGGAGCCTAAATCCTCCTCGCTCTCCTCTTATACCCTCTTGGGACCTTGCAGTGGTCTTATCAGCCCTGCAGAGAGCTCCATTTGAGCCATTGCAATCAGTAGGGGACCTGCAGGCATTTTCGGTTGACGAAGCGTGCCTGGAATTCTGGCCGGCTAGCTCTCACGTGATCCTGAGACCCTGGCCTGAATACGTGCCCACTCCTTTCAGGGACCAGGTGGTGAACCTGCAAGCGCTGCCCTCGGAGGAGGCAGACCCAGCCTTGGCACTGCTCTGTCCAGTACGCGCCCTCTGTGCTTACGTAGACAGAACGCAGTGTTTCAGGACCTCAGACCAGCTCTTTGTCTGTTATGGTGGGAAGCTGAAGGGAAAGGCTCTCTCCAAGCAAAGGTAGTCTCACTGGATAGAGGACGCTATTGTCTTGGCTTACCAGACGCAAGGTTGAACATGCCCCCTAGGGGTGAAGGCACACTCCACCAGGAGTGTAGCTTCCTCCTGGGCTCTAGCGCATGGCGCTTCGCTAACAGACATCTGTAGAGCTGCAGGCTGGGCGACACCCAACACTTTCACAAGATTCTATAATCTCCACATATAGCCAGTGTCCTCTCATGTACTCGCTTCCACTAGCCAGTAAGTAGGACCTGCTCGGTGTCATCGCTCGCTGCGCCATTCCACTCCGTGGACTGGATACGTGCGCTATTTCACTCAGATGAGTTCTCCTTAGACCCTGAGTTCCTCCGGCACTGTTGATGACGTCACCAGAGTGCATGCCCGGTTGGTCAGCCCTCGTGATTGGCTAGGTGCTCCATGTGCACGGTTCCCCCGTTGGGCAACCCCCACATGTGTATTTCCACGGTAAGACTCCATCTCGGCAAGACCCCTCTTGCCATCTCGAGGTTGAAACATTCCACCCTGCGGGCTGGACACCTCTGAGTTCCCATATGCATCCCGCACTCAGGTCATATGTGTATTCTAAGTCCACTGTGTTACATATTCCACCTGGGATATGCCACCCAGTGTACCTTGGTATTCTTGCGTTAAGCCTAGCCCTTTGTCCGTGCTAGTCTCACGACAGGGAGCTCAGTCTTGCGCAGGGCACTGGAAGACAGCCGCTGTGGCGTGATTGAATTGGGACCCCCATTTCGTCATTCACTGATGTAACTCGTAGTGACTGAACGAAAGGGAACGTCTTGGTTACGTATGTAACTCTGACACAACCGCTGTACTACTGGAACGGCCAGGAGTTCAGTCTTGGCTCCTCAGCGGAAAACATGATGCGAGATTGCCAGCGTCCTCCTTTTATACCCACGCGGTGGGGCGGAGTTGTGCTATGAAAATTCTGCAGACCCATGGCATTTCCATTGCCATTGGCTCGTTTTGTAGAACTCAAAGGTGATAGGCTTCTAAGCGAAACCCCTATTTCGTCATTCAATGATGTAACGTCTCCGTTCCCTCCTCAGGGAACGAGGGTTACATACTGTACGTAACCGAGATGTTTCCTGTTATATATGATATATGCAGATATATGCAGGGATATATGCAGGGTAATGGCTTCCACAAAACCATTTACCGTGGATTAACAACCTCATATTTCACAGTAGGTCTGTCTTGAAAAGTTTATAAGTTATCGTTCATAATACCCCTATGGAGAAAAATATTGGGATTTTTTACATGTGGAACCCGGCTATTGCAGTCTATAACCTACTGAGACCCAGAAAAAAAAAGTTTGTTGTATTTAGTATTTTTTTCCATGTCATAGCATTGTTTAGAGCATGCAAATGGAAAAAAAATCTTTGAAAAAATATGTTTTATTCATATGTTATACTATGTCCTCTGTAGTGGACGCCAGAGGCCTGTTGCATGAAGCTAGTTGAACAAACTCTGAGTTTCAGAGTAGGTGTAGAGTTGACAAATCTATATAAATCCAACCTGGTTTAAATCAGGTTCAGCGGGTTCACATAGCTCGGTATAAATGTTCTCTGTCTACTCAGGTTTAATCCAGAGTTTGCAATAAACTCTGAAGCACGTGCACCTGAAAGTGTGACACATGCGGCAAACAGCCAATCACACAGAACATGGAGAACATCAGTTTGATTCACTTCTAGAGAGCCGACATAATTCACTTCTCTGCTGAAGATTAAGAAATAATTATGAAAAAATGTTATGAACTTAAATGCATTTACAAGGCAGGAATAAACACTGCTGCAGTGAAAGTTTGAGATGGCAGCTGAAAGAAAATATCTTACTATATCGATGCAAGTGAATCAAACAAATAGGCCTTATAATTGATATAGTTTCACAAAGAGCTAAACCGATAACACTAAGCTTAATCTGTTTAAAAGTTTAAACTGTATATTAAAGCTTGCATGTGTATATATATTTATTTAAAAGCAAAGTTTTATATTAATTGTAGATTAATAAAATAATTATATGAATATATTATATGATTTATTTTTAAAGGAATACTCCACCATCTTTTCATATTAAACTATGTTATTCCCTTAACTAAGACGAGTTGATACATACCTCTCTCGTCTCAGTGCGTGCACTCAATCGCTCTGGCACGCGGCGAAACTTTGTTCACTCAGTTCATTCAATACGGGCCAAGCAGAGAAGCTACTAAACACCTCCACGTTTTCCCTATTTAAACACAGTTACTCGCGTAGTGTAACTCGACCTAGGACGGTGACACAAAACAAAACGTTGCGCTTTTCTAAGCGTGTAAAATGGATAACTATATTGTATGCTTATGAGCACTTCGACTTGGCGGGGTGATATCTTCACTCGTGAAAAATCCTCTCACCGGCCCCCGCTCCCTCTGGTGAAGATATTACTCCGCCAAGACGAAGTGCTTACAAGCACTTGCTATGGTATTCCGCCATACAATATAGTTATCCATTTTACACGCTTAGAAAAGCGCAACGTTTTGTTTTGTGTCACCGTCCTAGGTCGAGTTACACTACGTGAGTAACTGTGTTTAAATAGGGAAAACGTGGAGGTGTTTGGTAGTTTCTCTGCTTGGCCCGTATTGAATGAACTGAGTGAACAAAGTTTCGCCGCGCGCCAGAGCGATTGAGTGCACGCATTGAGACGAGAGAGGTATGTATCAACTCGTCTTAGTTAAGGGAATAACATAGTTTAATATGAAAAGACGGTGGAGTATTCCTTTAATTACAATTCATATAATATAAATATAATAAATAATTAGCAGCAAAAGATGGGCACTTTCACTCTAAACTGCTTTGGAGTGAGAGATACAGAGGGAGTGGCTTTATTGCATCAGATACCACTTTACTCACAGCTGATTGGTTCAGTTTTGACCCAGAATAACCCAGAATAAAACCTGCTGCAAAGCAGGTTTGCCATGTAGGTAAGTTAACATGGTGATGCAACCCGCTAAAAAACAATAAAACTTCACAAGCCTGAAAATGTTTGCTCAAACTAATCTCAAACTTACTTGGGTAGCTACTGAAACTGGCTTCATGCAACAGGCCACAGGACTCGTATGAAATGACATCTATAGGCAAAAACAATGGAATTTTTTTCATTCACCAATTAATTTTTAGGTTTCAGGATTTCTTTAACCAAACTTTGTATAAAGATGATTCTCAACTATGTTATGAAAGAATGGTAACGGAATGAATTGATATACCATTTTACTTAATGCAATAGGTAAAAGGGCCACAAATGGGTAGTCCCATTCAATACAATGTATCTATACACTGTATATAATTTGCATTTTAATGTGTTCTTGGGGCAACATATGATGTTTTATTAACAAAGTTCGGGAGGAGCACATTCATATAATTAACCTAATTAACACAGGAAGAGCACATTCAGTTAATCAATTCAATTAACGAGATAAGAGGTATAGCAGACTTACCCCAGTTCTATGAGAGTTTTCCAGCATCCCCCCACCCCCACCCCATCCATCTCCTCATTTCTAACTGGGTTCGGGGCAAATTCCAAGCTAGGTGCCCTCCCCTCGGACAGCATGCCAAATACGCATTACCTTTACTCTATTTAATTATATGTAAGTGTGAATTCTTGAAGTAATGGAAAAAGAAGTGTAATACCCTAACCCTAACCATATCTAATATTTCATAGGAATATTGATATATAATTTCTTACCCTATATTCACTTGTTGTGTATCCCAAAATGCCTGACAAACATGCTTTAAGTCTTAGAGTCCTCTAAAGAGGTTATGTTTGAAATCAATGCCCTGTTTTTAAATTTGATCACCAAATTAAGGTCAGTCATTTTTAAAGACCAAGGTGAAGTTGTTGTCATAGTGAAACCTCCAAACATGTGGTATCGCTGAAAAGCCCTGAATGTGCTCTTTACGGGAATGGTGTCAGAGAAATTCACTAAAATATAATGTCCACTACATTGGACAAAAGTCCATTCCTGGGTCCCAGGAGGATAAAACACTGAGAGGAAATAGGAAGCTTATGTAAAGAATGTACTATGAAAATAAGATTAGGCCTATTTCTGAGGCAGTACAAACCCAACAAGAGAAGTACCTTCAAAATCACCTTTAGACCATTAAGTGCTGTTTATCTGGAGCAAATATCTGAAATCCCTGTGATTAATAGCATGGAAATCAAAATGTAAAAGTGATGATCCACTACACAAACTATATTGGGAAGGATTACGTTTTGATTTAGTTACAATCCCTTCTTTGTGAAGGGCGGAAGGTCTTTTCAGACAACACAATTGAGGCAAGTGAAGCATGCCAACCACTAAGCTGGCAAATTGGCACTAGTTGCTTGTTTGACTGTGCACTTGTCTAGTGTAATTACCCTCACAAAAACTCAGACTTGAATGTAATAATCCTATTTAATCATTAAAATAAAGGAAGAGGATGTAATTTTAGCTGTTCTACTTGGATATCAGAAGAAATGCTGCATAATTGTCGTTGTACCTAATTGTTTTGACTCATAATGTTTAAACTCAGTAACTCCAACCTCAAATTAAATGGAAGGAGGCAACAGGAAATTAAAAACTCTGAGATTCGTGGTTTGAAGGTTACTTTGAAAGTGGATTCCATAACACAGCAATAAAATCAGGCACTGCAGTGCAAGGCAAACACACCCAGGTCAAACATCATCCCATGGTCTGAAAGTTTATCAGTTCCAGCAAAGATACTACAACTCCATATTTTTTAATTTTTTAACATTTTCATGTGATGTTCAAAACATCAACCAAATGCATGTCCTGATGCCTGAGCCTCAACCAAATGCATTTCAATGTCTTTGACATTTGTATATATGACAAATAAATAAACTTGAAACTTGAACAATTATGTGTACATATTAATCAGAGTAATATGCTTGTTTGTTTTCTGTTTTGAGAAAAACTTAACTTTTGTTGTTTCAACACACATGACTTTCTTTCTTCCATGGAGTACAAAAGATACAAATACAAACATTTAAAATACAAAATTTGGCAATGAATTGTGACTGAAAATGTCAGGCCTAAAAGATTATACCAAAAAGCATCATAAAAGTGGTAATTACAATTTGTATGCTATATTTCAAAGTTTTCTGAGGTCATAAGTTTTTCCACATAGGCCTACTCACCACAACTTCTCATTGTTGTGTTCATAAGAGTTTATGAGTGAAACAATTTGTGGTTTGTTAACAAAAGATTTGCTGACTTTGGAATCATATACTACTCTTACTGCTTCTGCCATATAGAGTTATGGTTAGAGTAGCACGCATTTTCAAATTTGGATCTTTCAAATTATTCGGTTGATCCAATCCGCAAAACCCAGGGTTTTCAGCAGGTTTTCTGAAGGTAAACATTTAACATTTAAGTAAAACAACTGAAGAAAACACAACATGTCAGCATGTTCTCTAAATGTAATGTCTAGGGGAAAACGCAATGAGTTGTATTTGCAACACTTCAGAGTTTGAAAATACAACTTCCAACAGATATCTTTTTACAAAGAAGTAGCTTGAATATGAGATGCTCTCGTTCACTAGAATGAGGAAATATCTTTTACTGTAGCCTACCCTCTGATCGCACTGCAAAAAAAAAGTTATGTTCTTTCTGTAGTCTTCCAGTGAAAATTACGTGAGTTTATGATTAAAACAAGAACAAATATCTGCCAATAGGGCTCAGAAAAAATAAAAAATAATAATAATTAATAAGGAAATTTTCATAACTCATTGACAGATATTTATTTTGTATTGTAAAACTGAACAAAAATGCAGAGGAATATATTCAAATTTTTGCAATGCAACTAATTAAATTGCAACAATTAATGCCATGACTTAATAAATTAAGATGTTCTGCTCTGATATTAAGACCTTTTTAAGACCTTAAGTTGTGTAAGGGCGAATTAAGACTTTTTAAGACCCACGAAACCCCTGAAAAATAAAACATAACTGCAAATGTGAAATAATTTCCCGTGAAATTTATAAGCAACCAAAATCTTATTACCTCATTGGTATCTTGACCCTCAGATAGCGGTCAATAGCAATAGCCAGGAGAGCAAGGATTGAACTTTGCGTTAGTACCAGTACAGTACATGCAACGAGCAGGCAGCTGTAAAAATGAGTCTTCAGTCCGATGCTTATGGTTATAGCCAGGGGAATGACAAGCGCCCCGATCGCAATGTCCGCTAGAGCCAGGCTGACGATAAAGTAAATAGTCGTGTCTCGTAGAGATCGGTTTATTCTCACAGCCCAGACCACCATCACATTCCCAATGAAAGAGGAAAGGGCAATGAACACCTCCATCCCAATGTACAGACCCAGGACATCAGGCATCCTTGCTAGGAATACAAGTGCTTCTGCTGAAGAGGATAAAAGATTCCCCAGATTTTTTTAAATGAAAAGACTCCCAGTAAATCAAACGAGTATAAGCGGACGTTTTAATGACTACCTGTCGTTGACAAAATTACATGGCACAGGATGAAAACAGACGTTGTGTTTCCTCTCCGAAATGCGTCCGCGGCATCATAATCACCAACATCACCGGGTGTGTAGTCCAGTTCCACAGTGAAACAGCATGAGTCACTTCAGACTCTCCAAGAGCACATTCCCCGCGCATTACATTCAGTCACACTTCATCAGAAGCGATCTACGCGTGACAAGTCAAACAAGGCAGCTTCCATATGGTTTAAAATTAAGCAGATAAATGTGCATGCCGATGTCGAAAAGTCCTGTGAGGTCTGACGGTCACCTTAACTTTGAAACTGTGTAATATTCGTACATTGGCTCCACAGAAGGGCTCCTCGTGCACGCGACCGATACAAGTTTCACCAATCAGATACTATGGGGGCGCAGAACACTTGGGCAACACCACAAGATTAACTTAATGAGTTGCAGAGCAGACCATCACTTCAGGTTGTTATTCACATCTTTTATATTTTAATTAAGTTGCTTCTCAGATTGTCCTGAATAGGATGCTAGATGATAAATACCCAGATAGCAAGCAATCATTAAAACAATGTTGAGTCAATGTTGGTCCAATGTTAAAAGCACTGAATTAATATTACAGTGATGTTGGTTCAATATCACTTTTGCACCCACAATTAATGTTGAAACAATGGTGAGATCACAAAAAATAATCAATGATAATGTCATTGTATCAAGGTTACGAAGTGATGTTGGTTCAATATCACTTTTGCACCTGTAATTAATGTTGAAACAATAGTAAAATTTCAACAAAAAATCAATAGTAATGCCATTGAATCAATATTACACTATGACTGGTTATATCACTGCTGATGAATTCACATTGCCCATACAAAAAAGTAATATATGGCCATGTATGTACTTATATTTTAAATAGCATGACATATATCTATACATATTTGACTTATCTGAGAACACAATATATGCCTGCAACATGAACATTTATGTGTCCAAACATGTGAAGAAAATATTTGAGTTCATCCATATATGATACCATATATTACAGTATAGTATTGGTTTCTCGCATATATGGACAACATTAAGTATAAATATGTGACGTACATATTTGTTTTCCACATATTTAATAAATGTATGTAAACATACACTGTAACCCTTTACTGTAAATTTACAGCGAATTTCTTACAAAATTGTACTGTATTTCCATAATACAGTATTAAGCTGTATATTTTACAGAACAGCTGTAAATATACAGCACATTTCTGTTTTCATCCTGATAAATTCGTAATACAGTATCATACTGACAGTATACAAGGCATTGCATTGTGGGATTGATTTCTTTCTTTCGCGCTCAATAGGCTATATGCACACTCTCTTCCGCATTCGAATTCAGCCAGCTAGGCCACTTCCGGCGCGAGTAGCGTCAATAGCAACTATGGCGTTTTTCACTCGGTCGCTTCAAGATGTCCCTCGTGTTACGGTGAACGACGTGAGTCGAATTATCCAAGCACTAACCCATACATTGACAACCAAGAAGGAGAAGGGCTTCAAGCTTTACGTTTCAAGCTACATCCACAATTATGAAGGTAAGATCTGGACGTGTAGTGTGTTACTGTGTACGCCCTTAGTAGCATGCATGCTATCTAACGCTAGCGCAGCAGGTGTAACGTCTGTGTCGGTCTGTCTACTATTATGTGTCAATCACATCCAATTTTCCTAACGCCTTTGTCAATGTCAGTTTCAAACAAGGATTCAAGTACAGGAGAGGTAACCATAAGGGCTGAGTGCTACAGATCAATGAGGAAAAGCCAAAAGCCTCACAGCTTGAGCGTAAGGGAAAGTTATCCTGCAGGTTCAGTGCAGGCCATGAGACAGGTTCCGTTCGTCAGATCAAGTTTCTGTGAATCATCGCATGTAATCTATTTTAAAGACATATTTCATTTACTACACCATAAATAATACTGGTATGTTGGAATATTTATCGATATTTAAATATGTATGCTAAGCACTGGGATTCACAGAAACTGAGTTCTGTTTTGTCACTGCATTGACACACGTTCTGTGTCCACTGTTGATGATGAGTAGAGTGAGATAAATAATAATAATAATATTAATAAGAAATAATAATTTGGCTACAATCTTAGCTCCTACAAATTGTTTAGCAGCTATTTTTTTCCATGTCATCATTATATGTTGATGGTACATATTTGTTTGTTTTGTCAAACATTCTCACTGTACTCATGCATTCTCCTTTTTAAAAACTGAAAGTACACCTTTGTCTCCTATTGTAACAGATTTGTGTATTTTCAGATTGTGCTTAGGGATGCCCGTCCTGTGCAGCTGCAAAGCTGCCAGTGTACCTGTGTGGCGGGTACAGCTTTGTATAATCATGTGGCAGCACTGTTGTATCAGACTGCACATTTTTGCCAGCTAAGAATCAACTCTGTTCCCCCAACACACAGCTGCACAGATACTGAACAGAAGTGGCATAAGCCAAGAATCATGGTAACTAATGTTTCTAACAGGGTACGTTGATTCTATTTATGGATATGTGTGTTTATTGATAACCTTTTTGTTTAATTGCAGGGTGTTAAACCTGGTCTGGTTAATGACATGGTGATTCTTTCAGCCAGACCCAAGGAACGAAAACTGATGGAAGGCATCAGGTTAGTGTTGTTGTTATCATTAAATACATTTTCTGTAGTAATCAGTGAGACCTCAGATAAAGTAGTCATCTGATCATATGATACAGTGTATGTTAATATTCATTGTTAGTGTTTATACTGCCAGTTGTTCAAGCAAGAAATTCCAAACCATCTTTCAAACAAATAAAGCCTTTTTTATTCAGACTGCACATTTTTGCCAGCTAAGAATCAACTCTGTTCCCCCAACACACAGCTGCACAGATACTGAACAGAAGTGGCATAAGCCAAGAATCATGGTAACTAATGTTTCTAACAGGGTACGTTGATTCTATTTATGGATATGTGTGTTTATTGATAACCTTTTTGTTTAATTGCAGGGTGTTAAACCTGGTCTGGTTAATGACATGGTGATTCTTTCAGCCAGACCCAAGGAACGAAAACTGATGGAAGGCATCAGGTTAGTGTTGTTGTTATCATTAAATACATTTTCTGTAGTAATCAGTGAGACCTCAGATAAAGTAGTCATCTGATCATATGATACAGTGTATGTTAATATTCATTGTTAGTGTTTATACTGTCAGTTGTTCAAGCAAGAAATTCCAAACCATCTTTCAAACAAATAAAGCCTTTTTTATTTATTTATTTTGTTTGTTCAACTTATGTGTAACTTACTTTATGGCTCATTTAAAAATATATATATTTTGTCTTTTCCATAAGAGCAACTTGCATAAGGGTGTCAGTTCAGCTCTGCCTGAACTTTCCACACTCAGGGTGGATGAAGTCTACCATGATCTTCCAAGTGATGCGGCTCCACTGATAACAACTATGGCTATGAACATTACTGTTCCTCTGGTTGACTCTGCATTTGGAAAAGTGCAAGAAAGAAGTGTGTTGTCCTATCACATGCCAGCAAAGAGAGTTCCAAACACCTGTCCACACACAGATGCTCCTTCTCCCCCACAACTGCCACTTCAGGGTTACAGGCTGGGACCCTCTACCTGCTCTTTTGTCTGCACTGAACATCAGCAGCACCACATGATGTCCCTGGAAACAACATTAGAGACCGCACACAAAATTGCCAACAGCACAAAAGAACAGAGTTCCTGCATTGAGTGGCACCAACTAAGGCGGCCCCGCATCACCTCCTCCAAATTTAGAGAGGTCTGTCACACCAGGGCACAGAGCTCTGCTGAAAATCTTGCCAAAAGACTTCTGAGACCTAGCCATCAGACTGCAGACATGAGGAGGGGGCTTGACATGGAACCTGGTGCAGTAGAGGAGTACTGCAGAGTAAGGGAGGTTAACCACTATCCCTGTGGCTTCCTTATCCACCCTGACGCACCCTGGATGGGGTCATCACCTGATGGCATCGTGTACGATCCAAAGGGGCAGACAGTGTTTGGCCTTGTTGAAATTAAATGCCCCAATGTAGCAAGCTATGTAGTGAGGGCACACACACATTAAGGAAATCTCATCCATACTTTTGGCAGATCCAGGGCTAGATGTTGATTTCTGGTTTGGACTGTTGTGACTTTGTTGTCTACACACAGGAAGACATGTTTATTCAGAGGATTCCCAGAGACAGTGAAGTCACCAAAAGAATGAAAGAAAAAATTGACACTTTCTTTTTTTATTGTTATCTCAATGCTTGCCTAGATAATTAGATGCTGATAGCCTGTCATGCTTCTTTTACAGAATGCTGTTAATTTCTCTTTTCTCTATTTCTCTTACTGGCAGTTCTAATCTAGCAGCTCTTATCAGTTCAGTCCATTGCAAAATATTTGTACATATTTATTACTATGTTTCTTGTTGTATTTGTATACTAATGTGTACATATTTATTATTATGTTTCTTGTTGTATTTGTATACTAATGTGCACATATTTATTACTATGTTTCTTGTATTTGTATACTAATGTGTACATATTTATTACTATGTTTCTTGTTGTATTTGTATACTAATGTAATGAGATGGAACATGTAATTTAATGAATAGATTATTGCATATGTACATGTTCTTCCTAAGATTTTTTTTTTGGGTAATTCATTACCTAAAAATAGTATTTTATAACTGCTGTTTGTAATTTGGTAGCCCTTATTACTCAGTAAATATAATTCACTGAGCATGAAAGTATTATTCTTTTATAACAGATGGCTTAAAAACACTGAGCTAAAGTACATATAACATGCAAATAATTCAGTAGTTCTTTATTCAAAGAGTATGTACAATGTACAGCAGTTCATAAATAACATGAGGTACTATAAAATGAAATTTATAAAAAGTAATTTACAAAGGAACACTTAAAGAAAGTACTTACAAAAATGTTAAATAAATTACGTATGACCATTTGTATAGGTAAACAAACATTCTCTGGCCATTTGTAAAAGTTAACAAAATAAACATCTCAGTACTGGTGTCGATTCTGATTAGATAGATTTCTATAGACACACTCTGGTCAATTTTAAACATTGCTAAAAGTGAACAATTATAACAAAGTGGCTTTAAAAATTATTGTAACATTGCAACTTCTGTAACATATTGACAATTTTTTTTTTATTTGAATTAAGATAAATAGCTATTTACAGACAAGTGGCTCTCTACTCTGGCTTCTTTGCCCAAGCCTTTACCAGAGGCCCATTTTCATAGTTCGTCAGAAGACATGCAACAGTATACAGCTGATTAATGTTGCCAAAAAGCCGAAGTGGAATCTTGTGTTCCTTAACACGCCGTATGAGGCGCTCAACATGCACCCTGAGGCGTGCAATTGCTTGGGTCTCCCTGACCTCACAGGCAGACATCTGGGATCTTCCAGAGAGAAATGCTGGCCTATAAATCTTGCAGGGCACAAGGTCATCAACAAGGAAACCTCGGTCAACCATGATGGCCATCCCAGGTCTCAAAAGGGAGAGAATTCCAGACTCCCGCATGATCTGTTTGTCACTGATGGAACAAGCGTACAGTGGAGAGATAAATGTGACCGCCCCATGAGGAGCCACTCCAAGCAGCCCTTTGAGAGTACAGTGGGACTTATATGCTGAGAACATTTCACTTTGGAGAAGAGGTGATGAAGGGCACTGGCACCTCAGCTCCGTGCAGTCCAGGATCACTGTAGTGTCTGCATAGTCCTTCAAATCAGCTGGCAGATGTGCCCTTATTTTCTCCTCTGGTATCCAGATCCTCACAGACTAGCACAGTGTACAGAAAGTTGCTCCACGTTGTGATGATCCGACTGACTGTGGACTGGTGGACTCCGTACCGGTCAGCAAGGTCACGCTGTTTTGAGCCCAGTGCAAGGTAGTTGAGAAACAAGAACATCTCATCAATGGGCTGCAGGGAACGAGTCTGTTCAAAAGAAATAAAATGTACATTACATTTCTCTCAACTTCTATTAGCCATGATCTTTGTTAAAGTCCCTGTAAAGTCAAAATTAAGTATGTGTTCTGAGTTTGTCACACCACAGAAAAATGTGTTATTAGCCACCCAGCCAAATTTTAATGATAAAAAAAGCCGGCAAGTACATAAAATAAGCGATCAAAATCTTGAAAAAATGAGCAGTAGTCTCTGCTCTTAAACGCTGGGGGCGTGTCCGCTGGCTGCGCTGAAACCACGCCTACTCGCGCGAAAAGTCGCTGCAGTCGACTCACAACAACACTCAACTGTCACCGCTAGAGCCGGTGTTGTACCGAAATCCGACTCCCCGGACAAATCGCACTCCCCTTCGCGTGCACGCGCAAGCAAGTTTAAATGCACTTCCTTGCCATATATCCGTTTATCGATCGATTTTTCACACAACAAGCACCCAGATCCTGCATGGAAGCTTTGTCTACACTTAAATAAATTAACAGAAAGTGAACTAGTGTGGATAAAAGATGCAAAAAAACAAACACAAAACAAACAAAAAAAAACATGGCAGATCGATTCAAACTATAAACTTCGACGGGTAAGGAATAAAGCTCCAGCTATCAAAACAAAACTGTTAATTTCACTTAATTTAACTGAACTTATCGTTTGTGTGTTAAACATGCTGTGGTTCATAGTAAAATATTGTATTACTCTCCCCATTGCACATGAATGTCATTAAAAATAATAATATTTAACCTTTTTTCACAAAGATAGGCTTTAAGAGTTCATCAAATACATATTGTAGATATATGAGGCAAATACCTGTCTTTTTGTTTGTTTGTTTTTTGCTTAATAGCGTCTTAAAATAGAAATAAAACAAATTATTAGTGATAATTGACACTTAAAGCTAAGAATGTAAAGAAACGTACTTGGTTACTTACGTAACCTCGGTTCCCTTAGAGATAAGGGAACGAGTACTGCGTTGAAAACGCTGTGGGAAAACTCCTTTTCTCGAGAATATTGAAGCCTTTATTTTAAAACGCATTGCTGCAGCACATGCGAGAGCTAGAAGCTCGCTTGAGCGTGCTGATTGGCTTGTGCAAAGCAACTGCACGAACCAATGGCGGAACAGCAGAGGAGCGCGAGCCAATCGGGGCGCTTGGCACTCTGCCAGAGTCAAGCGCGCGAAACTGCACGTGACAGAAGAGTATAAATACACAGAGAATCCGCCATTTGACAGGTTTAAATCGACTGAAGCGAAAAGACACCTGCCATAAGAGACAATAGCACGGCAAGGCAACGCAGTACTCGTTCCCTTATCTCTAAGGGAACCGAGGTTACGTAAGTAACCAAGTACGTTCCCTTACGAGAACGTTCTCTCGTACTGCGTTGAAAACGCTGTGGGAACACTATTTAAAACGCCGTGCTTGTCGTCTTTGGCCAATCTGACTCACCGAGAGCTCCAGGAAGTACAGAATAGCCTAGGATAAAGAGACCGAATCTTCGGGCCCTTAGATATCCAAACAGATAAAGCTGGGCCAAGGGCCAGTCTTAAGAATCCCACAACACGAGATGACAACCAGTGTCTGAGTCAAAAACTAGTCTGGGTCCACAGAGCCAGCGTTAGATAGAGACTACTCATGCCTATAAGGCAGGTACCATAGAGGTCTAAGATGTGGACGGAACGGACCAGCCGGCCGCCGCATACGTTATATAGCGCATAACGTCCTGCATAGACATTTTCATAACTAGTCTGGATCCATAGAGCCAGGGCCTAGCTAGAGAGAATTCGTACCTGCGGAGCAGGGACTTTTGGGTTGTAACGTTTCCAAATGTGGACGAAACAGACTAGCCGGTCGTCGCACAAGTGTGACAGAAAGAATGTCAAAACCAGCCTGGGTCCGCAGAGCCAGAGCTTAGATAGAGAGAACTCGTGCCTGCAGAGCAGGAACTTCCAGGTTGTAAAATCTCACAAATGTGGACGGGACGGACCATCCGGCCGCCGCACAAATGTCTTCGATAGGAACACCACTCGACCAGGCCCACGAGGAGGCGACGCCTCTCGTGGAGTGAGCTCTAACACCTATGGGACATGTAAGGCCCAGTGAGGTGTAGGCCAGAGCAATGGCATCCACTATCCATCTGGACAGCGTGAGCTTCATGACGGGAAGACCTTTGGTTCGGCCCCCGAAACAAACAAAAAGCTGTTCAGACTGTCTGAAAGAGGCTGAACGCTCTAAATAAATTCTCAAAGCTCTGACAGGGCAGAGTGTGAGAACATCACTGAACTCTTCTGAAGTGGGAAGAGCTGACAGAGAAATAACCTGGGCTCTGAACGGAGTTGAGAGCACCTTAGGAATATATCCATGTCTTGGCCTAAGGATGACCTTAGAGTCATTGGGGCCGAATTCCAGACAGGAAGCGCTAGTAGAGAGCGCCTGTAAGTCACTTACTCTCTTGACTGACGCCAGTGCCAACAGCAGGGCGGTTTTCAGGGAGAGAGGTTTTAGGTCGGCTGACTGAAGTGGTTCAAAGGGAGGTCCCTTAAGAGCCCGCAGAACCAAAGAAAGGTCCCATGCTGGGACAGATGGCGGCCGAGGCGGGTTAAGCCTTCTGGCGCCCTTAAGGAAGCGAACTATAAGGTCGCATTTTCCTAAGGAGGCTCCGGCTTCCGATACATGCTGTGCAGCAATGGCTGCTACGTATACCTTGAGAGTGGAGGGGGAACGACCCGCATCCAGCATCTCCTGGAGAAAGGATAGCACTCTTGGTACTTCACAAGTGTGTGGGTCGAGGTTTCGAGCTAAACACCAGCTGGAAAACACTGACCATTTATGGTGGTAGAGGCGTCTGGTAGACGGATCTCTAGCCTCCCTGATCGTGTTCAGGACGCCCTCTGGGAGGTCCTGGGGTACCCGTTGAGTGGCCAAGCGTGTAGGGCCCACAAATCGGGACGGGGATGCCATATAGTCCTGTTGGCCTGAGCCAGGAGGTCGCGCCTCACTGGGATTGGCCAAGGGTCTGTCACAGACAGCCGTATCAGCTCCGGGAACCAAGATTGGGTTCGCCAGAGAGGAGCTATCAGGAGCACTTCGCATTTCGTGTCTCTGATCCGTTCGATGACCTGAGGGAGCATCGAGACCGGAGGAAACGCATAGAGGGGAAGGCTGGGCCAGTCGTGGGCCAACGCATCCCTGTTCTTTCAAAAGAAGATTGGGCAGTGACGATTGTCTTCTGAGGCGAAGAGATCTACTTCTGCCTTCCCGAAGACCTCCCAAAGTAGGAGAACCTTCTGAGGGTGGAGAGACCATTCCTCTGGGGGAACCCTGCCCCGAGAGAGCATGTCTGCTCCTGTGTTCAACGTGCCCGGCACGTGAGCTGCCCTGAGCGAGCGCAGATTGGTGTGAGCCCATAACAGTAGCTGGGTGGCTATGGCAAGCAGGATGCGGGACCTGAGGCCGCCCTGGCGATTTATGTAAGATACCACTGACATGTTGTCCGTCCGGACCAATACGTGGTGTCCAGCCAGGTATGGGAGGAAGGTTTTCAGGGCCAGAAAAACTGCTCTCATTTGAGGCAGTTGATGTGTAGGCGTTTCTCCGAGCTCGACCAGAGGCCAGAGGCAGGCCTGCCCTCGTACAGCGCTCCCCAACCTGAGTTGGAAGCGTCTGTTGAAATCACCCTCCTCTCTGAGACCACCCCCATGCTTACGCCCTGCTGGTACCAGCTGGCGTCTTTCCAAGGGGCCAGGGCTTGAACACAGCGCTGGTTTACCTTGATAACCAAGTGGCCTGAATGCCAGGCGTGGGGTGGCACCAGAGGTGCTAGCCACAGCTGAAGAGGACGCATACGCAGTAGGCCGAGTTGGAGTACTGATGATGCGGAGGCCATGAGGCCAAGGATCCTCTGGAACGTTCTGAGGGGTACATAAGAGCCCTCTGTTAGCGATGCTGCGAGCTGCTGAATCGTTAGAGCACGGGCCGGTGTGGGCCATGCTCTCATAAGTACAGAGTCGAGAACTGTTCCCAGGAACGTGATACGTTGGCTGGGCAACAGAATACTCTTGGCAAATTTGACCTTGAACCCTAGACATTCTAGATGTCTGAGGAGCCAGGCTCTGTGAGTATGTGACTCCGCCTCTGACTGGGTCAATATGAGCCAATCGCCGAGGTAGTTCAGGATGCGCATTCCCCGCTGTCTCAGGGGGGAGAGAGCTGCATCCATGCACTTCGTGAATGTACGAGGTGCCAGTGCCAGTCCAAATGGTAGGACTGTGTACTGGTAAGTCTGCCCCTTGAAGGCGAATCTCAAGAATGGCCTGTGGTGGGGGTTCACTTGAATGTGAAAGTAAGCGTCTTTTTTTTTAGATCTATTGAGAAAAACCAGTCGCCTGGGCGAATTTGCGCCAGGATGTGTCTGGTCGTGAGCATTCTGAACGGCCGTGACATGAGAGCCTTGTTCAGATGTTTCAGATCTAAAATGGGTCTCAGGCCGCCGTCTTTCTTTGGAACAAGAAAGTAATGGCTGTAAAAACCTGACTCGCTCTGAGAAAGGGGGATCTTTTCGATGGCCCCTTTGGCCAGCAGACTTAACACTTCGGTGCGGAGGACATGACTCAGTGTGCTCCTTACCGTGGTTTGTATAACCGCACGGAAACGCGGTGGTCTGCGGGCGAACTGAAGCGAGTAACCGCGCTTTATGATGTTCATTACCCATTCTGAAACTCCGGGAATAGCTTGCCAAGCTAGAGCCCGCAGAGATAGAGACATTATCATATCTGGAACGCCCAGTGTTGGGGGTTCAAACTGACATGTATGTGAGGGAGAAATTTTTGCTCGATTTGTGCTTTTTGTGGGTCGCTGTTAAAACAGCGTTTGAGTGCAGGGGTGCGTGACAGGTGACGGGCCCATGTTCTGCATTTAATACTGCTCCAACCGCCTGAACTGAAGAGGGGGCTGAGAGTAGCACTCGAGCGATCTTCGGGGCTGGTCCGGCCGCGGCGGGACAATGACCCCTCTTTAAGCCGGTTAGGACGGCTTCTTGGGCTCGTGATCGAGCGTGAGCTTCGGCTGCGGGCCCTGGCGCTTAGGGAACAGGAACCGTTTTGCATGCTTCATGCGCTGGCTAGTCTCAGCCACTGGGCGGGGCTGGAGGACTTGTGAAGCTACCCTCTCAGGTCGCGGCGTGCTCTTGGGGCGCCGTTGGACCGAACTGGAGCGTTTAGGGAGGAAATGCTTCATGGCGCTGGAGACTTTCTGAGCCTCAGTGAAGCGGTCTGCGAAGCCGCTGACAGATGGGCCGAAGAGACCAGATGCTGTGACCGGAGAATCGAGGAAGGCGGTTGTGTCTGCGTCCCTGATTTCGGTCAATGTCAGCCATAGGTGGCGCTCTAAAACTACTAGGCTGCCATGTTGCGGCCCAGTGCTTGAGCGGTGGTCTTAGTGGCCCGTAGCGCTAGATCTATCGCACTTCTGAGGTCCTTAAAAGTGTCTGGGTCAGGGCCTGAATCATCCATGTAGCGGAGGAGCTTCGCCTGAAACACTTGGAGGGTCGCCATGGCGTGGAGAGCAGAGGCGGCTTGACCGGCGGCAGCATAAGCGCGGCTGGCAATGGCCGAAGTAGTTATGCACGGCTTAGATGGGTGCACAGTCTTAGACCTCCAACTTCCTGCAGTGGGAGGGCATAAGTGTGCAGCGACCGCTTCCTCCAGTGGGAGGAGACACACATAACCTTTTTCTTCAGCGCCGTCAACAGTGGAGGGCGTTGAAGAAGCAGATGAGCGTGTTCGAGCTGAAAAGGGCGCGCGCCAGCTTTTAGCGAGCTCTTCGTGGACCTCAGGCAGAAATGGAGCGGCGCGCTGACGAGGGGCCTGTTGGCGCCCCGGCAGGTACCACTCGTCAAGGCGGCTTCTGGCAGGCTCAGCTGGAGAAAAACCAGTAGAGTCCCAGCTCGTTGACAGCGCGAGACATGACGCGGAAGAGTTCGGCGTCGATATTCGCTCGAGTGTCAGAAGGGTCTAACTGAGACGGGGGGGAGGGGTCCGCGGAGCCCGACCAATCCTCGTTATCAGATGCCGCCACGGAACTGCGGCATGCATCAACATCAGCAGATCCGTCAAAAGAGACGAATCCCGCCGCTTCAGACAAGGGGCGTTGGTCGCTCTGAGAGAACAGAACTGAGAAGAGCGTGGGGGAAGCACGTGGAGAAAAGCCCAGCGTGCATCCGCTAAACTCACCGCGTTCAGGACGCCTCATGATCGCGACGCTTCTTCCTACGGGGCTCGCGGGGCGCCGAAGACGGAAGAAGGGCGGGATAACTCACCGACGAAGCGAGAGCGAGTCTCGAGCGGAGAGAAGAAACAGGCATCCCGTCGCGGAGAAGGCAGCCGCCTATAGTGAGCGCTGACTCGGCGTGCTCAGGGCCGAGACAGGCAGCACACAGAGTGTGTGTCTGTAAACACAAGCAGGGGAAACCCGCAGTATTCACAGATAGAGAGCGGCATTTGAATCAACACCGCGCGCTGTGAAAACAGCGAATTTGCTCTTTTAGGATAGAGAGAAAGAGAAAAAGGATACTCGTCGGATGCCACAGGGAAACGCTCAGCTGGCAGATGCCGGGATGCGAAGCTGTTCCGCTGGACGGCTGTTCGACGACGAGCGGCTTCACTCGGAGAGAATCAGCGACGAGGTGAGTCGAAAGCTGAAGGAGATAAAATCTGTCAAATGGCGGATTCTCTGTGTATTTATACTCTTCTGTCACGTGCAGTTTCGCGCGCTTGACTCTGGCAGAGTGCCAAGCGCCCCGATTGGCTCGCGCTCCTCTGCTGTTCCGCCATTGGTTCGTGCAGTTGCTTTGCACAAGCCAATCAGCACGCTCACGCGAGCTTCTAGCTCTCGCATGTGCTGCAGCAATGCGTTTTAAAATAAAGGCTTCAATATTCTCGAGAAAAGGAGTTTTCCCACAGCGTTTTCAACGCAGTACGAGAGAACGTTCTCGTAAGGGAACCTTAAACATTTTTTAATAGTTATTTTCCAGCACATTAGGGCCCCAAAAAGCATTATTTATTTTATTAATTCTTTCAATTTTACATCTTACATATAGCTTATGGATATACAATTAAAATAGCTGGAGCAATTGCTTTGCGGTCAGGTGCCCTTTTTTAAAATAAAAAAAAAAACTGCTAAAATACAAGATGGGTTTAGCAGGGGGAGTCGGATTTTTACAGAATTAAAATACGGACTGGTGAAATCACACTCCCCTCTCCAGCACAGGTGTATAAGGTCATAGGGCCCTATTTTAACGATCTGAAACGCAAGTGTCAAAGCGCAAAGCGCAAGTAACTTTGTGGGCGGGCTTGGCGCTGTTGCTATTTTCCCGGCGGGATAAATGACTCTGAAGTAGCTTCATTATTCATAGGTCTGGTTTGGGCGTAACGTGAAATAAACCAATCAGAGCGTCATCTCACATTCCCTTTAAGAGCAGGCGCACTTGTTCTAAAGCGGATTCCTATTATAACGGCGGATTTGCCAGGCGCGCGCGAGGAGCGGTTCACAGCCAAGGAGAGCAACACTCTCGTCAGGGACGTTGGGGATGGAGAAACCCACCCAAATTAACTTCGGTTAAAAAGGCGTATGATAATTTGGGTAAATGTGTAAGCTAGATGGATGCTTTTATAATAAATTGTCTATCTATCTATCTATCTATCGTAATAATGTATTTTAATGTATGATTTGCAAAAATGAAAACTCCTGCTTCTGTGTAGATGAGAGAATCAAAGTGCATTCGCGTTGTGCACACGCTACATTGATTATGGCCAAGCATGCGCCCTTAAAATAGCTTATGAATAACATGCGCAACGCGCCACTGACTTTAAACTATTTTTCCTGGTTAGTAGCGCAATTGTTTTCTAAACCTGCAAAATAGCATGAAGGAACGTTTGCGCCAGAACACGCCTCCTTTTTTGCGCTGAACCGCCCAGGGAGCGCAAGTTCATTCCCCAGTTTAGCGACGTGCTTCTGTGGAGGGAAAAGCGCGCTTTGCGCGGGTGCAAAATAGGAATGATACATGCGTCGGTGTACAAAGTCAATTGCGCTGGGTGCAAGATAGGGCCCATAGACTCACCACACTACTGCCCCTGTCACATCTTGGTTTAGTGATTGTGTGGTGACAAAAGCATTTGATTGTAACTGCTTTTTTGCGCAATGTGTTTTTTCCCGTCTTGCTCAACCCAAAAAATATCTATCATAATACTAATATAATAAATATAATATTTATCATAAAACCAATTTCCAAGTAAAACCGTATTTTTTTATTATTATTAAGTTATGTTTATTATATTAATATTAGAGGTGGGCATAGATTAATTTTTTTTAATCTAGATTAATCTAGATTAATTTTGAAATTAATCTAGATTAATCTAGATTAAAATGGCTCATTTGAATTCTGCCGAAGGCATTCAGAATATGTGTGCTACCCAAATAATGACTATAAAAGTAGCCTAAGTCTTTGAGAACGGGTTTCTCAAGCCAGGTGGCGCATTAGACCAGGGGCTCATCTCCTGTTTCCAAAATGCATCACAAACTGCTTGAGAAAGCTGTTCTACTCATAGACTGTAAAAGGTTACTTCTGTACTGTTACCGTCCGTAGGCAACATAGGCCTATGTTATTATCAACTACTATAGGCTATCAATAAGGGATGGGCGATATGGCCTAAAATCTATATTGTGATATACATTGCAGCCTCTTGCGATAACGATATACAGTAGGGTAAACGTACCTATTAAGCTCAAGTACCCATTAAGCACACTACCATCTTGGAGCTCAGATTATAAAAAGAAACAGCAATGTATTATCCTATTTGATGTATTAACCAATTGATGTGTTTGTTACTATATACCTCCTGTAATTTTAAACCAATCAGACCATTGCACACTGAGATATGTGTGTCCATGTGTTCACACTGTCTGGCGGCTATTTTCAAAGCTGTCTGAAAACTTTCACCAGAAGAGGAGCCCCTCAGATGTGCATTTTTTATATGTTTAAGCCTTTATTTTGAAGAAGTACATCTTCTTATTGCAAAATTAAGAGATTAATGTTTAGACTTTTAAATATTATAACCTGGAACCTGGATGTGGGAAATAATTACAGTTAGATCTAAAAGATAGTTTTAGCAACATAGCCCAGATGCTACGAACATAGCTAGCTTACTAGCTGTATAAGATTGTGTGCTACATTAATATATTACTTCACAGGAATTAATGGCTTGTACTTTTAAATCCATAATATTATAATTTTACATTTTATTGATAGTCTGTGGTTTTAAACTGCTGTAATTTTTAAAGAATTCATATTATTGTTAGGTGAGCTTAAAGGGTGCACTACTATGACAATCACACAGCTTCAGTGTGACATCAATTAGAAAAAGCATAATTTCATAGATATTGTCTATAATAGTTGTTCATATTAAAATTGGTATAAACTTAATACATTACCTAGATTATTAATTTAGCTAAATATTTTCCTTTAAATTTTAATTTAATATTTATTAATTAAAAAATGTTTTTGCTCCAATTAAGCACAGTGTGTGCTCCCTTTAAGCTCACCCACATTAAACGTCTATGTAAATACTTAATAATCAGAATTTAAATATTAACTGATGGTTGTCACTGTTAATCTTCAAAAAAATGATTAATAAACTTATTTTCACAGTCTTAAGATGACAAAAGCTAGACGAAACTATAGTGTATGCCCAAAGATGAAAGAGGCATGTCATACAAAGAAGGAGCCATCAGAAACCTGTCGTATCTGTCCAAGAAGTTTGGAGTAGACAGGAAAGCTCTGACCCAGAGAGTTAAAGGGATACTCCACTTTTTTTGGAAATAAGCTCATTTTACAACTCCCCCAGAGTTAAACAGTTGAGTTTTACCGTTTTCGAATCCATTCAGCCGATCTCCGGGTCTGGCGGTCCCACTTTTAGCATAGCTTAGCATAGATCATTGAATCGGACAGGACCATTAGCATCTCTCTCAAAAAAATGACCAAAGAGTTTCGATATTTTTCCTATTTAAAACTTGACTCTTCTGTAGTTACATCGTGTACTAAGACGGACGGAAAATGAAAAGGTGCGATTTTGAGAGTATAGTTCCTAGCCATATCAGCCTAGAAAATTTAAACTTTACATTTTCCGTCGGTCTTATTACACGATGTAACTACAGAAGAGTCGAGTTTTAAATAGGAAAAATATCGAAACTCTTTGGTCATTTTTTTGAGAGAGATGCTAATGGTCTTGTCCGGTTCAATTCATTATGCTAAGCTATGCTAAAAGTGGTACCGCCAGACCCGGAGATCGGCTGAATGGATTCGAAAACGGTAAAACTCAACTGTTTAACTCTGGGGGAGTTGTAAAATGAGCCTATTTCCAAAAAAAGTGGAGTATCCCTTTAAGGAGCACATTGGTTTGTTTTGTTATTTGATTTTTCAATATGGGTTACATAGCTGAACGTGGACTAGTCTAGATGTTGCAATGAGTTTGAATGACACGTCACTATGAATAGGATAGGCTACCTGATCAAATTGAATGCCTTGTTGCTTGATTTTAGTGTTCTGTTTTTTTGTGATTGACTCTGTACCTTCAAATAAAACTTTTTTCAATTAAAATAAACAAGAATTTTTAATAAAACTTGTTGTGAGCTTATTGGGAACAGGGGTGTGCTTAAAGGGTACAAAACGTACCCATTAAGCACAGCCAGACTTTTTATATTTAATGATGTACATCTTAATTGAAATACTTTTGTCATTTAAAATAAAATGAAATATTATAGTGTGAGAGATTAATATTTTATTTTAAAATAACTTCTTGTACTAAAACCAATATCTTGTGCACTAAAAATGTCTCAATGTAGATTTTGGTGAGCTTAATAGGTACGTTTACCCTATATTATAATAAAACCATTTCAGAACAGGTTACACAGACCCTGCTAAACAACTGCTAAATTTATTTTTTTTAAAGGGTATATGTAGTTTTGAGAACATATATTGTGCAAAACTGTAAGTATACAACATAATTTTGCAGATAAATAAAATTTAAGTACACTAGCTGCAGAGATCTTAAGTAGGCTAGGTCTAATGTTTATTATAGCTTTGAGCTTATGAAACCCCAAATTTAAAGTTATAATATTGTCTAACTGATGTCTTTTCAGTTAAAAAGAAACACAACAACGATTCTTAAAATCGGGCGTAGACATAGATTATGTGTTAACGTTACACCACTAGATATATTGGAATGAGAATAATACGCGCGCGCTGGTGATGTCATGTTTCATTTTGAATTTGAGGTGGTAGAACGGATTAGTCATGTGTTAACTTACCGAACCGTTACCCCACACACTCGGATAGTTTGCTGCTGTTTGTCGGACGGCTTAAATCCGAACCAAATCCAAATTATGGATGTTGCAGTTTCACTTTCAGCCGTGTTTACTTAAGATGACGACGAATATGCGTTGCAGGCGGGTTTACCTCGCGGCCGCGGGTAGATTGCGTCATCATTGCTTGTGTAGTAGAGCCATCTCCCAACCCAACTTGGGGAATAGACCCCTTCAATGTTTGTACATCGAACGCCTAGGTTGGGTGCGCGCGCAGCATGGGGTCAGAAAAATGGTGCGGCTAATAGACCGGCATATATATGCACTGTCTTTGCCATCACAGGAATGGGAATAGAACCATAATAAACTTGTTTTAGCTAATGGCGATTGTCTGCCTGATTAGAGTCCTGCACGGGTTCGGACGGGTGACCCGCAAATTTTGCTCAAACGGGTGAAAAATATCCAACTGTGTCGGGTCGGACACGGGGGAAACACGGGTCTAAACACGGGTTTAAAACAATCACATGCAAACGTAAAAATATATTCAGATTTTTAGGAACACGTCTACAAAAATATGCCTGACTGCCTGTATTTCAAGTTGATAAAATAATTTAAAATCCACATCAGTTTATTTGCCCACGCGCCACGCCCTGATCTTTCACTTTTAAAAATGCATCATAACCGCGCGCGCGCGACCTGCTTGCAGTCGTCGAGATGGATGCTGAGGAGTTGAAGAAAGAATAGCTAGTGGAGATTGTAAAGTTGTCGACAGTCATCAAAAATCAAGTCCAGTGTGTGGGAAAAAATTGGAGTTATCTGAATAAAATTTTGTGAACGGCTTATTTGCTGCATGCATTTTCGTGTTGGATAGCCGCAAATGTGGAACTTCATCGCCGAGGAAGCACGCCGAACTGTGGTAACAAACCAAGCAGTTCTGTCGAACAGTACTTTTTCAAATTTAACACTGTTAAGTATGTGTATTTTTTATATAATAAACGGGCAGACTGGGACAATGCTACGATCAAAGATGCTCGTGTTTGTAGTGCTATTGTGTTATTGACAGTTATTGTGACAACAACGGTATAGTTAAGCCCTGGTAAGTAAACAAATGTTTTCTGTAAACTGGTTTAATAGTTAGGTGAAGTTCGATATCTGGCATTAATTGTGACCTGTGTCATGCTACTTAGCAGATAGCAGCAGTATCTGAACCATAGACTGTAAAAAAATAGATCTGAACAGATGTCGTCTATTTTTTTTTTAAAAAACGGATGAGATCCTGCAGGAATCCGGAAAAACTTGACTCCACAACCGGTGTGATTTTCACAGTCCACGACGCAACAATAAGGCATTTTTTCTTGACGAGAAATTCTCTGGTTAACACACAATTCAATGGGATGGAATGAACTTTCTGACCCCGACATGCGCACTGCGAACTTAGAATTTTCCTGTGACGTCGACCGTGAAGGGGTCTATAGATTAACGGCGATATTTTTTTTATCGCGCGATAAGAGTCTCGCGTTAACGCCGATAACGGCCCACCACTAATTAATATATTAATATAATAGATCATAAAACTAATTTCTAAGTAAAACTATATACATATATTGTAATTTTTATTAAATTATTATATTATATGAATTATTAAAATATTTTAAAATAAAAAATACATTGGATATTAAAAAATATAATCATAAATTATTAAATACATTTTATTTGGATGTAGTAACATGTACAGTATACACTCACACAAAATGAGTTACAATCAACTGATTTCACCAGTCTGTATTTTAATGCTGAGAAAATCCGACTCCCCCTGGAAAACCTTAATCTTAATGCATCCATCCATCCATCCATCCATCCATCTTCTTTCGCTTATCTGGGGCTGGGTCGCGGGGGCAGCAGTCTAAACAGAAATGCCCAGACTTCCCTCTCCCTAGACACTTCCTCCAGCTCTTCCGGGGGGACACCGAGGCGTTCCCAGGCTAGCCGGGAGACATCTCCAGTGTGTCCTAGGTCTTCCCCGGGGTCTCCTCCCAGTGGGACGCGCCCGGAACACCTTCCCGGGAAGGCGTCCAGAAGGCATCCGGAACAGATGCCCGAGCCACCTCAGCTGACCCCTCTCGATGTGGAGGAGCAGCGGCTCTACTCTGAGCTCCTCCCGAGTGACCGAGATTCTCACCCTATCTCTAAGGGATCGCCCAGCCACCCTGCGGAGAAAGCTTACTTCGGCCGCCTGTATCCGGGATCTTGTCCTTTCGGTCATGACCCACAGCTCATGACCATAGGTGAGAGTAGGAACGTAGATTGACCGGTAAATCGAGAGCTTCGCCTTGTGGCTCAGCTCTTTCTTCACCAAGACAGACCGGTACAGCGACCGCATTACTGCAGAAGCTGCACCGATCCGTCTGTCAATCTCCCGTTCCATCCTTCCCTCACTCGTGAACAAAACCCCAAGATACTTAAACTCCTCCACTTGAGGCAGGAACTCTCCACCAACCACCACCCCGATCTGCCATCCCAGAGGCACTGTCCCCGACCGCCATGCGATGCTGCAGAGGCGTGTCAGCCAAGACAGTCCCACAACATCCAGAGACTTGAGGTACTCAGGGACGGATCTCATCCACCCCCGGTGCCTTGCCACCGAGGAGTTTCTTGACTACCTCGGTGACTTCAGCTTGGGTGATGGACGAGTCCACCTCTGAACAAACTGTAACTAGCACAGAAGTCCAATAACTGAACACTGCTCGGGTTCAGATCAGGGGGGCCGTTCCTCCCAATCACGCCCCTCCAGGTGTCACTGTCCCTGCCCACGTGGGCATTGAAGTCCCCCAGTAGAACGATGGAGTCCCCAGTTGGAGCACTTTCCAGCACCCCTCCCAGAGACCCCAAGAAGGCTGGGTACTCTGCACTGCCGTTTGGCCCGTAGGCACACACGACAGTGAGAGACCTATCCCCGACCTGAAGGCGCAGGGAAACGACCCTTTCATTCACCGGGGTGAACTCCAACACATGGCGGCTGAGCTGGGGGGCTATAAGCAAACCCACACCAGCCCGCCGCCTCTCACCATGGGCAACTCCAGAGTGGTGAAGAGTCCATCCTCTCTCGAGGAGTGTGGTTCCAAGAGCCCAAGCCGTGGGTAGAGGTGATCCCGACTATCTCTAGTCAGAACCTCTCAACCTCACGCACAATCTCAGGCTCCTTCCCCGCCAGCGAGGTGACGTTCCACGTCCCTAGAGCTAGTTTCCGTGTCCAGGGATCGGGTTGTTGGGGCCCCCGCCTTCGACTGCCGCCCGATCCTCTCAGCACCGGGCCCTTACGGTCCCTCCTGCAGGTGGCGGCCCCACGTTGCTCCTTCAGGCTGAGCCTGGCCGGACCCCGTGGGCCCGACCACCAGGCGCTCGCATATGAGCCCCAACCCCGGCCACCAGGCGCTCGCATACGAGCCCCAGCCCCGGCCACCAGGCGCTCGCATACGAGCCCTAACCCCGGCCACCAGGCGCTCGCATACGAGCCCCAGCCTGGCTACAATCAAATGCTTTTGTCACCACACAATCACTAAACCAAGATGTGACAGGGGCAGTAGTGTTGTGAGTCTATGACCTTATACACCTGTGCTGGAGAGGGGAGTGTGATTTCACGAGTCCATATTTTAATGCTGTGAAAATCCGACTCCCCCTGGAAAACCCATCTTAATGCAGTTACAATCAAATGCTTTTGTCACCACACAATCACTAAACCAAGATGTGACAGGGGCAGTAGTGTGGTGAGTCTATGACCTTATACACTTGTGCTGGAGAGGGGAGTGTGATTTCACCAGTCCATATTTTAATGCTGTGAAAATCCGACTCCCCCTGGAAAACCCATCTTAATGCAGTTACAAACAAATGCTTTTGTCACCACACAATCACTAAACCAAGATGTGACAGGGGCAGTAGTGTGGGGAGTCTATGACCTTATACACCTGTGCTGGAGAGGGGAGTGTGATTTCACCAGTCCATATTTTAATGCTGTGAAAATCCGACTCCCCCTGGAAAACCCATCTTAATGAAGTTACAATCAAATGCTTTTGTCACCACACAATCACTAAACCAAGATGTGACAGGGGCAGTAGTGTGGTGAGTCTATGACCTTATACACCTGTGCTGGAGAGGGGAGTGTGATTTCACCAGTCCATATTTTAATGCTGTAAAAATCCGACTCCCCCTGCTAAACCCATCTTGTTTTTTAGCAGTTTTTTTTTTTTTTTTTTTTTTTTTAAAAAGGGCACCTGACCGCAAAGCAATTGCTCCAGCTATTTTAATTGTATATCCATAAGCTATGTAAGATGTAAAATTGAAAGAATGAATACAATAAATAATGCTTTTTAGGGCCCTAATGTGCTGGAAAATAACTATTAAAAAAATGTCTAAGGTTTCTTTACATTCTTAGCTTTAAGTGTCAATTATCACTAATAATTTGTTTTATTTCTATTTTAAGACGCAATTAAGCAAAAAACAAACAAACAAAAAGACAGGTATTTGCCTCATATATCTACAATATGTATTTGATGAACTCTTAAAGCCTATCTTCGTGAAAAAAGGTTAAATATTATTATTTTTAATGACATTCATGTGCAATGGGGAGAGTAATACAATATTTTACTATGAACCACAGCATGTTTAACACACAAACGATACAACATGACATCATGACTTTGCGTAAGCATACACGCCACTTTCAAGTCAAGTGGCGTGTTATTTATACGCATTTTGAGCTTACCGCGTGTATGTCCACGCGCGTTTATGTGTACGCCGTTAAACGTCCGAGTGATTCCGCGTGTATGTGTACGCCGTTAAATGTCCGAGCGAAACGGAGGAAAATGTATATACATCTGGGGAGCAATATTTTTTTTCCTAGGATGGTAGGGGAACACTCATAAATGGTATTAACCCGAGGTTTAGGGACGCGGTTGGGGTAGGTCATATATATTTACAGTAATGTAACGTAAATCAACGGCATCGATAAACACGCTGAAAAGCGATTATGCGTGTTGATAACACGCCAAAAATGGAAATACGAATTGGCGTGTCATACATAAGTTACGCCATTTCATGAGATCAGGCTGAACGATAAGTTCAGTTAAATTAAGTGAAATTAACAGTTTTGTTTTGATAGCTGGAGCTTTATTCCTTACCCGTCGAAGTTTATAGTTTGAATCGATCTGCCATGTTTTTTTTTTTGTTTGTTTTGTTTGTTTTTTTTTTGCATCTTTTATCCACACTAGTTCACTTTCTGTTAATTTATTTAAGTGTAGACAAAGCTTCCATGCAGGATCTGGGTGCTTGTTGTGTGAAAAATCGATCGATAAACGGATATATGGCAAAGGAAGTGCATTTAAACTCGCTTGCGCGTGCACGCGAAGGGGAGTGCGATTTGTCCGGGAGTCGGATTTCGGTACAACACCGGAAAGGATGCTCCTAGCAGCTTAATTTCTTTTACAAAGCCATACATGTTCGAGCCTGGACTACCTACTCTAATTATAACATAAGCACACAAGGCAACTTACACTCATTGGTGGGCACGCACTGCCGATGATGGCACCAGTTGTCGGCGCGACGGGAGGATCCGAGGCGGGAGATAGTCGGTTCGGCCACATTCACCAGTAACAGCGGATTATCAGTGAATGAATCCCAGTTGTCTCCGACGAAAGTTTATAAAACTATCCCGTGTAAAATGATCACTACAGAGGCGGGTTTTGGCGGTGATCCTCAGCTCTCAATCAAGGTGGCTCTTCACAAAATTAATCCACCTCTTGTTGATATGATAGTTTTTCGGAAATTTAAATAAGGACACCGATGTGTTTTGTACGTGATCGCATCCTGTGCATTTCCGTGACGAAGGCATAGCTAGCTAGCAAACTGTAGGATGTAGTAACTAATAGTGACAGTAACTCGCGATTGAGTTGCAAACTGATGTGAATGGGCTCCAGTGCGTCATCAAGTAGGGGCGTGTCCAGGAGCTCAGGGGCTCCAGTGCGTCATCGAGCCCCCGTTTTAGCCCCGCCCAAAAAATCCGGAACACAGCAACGGTGAAACACGGTCTAACTCCACAATTCAGTACTTCACAGTTCACAGTCTTTGTAATATGATTTAGCAATACATTTCTAACATTTATAATGTGTTTAGAATTTTTTTTTAGAATTGCCTTTACAGGGACTTTAAGCTTTCCTGTCCCAGAGTCTATTTTCTGTATTTTTTCACTGTGGATAGATACTTGATTTAAAAGAGACTGTACCGTTGATGTGAGAGTTTCCAAGGCGTTAGCAGTGGCATGCGTAGCCTTCTCGATGGACGACAGTTTCTCGAGGATGATACCAGTAGTTGAGTCGTCGTTGCTGATGGCTCTGAATTTAGATGGAGGGCTTTTGCTTGGGGTCGGAGGTAAAGGTGATGATTTGATTGAAGAGGCGCCGTTTTCGCATGAGTCCATGTCATCAGGAAACATTAGCTGCGACATATTCCGCCGTTTGTTGTGATTCTTGCCCATAAGTAGAGGACTACCGCACACAAAGAGTCACAAAATATTTTTCCGTGTTATATTAAGTAAGCGTGATGAACTGGTTCATTAGTTAGGTAAAGATATGTGTAAAGTTCACATCACAAACTGCCAAGCTCCGAGACGAGTACGAATACACCCGCTCACACTGTAGCCATCTTGGCTCACTATCCACGTGACTAATGACAAACGAGGCCTCGGTTTGTGTAGATACGTCATCGGTTCGGTCTGAGTGTCGCTTCCGGATAAAAGGCGGTTTGAAACTCGCGCCTCCTTGTGGGTGGAGGAGTAGTAGAAGCAGTTGTAGTAGTGTCAGAGAGTCAGAGAGTTAGATAACTATCATTGTCATTGTCGTTATTGTGTCATATGTGTTAGGGCTGTATATTATTACGTTATCAGGTTAGAATAGTTATAGTATATTGCTATTATAGTAGGCCTAGATATATTATAGTCTTGTTATATTAATTAGATATGATTATTTGGATTGCTCTGGATTTTTGGATGTGGACTGGACTGCTTTTTGATTTTGATTGCCATCCTCTGTTCCTTGTGAAAGGATCTTTTCCAAGGCTAGAGAGATTTTGTCCGAGAAGAGGATTCGTCTAAACCCCAACACACTTGAAATAATTCTGTTTCTCAATAAAAAATCTATTGTAATCCTTCCTTCCAGACTATTCTGTTGCAGTTTACTTTATTACACTCCCTCCAACATAAGCACTGCACTCAACACAGTGTCACTGTTGTTGTTCATACTGTCACTATCCAAACAATTTATGAATAATTAATTAACTGTGTGTGTGACTCTGCACAAATAAATTCAGACAGAGAAAGATACATATTTTATATTATACACAGTAATGGACAGATGTCTGCTCATGTCTTTTTATTATTAGACATCAACAGTGAGTACAAAATTTTTTGTATAAAAAATATATATTTTTTATAAAATTGGGGGGGGGGGCACACTGGTTCAGAATTAATTAATTTGTCTGCTATTTCTTATCACAGTAGCTAGGTGTCACTAGTGAGCATTGCTGAATGAAGCTTCGAGTAATGAACCTTTGGCTGAAGCAATGGGCTGCGAGGTCTCAGTGGTTCAGGAAGCCTCATTTTGCCATCTCTCCAATAGCACCTCAATGCAGTACACAAGATCCGGGGGGAGGAGTCGGATCTTGTATAAGGGGTGGAGATTGGTAGGTTTAGGGGTGGAGATGGGTAGGTTTAGGGGTGGGTTTAGGGATCAGGGGGTGGAGATTGGTAGGTTTAGGTATGTAAGGTGGGAGGAGTTGGATCTGGATCCGACTCCTCCCCGTGGATTTCATGTTCTGCATTGAGGACCATCTCCATCACTACTCACAGATTCGCAGACATTGTTTATCTTGATAACAGGAATGATTATTCTGTTCAGTTGAATCCCGCTGACAAAACAAGTTTGCCTGTAGTAGCTGCCCAACTGTCTGCTCACGTGACGCGTCACATTTGAACTGAATAGGCTATATGCACACGGAGGTGATGACGTACTTCCGCTAAATTCTCAGCCAGCTAAGCCATTTCCGCTACGGCTGAGGTGATTGTTTACAAAGCGATAACGATAGCGTTAGCGTAATGTCTAGTAAGAAATCGTTTAAATTTCAGCGAACCAACAACAGTACAGCTGAGCATTGTTGTGTGCCTCTGTGTCAAGCCTCAAGTAAGTATAACACAGTAGTTTTCACACATTTCCATCTGACGCAGAAATCAGACGAAAATGGCTTGTCGCTATCCGGAGGGACAATTTCACAGTTAGTCCCCATATCCAAGTATGTAGCCGGCATTTTAAAAAGGAAGACGTTCATGAGCCTGTGTCAGAGACAGTGAGACGGCTATTAATCAAGGGAGCTGTTCCAGCATTGTTCGAGTGGAACAATTACACCCTTCCCACTTCAAGACAGGTGTTACAATATATTCGGTTTCTGAAATATTTGGTTCCAATGGGTGGAGCTACCATGAATATTCACGAGACCATAGCGTGGGCGGGGAGACAAATACAAGCGAGTGGAACAGAAATTATTAGCGCGAGCGCCTCAGATCGCGTTTTGTCTGAAACTACTCATAACTGTTCGTTTCTCACGAATGACTGAGATTAAGCTTTTTAAATGTCTAGTATTGCATGTTTAAATTTATTTACATATATTCTTGTGTTTTGATTCTGTCTCCCAAAGTTGTCTGTAGGCTATTATTGAAATAGCTTTTATATTATAGCCTAGGCTGATAGCTCAAGACAACATAGGCTACTTGAGTTGCATGTTGTTGCATGCTTTGAATGTTGCTTTACACTCAACTGAAAATCTTTTTGATACACAACTGCCCAAGGTTATCATAAATGTTAAGCTTCAGTTGCTTTAACAGTTGTTTTCTCTAGCAATGCTTTAGAACAGTGGTCAAATTAAGTGATAATTATTTCAATTGTATTGATGTATTCAAGGTCCAACTAAAGTAATGTTATACTCAGTTTGTGCAATTTGTAGTTTTGAATGTACCATTCCAAAGGTAAGTGTGCTTAATTGTAATACAACAGAGACAAAGCTCTAGCAAACTGATTCATTTAATTTATTTTTTTATTTGGTAATGCCAAATTACAAATTTTCTTTAATTAATATCATGCATGGGTGTTTATAAAATCACAAAATTAAGGGTGTTTGCATAGGGCAAATAAAAACCTCACTGTATAATATAGTATCTAAAAGTAGTATGCTTTGATCATGAAGAGACAGAGAAATCACTAAGTGTTGGACTTAACTCACCTCTCATTGTGAAGTTCTGTGCCCTTCTAAAAAGGATTTTTAATTATTTCTAGAAACACCATGAGGAACCTTTCCAGATTTTAACAATTCATACAAGGTTTTAAACATTTCCTATATTGACAGCCAAAATGACAAATTCAATAAAGATGGGTAGGTTTATTTATATGAATTGTGGTTGAGACTCGTTATTCTTTTAAAACATCACCATAGCTAATTGGATGTTGAATGCTTTACAAACTATATGTACTGAAACAATTATTTACTGGCCAAAGCTGTGTACAATAGTAAATTGCACAGAAATAGAGGTCAGAAAAGAAGTTTCTCAGGTGTGGTGGGATATGGACTTATATTTAAAAAGTATTCTCATTTAAATAATATAATACATATACTTTTTATAATATAAAACAATATGCATAAAGTTATCTACCTATCCTAAATATGATCTAGACTGTTTAAAATTGATAAACAAAAACATCTGCCTCAACTAAAAAAATATTGAGTTTTTTTTAAGCATTCATTCATTAACTCAAAATTATAGTAAGATACAGTGTCTTAAAATTACATATTTCATTCATATTCATCTGTAAAAACGAGAATGTTAGACAAAACATAGGATCAAGGACAAAATTAATACAGCAGGACTAATAAAATATTGACTAAATTATTCAAATATAAATATACCTTTCCTTAATATTTTGGTATACCCATGCCTTGTGTTTTTGTGTTTACTTGTTTACAAAAAGATTACAGAATGATAACATTACTAAACTGATAAGATGTAGGCCTAATTTTTATGATTAATGGTTAGTCATTATTATCAATTAATTTGACCACTGTTCTAAAGCATTGCTAGAGAAAACAACTGTTAATGCATCTGAAGCTTAACATGTAGGCTATGATAACCTTTGATAAAGTAAAGGTTGTGTATCAAAAGGATTTTCAGTTGAGTCAGTATAACATCCAAAGCAAAGCATGCAACATGCAACTCCAAGTTCTTATGTTGTCTTAAACAATCAGCCTATAATTTAAAGGCTATTTTAATAATATGCAGACAACTTTGGGAGACAGAATAAAGACAAGAATATTTTTGCAGCCTAAATATTTATTTAAACAGCAATCACACACCTTTAAAAATGCTAATCTCAGTCACTCATGAGAAACGAACAGTTTTATATAGAATGTCAGCGACAACTAATCTGGGAAAATTTGGAGAAATATGCCTTTATTGTAGGTCTTGCAACGCTTCCTACAGAATCAGTTCAGTTCAGGTAAACTCAGAGTACTGAAACACATGCTACAAAACGATGAATTATTTATAAAATATATAGGCTACGAGTAGCTTAACTTCGTTCAACTTTATTAGCCTACCTGTTTGAAAGAAATGATCCATAAAACAAAACGAGGCGCTCACGCTAATAATTTCCGTTCCACTCGCTTGTATTTGTCGCCCCGCCCACACTATGGTATCGTGAATATTCTTGGTAGCTCCACCCATTAGAACCAAATATTTCAGGAACCGAATATATTGTAACACCGGGGCCGGGGGTATGGGAGAGGAGAGAGCGGCCGCCGGTGTCGCGGGATGACGCTGCGTGCGAGGAGGCTGACAACCTCATGGACGACGACCAAGGCCGGACTTACCATTGGGCTTGACTGGGCTCAAGCCCATGGGCCCCGCCCAATAGGGGGCCCCGCCCGTTTACCTTTGATTTTTTTCAATAATATGTCAGTCATTTAATTTTTCATTTAAAGTTTGTTGATTGGTCTAGTATTGTTACCTGGCCCTGCCCTGCAATGAAAAATGTAATTTAATTAGCTAGATTAAATGTCAGTCATCTTGAGGTTTGCTGATTGGTTATTGGCAGTTACGTAGTGCCTCGTTTACTGCCGAACCGTTGAAAAAACCTGTCTGCATTAGACAGTAGCCGCGTTTCCATTACCCTTCAAATTGAGCAAATTGAAATTGCGAATTGAAAATAAGCACAATGGAAACGTCAATTTCGCAAAAAAGTTTTTACGCTCGCACGCGGGGGTTTTCCAGGCAATTCGAAAAAGGAATATTTCACAAAATTGCAATGGAAACAGTTTTTGCGCATTTACAGTCACCTGACTTAGAAGACGCGGTGTGGTTGAGGTCCATGTATAGCTACGCAAATAATAATAATTTTATATTATTTAATTATAATATTTAATAGGCTATATTTAGAAGACGCTTTTATGCAAAAAAGGAACAAAGCTGAATGTGGAGCGCGCACTGCATGACACGGAGGCGCGGGCGCGAACACTTGCATTTTCCTATCAACAGTGGAAACAACTTAAAATACTCTATCATTTCTGGTCATACAGAAAATAATAATACATTATTCTCAACTACTTTTATTTGTGTAAACTCAAAATAACAAGAAAACGTTGTGCTTTTGTAAAATAAAAGAAAACAATCAGACGCACTTTAATGATCTCCGTAAACTGGAGCGCGAGAACGGAAACAAAATAGGCTAAAGCTTGAAATGTCCACTTTAAAACGAACAAATTTGAATCGAGAGATAATACCTTCTGATTACTCCGTATGAAATGTGCATTTCTCTCTAAAAGCGCATCTGCTTAACAGCGGAGATGGAGATGTGATTTTAGCCAAAACAATAGTTTTTTAATAGGCTAATATTAATGGCTCTTCTCATTCAGCACTGTGGGAAAAACACCAATTCCAGGCTCTAATTTGGCCTTAGAAAACCAGTAAAATCGACATGTTTTCCAAAATGTTTAATAAAGGGGCAAAAAGTCATAAACAAAAATCTGAAAATTCGTCTATTTACTTTTTTTGCGCAGCAGTTGGTGTAGCCAGTTCAAATTAAAATGTTGGTGTTCAACTTTGCGTTTTAAAAAGACAACAACCGTTCATTTTTCGTTTTTCAATTACGGGTTAAAAAAGGAAAAACGAATGGACACAAAAGTAGCCTACATGGATCGTTTGGACAGAATACGAGACAGAGTTCTTTATTAAATTCATAAAAGAAACAATAATTAGCCTATAGGAATACTGGATTCTAAATCTCAAAGAAATGCCACAATCAAAACGTAATGTTTTCCAGGTAAATAAGTGTTTTATTCTCATTCTGACCAAGACATTTGTGCATTGCAATAAACATGATCACTTTGAACTTTTTTAATCATTATTTATTTATTGGAAAAAACTTTTTCAAGCTTCAATCAGTGGTCATATAAATAAATGATTACGTTTTTTTAACATGTAACGCTGTCTACGGTACCAGTCACCTTTTGAACGTAGCTTTGCACTTCAAATAACGATTGGATCGATTATATTATACTTTAAAAAAAACATTTGTCATTGAATCGTTCATTCAGGAGATTCGTTCAAAAATGCTGATTCATCTATGAAACAAGTGTATTTGATTGAGGAATTGAATCATTCATTCAAACCCAAGTTTTTTTTTAGATAATTCAGATTAATTAAACATTTTTAATTGACTTAAGCAATTAACATTTTATTTTGTTTAGTTGTTTGTTCAGAATCGTGATCTCTATTTTTATTCTCAGTTTATCCAGAATTGTGTAGCTCTTATACATAGCTTGTGTATGTATCATTTTGTTCTATTTAAAGTAATGTATAGAAGGTAGGGCCCGAAAGTGACTCAAGCCCAGGGGCCCCCACCACCCTAAGTCCTGCCCTGACGACGACTATGCTTCGGCTCCAGATCCCGCAGTTGTCGATTTAGCCCTTGATGACAACATGTCTCTCAGAGAGGAGAACCTCAAGCTGAGGGAACAAGTCGAGAAGCTGACAATGAATCAGCGCTTTGGGATTAATCGTTTTTCTGCCTCAGACAAGGACATACGTTTTTTCACAAGGTAAGATGTCCAGATTGTTCTGTAGTACTTTTGCAGCAACGGATATAGGTGTGTGTGTGTGTGTGTGTGTGTGTGTGTGTGTGTGTGTGTGTGTGTGTGTGTGTGTGAACAGATAAAGATCATACCAGGAGAGGGACAAACAGCAGCTGTGGTATCAAATGTTCACTCATATTTTAATTTGTACATTTAAATTTAAGTTATGTTATAATATTTTATTATTTTGATGTCTTTATAATTATTCTATGTAGGCTATTCCAAGCTTTGGCAATATTGCATTATGTAGGCTACAGTCATGCCAATAAAGTAATTTGAATTGAATTGAGAGAGAGAGAAAGGCTAATTGAGTTACATATTTGAAATGCTTCCTATTAATTTCATAGTATACACTGATACAAGATTTAAATGCTAATATCTGAATTGTATTTATTTAGATTTGCATCGTATGACCTACTGATGAGATTCTGGGCCTTAATAGAGCCTCCGCTGCCATCTATGGTCAGTGTGACACAAGCACAGAGAGGCACCTTTACAGAGCTAAGTTCCACTGTAGTAAGTAGTTATTTACATGGACCATGAATAAGGATGCTATTAACCAAAAAATCGTCTTTGTTGCTTTCCATAACGAGTCCATAAATAATGTCCTTGTGAGAGAAGACTTCGAGATGAGGAACCTTTGGATATAGCCAGTCATGAATATCAAGCCATAAAGCCTCTACATACATACAATGAAAAAATAAATGATCAGTAGTTTCAATATTATCACAAAAAAAACACAATTACTAGTTTCAAATCCAAATCTTCGCTGTACGAATTCACTGGATGGATATACACCATTTATAATTTTAAAATGGATTTCCTTAGCTTTGGGAGTTAAAGGAAATTTTAAGTAAGTTGTTCGTAACCTGTGAATTTTTTTTTTTTTTTTTGAGAAGAACTGTGAAATCAAGTTTCTATAGGATGCTATGGGGAATAAGATGTTATCAAACATATTTCTAATAATTTTGTTTGGAAGTTTAATTTCTTTAAAATCGACACTTTCAACTAAAAGTAATGGGAGACAAAAAAAATGGGAGGATTCGTTGTTGAAAGGTATCCTTGAACCAAACACATGAAAGCATTGGGGATAGCTTTAATCATAGAGTTAAATGTGTTCTGACTACAGGTTATATCATATTTGAGACAGAAACTCTCATGTGATATAAAATATCCTCTACTATCGATTAAATGAACCACCGGCCATATACCTTTCTCCATCCACTCCTTTTTATACAGTGATTTGTTTCTTATTGTGATATATCTATTATTCCACACTGGGGTTTTGTGTGGTGTAAAATTATGGTTGTATAAGAGCTTCCAGTATAGACTTGCTGGTGAAACTGGGATAGTTTGATAGGGAGACGCTGGGGAATGAAATCACATTTAAGTAAAAATTCGATCCCTCCCATTTTCTTAAATATTTCTCTGGGGATGCGAAACCAAAAGTTATCATTACTAAGGAAGGATTTCAACCAGTTAATTTTAAGAGTTCTATTTATGAAATCAAAATCAATGGCTTGTAGACCTCCATCTTTGAAATCTTTAGTCAACTCTGCTCTTTTAATGTAATGAGCTTTCTTTCTCCAGATATGATCAAAATTAATCTGATTAATTTTTTTTAATCACTTTATTTGGTATCGATCGAGTATGCAGGGTAGATACATCTTGATAAACTATCCATTTTGGTTAAAAAAATTCTTCCCAATAAACTAATATCTCTCAATAACCATAAATTAAGTTTGGATTGACAACTGTCAACTACTTTCCACAGATTCAGATTTTCACATTCCATTATATCTTTAGAAAGATATATTCCTAAATATTTCACTATAGATTTAATAGGGATGTTATAGGCCTTGGTTAACTGGCATTGATGAACTGGCATCAACTCACACTTTTGCAAATTTAATTCTAAGCCAGAAGCTTTAGAAAAAATTTGGATTTTTTGCAGGATTTTGGGGACTTCCGAAAGCTGCTTCATAAAGATGGTAGTGTCATCAGCTAACTGGCTTATGAGAACTGGATGCCCAAACACCTCTAATGGAGCTATATTTGAATTTTTAAGAAAGATAGAAAGCAGCTCTGTGGTTATTATAAAGAGACATGGGGATAAGGGGCAACCCTGTTTAACTCCACGTTTGATAGAGAATCGGGGTGATGTACCTCCTGATAAAGAAATTGAACTATTTGAATTTTCATAAAGGGATTCAATTATATTTCTAAGTTTCTCTCCAAAACCAAATAATCTTAAACTATTCAAAATAAATGGGTGTTCAATTGAATCAAATGCCTAAAAGAAATCAAGAAATAAAATAAAACCATCATCATCAATAAGATGTCTATAATCTAAAATATCCATAACTAACCGAATATTGTTATGGATAGATCTTCCTTTCATAAAACCTGATTGAGAGTCGCTTATAATTTTATGTAGGAATGTTTTCAGTCTGCTAGCGTAGACAGTGGTTACAATTTTGTAATCGGTGTTTAATAGAGTAATGGGCCTAAAATTATTTAAAAATTTGGAGTCCTTAATCGGGTTTAGGGATTAAAGTTATTACACCTGGTTTCATTGTAAGGGGGAATGTCATATTATCTGTAGCTTCTTTTAACATGAGAGAGAAAGGATCTTTCAATAAACCCCAAAAGTGTTTATAGAAATTGGCTGTGAAACCATCGCTGCCTGGAGATTTATTTACAGACAAACTGTCTACAGCTTTATCCAGCTCATCAGATGTAATATCAGCATCACATAGCAGTGCATACTCATCATCTATACGGGGAATCAGATCTTTAATATGGCTGAAAAATGATTCGGCATTATCCGAGGAAAAGGTTGAGGAATATATTTTTTTATAGAAAGAGACAGCTTCCTTAGCAATCAAAGATTGGTCTGTGACTACATTACCATTAATTAATAATGCTTTAATAGCAAGTCTCTCCTGCCTTCTTTTTTCTAGACGACAGAAATAAGCGGTACTTTTCTCCCCTTCCTCAATCCACTTTGCCCTAGATCTTAAGAAGGCTCCTTCAGCTTTTTGAAGATAGATATCATCCAGTTTTAGTAGACATTGTAACATCCGTTTATCAGTATCGGTAAGTGATGTTCTGTTATAATATTCGTTTATTTCCTTAATGACGGTAATTTCTGTTAATTTGTTATTTCTATTCAGGGATTTTCCAAAATGAATAGAAAATTCTCTCATTTTAAATTTAAGGAATTCCCACATAGCAACATACACTGTAAAAAAAAATCCCGTAAAAAAACGGTAAATCTCTGGCAGCAAAGTTTCCAGACGGATTCCGTTAAATTACAGCAAATAACCATTTCACAAAATTACAGGCAAAAACCGTAAAAATACAGAATTGACTTTACGGTCAAAATTAATTAAATTACAGTACATTACTGTTGATAATGTCTTATTAAACCGTGGAAAAACGGATAAATGATGTCAAATTACATAAAAAGAACATTTAACTTTAAGGTTAAACTGTAAATTCAGGGTTTTATAAAGTTATTTTATAATAATGCTCTGTCTATCTACAGTAATTATCTTTTAATATATAGTTTTTCTGTGTAAAATAACTATGAAGTTATGTATAAAAACGCAATAAGTACATGAATTCAAATACAAAGTTTGTATATTTACAGTTTTAATTTTTGCAGATCCAGTTTCACAACTTTGACAAATATCTAATTAAGTACTTAATAATAGCAAATGTACAGTCAATTTCTGTTAAATTAACTAACGTACAAGTACGGAATACCAGCACATTTACAGTATTACTCATTAAACAAACACTGAACATCAAGATATATGAATGATATGAAATACAGGCTTAGTATATAATTTAGAACATGTAAAAATATCCACATTAAAAGACAATTGCTGTATGCCTTTATACTCTAATATAACTTATTTCAAACATTTACAATTACATTTTATCCAAAGTGACTTAAAATTAAGAGAACAATAGAAGCAACAAGTGCAGTGACAAGTCCCAGTTAGTGTAGCACACTATTTTTTTTTATTAAAACAAAGATTTAGTGTTATTGGGTCAAGTGTTTATGAAAAGATGGATCTTTAGCGGTTTCTTGAAAATGTGTTGAGTTGGGCAGGTCATCCCAACAGCAGGGAACAGTCCAGGGAAAGTGATTTTGTGTCTCTTTGGGATGATGGCACCACAAGGCGCCGTTCACTTGCAGAACACAAGCTTCTGGAGACACAGATCTGAAGCAGTGAGTTTAGGTCTTGCTGCAGCATCTGGATCAGTTGCAGAGGTTTGACTGATGCTGGAAGGCCTGCCAGGAGAGCATTACAATGGTCCAGTCTGGATAGAACAAGAGCTTAGACAAGGAGTTGTGTGGCTCCGATAGGAAGGGCCGGATCTTTCTGATGTTGTATAAGGCAAATCAGCAGGATCGCAGCAAGGTTGGTTTTGGCTGAAACCATAAGCAGTTCTGTCTTGGCAAGGTTGAGTTGAAGGTGAAGGTCATTCATCCAGCAAGAATTTTCCATCAGGTAGGCTGAGATGCGAGCAGCAACCGTCAGATCCTCTGGCTGTAATGAAAGGTAGAGATATGTGTCATTAAGTGGTAGGAAAAGTCATGTTTCTAAATGACAGAGCCTAGTTACACTACAAAAAAAAAAAAAAAGATGGGTCATGGGTGGAATCTAACACAATCGTGGTCTTACTGTAGTAAAACCAAACCTTGTGCAGCTCCAGTGGCCTCACAAGGATCAAATGAATATTCACATGGGAAAATACAGTATAAAACAAATACAATTTTCTGCCACTTTTAGTGCAATCATATGGAATCAGAAGACTCGGCTATTACAATATTTTAAATTACTTCTTCCCATACCTTGTTTGCCATGATCATTCTGCTTTCCACTTGACCTGAAATCACAAAAAAAAAATATTTTTTAACAACTCAGTATTACATTTACACATGTCAGAATATGTTCAGACAATGCAAAACCTCAACTGACTATGATCTGGAAGCTGAGCAGGAAAGGCTAACAGTGAAGTTTTGAGCCGAGACACCTACAAACATGGAAGGCCTATTTGTAGTATAACTGTGGTTATTAAAAATGGTAATAAAAATCCGCCAAAAACGTGGTTACTATAATTTTACTATAATTAAAACCAAGGATATTTTTTAAGAGAAGAGTTTTCAGCTTCCAGACGGTGTTTCAAAATGTCCCCCCATTTAAGAGATTGATTTACAGATACTATCGCGTATTAACGAAGATTTTATACACAATTAAACGGACTTTGATATGTATAACAAGTCTACGAAAGCTTGTTTTAGGTCTTTTGAGGTGTGGGTTCAACTGATCTTTCTTAAAACAGATGGAAAATGTAAAGACGCATGATGCTACATTTTCAGTGTTTTGCCCTCCAGCTCTCGCCAGTTATGACCGAACATCATTTAAAAATGCTAACGTTAGCTTGAAAACTGTAAACGTAACACAAAACAAATGTAATATAAAATATTGTTCACATGTAACGTTAGTATAATGAGACTCTTACCTCAGCCGATGATCGGTTGGCATGATGATGTCCGCTGTGACGAACAAGGCTCACTGAAAAGGGCATCTCCGAAGAATCCAACAGACTGACTGACAACAGAGATCCTGCTCACGGCTGCTCTTGACGAATACGATTGTTTTGAACCACTGTTGATCTCATAATCCACTTCACGAGAGTAGACTGAATTCAAATCTCCCGCTTGCCCAAACTCGACTGATCAACTAACCTTAACCGTTGTGGGCGGGAGTAAACAGCGGAAATGAATTTGAATCTGCGTCATCGCGCGCGCGCACTCACTCACACACACACACACACACACACACACACACACACAAAGCCCTGAATGTGAAGCAACGGAGATTTGGAAAAATTCATAAAATATACATGAAATTATGGGAGAATAAGACAATGAAATAATGATCAAAATGAGTATAAAATAAAATGTGAAATAAAAAAATAATTTAATACAGGCCTACTGTAGCCTATGTAGGGTACTGTATGTACAAATACTATTTTTTAACCTTAAAAAAACCTCACTTTAACCCCCACATGCTTAATAATCTGTAAGGAAAACATATTGAATAGATGCTGATTTCCGCAGTTATACCTTCTTTTCTTTGTTTTCTAAGTTCACAGAAAAAATCTGTAAAATATTACTTAATAATTTCTGTAAAATTACACATAACACGTAAAATTGCTGTAAAACCAAAATACAAGCAATTACCTGTAAATTTAACAGTGGACCTTTAAATTACAGCAAATGCCTTTTATTTTACAGATATTTGCTGTATAATGACAAAACGGTAAAATTCTGTAAAAAAATACAGACAATTACCTGTAAAATTACACTTTTTTTTTACAGTGTAGGACATTATTGAATCATCGTTCATAACCTTAGAGATTATGTTTTTAATACCATCCTGAAATGATTGGCATTTTAATAGATTACAATTAAATCTAAATTAAGTCTCTAACACCAGAAGGATTTATAAGTAATTTAATAACAGAGTGATCTGTGAGAGGTGCTGCTGACATACAACAATCAGAAACAATATTTATCATAGAGGAGGAGATTAACCAGAAATCTATTCTTGACTTTGCTGTATTATTTGGTTTAAACCAAGAATATTGTTCAACATCCGGATGTTTGATACGCCAGGGATCTAGTAAATTGTGCTTGCGACAGAAATCAGACAGGGTAGGATTATATAGAGCTATATTGACATTTGGGAGGATATCTATCAAGCCATTCATCATATACCATGTTAAAGTCGCCCCCATAATTATGTTAGCAGTTGGATAGAAAACTTTAAGGCCATCCATGATGTCTGACACATCTGAAATCAATCAATTGTTTTGAACTAGATTATTATATCCATAAACATTTATTAGAAAGATATACTGGTCATCAATGGTCAAAACGCAAAGTAACCAGTGACCGTTATTGCTACCCCTAGATGCCACTACTTTACCAAGTGAATTGCAAAACAAAATAGCTAGTCCTGCAGATTTAGTTGAACCATGGTCAAAAAGAATTTTGTCTCCCCATTGGTTTACCCAAAATTTCTCATCCTCAGGTTTTGAATGAGTTTCTTGTAATAAAATAAAGTTTGCTTTTTCACCCTTACAAAACAAAAATACAGACTTTCTCTTAATGTTGTCCCTTAATCCCCTAGCGTTAAGTGAAATACCTGAAAAACAAATATTCATAATACACAAATGAACAAGCAACTGTAATTAGATGCAGTCCTAGTCCAACATACTATATTATATAAATGAAGAAGCCAGAAAAGGCAACAAATGGAATAGGAAAAACCTGAAAACAGGCACAGTCCCTTAAATTCCTTTTCAATAACTGTGCAACTGTCATCCATTCTGATTTTGTCCACAAAAACAGACGGAAGACCATTTGTATATTTAACGCAACAGGCCCTCGTCAGTATACCTCATGTCATGATCTCAAGTGATTCTCTGTCCATTGATGTATCCAGCACCACCTCTGTAGTACGCACGTTTGCCGGCTGCTCTCGCTTGCTGTATCTTTGGCCACAACGCTGCCCGCAAATCCCTATCAGCCTTACAGAAATCTTCCAGGAAGCCGATTCCAAGATCTTTGCACATGGTGAGGTCTTTGGTCATCCGCCACAACGCGTCTCGGTGTATTCTCTGAGTGAATTGAATGATGACGTGCCTTGTTTTGTTTTCTTCACGTCTACCCACGCGGTGGACTGTATCAACGATGTGGTTGATGTTCGAGGACCATGATGGGGAGATTTTCACCAGCATGTCGGTAACCACCATGCGTATATCTTCGCCTTCCTTTTCTTTTATTCCACGAATTCTGAGATTCCAGCGGCGCTTGTAACGTTCTAGTTCTAAGACCCGTTCCTTTAGCTCTTCGTTATCTTTCTTTAACACCGAAACTTCTCGACCAGTAGTTTGCAACTGGGATTTACAGTCTTTAATTTCTGCTGCGTTAAACTCAACAGCCTTCACAATACTAGCTAGCATTGCAGCGTTTTGCTGAAGTTGAGAGCCAAATGAGTCAACTTTATCAGTTAGATGCTTTATAGCATCCAAGATAGCATTTATGCCCTCTTTACCTTCTGACCCAGTGTCTTTCTTTTTAGTTGCTGGAGGATTCTTCATTGGCGAGAAGGGGTCTTTCCTTTTAGCCTTTTCAGTGGAGTCTTCCATCCTTACGGCATATTCGTGGCAATCCATTGCCTCGCTGCAGCGGGTTAGAGTAGAACTTCGACGTCATGGTGCACTTATTTTCAAATATTAACTGTATGAAAGCTAGAGGGCATAAAATTAAATAAAATGGCAAAATAATAACGAATGGATTACAGAACGCAAATAAATACTGGGACTATCCCACAGAGCTCAGAACACGAGATGCACCTGGTCCGCCATCTTGCCGCTTTATTTATTTTTTCTCTGTATCTCTCCCCTACAATGCAGATTAGGATCTTTAAATGTTAATGGGTTGAAGGATGGTGGAAAATGAGCTCTACTATTTGATTTCTTTGGCATATATACAATCAGGTAATATTTTTACAAGAAACTCATAGTGACACAAAAAATAATCTAGGTTGAGTTTGTGGTGGGATGGGAAAATTTGTTTAAGCCATGACACAGATGTCAGTTCAGGAGTAGTCATTGTTTTTTCACCTTATCTTAATGTAAATATTTGATCAAAAATAGAATTAGAGAAAGGAATTCTCTTGCTGAAATTCATAATCAGTTATTTGTTTTCTTAAATATTTATGCTTCAAATAGAGGGACAGACTATTTTATTCAGAAAGTTGAGAGACATTTAAACCCTAAAATCTAACACGAACCATTTAAGCGTATACTGTGATATATCTTGTGAATCTATTGTTTATTCCCTTGTTTGGTATCATTTTAAATGTCTCAGTGTTATTGGTAAAATGGTCTTAATTCCATGGCAGTCATTGGTATTATGAGAAAGATTGTAAACTTAGGAGAATTCTGTTCTCCTTTTTGGGTGGTGTCTCTTCAAGATAACTGATAATTCTCTCCTCTCCCCCGAAACCAGGTGTTGTCTCCTGGGGTACATGAATACCCTAGTGAAAAAAAAGTATACATTATTGTATTTGAAATATATTCCCCTTTGCAATAGTACATTGCAATATACTAACAAATATTGTACTATCTTTAAATAAATTAAAAGGATATTAGCATCATGCTTTTATATGTTTTCACAATACAACTTTTAACACACTTTAAAATAATTTTACTTTTGTAACGACTGAGACAATCAGACACATAAGGATGACTTGGATGTGGATGACTTCAAAGGACCCCCAAGCTTGTGCCAGGCTGCGGCCTTGTCTTTCCATTCACCAAAGATCCTCTGACTCCCACTGGTTCTCTGTCATCAAGACCACATCAGCAGAGATCAACTGGAGCCTCAACAAATTACATCCGTTTAAGAGTTTAATTCAAATGGGCGAGACATGCAAGTATCAAACTTAGTCTCATTATTTGAAACACTAACCCTCTACCGCACGCATTATGATAGACCTACAGTAGAAAAAAATATTTGACTCTTTTTCTTTTCTTAGAATGGCTTAACTTCAAGTGCTGTAAAAAAAAATGGGGAAAAAATATTATTTTCAGGTACTTTATGATATGTTGCCATATAGTCAGGGGGCCAATTCTGAAAAGGGCTTCCGTTAAGACTTTTGCGGACATGTTTTGGTACAAGCTGTCACCCTATTTTTTTAGTTAGAAGACACCCATAGGTAAGATATAGGGTGGTTGTCAAGCTGAATTTTTTTATTTTTTTTTGTGACTTGTACAAGCAATTTCAGGCCAATTTTTTTGGTTTCCTGCTCAACACGACATGCCAACAGTAAATGTTGTATATCTCCGCAACCACAAGGACCATATTCATAAAAATGGTATCAAATGAAAGCCAACACTCATGGGATGTCTGCTGAAGTGTTAGAATGAACATTTATTGTACAGTGTAAGAGACAACAGAACTAGAACATGAAAAAAACAATCTAATCTCCGCCTAAAGAGAACCAGTTCTCTTACGAGAGGTTCTCTCGTACTGCGTAAGAACTTACGCTTGGGGGAAAGTCTCTTTCCGTGAGATATTGAAGCCAAAAATTATCCTTAATTTTTATATAATGCAAAACGCGTTGCAGCAGCATACAGACATAGGCGAGGCAGCTTGCGCACCTATTGGCTGCTCTGCGGCAGCTGCAGCAGCCTATCGAGAGAGGCCCTCTTGACGCCTTGACCAATGGGGGTGCTTCACGCCCATTTGCATAGCGTCCCGCCGAAATAGGCGTGGCCTAGGGCTATAAATATAGCGTCGAGAGGCTGGTTCACTGATTTTCATCTCTTCAAGTGGAGCTCACGCATCGCTGGATCCTGAGAGAAGCCGCGCCGTCTGAAGAAGCCTTTCAGCGGGACGAGTCTGCATCGAAGCCGCTGGTCGCGCCGCCTTCTGCTGACATTCCTGCTGCGCTATGCGGTGCACTATATCCTTTACTGCTAGTGTGTTTTCGCCCCGCGAATCACACCCCTTTCTCTCTAAAAGAGCTGAGCGTCTTTTTCAAGATGTCTCGCACTCTGAGATCACGCAGCTCTCGCGCTCGCTGACGGCGGATGCCCTCATTACGAGCTGTTGCCTATGACGACTCTAAGGACTCGCATGGCACATTTTCAGAGGCTGCACCCCAGCCCGCTGCACTGCCGCGCTGTAAAGCGCCGCGCTCAGCGAGGCTCTGAACCTCCTCCTACTGAGATGAGCTCGCCGGTTCGCCCGCCAGCTTCGCCGCCTGCTTCACGAGTCTATCACCCCCGGACAACGGCCGCTGTCTGCCGCCGTTTCCATCGCGGATGAGCCTGATGATGTGGCATTTACAGAGGAGGACAGCTGCTCTACCCTAGCGTCAGGCAGTGAGGATTGGTCGAGCTCTGTTGATCTCGCACCCCCTGCTCGTGAGTCGTCTGGGAAACGAGCTAATATTGAGTCAGAGCTGACGCGTCTGCTCTCTCAGGCCGTTGAGAGCCTCGGCCTTGAGTGCTCGGCGCCCGTAGAGCCAGCACACTGGATGGCTGTTTTCCTTAAAGGGGCCGTGTTGCTAACACCGTCTAGACCCGCGCTGTTTCTTCCTGAAGCTTCACGAAGAACTCGCGAAATCCTAGTCTGCACCCTTTTCAGCCAGAGTGAAAACTTCTGTTTCTGCAGCATTCTCCGTTGTCGATGATGCTAAAAACAGAGGATACCACTCTCTTCCTGCAGTAAGAGGAAGCTGTAGCTGCTTATCTTTGCCCGCCCTCCACTGGACGGCACGCTTAGACTGCGCTCCCCTCTAAAGCCTGCTGCACCACTTCAGTTTCTGCACGGCCGCGCTTACACCGCCGCTGGACAGGCTGCAGCTGCGTTGCACACAATGGCCACGCTACAGGTTTTCCAAGCCAACCTTCTCTGCAAACTTGATGAGGAAGGACTGGAAGCTGTAAGCATTTCAGATTTGAAAAGCGCTACAGACCTCGCTCTTCGCGCTACTAAATCTGCAGCACAGGCCATAGGGCGGATTATGGCCTCTCTCACCGTTGCTGAGAGACACCTGTGGTTAGCATTTCCTGCCAAAGCGCGCTAGCTCCGCGACAGGTCGCTCTAAACAGCCGTCTGCTCGAAGCTCACAGCCGCAGCCACCGCCCGCCGCCGCCTCACAGCAGCAACGGGCCTCAAAGTCGTCCTAGCCCTTCTAGGAAAACGACGGTGTTCAAGTCTCGCTGCGGCCAGACTTCCACAAAAACTACCAGCTCGCTCAGTTCCAGAAAATGTGACTGTTCCAGCTTATTTAGCAGTAAACAAGTCGGTAACACTGCCCGCTTGCCTGCTTACAAACGCCGTTTCCACGGCAACCCAGATGTATCCCTCAAAGAGTGTATGTCCTGGTATTCCGGCCACGGCCGATGGTGTTATGAGTGTAGGAAAAAATGCCCACTACCTCATGCTCATTCCTACACACAAACACAGCTCATCACACAGAGCTTGCGCTCGTAAAATCGACTCAGGTCAATTGCGCATTAAATGTAGTGAATGTGCCCACAGCTCAGTGCCCACATACACTGCACACTGCATGTCTCCCGGTTTCTGTAAAACGAAACCAAAACACACACGGTCACAGACCCAGGTTGTGTTCAGTGCTTCCCATGTGCCCGCTATAGCGCGCCCACATGCACTCACAGACATGTCAAACCCGAAGGGTCTCGCCCGCTCCCCTTCTCTCAGCTACTCGCTGTACCAGAGTTGAGCGCGGGCAGGCTGCCTGCTGTCATCAGCGCGCCCCCCGCCTCGTCTGCCGCAAACACGGCACCTATGTTTCAGCACATAGAAGCTCTTCAGCCACCACACTGTCACGGCCAGAGCGCAAACTTCATTCAACCCCTAGCTATTCATGCGAATGCATGGGCACAGCTCCTGGGGTGTCAGAATGGGTGCTGAACATTATAAAAAGAGGCTATTCGCTACAGTTTGCTCGACGCCCTCGCCGCTGCGAGGCGCGAGTCAAAACTACGGTAAAAACGGAAGTAGCTCATCTACTTCGAGCCGAAATAGCGAAACTACTGAGCAAAGGGGCCATAGAACCCCTATCTCTAGCTCAGAGCGAAGGGGGCCTATACAGCAGATATTTCCTGGTACCAAAGAAAGACGGGGGTCTCAGACCCATTTTAGATCTAAGACGGCTGAACAAAGCGTTTCAAAGCGCCCGTTCAGAATGATCACGACCAGACAAATCCTCTCGCAAATTCGCCAGGGGGACTGGTTTGCGTCGATAGATCTGAAAGACGCGTATTTCCAGATACAAATAGCGTCTCGTCACGGGCGATTTTTGAGATCCGCCTTCGAGGGCCAGGCATATCAGTATACAGTCCTACCGTTCGGCCTGTCTTTAGCACCCCGTACATCCACGAAGTGCATGGACGCGGCCCTTGCTCCCCTGAAAATTCGGGGAATGCGAGTTTTGAACTACTTGGACGATTGGCTAGTTCTGGCTCAGTCTCGTACAGAGCTCATAGAACACACGACCATTTTGCTCGAGCACCTCGAGAAATTAGGTCTCACAGTCAATTGGGCGAAGAGCTCGCTTTCTCCCAGTCAGGAAATATCCTTTCTGGGCACAGACCGGAACTCGCTGTCAATGACAGCTCAGTTATCGCCACAATGCACACTGGCCGTTCAGCGCATGACGGAAAGCTTCCGCCGCGGCGCTATGGTCCCGCTCAAACAATTTCAAAGGATGCTGGGCCTCATGGCCGCAGCATCGCCAGTACTTCAGCTGGGCCTCCTTCGGATGCGCCCACTTCAGTTCTGGCTGCAAGCGCGTGTGCCGCGCCGAGCGTGGACTTCCGGTCTTTTTCGCCTCAAGGTCGATCAGAAATGCATTTCAGCTCCGAAACCTTGGACGGCGACCGACTGGTACCGGTCAGGAGTAAGCCTGGGGACTTCCTCGAGTGTGAAGGTGGTGTCCACGGACGCCTCCACCTCGGGATGGGGAGCGCTGCTCGAGGGCAGGCCGTTCTTTGGCCTATGGTCAGAACGAGAAAAGCTTCTACACATCAACTGCTTGGAAATGATGGCAGTCGACAAAGCGCTCATGCGCTTCTGTCCCCAGATAGCAGGACACCACGTTCTACTTCGTTCGGACAACATAGCGGTGGTGGCCTTTATATATCACCAGGGAGGCCTCAGATCCCGAACCCTTCACAGGCTGACGGAACACCTCCTGGTTTGCGCCCAGCACGATTTGCACTCACTGAGAGCAGCTCATGTGCCCGGCCACTTGAATTTGGGACCAGACAGACTGTCCAGGAACAACGTTCCGGCAGGAGAATGGTCCCTACACCCACAGACAGTCCAATTGCTGTGGAAGAAGTTCGGCAAAGCGGAAGTAGACCTGTTTGCGTCTCAAGAAAACGCTCACTGCCCGATATACTTCTCCAAGAGCAGGAACGCGCTGGCTCACGTATGGCCCCGCTGCCCGCTCTATGCCTTTCCCCCATTACGCTCATACCTCAGGTAATAGAGCGGATCAGGGAAAGTGGATGCTCGGTGCTACTAGTAGCTCCGTTCTGGAAAAACCAGGTCTGGTTCCCAGTTCTGATGCAACTAGTGAGCTCTGCCCCATGGCCGATACCTCTGAGGAGAGACCTCCTCACCCAGGCCAAGGGCTCGATTTGGTATCCTCGCCCGGAGCTTTGGGCCCTACACGTATGGGCCATCAATGGGTACCCGCTCACCTCCCCTCGGGAGTGCTAAACACGATCACGCAGACTAGAGCTCCATCTACGAGACGGCTCTATTCCTCAAAATGGTCTGTTTTCTAGCCGGTGCACAGCCCGTGGCGTGTCGCCCCAGGACTGTGGGGTGACGGACGTTCTTTCCTTCCTACAAGAGCTTCTGGAAAAGGGCAGAACCCCTTCCACGCTCAAGGTTTATGAGGCGGCTATAGCGGCATTTGTCAAACCAACGCTAAGCCAGTCACTTGGAAAGAACGATCTGGTCATTCGCTTCCTAAGAGGAGCAAAGAGGTTAAACCCTCCCAGACCCCCTTCAGTTCCCATATGGGACCTTTCCACGGTCTTGGAGGCCATGAAAGGTGCCCCATTTGAGCCAATCCAATCTGTGGATATCAAACACTTGTCCTTCAAGACAGCGTTTCTTTTGGCTCTCGCTTCAGTAAAGCGTGTAGGGGACTTACAAGCGCTTTCAGTAAACGCGTCATGTATAGAGTTTGGGCCAAATGACTCCATCGCCAGGCTCAAACCGAGACACGGGTATGTTCCTAAATCCCTCAACACACCGTTCAGGTCCCAGGTCATTTCCCTGTCGGCCTTACCGGTCCCTGAGGAGGAGAAGGACGCCGCTTTGCTCTGCCTGGTAACAGGGCATTAAGAGCTTATGTGTCTCGCTCGTCTGCCTTCAGACAGACAGAGCAGCTATTCGTTTCGTTCTGCGGACGCTCTAAGGGGCTAGCTGTAACGAAACAAACCCTATCCAGATGGATAGTGGATGCCATAGCGCTGGCATACATCTCTAAGGGCCTGCAGTGCCCATTAGGTGTCAGACCGCACTCCACAAGAGGCATGGCCTCTTCGTGGGCTTGGTCCAGTGGGATTTCTTTACATGATATCTGTATGGCGGCAGGCTGGGCCTCCCCGTCTACATTTATCAGGTTTTATAACCTGGAAGTTCCCGCTTTGCAAGCTAAGCTGTTGTCGGTCTAATAAGCCAGTACTATCTGCCCCGAGGTCAGCTCAGATACTGGAAACCGTTCGAGCAATGCTCACGGATCGATCATACAGCCCTGAGGGCAACTGTAAGACCCATAAATTTCATCAGATCAGGCCAAAACTTTGCCCTGACTGTGTGAAACAGTATTATTTTAATGCTCCCTGATGGGATGCTACCTATTCAGGAATGATGCTTGAGCCTCTCTTCCTGGGCTCTCTGTGAGTCCCTGATGATCATGTACCATATGGGCCCCGGGCACATGCCCTTGGGACTTTGGTATTGGATCTCAGCACGCACGGCGTTTTACATTGTGTTCCCCAAGCGTAAGTTCTCACGCAGTACGAGAGAACCTCTCGTAAGAGAACGTAATCGGTTACTAACGTAACCTCGGTTCTCTCTAGAGAGGGAACGAGTACTGCGTATACTTGCCGTGCCTGCAGTTCGCTCTGGTTCGCTCCGGCGATGAAAACCAGTGAACCAGCCTCTCGACGCTATATTTATAGCCCTAGGCCACGCCTATTTCGGCGGGACGCTATGCAAATGGGCGCGAAGCACCCCCATTGGTCAAGGCGTCAAGAGGGCCTCTCTCGATAGGCTGCTGCAGTTGCCGCAGAGCAGCCAATAGGCGCGCAAGCTGCCTCGCCTATGTCTGTATGCTGCTGCAACGCGTTTTGCATTATATAAAAATTAAGGATAATTTTTGGCTTCAATATCTCACAGAAAGAGACTTTCCCCCAAGCGTAAGTTCTTACGTAGTACGAGAGAACCTCTCTAGAGAGAACCGAGGTTACGTTAGTAACCGAGTACGTTTTCAAAGTGAATATCAGCTTGGAAACATAACCTAGTATCCCAAAACCTCTATCAATCAGTACCCATATCTATGGGAATGAGTCAAGCCAAGTTTAAAGCTTGTAGGGAGAGACAGTGCAATGCTGCACAAGTTATAATACTTTAATGTCAAGGTGGAAATTTAGAACTGTAGATGATGGTCTATGGTGCTATTTGACTTAATTAGTGTACCAGGTTGTAACACAAATTATATTTAATTCACATATTACTATAGTTATTAATTCCATCTTAACAAACCTGCTCTCTCACTTCTTTAGGGTTAGGGGTTAGTAACTAGTTAGTAGTAATAACTATGTAATAGTCGTATGGCAAAGGTATGTTTTTCCCCATCAAAGCAGTGGCTCTCAGGTTGGCAGAGGTTGGCTCTTAGGTTGTCAGTCTCATCCCTTTGAGACTGAATGGATTGAATAAGCAAGGTCAAGCTAAGCGCAATGCAAATAATGGTGTCTATGTGTCTATTATATTGCAAAAATATTGCACAATATTATACTACAATAATCTCCAGAAAGAGCACAGACACCACTTCCTGAAAAATCACTTCAATCAAAGGGCTTTATCTTGGCTGTATTTTCCATATTTGTCTTGACAAATGAAACATTTTTCCCAATCAATATCTCTTCCTATTTGTTTTTCTTTGGACACTAGGCTTACAGCTCCCTCTGGATCCATGTTATCTCATCTGAAGGCAAAGACATTTTTCACTACACTAGTCTGAGTTGATCACTACAATGTCCTCTGACATAAGCTGAGGGCTTTGCTATCTAACACACTTATTAAAGGAGAACTCCGGTCAATTTTAAAATTGAGCTCATTTTTTGTGAATTTGGAGTGCTGTCAATACAGAGAACAACAACAAAAATCGGTGTTGCCTACACCGTGTTATCCTCTTTTTAAAATTTGCACCCTGTTGACTTCAATGGGGCAATGTTTAAACCTGCTTTTAGCCTCTTAATATCCTTGATGTGTCATTACAAGTGCACAGCCATTGTGAGTGATTCCTTCAGAGTAAACACGAGTGAATCTGACTGCAGTAGATGTGAAAGATATGAATAAAAATGAAGTTAATTCGGCCAGCGCTCAGCGCTCATACCTGTATTTACATCCTGTTTTCGGTCAAAGTCCAAAGTAGTCGATTGTCGAGTTCACGCGCATAGGTTTAGTTACCGACAATCGACTACTTTGGACTTTGACCGAAAACAGGATGTAAATACAGGTATTTGCGCTGGCTTAAATAACATCATTTTTATTCATATCTTTCACATCTACTGCAGTCAGATTCACTCGTGTTTACTCTGAAGGAATCACTCACATTGGATGTGCACTTGTAATGACACATCAATGATATTAAGAGGCTAAAAGCAGGTTTAAACATTGCCCCATTGAAGTCAACAGGGTGCAAATTTTAAAAAGAGGATAACACGGTGTAGGCAACACCGATTTTTGTCGTTGTTCTCTGTATTGACAGCACTCCAAATTTACAAAAAAAATAGCTCAATGTTAAAATTGACCGGAGTTCTCCTTTAACACTTTTAGCTATAGCAGACTGTAAAATAGGCTGCTGTGCAGCAAATAAATTAAAAACATAATATTTCCATTACACATCTGCACAAAACTTAATTTACCTATTAGTAAGTAAGCTAGTAATTATGAAAGTAAATTAGCCTAGCTATACACTCACCTAAAGGATTATTAGGAACACCTGTTCAATTTCTCATTAATGCAATTATCTAATCAACCAATCACATGGCAGTTGCTTCAATGCATTTAGGGTTGTGGTCCTGGTCAAGACAATCTCCTGAACTCCAAACTGAATGTCAGAATGGGAAAGAAAGGCGATTTAAGCAATTTTGAGTGTGGCATGGTTGTTGGTGCCAGACGGGCGGGTCTGAGTATTTCACAATCTGCTCAGTTACTGGGATTTTCACACACAACCATTTCTAGGGTTTACAAAGAATGGTGTGAAAAGGGAAAAGCATCCAGTATGCGGCAGTCCTGTGGGCGAAAATTCCTTGTTGATGCTAGAGGTCAGAGGAGAATGGGCCGACTGATTCAAGCTGATAAAAGAGCAACTTTGACTGAAATAACCACTCGTTACAACTGAGGTATGCAGCAAAGCATTTGTGAAGCCACAACACGCACAACCTTGAGGCAGATGGGCTACAACAGCAGAAGACCCCACCGGGTACCACTCATCTCCACTACAAATAGGAAAAAGAGGCTACAATTTGCACAAGCTCACCAAAATTGGACAGTTGAAGACTGGAAAAATGTTGCCCGGTCTGATGAGTCTCGACTTCTGTTGAGACATTCAGATGGTAGAGTCAGAATTTGGCGTAAACAGAATGAGAACATGGATCCATCATGCCTTGTTACCACTGTGCAGGCTGGTGGTGGTGGTGTAATAGTGTGGGGGATGTTTTCTTGGCACACTTTAGGCCCCTTAGTGCCAATTGGGCATCGTATAAATGCCACGGCCTACCTGAGCATTGTTTCTGACCATGTCCATCCCTTTATGACCACCATGTACCCATCCTCTGATGGCTACTTCCAGCAGGATAATGCACCATGTCACAAAGCTTGAATTATTTCAAATTGGTTTCTTGAACATGACAATGAGTTCACTGTACTAAAATGGCCCCCACAGTCACCAGATCTCTCTATTTATTTATTATTATTTTTTAATGATCATGCTTGCACATAAGTTGGATTATATTGCACATTTGCCCAAAATTACAGTAGGTAACATGGAAGAAAATGGAAGCACTTTGGGAAAAAAATCCGCTTTTACCACTTTTAATAATATAGTGTTAAAATGGACAAAAAAAACATTTTCTAAGCTGACAACCTGGCTAGAACACATGTTGAGGGGTCAAATATTAATACTGGATAGGTTTTATACTTGTACCAAAAAGTGTCCAACAAAGTTTTAATATCAGTTTTGGCCCCCTGACTAATACGGCAACAACATACAATAGTGGAAATGACTTAGAATTAGTGTAAGTTTACTTATAGTTAATATTTTTCCTCAGAAATGTTGTTTGTGTTGATTCAATTTGTGCTATAATAAGCTTTAACACAGTACTTATGTAGCCAGGTTTAATAATGAGAAACCCTATTTAGCTGTCTAACCCAGTCACGAAAGGGTTAACTTTAATTTTGTATCTTTGATGGACTTGTAAGTGAGCCAATGGGTGAATTCTATGAGGCACTGAGCTGACCAATCAGCTGCCAGCTAGGCTCTGTTACAGTTACGCCTCTAGTTTCGCGTTACTGCACGTTCTTTTGGCGCTTGCACTTGAGCATAGGAGGCTGCGTTATCTGCTTTGTAAGATGAAAAAAACAATATGCAGTGAATTAAACAAGTTCTGTAATCATTATTGCTTATACTGACTATACTATGTTGTAATATTCGCCTTATTCACCTACGTCACCATCTAGAACCAAAACGAGGCTAGGGGGTACACTCTAAACCGGAAGTTCAGTGATAGAGCGCAGCTGTCATAACCTTACCTACAATGCCGGTGTGGTGAACAATCGGGTCCGGTGTGGTATAGTATCCGGTCACTCTATAGTGATGGGTCCGGGCTGAGGACCCAAGCAATCCGATTGGTTCAAAGCACGTTTTATGGGTAATCGCTTTAGTGCCTGGTTACAAATCATACAAAATCACTTTATTATAGAAGACGTTTGTTCTACGTTATAACGAGTCATTAATGTATTTAATGTATTTTAAATTATACGTTTCATATACTAGTATTTAACCAAAGCTATTCCGGAAGTAGCACTGGGTGGCGCCATCCACGTAATCTCACTTCCTGGTTTAGCTACTTAGCGCTTTGTTTGCCCTGGTCCAATCTGTTATCTGTCTTGATATAAGTAGCAGAGGTGGAAAGAGTAATAAAATATTCTACTCAAGTAAAAGTACTATTACTACAATTTTTTTTTACTTAAGTACAAGTAAAAGTACCGGTCGAAAAATCTACTCAAGTAAAAGTAAAAAGTAGCTCATTTAAAATGTACTCCGAGTAAAAGTAACTGAGTTACTTTTTTAACAGCGGGGGTGGGTTGGGGAGTCCCCCGAGTAGGGTTGTAAAGGTATGAGATTTTCACAGTATGATAACCGACTAATATAATGGTATTAAACAACTAGATTAAAAAGTTCGTCGAGACAAACTTTAAGTTGGCTTGAGAAAGCCGGACCAGAAAGTTTGAAGAAGTTTGAAGTTTAAAGTAGTTTAAAGTTTAAATTAGTTTGAAGTATAAAGTAGTTTAAAGTTTAAATTAGTTTTAAGTTTAAAGTAGTTTAAAGTTTAAAGTAGTTTAAAGTAGTTTGAAGTTTAAAGTAGTTTGAAGTTTAAATTAGTTTAAAGTAGTTTGAAGTTTAAAGTAGTTTAAAGTTTAAAGTAGTTTGAAGTTTAAAGTAGTTTAAAGTTTAAATTAGTTTGAAGTAGATAGATAGATAGATGAGTTTGTTAGTTTAAATTTCACACACAGACATGCTCACTAACTCTGTCTCACACACACGCACACACACTCACACACACACACACACACACACACGCGCACACAGACACGCTCACTAACACACACGGACAAACACACACGCTCACTAACTCACACATACACACACTTTCTCACACACACACACACACACACACACGCAGACACACGCAGACACGCTCACTAACACACACACACACACACACACACACACACACACACACACACACACACACACACTAACTCACTCACACACTAACTCACTCACACACTCACTCACTCACTCACTCACTCAGACACACACACTCAGAGTTTATGAGTTTTGGGCGGTTGCTAGGGTGTTGCTATGGTGTTGCTAGGCGGTTGCTAGGGTGTTCTGGGTGGTTTCTATGTTGTTGCTAGGCGGTTGCTAGGGTATTCTGGGTGGTTGTTAGGCGGTTGCTAGGGTGTTTTGGGTGGTTGCTAGGCGGTTGCTAGGGTGTTCTGGGTGGTTGCTATGGTGTTGCTAGGCGGTTGCTAGGGTGTTCTGGGTGGTTGCTATGATGTTGCTAGGCGGTTGACAGTTACAGTAAATGGGATGAAAACAGTATTTTTGGAAACATTTGTTTTGTTTATTAAAATTTCAATAAAACATGTCTAATCAACTAATTTCAATAAATGATTATGAATTTGATTAAAGGAGTAGTTCACTTTAAAATGAAACCAGCCCATGATTTACTCACCCTCAAGCCATGTATATGACATTCTTCTTTCAGACGAATACAATCAGAATTATATTAAGTCAAGTCTCCTTCATTTATACAGCGCTTTAACAATATAGATTGTTTCAAAGCAGCTTTACAAAGATAATAGGAGATTACAGTAACAGAGAGTGTTTTGGCTTTACAGCCGCTCTAGAATAAAGTTATTGTCCAGCTAAAGTTAGTTTTTGATTCATTCATTTTTGATTGATTCATTCGTTGCGAAAAGCACATTAGTTATTAACTTAGGGGCCGCTAACACGACACCGCTTTAACAGAAAACAGAAAACTTTAATGTGTTCTGGCCGTTCATTTGCACGACACTACTTCTGACGTCATGAGTTGCATAAGTTGCGTTTAAGGTGTAAGTAGACTGTGTATGGTGTACTTTTTTGAGCTTTAAACTGATGGTTGCAATCCACTGCCATTATAAAGCTCAGAAGCATCAGAGTGTTTATTAATATAACTCCGATTGTATTCGTCTGAAAGAACAAAGAAGAAAGTAATATAGCCTACACCTAAGATGGTTTCAGGGCTGATAAATCATGGAGTAATTTTCATTTTCATTTTAACTACTCATTTAACAACTTATTTTTTATCATTAATAATTTATTAAAATGTTCAAGAACAATAGACTTCTATGAAATGTATTTAATTCAGAAAAATCCTTTTTGTTTTTATGATTTAAAACAAATATATTATCCAAAACGGTGGTAATCAAATCAAAGTTTAACACATTTTTTTATCCTTTTATTTTTTGGCAAAGTGCTGCAAAACAGATTTACTCAATTCAACCATGGACAAAAATCCTTAAATAATGTTTAAATAATCTGTATTATTATTGTTGTTGTTAATATTATTATGAGAAGTACATTCTATTGTAGGCCCACAACAGTTATGTCATCATTTCTTCGTAGTTAAACCAAACTTTTATTTTGATGGGTTGTAATGAAGTCCTGTTTCAGAGTGTAGGCTATTTGACAAGGTTTTTCTCAAAGGTCATTCTCTCAGAGCAGCTCTGGAGATGTTCATGTTTTCATGTTCTCATATTGTTTGTGAGATGCTGAAAACACTATTAGCGCGTCGCGTACTTGAGTATGTAGTAGACGAAACGGTTCGTCTCATTCGCACTGATTCACACAGACACGCATATTATACATTTATATAGCAGTCTCTTGTGCTTTAATATATAGACTACAGACCATGTCGCAATTTGATTTATTGTACAGCTTTACTTTCATGTGATTTACGTGATCTGCGTTACTGTAGGCTAAATTCCATTTTCATGATAATGAAACTCCGGGATTCCCTCTGCATCACAGAAATCCTTCGACCTTAAATTATAAACGGGACATATCTTAATCTGCACGGAGGGATGGTGTTCCCGAACACGTTCTATGTGTTTCCTTCTTTTGCAGCCAATTTGCGTCCACAATTTTTGCAAAATGAATAGGCTATGCTCGAGCCTCGAGGACAACCACGCGTTCGTTTTTCTATATCCAAAGTATCCCCATACTTACCAGGGGTTCGCCTCACGTGTGTGTGTAAAGAATCTGTGTTGTCCGTCTCCATATTTTTTGTGTTTTTTTTGCGTGTCTGTTCTCCCGCCCTTCAATCAATCAATGCTGAGCACGAGCGCGCGCGCTGTTTTACCCATAGTAGGCTAGTTCATTTTTTTAATGTTTTTTTTTTTTTTTTTTTACTCAGTAACGGATATGTTTTTAAATGTAGCGAATTACAATACTTTAAACAAAACATACTTAAGTAAAAGTAAAATTACAGATTTTAAAAACTACTTAAAAAAGTAGAAATACACAAAAAAACTACTCAATTACAGTAACGCGAGTAAATGTAATTCGTTACTTTCCACCTCTGATAAGTAGATACTAGACTATAATATTATAGCCAAATGCGTTGGCCTATGGCTATTAACAACTGCTGCAACGTACTAAAGTACATTTCACTTGAAGCTTTTGAAACAATGCCACAATAAAATTATTTAATAGCTGTGTCTTTCTAATAGCTATTACTTAGTTATGAAGATGTGCACAAACACTACTACATGTAAAGTTTGAAACATTATTACACCACAGTTTGTTTGCTTAATCACCAGATACATTTGCAGTGTATAGCCAACAGATGAGAAAAAAATAGCCACGAACTCAACTAGATGAACAAGAGGGTAACGTTAGCTTAGCTAACTGCTAGCTGCAATTTCTTATGGTTTGATCTCTAACACAAGTAATGGCTGTAAAATAAATTCAGCGACTGAATTCTAGAGGACCATAGCTTTCAAACAAGGTATAACATGTGTATGTGTCCTGTAGTGAGACCATTACAACATTAGATGTTTGTGGCTAATGTAGGCTAAACACTACACATCGGCCGGGCTGCGATCAGACAGGCAGACGGGTCATATAAACACCTAAAAGTCGTTTAAAAATTACCCCGAGAAACAGTGCATTGCTGTGCTGTTGGTACACACATACATAGTACATTTGGCACAAATTAGCTTATCTTATGTGACATTTTATCAGTGAGACTTCTCTGCAGTTCTCCTCGAAATTGAATGAGGGTCCGCTAAACCGGAAGTTGGTTTACAACGGAAGTACTTGACAGAAGTAAAAGTGGGCGGGGCGGAATAAGGTGAATAGATTGTGAAATTAAACATTTCTCGTTGGTAGTGTTTTTTTTAGTTAGCTTAGATAATAGCATAGCATACAGCTAACGTTATCCGATGATCGTGCTATGAGCTTATAATGCACTGATACTGCCTTACCATATTCACAGCAATTCGTAATGCAATTATAATTATGTCATTATTTTTTACACTTTTATTTATTAAAAGATCCATAAAATGATGTTTATTTGTGTATATTACTATTTTTCTTATTAACAGTTTAGACATTTAAATAAATTACAGAATGCTAGCTATGTTTTCTGGGTATGTATATTAATTGGTTGTCTAGCCTTGACTAAAGAACAGTATAATAAAATTATGGAATCACAATCTTAATGTAATTAATCAAACCCCTTAATTCATATAATAATCTTTTATTTGAAAGAAATAACATTTTTAAGTATGTTTTGTGACTAAGTTATTTGTTATTAAGCAATAGGGCATAATATGCTTTTTTTAATACTAGCATGTCATTTGTGTACTAATGCATATGATTTATGTTATAATTAATTCTTAATACAGAACATCATACAGCACAATAACATTTAATGTAATAAAATTAGAGAATTAGAAGATTAGAATTAGAGATATAAAAATTTAATTAAATTACACAATACAATACATAATGAATTCAACTGCATTATGAAATGCAATATATTACATTTTTATTAACACAAAACTACAAGCAAAATGCAATTCGTTTTAGGACATTTATAGAGCTTTTTAAAATACACAACAATACAAAGCAGCTTTAAACAGACATGCTATGTCTTTACTTTTCTAAATACTTTTGTGATAGTCCTCTGGCTAAAAAAAAAGAAAAATAAAGTTTCTTGTATATTCTCGAAATCTTGGATTCTGTTAGAGGGTGCTGAGACATAGACATGAATGCATGATTGGACGCTCTAGAGCCTTCCAGAGCTGAGATATGGAGATCCCACAAAGCATTTATTCCATTGGGACAAATAGAGACTCGCAAATTAAAATTCTAACATCGTCATTCAGCCATGGGAAACTTTTCTTCTGTGGACACAGTGTCTCGAAATCTTCAACTGTGGCCTGGCATCTCGGAAACTGAATGAGTGGCCGCTTTCTGTCGGTTTCCTCACTCAAAATTCTCATATACATTTCCTAGAAAAAAAATGCTTTGTAATTGTCTTACATATATAATATTGTATAATATATAACAGACTTCCATTTATTTGACATCTTACCTCTTCTAGCTCCAAGATGTGAAAGCGATCCACTGACTTTCTGTAAACACATTTGGATCAGTCACAAATCTTTGTCAAAGTTACTTATTGTACTGTTTTTAAAAGCAAATCAAATAAAGCATACCTGTGCGTGATGCATCACCTCCTGCCATGTCTGTCTTCAGGCAGTAAGAATCATGGTCATCATGAATTTTCACTGAAAAAGGTTGTATATGTAATATTTTAAATTTGCCATAAACATTTACTTCAAAAAGTGGACCATCTACTGTAATGTACTGCCTTACTCACCATTCAGGTTAATGTCACGCCGCAGGAATGGTTTGAGTTGGGACACATTGGTTTTCTGGCGGAGAATGTTGCCTGATTTGTCTGCAAGTGTAGCAACCCCTTTTCCGGTAATGTCTTCGACGACAAAAGGGCCTGTCCAGTTCCCCTCTAAACGTCCACCTTTGCGTCCCTCTTTTCTTTTGTTTGCTTTGAGTACCTCCTCTCCTTCGTGGATGTGAAATGATTTCACATTTTTTCTTTTCCGGGACTCGTACTCCGCCTTTTGCTTCCCCTGTGCTTTTTCAATGTGATCCCGCACCTTATGAAAATAATGTATAATAAACAGACTTAATAGAATACCTTAAATAATGTGAATTATTACTTAATTATAGTACATACTACAGACAATTACCTTTGCCTGTACTGCTGTCACCTCTACTATCCGTGTGGGCATTACAATATTCGGATCCTCTGCTACAAAGCAATCTGTCTCAGATACTACCTTTGTGTTTAGATCGCGTGTTTGGGTGCCGGTGAAACATCAAAAAGAATGGTGTATACTTTGTAGAGCCCTAAAAAAAAGCGTTTCAACAAATTACATTTACATAATCAACTGCATATAATCATTTCTTTTTTAAGCAGTTCCAATCACCTGCTTTGAGGTGTTGATGGCATGCACCACATCCTCCAGTTTTTCGTCCCAGTCATTCTGCATGTCAAGTCAAGTCAAGTTTATTTATATAGCGCTTTTCACAACATAGGTTGTATCAAAGCAGCTTCACAGTAATAAATTAAAACAATACATCAATGTTTGTTTCTAGTGGAACGTCCATGTTTGGTAATGCTGATCAATAGTATCGTTGATTGATTAATTCAATTAAATATCCCCAAATATCCCCAACTGAGCAAGCCAAAGGCAACAGTGGCAAGGAACCGAAAAACTCCATCAGGTGACCTAATGGAGAAAAAAAAACCTTGGGAGAACCCGGGCTCAGTCGGGGGCCAGTTCTCCTCTGGCGTTTATGAACTAGAGACTGGATTTAACTGTAAGATTAAAAGTATTATATAAATGCCTGGCTGAAGAGATGCGTCTTTAATCTAGTTTTAAACTGGGAGAGCGAGTCTGAGCAACGAACAGTATCCGGAAGACTATTCCAGAGTTTTGGAGCTAAATGTGAAAATGCTCTCCCTCCTTTGGTGGATCTGGATATCCTAGGTATGACCAAAAGCCTCGAATTTAGTGATCTTAAAGAGCGCGGTGGATTATAGGGCGATAGAAGATCGGTTAAATAGACTGGAGCTAAGCCGTTTAGGGCTTTATAAGTCAGTAGCAATACCTTGTAATTAATACGTGACTTTATAGGTAACCAATGTAGTGATGATAAAATTGGTGTTATATGATCATATTTTCTTGATCTAGTAAGAACTCTAGCGGCGGCATTTTGAACTAACTGTAGCTTGTTTATTGAGGATGCAGGACAACCAGCTAATAAAGCATTACAGTAATCTAGTCTCGAGGTCATGAATGCATGAACTAACTTTTCTGCATCAGAAACAGATAGCATATTACGTAGCTTAGCAATGTTTCTAAGGTGGAAAAAGGCTGTTTTTGTAACATATGAAATATGATTTTCAAAAGACAGGTTGCAGTCTAGTATAACACCCAGGTCTTTTACTGTAGAGGATGAAGTAACAGGACATCCTACTATGTTAAAGTTGTATTGTGAGAGGTTTTGTGGGTGGTTTTTTGAACCGATAAGTATTACCTCTGTCTTGTCTGGATTCAATAAAAGGAAATTGCGCGTCATCCAATCTTTTATATCTTTAACACACTCTGTCAATTTGGATAATTTAGCGTTTTCATCCGGCCGTGATGAAATATATATTTGAGTGTCATCAGCATAACAATGGAAACTAATTCCATGTTTCCTTATAATATTTCCAAGTGGCAGCATATATATTGAGAATAATAGAGGGCCTAAGACAGATCCCTGCGGCACTCCATAGTTTACTGGAGTTATGATCGATTTTTCTCCATTTAAATAAACAAAATGGTAGCGGTCAGATAAATACGATCTAAACCAGCTTAATGCTTGTCCTTGAACACCAGTATAATTTTGTAGTCGATCTAAGAGTATTGTATGATCTATAGTATCGAACGCAGCACTAAGATCAAGTAAAACTAGTATTGAGATACAGCCTTGGTCAGAAGCTAAAAGTAAATCATTTGTGATTTTAACGAGCGCAGTTTCAGTGCTATGATGAGTGCCTGAACCCAGACTGAAACTTTTCATAGGTGTCATTTTCTTGCAAGAAAGAGCCCAGTTGAGAGGACACAACTTTTTCTAGTATTTTAGACATAAAAGGTAGATTTGAAATTGGTCTATAATTTGCTAGATTATGTGGATCTAATTGTGGTTTCTTAATGAGAGGTTTTATAACTGCCAGTTTAAATGTTCTTGGAACATGACCTAATGATAAAGATGAGTTAATAATATTGAGGAGAGGCTCTTCCACTACAGGTAACACTTCTTTCAATAGTTTAGTTGGTATAGGATCTAATAAACATGTTGTTGTTTTAGATGAAGTGATAAGTTTATTTAACTCTATTTGTTCTATAGTTGTAAAGCACTGTAATTGTTCTTGCGGGGTGATAATTGAGGCTGAATTATAAGGCGCGATTGAGGATTGAACGTTTACAATTGTGGTTCTGATGTTTTCTATTTTCTCAGTGAAGAACTTCATGAAATCATTACTACTAAACTGTAACAGAATATTTTGTTCAGGAGACATCTGTTTATTTGTTAGTCTAGCCACGGTGTTAAATAAGAACCTAGGATTGTTATGGTTGTTTTCTATTAGTTTGCGGAGATGCTCAGCCCTGGCCTCTTTTAGGGCCTTTTTATAACGTGACATACTGTCTTTCCATGCGATTCTAAAGACCTCTAAGTTAGTTTTTTTCCATTTACGCTCTAAATTACGGGTTTCTCTCTTTAGAACACGCGTAGTATTGTTGTACCATGGTGCTTTACTTTTCTCTCTGACCTTTTTTAGTCTAATGGGTGCAACAATATCCAATGTACCAGAGAGAATGGTGCTCATAGTGCTAGTTAATTCCTCAAGTTCATCTGTTTGTTTGGGTTCACTGAGCAGCAGAGACAGATCAGATAAGCTATTTGAAAAATGATCTATGGTGGATGGAAGGATTGTTCTGCCTAATCGATAACGCGGCGCAGCATGATATATTACAGGGGTACGTAATATGCAAGTTACCATGTAATGGTCAGTGACATCTTCACTTTGTGGAATGATATCTATATCGGTTGGATCGGTTCCATGTGATATAATTAAATCGAGTGTATGATTAAAACGATGAGTTGGTCCGGTAACGTTTTGCTTAATCCCAAAGGAATTTAATAAATCTGTAAACGCAGCCCCTAGCGCATCATTTGAATTATCTACATGGATATTAAAGTCTCCAACAATTAATGCTTTATCGAAATTAACTAATAGGTCTGAGAGAAAATCTGCAAACTCTTTTAGGAAATCAGCGTAAGGCCCTGGCGGTCTATATAGCCAAGGCTAGAGATAATAGGGATGTTTTTCTAACATCTAAGAGCGTAACATTTAGTACAAGTACTTCAAACGAAATAAACTTATAGCCCGTTTTCTGAGTAACATTGAGAATATCTCTATAGATTGTTGCAACACCGCCGCCACGACCAATCAGACGGGGTTCGTGCTTATAGGAGTATCCTGATGGAGTAGACTCATTTAGACCGAAATAATCATTTGGTTTAAGCCAGGTTTCAGTAAGGCAAAGTACATCGAAGCTATTATCTGTGACTATTTCATTTACAATAACTGCCTTAGGTGTGAGTGATCTAATGTTTAGAAGACCTAGCTTTAGAAATTGTTTTTGATTACTAATAGCAACATTTTCTGTTTTAATAACAATTAGATTTTTTCTAGATCCTGCAGTAGATTTATTATTTGATCTCACTAAACGAGGAATAGACACAGATTTTATGCAATGTTCAACACTATTTATATCAGTTAAATTGGTGCAGCAGAGACTATGATTTGTACTTTTGGTTTCTAGTCAAAAGGTATTTAACGTTTTGGAGATGTTATCTGACAGAAGATCCGATCCGAATCTGCTTGGGTGTAAGCCATCAGCACGGTAAAGCCTAGGACGCTCCAAAAACAGATTCCAACGTATCGATCAGATTCCTGAAGTCTTTTTTCAGAACTTCCGTCTGGCGCAGCCTGATGTCGTTCACTCCCGCGTGCAGGACAACAGTTCCGACGCGCTCGTTCAGAATCTCGGGAACGCGAGCGGCGATTTCAGAAACACGAGCACCAGGAAAGCAGTGACTATGCACCTTACTTTTATTTAACGTAGCGTGTACATGTCGAACGATGGAATCGCCGATGATCACAGCATCGCGTTCTGTTTCGCGAAGAGGGGAGAAGCGGTTTTGTGTGGATATCTCGAAAACCGGGAAAACTCACCTGCACCAAAAGGTAGGCTACTTACATCTGATATATTTGCCATTTTAACAGATAGACAGTACGTTAAGTTAGCAACGACGCTACCAGTGATGCTATCAATATTAATACTAATTTATGGCTTAAGTCTTGGAAATAATCCGTCTTTTTAGTGGTACGGGTGTAGAGTAGACGCACGATAGGCGAAAAAAAGATGTTTGTTTGTAAATGAATGCGGAGAAGACGCGTTCAGCCGTGATCCACGGACGTAACCTATAAGAGTATCCAGCGTTGGATCACTAGGCTTGAGACGCGTCTGCTCAACAGTAACTATGAGGTGAGGAAAAGTAGAAAATGTTCGTTGTAAGTGAGTTTAAAGAGAAATCAAGAATTATAAATCAATCGATGGAGCTCCAAAGACAACAACGCGTTCAGACGCGACGCATGCGCATTCGAACAGGAAGTGACTCGTCAAGCCAAAGTTCTGAATGTTGAGTTCTGAATTAGCCAAAGTTCTGAATGTTGAATGTCAGTGTTCAACATTCAACATACTGCATGTCATTGCAGTACTTTGACAATGACCTCTTTATAGTCTGATTAGTCCTCTCATCCTGTCCATTTGACTGAGGGTGGTAAGCTGATGTGACACACTGCTTCACACCCAATACCTTAAATATGTCCTCATTTAGCTGTTATCAAAAAGGTATCAAAGGCATAGTAGATTCTTATAACATTTAGCCAAAAAAAAAAAAAAAAAAAAATTCTTAAATAACCTGGTTCACAAACTCCCTCCCCTGGTCTGTGATTATTCTTTCAACCAGTCCATATGCATTAAATGCTTGTAAGACCCCTTTAGCCACCTCAACTGCGGTCTTACACTTCAGGGATTTTGCGGAAACCCATTTGGTGAAGAGGTCAGTCATTGTGAGGACAAAAATTTTCCCCTGAGGACTGGTTGGAAATGGTCCCATCAAATCCATTCCTATTACATTCCAGGCTTTAGTGACCTTGATAGGGTGCAACACTGGAGCCACTGTTTTAATAGCATCATTATGCTGACACTGTGGACATTGGGCAATCTAAAAAAATTTTTTTAGGTGTTTGTAACATTACAAACAACAGAAACACATTACTTTGTACAACTACATCAGGGGTCTCAAACTCAACATAGGATCTTGAGGACACGACTTAACACCATTAAGTATTTAATAGAATATGATCTTGTGGCCTCAATATAATATGTTGTGGCCTCTACATAACGTACCAATGAGTTAATTATTTACACTTGAGAAAATGAGAAATGTTCTAGAGATATCGCTGCCACCAAAGTCAGTCCACTTTCGCATCCCCAATAGTGGCTGAAATTTTTCACCTTTGCTCTAGAGCCCTGTGCTTTTGGTATGTCACTCGGGGCGGGCCCTGGGGTCGCCGTGCCGAATTTGGGGCCCCTGGGACCTTTCTATAAAACTCCAACTCGCCAATTAATGTTAGAGGCTGAAAATGTTAGTTTTAGGGTTAGGGTTAGGGAATATTTGTGCCTTCGCTCTACAGACCGCCGCTTTCAGTATGTCGATCGGGGCGGGTAGTTGTTTCAATCTCAAACATGTTGTTTGTTTATACAGATAGCGCCTATTTAAAAATTTTATCTGACGTTTTCGGAGATGTGAGATCCAAGGGATCACCGGGTGCTCAGCGCTCATGTATCCCGCTTGGAACAGCCTTACCTCGGCTAGAGCTGCTGCTGCTCTCTAGTCTAGTGGAGTGGTTAAACATGAGATATAATTCGTCTTGTGTGACGATCTTTGATGTCATTAATCTATAATTTGTTCCCTGGCAAATCGTTTTGACTGAGGGCAAAGTTTTAGTTTCATAACTTTATATAATGTTAAATTATTTAGGCTATTTATCTTTAACGTTGTAGCCTGCTGACTTATGTTTGACTGAATCGTTTAATTACTTTATTTCTTGACTTGTATGGCTACTTATACTTTCATAATTGCTATTATTGATCAATAAAACTGAAATTTAACAAAAAGAGACAGGGTTGTGTCATTTTATTTTATATAGCCTATGTAAGAATATTTTACTGTTTGTTAAATGCTTCGTTAGGGTTGGGATCTCTGCAAAGGAATACCTTCTCACAACATAGCGACACTTTATAGTTAACTTAATGAATTACTAACGTAATGATAGCAGTAACACCAAAACGTACTTTGCAAGATTAATCGCTGTTTTATATGGATTAACCCTTTCATGCATAGTGGTCACTACAGTGGACAGCTATTAAAAAAAAAATCTTACATTTGCACGGGTTTTGATGGCATAGTTGCACATCATCCTCTTCAGTGGACCCACCCTGGTGCATCATCCTATATATTTAAACCAAGTGGCAAGCCGTTGTGTTTCGATTTTTTTTTCCCCCTCCAAACCAAGATGGCAAATGGTCAGTCAGAAATGCCAAGTTGCTCCGGAATATCCACCCATTCCTTCTATCCTAGGAGACTCTTGTAGGTAAAAAAAATATTGCAGCATCAAGCAATATCTAATGAGTCCTATCAAAGTTGGGTCATTATACGTAAACGTGCCATTTTGTGTCCCTTAGAAAAAAAAGCTCTGTAAATCTTAATAAACCATAAAACAAATAAAATATTTTATAATTTAGTTTCCATAATATGTCTAATAATATAAGAATAAATTAATTTCTGTTTCTTTTGTTTTTAAAGGATTTTAATCACATTTTTGTGCAAAGCATCTTGCAGAAATGTTGAAAATGGCATGTCCCTCAGTATGATTTTTCTACTTCTCCTTGCATCATCTGCCTTTCATGAAGTTGATGGTAGAAGACAAGTATTCTCTTCTTTTCTTTGTGTTTATGTAATATCTGAAAGACAGGGACACGCTCATTGTGTCAGCCCTGTTACCAGAAAAGCATACGTTAAAAAGTTATTTCTACATGTTTAAAAAGGGATCTCCATATCTCAGCTCAGGAGAGGTGTAGAGAGCCAGGACTTGCACTCATCTCTACGCCTCATCGCCCTCTATCAGAATCCAAGGTTTCAAGAAGATCCGAGAAACTTTATTTTTCGCCCCAAAAAAATGGGTCGAAAAATAAAGTTTCTCTGATCTTCTTGAAACTCTGGATTCGGATAGAGGGTGCTGATGCGCAGACAGGAGTGCAAGATTGGAGGCTCTAGAGCCTTCCAGAGCTGAGATATGGAGATCCCACGTAGCATTTGTTACACTGTGCAAAATAGTGGTTTCATGGACAGTGGAATTTTGGGATGACACTTGGTGCTTACGGACTCAGGGGAGCCCGCTGAGTGCTGATAAACAGGTTTCATCAAAATATTTCGAAAGCTAAGCTTAAAAACCACCGTGTCTGCGAAGCCACTATTTTGCCGCCAAATAGTGGTTTCGAGGACACTCATTTTTATGCAAATTAAACACTGAAATGACTTGAAAATTAGTGTGATGTGTTCAGTTGAGTGTGCTTAGTACAGTGGGGGTGGTTTAATTAACGAGAATGAAACTTTTAAACACCAAACTTTTCTGCCCGCTCCAGGGGTAGTGTTGTTTTTGGCAGCCTGTTTTAATTTTAGTTTTAGTCTAGTCTTTGTGTCAAGCTGTCGTTTTATTTTTTATTAGTTTTAGTCACACTCATACTCTTTTTAGTCTAGTCAAGTTTTAGTCGACGAAAACTGATGACATTTTAGTCTAGTTTTAGTCAACGAAAACTGATGACATTTTAGTCTAGTTTTAGTCGATGAAAACTGAAGACATTTTAGTCTAGTTTTAGTCAATGAAAATTGTATTTTAGTCTCTTTTTAGTAATGCAATTCTATTTAACCCAGTCAATATAGAATTTCAAACAAGGTTATCTTATTATATTTAGTATATTTAGGGCTGTGATGGTGGCAGTTTTTTTTATCACCGCGGCGGTGGTTGGGGGGTTATTTAAAAAAAAAAAAAAAAACTCGTTTTATATTTCCACACAAAGATGCGTGATATAGTCTACCACTCTGCGCTCTGAGAGGGATGTGGGACACGAACATGAAAGACCATCGATCTCTTTATGATATCTTCGTGTTTTCTACTTGATGTAAAATGGTCTGAAGAGCGAATTTTATCCTCCACAAGGGCGAAATATTTAGGCTATGTTTGAGATTGCGCTGCCAGAGAAAGTGAAACTAAAAATCACCCGCGCATGTGAAACGCGCTTTACAACTAAACTTGACGCGCCCTATGTCTATATAACAAGCACAAACTGTGTTAAAAAGAATTTGACATGCAAGTACAAATGTAGGCTATCTGTCCTACAGCGTTTTTCTACTTTACCACAATAAAGAATACGATAATAGGCCTAATTAAAAGCGAACCAATGAAGAAACGTTTATAATCCCTTAAATAGGTGAGACGTGAGTGAAGATTTGGGAAAAGAAATAAGAGATCCCATGCAGGGATGAGTCACGATTTTTTAATATTTGATTAGTTTATTTAATTATAGAATATCGAATAGGTTGTGCGATTATTCTCTAAAATAAAATCTCCATGTTCTGGTGCTGATGCGGTGACGCGTTCATGTAACCAGAGAGGCTGCCAATAACATACAGCTGTCACAAAGAACCGGCAAAAGTAATGATTATGAATGTGTCAAATATATCAATGAGACATTTTAATAGAATAACTAATGGAGTAATATAGTTAAATTCGTTGATAATCGGGTGACCAGATCGCAAATCAGAATTTAAACCTTACCCAACAAAGCTATGGGTTCACACACAACTCTCTCATTCGTCGTGACGTTATAACATTTCGTCTCGTCTCGTTTTGGTCAACGAAAATGAAGAGACATTTTAGCATAGTTTTTATTTTGTAAACCACATTTAGTCTCGTTTTTATTCGTCAACGATATTGCATTATACATGTATTTTAGTCATCGTCACATAACCAGCATTTACGTCTCGTAGCGAAGGCAAAAATATTCCCTAACCCTAATCCTAAAACTAACATTTTCAGCCTCTAACATTAATTGGCTAGTAGGAGTTTTATAGAAAGGTCCCAGGGGCCCCAAATTCGGCACGATGACCCCAGGGCCCGCCCCGAGTGCCATACCAAAAGCACAGGGCTCTAGAGCAGGGGTTTTCAAACTGTGGGTCGCGACCCATTTGTGGGTCGCAGATTGGGAAGAGGTGGGTCGCGCAGTCACTATTGGCTGCAGCTAAATTTACGTTTCATGAATGACACACACACAAACATTTTGCACGATGTACCAACGTTAAATATAAATCGCTATGAGATCGCATTACACAGGAGATTAAAATGTCACGAAAGGCGCTGCGTTTCCCAAAAGCATCGTATGCCTAAGTAGATCATAAAACCGTTGCCACTTATGGTCTCTACGATCAGCTTAGCTCCCGATGCTTTTGGGAAACGCAGCGGAGACCTGAATCAGCCTTTCGTGACATTTGAATTATCCGGTGTAATGCGATCTCATGCAGAATGCAGAGCAGTGATTGGAGTAAACGAGTTTCTTCTTGTTAATAATGCGCACAGAAATGAACCGCGTCGCTCTGAGACGCTGATTAATTGCTAACACAACAGTCGCAAGTGCGCGCTTCATGAAACAAATCGCACTGATTTCTCTGTCGTCTGTTCAACACAGCACTGTTGTCTTTCAGAGATATGGTCGTCGTAAGAGTGCGTTGTTTGCGTTCCCTTACATGCATTTTGCTACAACGCAAAAAATTTAGCCTATATATAAAAAGTAGGCTATTTCACATGTACACACACGAGCAGGAAAGCGTTTTCAACGCAATGAGTTTAACAACACTCGCAGCATAAATACTAGTATTGAAATTCTAGGACCTGGGCCTACTGTCAAATAAAATTATTAGTCTTATTATATTTTTTTATATTCTGATTTTTGTCATATCAAACCTTTGGTTATGATTAAGCTTACTTTTAAAATCTTTTTTTCATTTCTTTAAATTTGTTCTGCCATGTCTGGTAAATCAGTTGAGGCAGCAGACAAAAACTACTCAGTATTCTTCACACTATATCAACAGCCATTAGGCTGTTAGGCTCTCAATTTTTGATAATGTGCCAAAAGTTTGTATTGCAATTAAACTTTGTATTGTTTGTATTGAAAAAAAAACTGCTCCAAAGAGAACTAAGGCCTCCCACCCCACATTCATGCTTTAAAATTATTTTATATTTTGGTGGGTCTTGAGATAGATTATTCTTGTCTAGGTGGGTCCTGGAATAGAAAAGTTTGGGAACCCCTGCTCTAGAGCAAAGGTGAAAAATTTCAGCCGCTATTGGGGATGCAAAAGTGGACTGACTTTGGTGGCAGCGATATCTCTGGAACATTTCTCATTTGCAAATGCCTTTGCATTTATTTGTGCAATGAGGTTGATTGTGGTGACAAACTTTGAAAGTAGTGCATTTAACCTTAATTTATGTATGTGTATGTAAACATGAAGGTACTTTGTTTTTGTTGAGGTTGCACACAACACAGTGTATGTGACATAAATGTGTATGATACATAAATCGTATTTTTTAGGCCTAAATATTTATATATATAAATAATAAAATATAAACAGATATATATCTGATTTCGTAATGTACGTTATTGTAATGCGTTTCTTTACTCGTAACATCAAAAAGTGATCTTATTATGTAATGCATGTTACTTGTAATATATTACTTTACTTATAAATGAGTTATAAATGAGAAGAGTTGTAAATGAGAGACAACTTCTTAATGAGTTTGTCTTATATAAAAGCCCTTAAAGTGATGAAAAAGAAGAATGCAATAAATAGTGTTTGCATTAAAGAAGAATAGGATTTACAAAACAAAAACACAACCAAGCCCCTTTAACCTTTCAATCTTTTTTGTTTAATACTATGATTATCATTTTTCATGTTGTATTTGTATTTCTTTTATGCACCTGTTCTGTATATTCTAATGCAAAGATGTAATAATATTGCCATGCCGTTTGTACATTACAAAAAAAAACTATTAGAGATAATGTTTTTTTTACCATCTACAATATTTTTGCACACATAGAAAGGGCAATATATATATATGTTACACAGGTTTTTAAAAACAATTTAACGCGACTCATCAAAAAAATATTGTCATTTTTAAAGACACTTGAAAATGACCAATGAGAATGCCTCATCACTTTTTTTTTTTTTTTAAATGCAGGACTATATATACGATTGTCATGTTTCACAGGTCCCTTTCGTCAGACTGTGCAAGTGTACAGTTGCACATGACGTGTTGCAGCATGTTTGTGTATTTTTACAGAGTTCCCTCAAGCCAGTCCATCCATTGGAACACAGGTTCAACGAGCTAACTACGTCTTCTGCTGCGTTGCACCTTTGGGCTTGCATATCAAAGCAAAAACAGTGAGTGGTGTTCCATAGCACTAAAGACTCTGCAAGTGTACAGTTGCACGTGACGTGTTTGTGTGTTTTTGCAGAGTTCCCTCAAGTCAGTCCATCCATGACACCCAGGTTCAACGAGCTAACTGCGTCTGCAGCGTTGCACCTTTGGGCTTGCATATCAAAGCAAAAACAGTGAGTGGTGTTCCATAGCACTAAAGACTGTGCAAGTGTACAGTTGCACGTGACGTGTTGTAGCATGTTTGTGTGTTTTTGCAGAGTTCCCTCAATCCAGTCCATCCATGACACTTAGTCCAGCCTCCTCGCCTAGCAGGTCACGACCCCACCATCTAAAGGGGAAATTGACTGACTGCATCATCTAGGCCTTAGGATGGTTCCACAAAGAATTGACTGCACATACAACATGAATTTACTTCAAACTAAAGATTTGACTTTTCATACAGCAAAAGACAGTTTGATTTGATTTGATTTATTTTTATTTTCACAATTTTACATACAAACTGAAAAGCAATCTGCCAATAACAATAATACATTGTGAAAAAAGGACTCCCTCTGAAGCTACAAGCTTATAGAACAGGGATCCTACGCCACCACCCGACATACAGCATGACCTAACACAACACTGTTAACGCACGCCAAAAGTAAGATCCCATCTCTGTCACAATAGTACCTTCAATAAAAATTTCAATACAATGATAAAGTATATATATACTCGTAACCTCCCTCTAATCCATATACAAGGAGAAAACCCTGTTTGCATGCCCAAAACAAAAATCCCATCTCTCAATCATGGTTCATAAATCCTTCAATTCAGCAAATAAAATGCAATACAATCATTTCAATATAATCATAAACGATACATAGCTACACATCACCTCCCTCATATACAGGTAGAAAGTTTCGACCTTATGAATGTCAAACCTCGAAACCATCGGACGCATAACTCCCCAGATAGTGCTTTAAATTTCTTTTAAATATAGAAAATGTAGTAGATTGTTTTATGTTGTTTTCCAACTCATTCCATATTTGTGGTCCTCTAAAACCTATGCTAAAATGAGTACATTTTCATTTCCTGTATTTTCCTTTTAGAAGCAATTTATTCCTCGTGTTTTGTTGGTGAAAGGATGAATATAATGGAATGAGTTCACATAAGGGAGTATTTAACCTGTGAACAACCTGATACATAACACATGTGTAGGTGTACACCCAGAGTGTGCACATATTTCTTGATATGTAGCCCCTACGATAACATGAAGGAATCCACCAGAATATTCTCACCCAATCGCACACAGGAACTTGGACATAGACTCGGCCAATCAATGACTTGCATGCTGGTGCACTGGTAAATGAGAGGAGAGGGCGGGAGAAAAGAGAAAAATGAAAACAACAGAGAGGATGGCGGCGTCCGAAGAGGTCCCATGCTGACGGAGATTTCGGTATGATAATTCAGTAAATAACAGTTTAGCTCTTAGTTATTGCGTGTGCTACATGTTTTGGTCTGAGCTACGGGACAGTTACGGTTTGAGTGGTGTGTGTAAGAGCGGAAGACTCCACGCCATCAGTACTGAAGATTCATCCGTCGTCATATCATCAACAAGTATAGTTCGCATAGTGCGAGGCAACCGTTCTCGCTAGGTAGTGCAAAGTGTTGATTATTTAGCTATACTACTAGCTCGTCGCCAACGTTGGAAGTTTGTCACGCAAGGGAAGGAAGACCACCAGCCAGTTCACAGCTAAAGCCTAGGACGTGTCTGTGGCTCATCTCTCCTGCTCTCTCCCTCTCCATCCTCTCTCTCACGCCATTGATACACGGTGCGGTCGAGGAGTAATATAGGCTACCCTGCCACACATGACTCCACCGTTGCCGCGGGATAGCAACGCCCTCGTGATGGACATGTTCTATTAATTGGTGTACAGTCGGCACATACGTAACGTGGACAGTCCGAACCAAAAGGAACATTGAACTGAGGTTGGTCATGGAGTGTTGTTAAGTGTATTGTGCAAAACTGTTTCTGAAGTTACCACTGACCTGAAGATTACTGTTGTGTGAATTACATTCACAATAACGTTACTGCTGTTATTTGCATATGAGGTTTATCTGCAGTGTATTTAACTTAGATATTAGCTGATGTTGTTAAGTAAAACTTTCAAAGTGTTATTGAGCCACTCTGGTGAAGTGGATGTTAATACAAGGGTTTGAACATTTTATGATGGTTACAGGTTGATAGGGAAACCATTCCTATACGTTTTACATTTGATTTATAAATATATATACTTTTTATTTTTTTATTTTTATTTTATTTTACTCAGTATTAGAATACTGGCATTTAGTATAATAAATAACCTCTCATTTCTCAGCTTTTACACTATTGCTTTTACTGTGAAGTTTTTCCATCTTTCCTGAAGTAGGGGCGTCTCATCCTCTGTCTGTAAAGTATAGTAGGTAGGGGGAATACAAGTTAAGTCGCACACACACTGACAGTTAGGCAACTGATATTCTGCACTTTAGGTTTCCACCGTGACAGGTCCAAATCCTAAAGCCTAAGCTATTGTGCTTTACTGAGCGGGCAGAGTAGACACGAGATTAATAGGCCTGGGGGTTAGGGACTTAGATCCTCTGATTTCCAGCCATTCAGGGAAGAGTGATTTACCCCTACTAAGCGGACGTAGGTCCCGTTCGCTACATATTGGCTGTCACGAACAGGATCCACTTTTTGTAGCTTTATAGTTTATGCTCCATGGCTGAGATGGAAGAGTTAAGGAAGCAATTTAAGGATCTCCAGGAAACAGTTACAGCTCAGACAGCTAGGCTGGGGGAACAAGCGGCACTTCTTGATCAGGCCAGACAAGATCAGAGGGAGGCTCTGTTGATGGCTAAGACTGTAATCGAACAGCAGGCCAAGACCCCCGCGTCTTTGTATATTCCAAGAGAGAGAAAATGTTCCGATTTCACCGGTAGCCCAGCCCAAGGTGAACCATGCGTTGAGGAGTGGATAGCTTCCATGAAGTCTAGTTTCAAGATAGCCAGGGTTCCAGAAGAAGATAAAATCGAGTTGCTCAGGCAGCACCTCAAGGGTGAGGCAAAACTGACAGTTAAATTTCTGTTAAGTGAAGAAAATACTGATATCACAAAAGTCTTTGAAGTTCTGGAGAAAACATATGGCGACAAGGTCCCTGTTGGTGCTCGCCTTAGAGAGTTTTATGATAGGAAGCAAGGCCCAGGTGAAAAGATACGTGCCTACGCTTATGATCTTCAGGAGAAACTGCATAAGCTGAAACGGCGAGACCCGGAGCGAGTTCAAGATCCAGACAAAATGCTGAAAGAACAATTTGTACTTGGGCTAAGAGATGACTTCTTACGGCGTGAAACAAAGAGACAGGAGAAAGCGCAACCAACGCTGTCCTTCTTTGACCTGATGCAAGCGGCCATCACGTGGTCAGAAGAAGAAGAAGAGGCCCCTACAGCTGCCAGAGGCCCAGTGCGAGGAGCAGTTAATGCAGCAGCTGCTGAAGAAACCTCTTCTCCACTGACCCTGACATCACTATACGAAGCTATCCAAAACCTTGCTGCCCGCCAGGAGGAACTCTACAAAGCAGTTCATGGAAGGGAGCAGGCTGCAATGCCCACTAGACCTGCTAGACCACCTCTAAGAGACGACGAAGGGCGACTCATTTGCTATTCCTGCAATAAACCTGGTCACACGAGCCGCACGTGTCGGCAAAGTAAACCAGCCGAGCATAGAGCAAGGATGGCAGCCGTTGCTACAACAGAGTGTCAAGCCGAAAATGACACACAAAGCGCTAGTGGTTTGGTTTCAGCTGGCATTAAAGCTGTTTCCCAGACCAGCGAGAGGGACTCAGCAACTTCTAGTGGTGCATTTGGGGAGTGCTTCACAATTGATGTTTGGATAGATGGTGTAAAGACCAGCTGCCTTTTAGACACTGGTTCTGAGGTCACTACCATTCCAGAGAGTTATTTCAGGGAACATTTCCAGGGGACCGAGTGCTGTCTGTCACCAGCTAAATGGGTTCGTCTAACAGCGGCTAATGGCCTTGAAATTCCAGTGGTCGGGTGTCTGGAGGCGGATATTGAGTGTATGGGCAGGCTGTTGAACGGTCGGTGTGTTTTTGTACTGAAGGACAGTTGCAGCGGCAAGAAGGAAAGGGGAAAACCACCCGGCATTCTGGGAATGAACGTAATCGGAGAGCTCAAGGGCTTCCTGACTGATTTCAAGGGTGTTAAGAAGCTGGACCGAAGTACTCCACAGCCAGGCCATGCCAGCCTACGCCGTATACTGGCCACCATGGAAGAGGAGGAACGGTGTGTGGGCCCAAACGGACGGATAGGGTTCGTAAAAGTCGCAGGGAAGCAGGCTGTCACCATTCCCCCGTTCAGTGAAAAGGTGATCGAAGGTCGCTGTAGGATACCACCCAGAGCAACATGCAAAGTGCTGGTGGAGGCGTCTGCCAGTGCCAGTCTCCCTCGTGGTCTACTGGTGGCAAATGTTCTGGCCCAGGCTACTGAGGGGAAGGTCCCAGTGCGCATACTCAACTCAAGTGAAAAGACCATCACATTGTTCCCAAGATGCAGAGTGGCAGAGTTGAGTAAACCCGATGTGATCGTACCAAGGGAAGTAGTGTCCGTGGAGGAGGTGGATGGAGAAGTGTACGTAAGGAAGGTCAGCCATGGAGAGGTCGAGTCAGTAGAGGGGGATGGACCACTGTCTGTTCCGGTACACGCAAATCTCGAGGGTCTGACGCCACCTCAGGTGCAAAAGCTGGACAATCTTCTCAAGAAACACCGGGATGTGTTCTCAGAGCATAAAAGCGATTTTGGGTACACCACCACGGTGACTCACCGTATTCAGACTGGAGATGCAAGGCCGATTAAGCAAAGGCACCGGCGTATACCTCCACACATATTTCAAGAGTTTAAGAAACACGTGCAGGACTTGGTCGCACAGGGGGTACTCAAAGAAAGCTGCAGCCCATGGGCCTCCCCTGCAGTAATTGTCATTAAGCCAGACCAATCTGTACGGTTCTGTTGCGATTACCGTAAGCTAAACAGTGTCACGTTGAAGGACGCCTACCCGCTCCCGAGGGTTGAGGAGTCCTTGGATGCCCTTGGAAAAGCGAAGCTCTTCTCGTCGCTAGATTTGACAGCAGGCTATTTTCAGGTGGCTGTTCATGAAGACGATCAGGAGAAAACAGCTGTTACCACCCCGTTTGGCCTATATCAGTGGACTAGAATGCCATTTGGTCTTTGCAATGCCCCTGCCTCATTTCAGAGGCTAATGGAGGTAGTCCTAGGCGATCTGGCATTTGACGTGTTACTGATATACCTGGACGATGTCCTGGTCTTTTCCAGCGATTTCGATAGCCACTGTGAGAAACTGGACGTAGTATTCACTCGTCTGAAGGAACATGGGCTTAAGCTTAAACCGAGCAAGTGTTTCCTGCTAAAGTCAGAAGTCAAATTCTTGGGCCATATTGTTTCTGCGGAGGGTGTCCAAGTGGACATGGAAAAGGTCAAAGCACTCCGTGACTGGCCGGTGCCCAGGAGTACAAAAGATGTGCGGCAAGTGGTGGGGTTTATGTCATATTACAGGCGTTTCGTCCCGAACTTCGCCCAGTTAGCAAAGCCGTTACATTCTCTAATGGGAAAGGGCAAGAAAGAGAGTGGAGGCCAGTCTGTTCCCTTTGTGTGGAGTAGAGAGTGTCAAGAGGCCTTTGATAAGCTAAGGGAGCACCTTATGTCATCTCCAGTACTTGCGTACCCTGACTTTTCACTCCCTTTCACCCTTACCACCGATGGGAGCCTCCTTGGGTTGGGGGCAGTGCTCAGCCAGCGGCAAGAGGGGGTGGAGCGTGTGGTCGCCTTTGCTAGTCGAGGCCTCCGGGGTTCTGAGCGGAATGATAAGAACTATAGTGCATTTAAGCTTGAGTTACTAGCCCTTAAATGGGGAATAACAGAAAAATTCCGGGACTTCTTAATGTACTCTAGATTTGTTGTGGTGACCGATCATAATCCTCTGCGCTATCTCGAAACAGCTAACCTCGGGGCGGTGGAGCAGAGGTGGGTTGCCCAGTTAGCAGAATATGATTTTGAAGTGCATTATAAGCCGGGGAGGGAGAACACAAATGCGGACGTGCTGTCTCGCCTCCCTCGAGCACAGGAGCCTGAGGTCAGCGACACTGATAAGGACTTTCTGGTCATTCAGCCTGAGGAAGTGCGTGCCTGTCTATGGCCTGGACAGAAGACAAATGCAAGAAAGCCTAGTGTGCAGGTGGCTTCACAAGCTGCTGTTACAGCGAAGGTTACTGGATATAGCTGGGAGGATCTTCAGCAATATCAGGCAGAGGATCCTGTAGTGGGCCCTATAGCAAGGGCAACGAAATGTAACGCGCGGCCTAATAAGAACCAGTTACAGGAAATGGCTCCAGAAAAAAAAAAACTGGCATCACAATGGGATCGACTGAGCATCCGTCATGGTGTCCTATTTCGTAGCATTTGTGACCCCAGAGATGGTGAGCAGATACACCAGTTGGTATTACCAGAGGCTCTGCGGAAACATGTGTTCAGTATGGAACATGAGCATGGGGGTCATTTTAGTCAGAAGGGTACACTTGCACGTATGACACGCAGTTTTTACTGGCCCTCAATGAGCAGAGACGTACATGAGTGGGTGAAGCAGTGTAAGCGTTGTGCACTTGCCAAAGACGTATTTCCAGCTATCCGAGCCCCATTGACATGCACTAATGTGACCACACCTCTGGAGGTACTGGCCATGGATTACACCCGATTAGAGGTGTCAGTGGGTGGCTATGAGAATGTATTAGTCATGACTGACATGTTCACACGGTTTACGATGGCTGTACCCACGAAAGACCAGTCTGCTAAAACCACAGCCAGGGCCATCGTCAAGCACTGGTTTGTGTATTATGGCTGCCCCTCTAGGCTTCACTCAGACCAGGGGCGCAGCTTTGAAGCCAGTGTCATCAAAGAACTCTGTCGTATCTATGGCATCTCCAAGAGTCGTACAAGCCCATATCACCCCCAGGGCAACGCTCAATGCGAGCGATTCAATAGAACGATGCATGATATGCTCCGAACTTTGGCGCCAGAGAGGAAACGCAATTGGAAGGAGTATCTTCCTGAGCTTGTGATGGCTTATAACAGTCATGTTCACTCCTCGACGGGATACTCCCCGTTTTATCTCCTCTTCGGGCGAGATGCACGACTGCCTCAGGACATTCTGGGGGGAAGAGACTTGGAGCCCAGTGACATTGACAACCTCGATGATTGGGTCCTCGACCACCACGAGAGGCTGAAAGTGGCAGCCGAGGCGGCTGGGCACGCCGCTCAGGATGCGTCTCGGCGACGCAAACGGCTCTACGATCGGAAGTCACGCGCTGCACTTGTCAGATCGGGGGATCGAGTACTGCTAAGGAATCATCGACCAAGGGGAAGGAACAAGATCCAAGACAAGTGGGAGCCAGAGCCATATTTAGTTGTCAAGCAGAATCACCCCGACTTACCTGTCTTCACAGTCAGGCCCGAAACTGGGGGGCCGTCAAAAGTAGTGCACCGAAATCAGATGAAGCATTGCACCTTTCAGACACCTATTAGAGAAGCAGTTGCTCCCCGGCACAAGAGAGCTGCATCTGGTTCAGACACTGACTCTGTAGGGCTAGTTTGCATTCCTCATACCCTTCACAATGCACCAACACCAGGCAAGAGTATGGGGGCTAGTCAAGGGGAGCTGCGGGATGTTGAGCCAGAGGCAGTCTTGGGTGGTAGCCTGGGGGAGGTATCTGATCATGAAAGTGGGGGAGCCTCTGATGCTAGCTCTGGGGAGGGGTCTGTTATGGGGGGTTTAGTTGAGGATGCAGATAACTCGGAGTCAGATAATGAGTCTGTAATAGTGAGACGCCCACAGAGGAACACTAGGGGTCAGTTACCTGTTAGATATCGGGAGGGGTATGTTCTGAAGTGAGCTCCTTTTCCTTTATGTTTTGTTTTGTTATGTGATTTTGTTTTACACTAACGAAAGTCTAAAAGAAATGAATGCATGTGTACCTCTGTTCTGGATGTATTGATGCTACATTGTATAAAAAAAGAAAGAACATGCACTGTGGTCTAGCAAGGGACTCAAACAGTGAAGTCTATGATGTGGCAGGGTTTGGAAGGGGGGAATGTAGGTGTACACCCAGAGTGTGCACATATTTCTTGATATGTAGCCCCTACGATAACATGAAGGAATCCACCAGAATATTCTCACCCAATCGCACACAGGAACTTGGACATAGACTCGGCCAATCAATGACTTGCATGCTGGTGCACTGGTAAATGAGAGGAGAGGGCGGGAGAAAAGAGAAAAATGAAAACAACAGAGAGGATGGCGGCGTCCGAAGAGGTCCCATGCTGACGGAGATTTCGGTATGATAATTCAGTAAATAACAGTTTAGCTCTTAGTTATTGCGTGTGCTACATGTTTTGGTCTGAGCTACGGGACAGTTACGGTTTGAGTGGTGTGTGTAAGAGCGGAAGACTCCACGCCATCAGTACTGAAGATTCATCCGTCGTCATATCATCAACAAGTATAGTTCGCATAGTGCGAGGCAACCGTTCTCGCTAGGTAGTGCAAAGTGTTGATTATTTAGCTATACTACTAGCTCGTCGCCAACGTTGGAAGTTTGTCACGCAAGGGAAGGAAGACCACCAGCCAGTTCACAGCTAAAGCCTAGGACGTGTCTGTGGCTCATCTCTCCTGCTCTCTCCCTCTCCATCCTCTCTCTCACGCCATTGATACACGGTGCGGTCGAGGAGTAATATAGGCTACCCTGCCACACATGACTCCACCGTTGCCGCGGGATAGCAACGCCCTCGTGATGGACATGTTCTATTAATTGGTGTACGGTCGGCACATACGTAACGTGGACAGTCCGAACCAAAAGGAACATTGAACTGAGGTTGGTCATGGAGTGTTGTTAAGTGTATTGTGCAAAACTGTTTCTGAAGTTACCACTGACCTGAAGATTACTGTTGTGTGAATTACATTCACAATAACGTTACTGCTGTTATTTGCATATGAGGTTTATCTGCAGTGTATTTAACTTAGATATTAGCTGATGTTGTTAAGTAAAACTTTCAAAGTGTTATTGAGCCACTCTGGTGAAGTGGATGTTAATACAAGGGTTTGAACATTTTATGATGGTTACAGGTTGATAGGGAAACCATTCCTATACGTTTTACATTTGATTTATAAATATATATACTTTTTATTTTTTTATTTTTATTTTATTTTACTCAGTATTAGAATACTGGCATTTAGTATAATAAATAACCTCTCATTTCTCAGCTTTTACACTATTGCTTTTACTGTGAAGTTTTTCCATCTTTCCTGAAGTAGGGGCGTCTCATCCTCTGTCTGTAAAGTATAGTAGGTAGGGGGAATACAAGTTAAGTCGCACACACACTGACAGTTAGGCAACTGATATTCTGCACTTTAGGTTTCCACCGTGACAGGTCCAAATCCTAAAGCCTAAGCTATTGTGCTTTACTGAGCGGGCAGAGTAGACACGAGATTAATAGGCCTGGGGGTTAGGGACTTAGATCCTCTGATTTCCAGCCATTCAGGGAAGAGTGATTTACCCCTACTAAGCGGACGTAGGTCCCGTTCGCTACACATGCATTTTGATAAAAATTATATTCAGGAAGCTTAAGGAGACCGTAGCTGTGTCCCAATGTGAAGGCTGCATCCTCCGAAGGCCGTATTTGAAGGCCGATTGGCCGCATTTGAAGGCCGATTGCGTCACAGCGGCGCGACGAAGGACGTCCCAATTCAAAGGCTGCATCCTTGGAAGGTCGCATTTGAAGGCCGATTGCGTCACCGCGGCGCGATGAAGGCTGTCCCAATTCAGTCCTGCATCCTCCGAAGGCCGTATTCGAAGGACGGTTGCGTCATCGCGCCGTGACGAAGGCTACCCTGATTCAAAAGCGACGCCAAATGCGCCCTTCGTTTCCCGTGAAAGGAAGGATACATAAATGGACACTTAGCGGCTGTGTTTGAGTGCATATTTCCACTATTCACTAAGTTGTCTACCAACAGGTTTGCAGGGCTGACTCATGGAATAAATATTGAGATACTTTATTACAGTAAAGTACTTTTAATAACCACTAATACCACACTGGCGAAAAACTACTAGTCATATATTTTAAACCTTAGTTAAGCATTTTTTTTATTATTTTTTTCATTATCTTGCATACTCTAATGTACTTAAGGTATCAAGAGTAAAGGAATTCTGTAGGAAAAAAAAACCTTGTTAGGGTTTTTATGATGTTTTGCATTTCTATTACTGCATGTTGCATTTCTGAATATTTTCAAGGTTGATACATTTAAACTATATCATTTAAACAATATACTTTTGTGTAGTTTAATGTAAAACAATGCATCATATTGTAAAATAAAAATTTTGTAGTGTTGCTGTCCCGTGTGGGAAAATTACTTCGAGTATTAACGAAGTATGTAGTTACATACCACCATTGATTATTTTGAAAATTAAAGTAACAAAATGTAGGCCTATTGTCACAATATTAACAAATTTTTGCTAACTACTGCTCTGTCACATTTGGCGCATCTGAAGCGCTCGGACCGGTCTAGCCTACGGACGATTGTTCTTGTCGCCTAGCAACAGTGACTGACAGCTGCCGATGAAGAGCGGGAGTAACATTTGCACTGTACTTTTTATATTCAAATGGGGTTAAAAACCTGTGTAAATATATTTACCATGGTCCATTTATGTGCATAACAAAAAGAATACACTAGCCTACAAAATCGCATCAAGGTAAGATATAAATGAACATTTGAATCATCGGCTAAGCCGAAAGTATGACCTGAAACATCCTTAATACCATGTCCTCCAGTAAAATATAAAACTTAAAAATGACAACAGCCAATTCTGGCTCCATAGCATATCAAATTAATTGTCAGGATGGCAGCATACTCTCGCACCGTTGCTTGGCGCCTGGAGCGGTAATCGGGAACACCTGGCTGCGCAATTAGGAAATCCTACGGAGGCTACATGGTGCGTCCTTCGGAGGACGCATAGGCTATACATCCTTGAAGTCTTCAGTCCTTCGAAGGATGTAGCCTTCACATTGGGACACAGCTCATATCTGTGGAAGAGAGGATTTGTGGAGAAATTTGCTTGGACCAAGAAATCGCTCTTATGGCTTTTTTTTTTTTTTGATTTATAAGTATTTTTTTTAGTATAGGTAGGGTATGTATTATTCCAGATAATAGGCTATTACAGTAGCACAAATGAGGCTCAAACAGTGATCTATAAACATCTCGTAATAATGAGAAACTTTCTTGTAATAATGAGAAACTTTCTCGTAATAATGACTTAGCATTGTAATAATGAGAAACTTTCTCATAATAATGACTTAACATCTCGTAATAATGAGAAATTTTCTCATAATAATGACTTAACATCTCGTAATAATGAGAAACTTTCTCATAATAATGACTTAACATCTCGTAATAATGAGAAATTTTCTCATAATAATGACTTAACATCTCGTAATAATGAGAAACTTTCTCATAATAATGACTTAACATCTCGTAATAATGAGAAATTTTCTCATAATAATGACTTAACATCTCGTAATAATGAGAAACTTTCTCGAAATAATGACTTAACATCTCGTAATAATGAGAAACTTTATCGAAATAATGACTTAACATCTCATAATAATGAGAAACTTTCTCGTAATAATGACTTATTTTCTCGCACTTCTACGCATGCGCAAAGCAGCAGAGCAGAAGGGCGTGCCGCACTAGCGAAATCCGCTGGTCAAAGCCGTGTAAATGCATCACAGCTCTAAACCTTTTTTTCCTGTATTTGAAAGTGAAATAAATGAATATTTGGACTCTATAAAATATTCAAAGAACTGTAAAGCTCTGAAGACTGTGCAGATATATTCAACACTTGTGACGTCACGTGACTGAATGATATTGAAACTCTTATAACTGTAAGTGATACTATGAATTGGACTACTTGTTGACTAGCCTTGCTGGACTTTGCAGACTCCCTGGAATATGTTTTATTTATGTATGTATTTTGTAGTTGTGTGTATGTGTACTTGTTTGTGTTGTTTGTAACTGCAAATACTGTCAATAAATTAATTAATTAAAAAAAAAAATGCATCACAGCAAACATGGCACGCTCTGCAAAACAGTTGTTTTCATTAAAGTCAGTGTGATCTACTAAGTGCAATCTGTAGTATCATTAAATAACATCATCAGTAGGCCTATATCTTCCATACTTTTCCATGCGCACGATAAGGTGTGAAAGTGGAATGCAGAAGCAGGACGGTTACCATGGTAACGAAGGACGCCACTTGTGCACAGCGATGGAAATTGTTACATGAATTTACAGAACTATCAGATTAAAGTTGGAATATTACATTTATTCGTCAAGTTAAGTGTAACATCTTCATAAAATATACGGGTATGTGTGTTAATATAATTGATGTGCAGGTTCATCTGGAAGATATCAATACAGAAATCACCTTTAAGATGTTTATGACTTTGGGGACATTTAAACATAAGTGGGCAGTGGAATGGGGGAAACCGCAAGGTCGAGACGTGTTTTTAAAAGCTGAACTTCTTTTCAATTGAGCGCCGCGTTTTCAGAACGCCGTGTCATGCGCGAGACGCTGCAGAAGAGCGAGCGCAACTTTGCGTCCGTCTAGTGCGCGTATGCCTAGAAAAGCCAAAAGCAATGAAAAGGCGCGCTCTGTATGAACGGACCCTTACACAGATTTCCAGATAAGTGTTCTTAAACAGATTTGTAAAGGTGTGCTGTCTTATCATTCCTCCATCTATTTGAAATCCATGGATCACCCTTCTGTGTTGCTGCTTGTTCATACACAAAATGCAAATTACAAATGAATAAAAGACTATAGGGGAGAGGCGGGACAGTTGAAACACTTTTCAGATAAATGTCGTTTTCTAAGATAAGGTTACAGATAGAATTTTTATTTTTTTGTGATTAACAACTCACATATGTGTTCTCTTAGTATCATGTGTTATTCGGTACAAATATAGAATGATTTAAGTAAAATATGACTTTGAACGGGAGTTGTGCTTTGTTTCAATCGTCCCGCCTGTGCGGGACGGTTGAAACACAGGGGTGGGACGGATGAAACATAACAGTTTAAATGGCAACTATTCATCTAATGCTTATTTTTGTGAACAACACCTGACAAGTAACTTATGTACATATTGTTACAAACATATTTTGTAATTTATTTTCATTTAAAGGTTCATATTAACCATTTTTGTTCTGTCGCCCAATAAACAATAGGCGATTAGCCTATGCGCATTTTGTAATCTTTCTAACAGGCTATTTTGACGAAGACAGACAAATCAGTTTACAATTAATTTTCTTACATTTCTTCCTTGAGTCATAATGAGTGTTTGCTAGTTGAATAGCATGTTATTATGAAGAAAACGAGGCCAACCAGAAGACGATAAATGAAATTTATTGAATATTGAAGATTGGACAATTGATGATTATTACAGAGATGGCATGTGTTGCGTAATTGAAAATTAATTTGCATTAAAAGAAACACAAGTCTAGAAACAGCATTAACAGTATAGGCTATGACCAGGTTTAACGTGCGGATTAAACACTGTTTCAACCGTCCCGACAGCGCATCCTGTCATTTAAACCTCTATTGCTCTTAAACTAAAAAACTCTGATATTGCCCACTTAAGGGTGTGTTGCAGTACTAATACACCTGCCGTATTATCATTACAATGGCACATGAAACAATAAATCCAACTTGTCAGTCCAAAAAAAGTACCGCACGAAATAATTCACTCACCGCATTCAAAAACAGCTTTGCGGCTTTAACTCCAAAACGACACGACGTAAAGAAGAAATGTTTTCGCGGGTATGTTAGGCATTGCGTGCTGTACGTGACGAAATTTGACGTACATGACGTGAGTGGTTTTCAAGGAAATCTCAGTGTTTCATCCGTCCCGCGTTTCAATCGTCCCGCCTCTCCCCTATGGAAGCCCGAGCTCATATATTGATCATTTATCATTAAAGGGTAACTAAACCCCTGGTCAGAGCCTGACTCCACCCACTGGCAAAATTTGAAAAATGCTAGAAAAGTGGGCAGACCCCAGCGGAGATACAGGGGACGAACCGTGAGCGGGGGGGCGTGCACCTGAGAGTCCTGCTGTCAGACTGTCTAAAATGAAGAGTTTGCTCACAGGGTCGCAAGACGACGTAAATATGCATCTGATGAGTATTATCGAGTTGTCAATAGCGCGCGCTTTCTATATGCATATTCATATTTTGCCGCTGCTATGTGAAAAAATCCAGCAAAATGCGCCGACGCGTTTGTCGACCCCAGAGGATTTACTTTAGCCTAACCATAAATTGTGATTAAAATATATATGATCACTCACATCAAGACGCCGCTGCGGTGGTGGAGTCCATGCAGGATCGAGGAGCAGCGTTTGGCACTGCGTCGCTGTTCAGCGCGAGCTGTGTGGAGAAGCCCATTTCCACCTCTATTGCGATGGAAAAGCAATTCCGCGTAAAATGCAGGTTTTACACTCACGGTCTTCCAGGCCAAGTGCATTCAATCACTGGCGCCTAATTTCCAAGTCTGCTGGAAAGCTATGCAGTCCAGCAGTGCGGTTGCACCCAGCAACACTACTACACCATAGACTGTACTACACCTACCACTGTACTAAATACAGATAAATCTACGCTAGCTCATCCAAGGGCGTGGTAGCTCGTACCAAGGGAGGGCGTGGTGAGCTGGAACCTGCCTACGTCACGCAGTACCGCTTACGTCACGCAGTACCGCAACATCTAATAGGAAAATTTGACTGCAGTAGCCACCGTTCAACCTGAAGAGGGCAGCACTCAGACGTTTTTACACCATATATTGTAGAATTAAAACACTTTATACCCAAATGTCAAAAAAGTTACTCGAATCAATGAACAGCACTAATAAAGCCCCATTCTTACAGATCATTAACTAAAAAAAGTTGGTTTAGGGTTTAGTTACCCTTTAATGTTATTCACTGCAGAGCGTGCCATGTTTGCTGTGATGCATTTACACGGCTTTAACCAGGAGATGTCGCTATAGCGTGGCACGCCCTTCTGCTCCGCTGCTTTGCGCATGCGTAGAAGTGCGAGAAAATAAGTCATTATTACGAGAAAGTTTCTCATTATTACGAGATGTTAAGCAGTGCTTGAAGTGGGGGGGAAAATGTGCCGGTACTCTCTTGCCTTACTCTCACCACCTTCACCCAGGGCTGGATTAACAATTTCCTGTGCCCTGGACAACCAGACTCAAGGCCCCCTGTAGTTAGGGGGGTTCGGGGGCATGCTCCCCCGAGAAAATTTGGATTTCTCTGATCTACATATGTGCAATTTAGGACTTTTGAAGGCCAAAAAATAGAAATAGGCTATTGTCACGGTGTGACAAAAATTAGAGAAAAGACTAAAGTCCTTGTGAATGCAGTGTTGTTGTGGAGACCTCCAGTGGACACCTGTCTCTATTGCACTGCGAATCTGTTGCCATGGCAGCAAGGCCAATTGCCCGATTGACAGCAGGTGTGGAGTAATTACAGAGAGTGTTGTGAGAGGGACACGTATTGAGATGGGGCTTTAAAAATAGAGAGGAAGCAGACTGTTGTGTGGTTCTCCTCTCGTGAGATACTGTGTTTGTCGGTGGGTTGTTTTGTATTTGAGGCTGTCAACGAAAACCCAAGGAATATCGTCAGCAGTGGGGAAGACGCAAAGTGATGAGTATCGGATTCGTTGTTTATATGCACTAACACTGAAGTGGTGTTGAGAGTTTGGAAAGTGTGTGGCACGAGTGAACTAGTACACCGAGTGAATTGTTGATCTGTCTCCAACTTTTGTCCGCTCCTCGCTGAATGTGACGATCGCTGCACCCGTCTTCTGCTGTCTCCGGAGAGAAGTTGAGCCCTTGCGAGAGACGAGAGTTGATCTGGTGGGAGAAAGACCGGTGGGTGAGTGCTGGCCCGAATGCACGGTGTGCGCGTGGAATGAAGTGATGATTCACACGGTTTGTGTTATGGAGTGAAGTTTATCGTGTGGAGAAGTAATAGTCTGCTGTGCACTCTCTCCTTACAGTCTTTCACTCGCCGTCTCCAAGGAAGGTTTTGATATATCAAGCGCCCAACTTACCATTTTGAGACCGCCCGGCTCTGTTAATGCTGAATGTTTTATATGCTGTTGAACTGTTAAACCCTGCTACATTGTTACAGTGTACAGCTGAAGCGGAGCGTCTCGCTTAAAGCATCCTCCCCGCCTGGTGGTCTCCACACGCTCCTATCGAAAGTCGCTGCCCTGTTCAGAATGAGAGAAGGTACTGCAGCTGAATGTTTCATCTACTGTTGAATGGTTAAATCCTGTTGCATTGTTACAGTGTACAGCTGAAGTGGAGTGACTCGCTTAAAGCATCCTTCCTGCCTGGTGGTCTCCACACGCTCCTATTGAAAGCCGCTGCCCTGTTCAGAACGAGAGAAGGTATTGCAGCTGAATGTTTCATATGCTGTTGAATAGTTAAACCCTGCTACCTGGTTACAGCGCACAACCGAAGTGGAGTGTCTCGCTCAAAGTGTCCTCCCCGCCTGGTGGTCTCCACATGCCCCATTAAAGGCCTCCGCCCTGTTCAGAAAGAGAGAAGGTATCACTGTTGAGCGCTTGTATACCGCTGAACCGTTGAACCCTGTTGTATTGTTGCAGTACACAGCCGAAGGGGAGCGTCTCGCTCAAAGTGTTCTTCTGCCTGGTGGCCCTCCATGCCTACGTTGCAAGCCGCTGCCCCTGTTGAGAAGGAAAAGGAATAGCTGCGGCACGTGCCTTGATCGAAGTGTCTCCCTGTTGTCCAAGGTTCCCTCACGTCCCGGCTAAAGGCCCCCGTTCTAACTGGTCTGGCATAAAGGACACTTACCGGGATATTAGGGGTGGAGCCGAACCCGAATACGGTATTCGGAAAGGCACAAATAATGTGTTTTTTATGAATACTTATTTGGAACAAATACTTTTAAAAATATTTGTATTCGGGAACAAGAAAAACTTTATATCAAAAAGCTGCGTTTCCTCATGAGACATGGCGACCGGCGGTGCTGCTGATGTGGTGGCTGAAATATTTTGGATTAGGCTAATGTCACGTTGTCATAAGTGGTAGTTCACACAGCGCGTTTTTTGCGCGTGCAGATTTCAAATGTCGGCGCGCGGCAAGCGCGCTTATAGAAGCGAGCGGCGCGCTGCATAGCAACGACAGACGCCACGGGAGGGCAAGCGCTTGTGGAAAGGAGAAAACGGTGCGAACTGCGCTCTTCATGATGACGAGGAAGTATCAGCAAAGAATTAGTTGATTTCTAGCCCTTGCATTAGCTTTAGATATATTTATGGAGATGAGAAATGAAATAAAAAGCCGTCATTGTGTCATTAATATCAGTCCGTCAGAAAAGCAGTTATAGGCTTATTCTTAGCTGGATAACTCTTAGCAGGTTTAAAAAGCTCTTTTAAAATTAAATATGAATGCAGTTTTGGATTAAATAAAAGTAGTCAAGTCAAATAAAACATGTTTTATCTCCTGTTTGGTAACACTACAATAAGATACCATTCATTAACGTTACTTAATGCATTATCCAACATCAACACATTGAGTGAACAATATATTTTTACAACATAAATTAATGTTTGTGAATGTTATTTAATACAAATACTTGATTGGTCATGTTTGTTCACTTCATTCATTGTGGATTAAATGTTAACATAAATAATGTTAACTTTTGATTTTAAAAATGTATTTTTAAATTAACCCCAAGGAGAATAATTGCGACAGTAGGCTATATAGCCTAACTATTGTTTATTGTTAGGTCATTTTATCTAATGTTATCTAACAAATGGAATCTTATTGTAAAGTGTTTTTAATACTACAGTTTCCATCTTTGTAACCGTGACATACACTTTAATATATATGTAAATTTAATCTAAGCTTTGGTACCAAAATTTTTACCGAGAACCGTGGATTTTCACAGGTATTGGTACCGAATACTGAAATTTTGGTACCGTGACAACACTAGTAGGTCTGTTAGCTCGGTAATTTAGACAATAGGCTGTTGACAGAGTAACGTTAACGTAGGTAATGGCTGTTATGTTATTTTCTTTTCAATGACGTTCCTTGTTACATGTTCATTGCTGGATTTATGGAAAAACATCAACCAATATTGCATATCCATAATTATTATAATGGATATAATTAAAGAATACTTACACTATAACGTAAATTAGAAGTGTAATGCAAAAAACTGGATTTTTACACCTATTTTGAATTTTACTCGAATACAAATACTTTTCCCCTCTCAACAAATACAAATACAGATACAAATACCGGCTGCTTTGCACACCCCTACGGGATATACTTACCTGTTTCCCCTCCTGGCCCGGTCCGCTCGCCACTTGTGTCCCTGTGCTTCGTCCGAGGCAACCGCTCCCTGGGTACTTACCTCTGGGGCAGCATCTGGGATTTGTTCCACTCCCGCCCATGAGTACTTACCGGGTTCCAGTCCGAATGGGGTCCGTATAACCACGACTTCCTCTTGAGTCCTGTAAAGAGTACTTACCCAGTGACCTACCTAGACGGTGTGAGTTCCCTCCTGATCCCTCTCCAATGAGTTGCAGGGCCGCCACGATCGTTCTCCCCTCTACGGTCCAGGGGGCCATCGAATTCCCTCTGGTGACAAGAAAGAAGATTTTTATTAGGATTCTTCAAATTACTGCTCTTAACTTAATAAAGAAAACTGTTATTCCTTTATTCCCTTGTCTGTCTGGTCCTTGACACGTTCCTCGAGGTGGTACCCGGTTCCCAGGGGTGGGTGCAGTCTGGCTTGGCCCACCCCGACCTGTGACACTATCTTTAAAACCTTGTCATTAGATTATTTGTCAATACCTGCTCTCTCCTCATCTTCATATTTCTTTTTCTGTCTTCTTATCCTGGACTATTTCTTCTCCTCCTAAAGCTGAACTTAGTCTTTTCATTTTCGTCTGTCAATGACGAAAGTAAACATAGGCTCAACAGATATTTATGTTTTATGAATCATTTTCTTAGACAAGTTAATTCACTCAAGGCTACCAGGAAAGCTGTAGCCTAAGTCAGTATTGCCATTAGGAACCTTCTGCAAGCTTTGGAATTTGAAAACGTCTGTTTTTAAATGTTAAAAGTAATTTTAAATAATACAAATTATATATAATGTCATTCTGTGTTAATTTTGACCACGAACCACGCGCTGTCACTTTAATTCAGCACGTGCAGCACAGCAAAAATGGACTCGGTGTGGAAACGATCGTTGGACTGCTGTATATGGAACGCATTGCCGGACCGCATCCGCGTGCAGTGTGAAAGCTCTAATCTAATATGGGTGCGAAAAAAAAATAAGCTCCGCATACGCATTGCAAACGGAGTATATATGTGAAATGGGCGTGACACTGACGCTTTTTTTGTCAGTGGTAGAGTACCGGCTACATGCGAGCCCAGCCAACATTTGTCAACCCTGTATCACATGAAATACGTTCTGAGGAAACTATTTTGCAAATCGCAATTACGTTACATGCCAACATATAAGCAGTGCTATTACGTTGGTCCTTAACCTAATATAAGCAGTGCTATTACGTTGGTCCTTAACCTAATATAGCCAATCTATTGCAGTGCTATTACGTTTGTCCTGAACATAAGGGACCGTTCGGTATTTATGGAAGGGGCCACCGGAGGAAAATAGGGGAGGGTCATGTCTTTTTATTCTTTGTTGAGGGGAGGGTCATCCAACTTTTTTTAGTCTAGGGGGAGGGTCACCCAACTTTTATATTCATTAAAACAGCAACATTTCAAAGTGGCTTGTTTGGTGCTATTTTTTTTTCCATTTAGCTCCATGTTGATCTCGCGTTATCAGCCCCCCTTCGATATCAGATGGGTCTGACCCAACAAAAACCCAGTTTGGCGCTGTTTGACAGTGTGCGCTTCAGTTCGCGCTTAGAAAAAGTGCAGCATAATGTCAGAACAGAATGAACAGAATTTACCCGGCAAAGCTTTAAAGCACGAGCAAATAATGAACTTTTTAAGTGCACAGTGTCCTGTGAGTGTAACTCTACCGCTGCATTAACATGTGATGTGAACGTACGTCGAGTTTTACAGTATTGGGACTGAGGCGCCAGAACTGCTGATAGAATGTGCGCTGTAGGGCAAAACTGCATATTTTAGTTTCCATTCTTATTTTGTTTCCACGATGTGTAAGATGTAGGGCTACCACCAGCCGCGGCGCTACCATTGGGCCCGGGTGGGCATTTAGGTCCGGGCCCACCCATTTTCTAGCCTATGGTTTTGTACGTTTCTTCATTCGGATCTATTTGCGATGATCGATCCAAATTCTAAACAAACAGTTTACATGCTTCGTCCTTGTTACATTATTCATTAAGATAATGATTAATAAATGCACGCATAATTATCAGTGAACTTGATAAATGTTGCAGATATGTTTTACATGCATGCAAACAAATGCCTTTCAACTTGTGTGTGCAAAATTCAGAATAAAATGAATGTGCAGCAATTTGTACAAATACAGAGTCAGGCCTACTGTGTTGTTAAATAAGTTCATTTAGTTTCATTTTTGTTAAAATATAATAGGCTAATGTTATTTTTTCATCTATGTTGATTATGAAAAGTGAACCGCACACACGAGTACGCAATATCGAGAGACATGGAGCGGGTCAGACATGATTTTGACCACTTAATTAAGTTTTGTTTTGCAGAAAACGATTTTTTTAAGTGAATTTCGTTTTTTATAAATTGTATCTTGATTTTATTTTTATTTTTTTTTATCAACCAATTGCCAAATACCAACAACACAATCATAGAGGCGCCCGCGTGGCCACTTGCACTGCTCGTAAACAGGAGCGCATCTCATCCTAACTTAACGAAACTCAGCATATGCCTCACATACATGAAATATATCTTAAGAAAGCTTGGAATGTCTTTTTAACAATTTAAAACGAAAAGAAATAGGCTACTCTCTGGTTGTGTAATGATGTGCATTTCTCTCTATAGGCGCGTTCACTATACGGAGATGGCGATCGTCAACTTCATTTTTACAGCTGTTGTTGCTGTTAATAAACTAAAAATAACAGGCTTATAATTGTATTAAACAATAAATTAAATGAAATTTTTATTGTATTAAAAAAGCAACAAAAAAATCCTGTTTATCAATATTGTGTGTGTGTGTGTGTGTGTGTGTGTGTGTGTGTGTCGAAATAATTTGTCCGCAGCTGCTCAAAAAAACAAGAAACAGACAAAAACCCCACTGTCAGTGTTTTGTAAGGAACAGGCAAATATGTTCAATATAGCAGGAGACATTTTAATTGTTTACTAATAAAACGGTTATTTTTTATGTCAGTGTCGGCTAGACAGATGAAGTTGACGACTCGCGATCTTCGCAGCGCTACCACATCTTTAAATCACTATTAGTAGGCTATTATTTTAGTTAACATAAAATACATAGACCTACACCACAAAAACTAGTTGAGGATAAATTCGTTAAAATTGGGCGATTCCAGTGAATGGACGTGACATTTGCAGTCAAAACTTAAAATAAAAATTCTCAGAAAATGCATTTATTTGAATCGTCTGAAAGGAGTCACGACATTAGAAAAATATCAGTCTACACATTCGTTTTATATTTAATATAAGGGAAATACACATGTGACGTGACACAAAAAAATCTTTAACTTTTAGGTGGCAAAATATTTAAAAAAAAAAAAAAATGTTACGGACGTGACAGTTCTCCATTACGCACGGACATGACTGCTCTGAAGCGACTTTAAAAATTGCCCAGAGACCTCAAACAGAAAGCACAAAGCCTTTCTTTAAAGTGAATTTCGTTTTTTTATTAATTTTATCTTAATTTTAATCAATGTTTCATCTGGATTTAATAAATAAGAAGTAGTCTAAATATAGTAGAACATAGATAATCATGACACGGAGGCGCGGGCGAGTGAACTGGACTCTTGTCTCATAAATGAACCGAAACTCAGCATAAGGTATTCTACTTGCCTCATAGACCTGAGAAATGTATAGAAAGCTTGAAATGTCTACTTTTAAACAGAACAATTCGAAACGAAGGAAAACAGACTGCTTTCTCCTTATGAAATGTGCATTTCTCTCTGGCGCGTTCTGAGAAGATCGCGACGCATCGTCAACTTCATCTTTGCAGTAGACACAGAAAACACTTGTTTATTAATAAACAATTAAAATGTCTAGCTATATATGACATTAATAATCATTACTTTTGCCGGTTCTTTGTGACAGTTTTTAGATGCTTTATTCGCAGCGCCACCCACATGTTGAACGAGTCACACCGCATCATCACCGAAAACATGATTTTTTTTTTTTTTCAAATCTAAAATAAAAAATCGTGATACGAACCGAATCGTAGGTTTGGTCTATCGTTACAGCCAGATGAGAAAGCAAGAGTTTATGGTTTAAAAAACAAACAAACAATGGCTATCTGAACATCTTTGCCAAGCGCAAACCAGTACAGAAGTAGGCTAATCAATAAATTATCGGGGAGGGTCATGCCTTTTTTCACAATCATTTTGGAGGGTCATAGAAAAAATTATTGCTGGCGAAGGGAGGGTCATGTCTTTTTTGACAACAGATCTCAAAACTCCTCCGGTGGCCCCTTAAATAAATAACGAACAGTCCCTAATACATCCAAAGCAGGTTTCTTGTTTAAATTATTTACTCCCTTTTTCTCATTGGGCTACAAAATATTATCTATGCCAGGGCGAGTCAAATGGCGGCACCCAGATAATTTTTATCTGGCCCTCCAACTGGATTTTGATGTTTAAAACCCCTCGCAATCTGATATCAAAGTCCCCGCAAAGGTTTAGCGCGTTCAGCGGTGAGTTTAACAACGCACGTGATCATTCAGCGGTGAGTTTAACAACGCACGTGATCATTCAGCGGTGAGTTTAACAACGCAGCGGTGAATTTAACAACACTCAACTGCAGCAGAGCCCGTCTACGGAGAGCCTTGGCACTCCCTATTCAGCCCCATTGTGTTGATTTTGGTTGCAGTTCCATTAGAATTCCACTGGGGGTGATCGCGAGCGAGTGCAGACTGAATGGGAGTCAATGGGGCTATACGGCTAAATGTGTCTCTTTCACCCAAATGCCGTTGAGAAATCTCAGATTTTATTGTAGGTTTTGCAAGTTCAACATGGGTTATAGGTCGAAAGTTGAATGAACGAGTACTTATTTCTTTTCTATTTCTTACAGGTTGAGTTGTTGTTGCCCATAACACGCTAGCATTCTGCTAATGACGTCAGCATTCTGACGTCATTGACATTTTAAAAGACTTTTTAAACCAAATAAGTGACTCTAAAAAAATCGAACACCCAGCAATGTGTAATTTCTTTGCATCTCCTTTCGAATACAACATTCAAATTACTAGACAAAAAATTATATCCTGAGAAAAGTGGGTTTTGAGGGGTATTTCGCCATAGACCTCCATTCATTCTGCACTCGCTCGCGAGCGCCCCCGCATGGACAGAGACGTGTTACTGCAACCAATCCAGAACCCGGAAGTAAGCAGAGAGTGCCAATTCTCTTCCTATTAGACATTCTCTGACTGCAGGTAAAACGGCATTCAGATGTGAGTTTGACCAAAGCAACCCTCAACTGCAGGCAAAACGACATTAAAAGGTGAGTTTAACAACGCTCTAAGATGCTTGCAAGTAATTGCAGTTTTAGCGTTTTCTTGTCATTGGTAGGACACTGCTTTAAGAAGCTGGATAACGTATTTTTATCGGAGGTTTGATTAAAAACGGTTAAGTCAGGAAAATAAGTTGTGTTTAGAAACTTTAGATTTATGACGATAAATGATAGAAGAAATTATAAAAATAATAAATAAATAAATAATAAAAATATATTTTTATAATTTCTTCTATCATTTTTCGAGAAGAGAAGCGGTTTGATCATATGTATTTTTATATATATATTTTAATGTTATTATTTCGGTCTTATTGCCAGGGAAGATGGATTGCTTTGCTGTTTATTGATATTTTTAAAATTATATTTTATCAGTAGGAAATCGCGCTGAAGAAGTCTCGTTCCGAACACATCGCGATATTTGGCATCAGTTCACGTGTGTCAGATGTTGGTAAGTAAATAACTAAATACGCTGTCCTAATAATGTGTGATATAATGTCTTTTCTGTTTGTCGATATTAATCTGCCATCATATCTGCCATCTCCACGGAGACTTTGCGTTTCATTGCTTTCTAATTCAAAACAGGGTGATTAACACTGCCTGTCACGTGACGTGCTATAGGCCTAGATATTCATATGAAAATAGTACAATTAGTTCCAAAGTTGTATTTGTAGTAGAAGCACAGTAAAAACAACACTTACCATGCTTTTACCACAGTAACATTAGTTTTACTGTGATAAGTGTAGTAAAAAGACAGTAATCACAAAACTTGCCATGCTTTTACCACACTATTTGTAGTTTTAATGTGGTGCTTATTGTAAATGCACAGTAACCACAACACTTACCATGCTTTTACCACAGTAACCATAGTTTTACTGTGATTGGTTTAGTAAAGGACAGTAATCACAAAACTTACCATGCTTTTACCTCAGTATTGATTGATAGTTTTAAAGTGATATTTGTTGTAGATGCATATTAACCACAACACTTGCCATGTTTGTAAGGCTTTATAATGTAACATCCAATATTTGTAAAGTATATCAGTACTTTTTCCTTTAAATAATCCTATATATTATACATAATGATATTTTCTTTTCTCTTTTTTCAGCTGAAAAGACCAAAAGGGCCTTTCGGACTCAGTCAGCCCATTATTGTTGGAGGAGAAGTAAACGGAGGAGACGGAAAGCTGCAAAGGCAAATATTCGCAATGGTGTGTATGTGTTGGTTTTAACCCTAAATCAAACATTTTATCAAGCATTTGTTGTTTCTTAAAATTTTTCTCACAAAACCCATAGCCCAATCAGTACAAACATAGACTGAAAGTCTTGACAATTCACAAGATTTAACAAGTTGTCAAATTCGTACGATACTCGTACATATTTGTACACTCGTACACAATCCTGCAGCTTTTACTCCTAGTGCTGTCATTGGCTACTGCCTCAATTCCTGTACATATTTATCGCGATATTTGTAAATCAGTTGCGCCCCTTCTTGGAAAGTAGTCGCACTGTAATATAAACAGATAGTTTATATTAATTGCAAATTGGTCCCCGTCTGTTTATGTTCCAGTGATACATGATGTCTCTCCTCATAACCTACCTCTGTTTGCAAGAGTGGAAAAGCTTATCTGACTTGTCACATGACATCAGATACTCGATTATTTTGTCATAATCAGATCAGTTACACTGCTGATAACTGTCCCGTTTGCATGTAAATCATTTTCATGATTATTGCTTGCTATTAAAGACATACTTTTATTCATAGAAATGCCCACATTTCAGTGAACTTAATACATAAAAATGCTTTTAACATTTAATTATGCAACACTCTTCACAGAAAACATATCCTACAGTTATAAACTGACTATTTGCAAGTAATGTATTAAAATTACCTTCCTTTCTGTTTTGCAGGATTACTTAGTCCTTTTTTTAAAGCTCTACCAATATCAAACTCAACCCTCACAAGAGCTACTAGTGAGTCACAGCGAATCTTGCCGTGATCAGCCCTTCCCAGGTGAAGTTTCTTAATATATCAGTATTTACTCATCAAATGTTCTCTCCTGAATCATATGGTAAATTAACTTATTTATAACTGTCTTAATTTGTGTTTCAAGAACAACAGTAATTGCACATAGAGTAAGTCGAGACTTTCTTGTTTTACAGCCGAGAAGGAAGACCAGTCCTTATATCAACGCAATCTAATCGAATAAGTCCTTTGTTTTTTCTGTCGTTGGATGCGATTAATCGCGATTAATCTTTTGACAGCCCTAATATATATATATATATATATATATATATATATATATATATATATATATATATATATATATATATATACTTCAATGTGTATATTATATAATGTACTGACTGCTGCTTTGTAAATTTATGTAAGGAACAGGCAACTCTGGCCCTTTGCATTCTACTTTTTGAGGTTAGTTAAGAGTTAACCTCCAACCCTAATCAAGCACATCTGAAAATTTTAACCAAAGTCTTCAAGTTTACTTCTAGACAATAGGCAGGAGGGTTTGAGGTCGGAGCTAAATGTGCAGGACAGTGGATGCTGAGGGCCAGAGTAAACCATCACTGCTTTAAATAAAGCAGAACATAAGCTGACCTGACTGTCCATTAAACAACTTGGTTTCTGTTTTTTGTTTTACTTTCAGACCAGGACTGGAGAACGCCTGACAATGGGATGTTGAGACTTCTTCTTCTGGTTGAGAAAAAGCTACACCACATCAGTGATCACATCTTCTGTTCTTCAACTGAACAAACTGTTTAGACGAGGAAGAAGAACACGATAGAGACATACAGGGAAGAGCAAGAAACCAGTTTATCACAGCTAAACTGGTTTCTTGCTCTTCCCTGTATGTCTCTATCCTGTTCTTCTAATGAATCATTATTTTCCAACACAATATCAAATCTGTTTTCTGTAGGTGACTGAATATGATTATCTGGCACTCGTTATGTGGCTTCAGCAGCTGTCAATGGATTCATATGATGTTAATGTATTTTTGAAGACACATTTTTATTTATCTTGAATCTCATTTGTCTTTATGCTACTTTATCAACTTTATGCTTTGTTCTCCAATAAAGTGTTGTTTAATAAAGTATGGTGACCATTGTGTGTTAAAAGTGGTGTTTGGTACAGTAAATAGACATTTTTATTTGAGAAATTTTAATTTCTTATTTCTTTAAAAATAACTACATATAATTAATAACATATAAATAACAACATATAATTAATGACCATGATTCTTTTTCTTGGGACATAAAAATTTAGATCTAGTTAATAATATATGGGACAACAATGCAACAAAAGTTGCACATACTTGCATGTATGCCAGTTTGCAGTGAAATAAAAAGGAAGCTATGTGAATAGCAAGAGGCTGCAGTGGGCTATCTTCCTATAAATACTTAAAGCTTAATTGAAGATGATCCATGTTGATCATTCTAGTATACTCTATATAGTATACTCTATATATCACTGATGTCAGGAATATAAGCAGCAAAAGGGTGTGAAAAGGAAATGTTGGCACTGTTTTTTTTTTTGTTGTTTTACTGAATGGTGCATTATCCTTGTGTAATAGTAATAGTATGTGTAGATTATACTGTCCTTCCACCCCCAGGGCCCCAGCAATGGCCCCCAGAAGAGCAAACAAATGCACATTTCAAATGGCTGTAACTCAAAGTCCGGTTAGTGTATCAAAGAGAAAATTGGCTGGACAACTGCTTATGCTATGTTTAATAAATAATGTTGGCCACAGTTTTCAGACATATATGGAAAGCTGGCATAAAGGTTATTTTTAAAGTGCTCACAGTAAAATATCAAATTTCAGCCTGTCCCTCATATATGTCATAAAGGTTTGCACAATGAACAAATTTAGAACTCCAGTTGTCCATTAAATATACTATTTATTTAACATTTATTGTTTTATTACTAAACGTTTTAAACTACATTACCCACATGTCTCTGTCATTCTATCAGTGGAGCAGGATGCATTGTACTGTAGTTCATTAAAATGTGCAGACATGCTTAGGGTTAGGATCTCGGTAAAGGAGTAATTTCTCACAACATAGAGACACTATATAGTTAGCTTAATGTATAACTAACGTAATAATAACACCAAAACATACTTTGTAACATGAAGCGCCGTTTTATATGGGTTAAACGATTGTCCAATCACAGCGAGTTCTGCGATAAAGTCACAGCCAATAACAACCCAGCTGAACAGATGCGTCACACTTACATGCCCATTTATGGTAAACGATGACAGATCTCTTCTGGTTCCGGCTGCAGGGATAGATACCTTAAATATTTTATATTTAGGCTGTTAAACATGTATTCCTTCTAATTAAATTATAAAACTCATATTTAAAAACAAAAGACTCCTTTGTGTGGTTACCATCCAAAAACGAGTTCACATGATCAATGACACAAATTTGCTTATTTGATTAGACTGATGCATACATTTGAAAGAGACACTTTTTTCTAAGCAATGGCCTACAGCAGGGTAGTTTTGCAGTATTTTAATTAAAGATAATTACATGTACTAAAGTGCTTCTAACATTTACAGTGTATGTATAGTATATTAAAGGTATATCAATTATATTCAAATAAATGTAACAAAAGCACAATGAATGGACACCATTTTGAAAGCTTATTCCAATATTTAATGTCAAACTGTTTAAAGACAAATGTAGCGCCAAAACTACTGCACAACAGTATACAAAAATCAGTTGATTAAATATCCAGATACAATCTATTATAGTGACACATACATTAACGTTAAAAAATTGCTATGATGAAGTTATATATTTACAAACCAAGAGATGAGATTCAACTTTGATATGTGAACATACATTTGTTTCTTCGCTTTAAAGATCAAATAGGCAAAAACATAAGCACAACATTTTACATTCTCAACTTTCATTCTATATCCTTGTGATTATTGGTCACTTTTATTGTAACTTTAGCAAAACACCTGATGAGCACTGACACTTTTTTGAAAAAGGCATTAGGCAGACATCAAGTACAGTTTATGAAGCTGAAAAGAGAAAACAAAACGCTTTAACAATATGGAAAAAGATAAATCACTATTTTCAACATTGGTTCTGCATATATCAAAAAGATCCTGAGGAGGAGTGGGACTCCACGTGAAGACTTTCAGAAACTGAGACAGAGCAAAGGGTGCACCTCGCTGGACACATCCTACACATGCCCAAACAACACCACCCAAACACAGTGATGAAGCGGACACCACCAGGAGGATGCAGGAGACAGGGAAGACCAAGGAAGACATGGAGACAGATGTTTCACGAAGACCTGAAGAATGTCAGTGTCCCATGGGAAGATGTGGAGAACTTGGCCACGGATTGAATACGCTGGAGGACACTTGTTGCCCAATGTGCCCAGCACAGCACTTGATGATGACGTTGTGAGTTTATCCATAACTGTGGGATATTTTTCTGTGAAGAGTGTTGCATAATTAAATGTTAAAAGCATTTTTATGTATTAAGTTCACTGAAATGTGGGCATTTCTATGAATAAAAGTATGTCTTTAATAGCAAGCAATAATCATGAAAATGATTTACATGCAAACGGGACAGTTATCAGCAGTGTAACTGATCTGATTATGACAAAATAATCGAGTATCTGATGTCATGTGATGTGACAAGTCAGATAAGCTTTTCCACTCTTGCAAACAGAGGTAGGTTATGAGGAGAGACATCATGTATCACTGGAACATAAACAGACGGGGACCAATTTGCAATTAATTTAAACTATCTGTTTATATTACAGTGCGACTACTTTCCAAGAAGGGGCGCAACTGATTTACAAATATCGCGATAAATATGTACAGGAATTGAGGCAGTAGCCAATGACAGCACTAGGAGTAAAAGCTGCAGGATTGTGTACGAGTGTACAAATATGTACGAGTATCGTACGAATTTGACAACTTGTTAAATCTTGTGAATTGTCAAGACGTTCAGTCTATGTTTGTACTGATTGGGCTATGGGTTTTGTGAGAAAAATTTTAAGAAACAACAAATGCTTGATAAAATGTTTGATTTAGGGTTAAAACCAACACATACATACCATTGCGAATATTTGCCTTTGCAGCTTTCCGTCTCCTCCGTTTACTTCTCCTCCAACAATAATGGGCTGACTGAGTCCGAAAGGCCCTTTTGGTCTTTTCAGCTGAAAAAAGAGAAAAGAAAATATCATTATGTATAATATATAGGATTATTTAAAGGAAAAAAGTACTGATATACTTTACAAATATTGGATGTTACATTATAAAGCCTTACAAACATGGCAAGTGTTGTGGTTAATATGCATTTACAACAAATATCACTTTAAAACTATCAATCAATACTGAGGTAAAAGCATGGTAAGTTTTGTGATAACTGTCCTTTACTAAACCAATCACAGTAAAACTATGGTTACTGTGGTAAAAGCATGGTAAGTGTTGTGGTTACAGTGCATTTACAATAAGCACCACATTAAAACTACAAATAGTGTGGTAAAAGCATGGCAAGTTTTGTGATTACTGTCTTTTTACTACACTTATCACAGTAAAACTAATGTTACTGTGGTAAAAGCATGGTAAGTGTTGTTTTTACTGTACTTCAACTACAAATACAACTTTGGAACTAATTGTACTATTTTGATATGAATAGGCTGGTTTGAGATGCGCCTTGCCTCGCCTGAAATGTAGTCGAGAGTAGGCGGCTGCAGTGAGAGGAGGAGTGAAAAAAGTGAAGGCAAGCCGGACATATCTCTCTTCTCGCAGTGGATCTGACACCTGTGAGATCAAAGACGGATATCGCGGGATTCACGGGATTCACGCTCGTGCACAGTGTTGATAATAAACTGGATGGAATTTAAGTTCTGTTGCTTTTATATGAAAATAAATATGATAAACAAGTCACCCAAAGTAGCCTACTTATTTAATTCCATTCCAAATACATGTTTATCAATCTTTTTTATTTTATTTTTTATTTTTAAATTACATTGCATAACCCAAAGAGATCGCACTGTCAGATAGTTTGGGAATATTCACACATAACGTATACTCATAAAACATGATATCAGAGTTTTAAAATCAAACATTTTAAAAGAGAACGATCATCACGGTTGTTTAAACCAATGAACATTAAGCTGTGTCGTCAGCAAGTCGTTTCCCATCATGCTTTTGATCAGCGCAGTCGGTGGAGAGCAACTGCGCTCGACTGCAGAATCCGACAGGTGTGCCTTGCGCTCGCGAGAGATTTTTGACATACGTCAGCATGACATCAGAGCAAGGCGGGCCGCACTCGGACACATTTCTAACCGGCATGCATCTCGCGCTGATCACCGGTGATCGATTCTGCGCAGATTTTGCTCATCTCAAACAAGCCTATTATCTAGGCCTATAGCACGTCACGTGACAGGCAGTGTTAATCACCCTGTTTTGAATTAGAAAGCAATGAAACGCAAAGTCTCCGTGGAGATGGCAGATATGATGGCAGATTAATATCGACAAACAGAAAAGACATTATATCACACATTATTAGGACAGCGTATTTAGGTATTTACTTACCAACATCTGACACACGTGAACTGATGCCAAATATCGCGATGTGTTCGGAACGAGCCTTCTTCAGCGCGATTTCCTACTGATAAAATATAATTTTAAAAATATCAATAAACAGCAAAGCAATCCATCTTCCCTGGCAATAAGACCGAAATAATAACATTAAAATATATATAAAATACATATGATCTCGTGAATAAATGTTAATTAAACAGCTTCTCTTCTCGAAAAATGATAGAAGAAATTATAAAAATATATTTTTATAATTTATTTATTTATTATTTTTATAATTTCTTCTATCATTTATCGTCATAAATCTAAAGTTTCTAAACACAACTTATTTTCCTGACTCAACCGTTTTTAATCAAACCTCCGATAAAAATACGTTATCCAGCTTCTTAAAGCAGTGTCCTACCAATGACAAGAAAACGCTAAAACTGCAATTACTTGCAAGCATCTTAGAGCGTTGTTAAACTCACCTTTTAATGTCGTTTTGCCTGCAGTTGAGGGTTGCTTTGGTCAAACTCACATCTGAATACCGTTTTACCTGCAGTTGAGTGTTGTTAAATTCACCGCTGCGTTGTTAAACTCACCGCTGAATGATCACGTGCGTTGTTAAACTCACCGCTGAATGATCACGTGCGTTGTTAAACTCACCGCTGAACGCGCTAAACCTTTGCGGGGACTTTGATATCAGATTGCGAGGGGTTTTAAACATCAAAATCCAGTTGGAGGGCCAGATAAAAATGATCTGGGTGCCGCCATTTGACTCGCCCTGGCATAAATAATATTTTGTAGCCCAATGAGAAAAAGGGAGTAAATAATTTAAACAAAATGAACAGCATTAGCTGCTACGTGTGAAAAGAAACCTGCTTTGGATGTATTATGTTCAGGACAAACGTAATAGCACTGCAATAGATTGGCTATATTAGGTTAAGGACCAACGTAATAGCACTGCTTATATTAGGTTAAGGACCAACGTAATAGCACTGCTTATATGTTGGCATGTAACGTAATTGCGATTTGCAAAATAGTTTCCTCAGAACGTATTTCATGTGATACAGGGTTGACATTTGTATGTGGGGCCCATATGGGTATTAAATGGGCTGGAAAAATGGGCCTTATATAGGATTGTCCGCGGGTTTCTTTATGGCCCCACGCCAACTGCCCACATGGATTTAATGCATGATTGCACTTGCCACTAGGTGGGCCCCAACTGGGCAACATGCACAAGACCCGTTTCGGTCCCAGCTTTAAGTGTTATGTGGGTACTACATGGGGACTACATGGGCTTTAAATATGGGTTATAAGTGGGATTGTCCATGGGTTCCATGTTGGCCCCTTGTCAGTTGCCCATGTAGATTATATGTAGTATTTCACTGGGTGTTAGGTAGGGCCCAAGTACCCAGCCAACATTTGTATGTGGGGCCCATATGGGTATGAAATGGGCTGAAATGTAGGATTGTCCGCGGGTTCCATAATGGCCCCATGTTAATTGCCCAGATGGATTTCATGTAGGATTGCACTTGGTACTAGGTGGGACCCAAGTGGGCAAAATGCACAAGACCCATCTCTGTCCCAGCTTTAACCCAGTAGACATTTGTATGTGGGGCCCATGTGGGTTTGAAATGGGCTGAAAAAAATGGGCTCTGTATGGGATTGTCCGCGGGTTCCATAATGGCCCCATACCAACTGCCCACATGGATTTCATATAGGATGGCACTTACAAAAAGGTGGGCCCCAACTGGGCAACATGCACAAGACCCTTCTTGTTCCCAACTTTAGTTTTTTTTGTGGGTACTACAAGGTTACTACATGGGCCGAAATATGGGCTGTAAGTGGGTTTGTCCATGGGTTCCATGTTGGCCCCAGCAACTTACTCATTTAGGTTTTATGCAGGATTTCACAGGGTTTTAGGTGGGGCCCAACTAGGAATCATATGCATGTGGCCCAACTAGGGATCATCTGGGTTCCATCTAAATGAGCAGCAACACCACACAAACAAGTTTTAAAGCATTAGAGCACACAGTGAGATTGAAATCTTTTCAAATTTAAATTTTATTGAAATTGCCCATCATATTATGCTATATTCTGAAATTCCAGAGACAATATTTAAAGAGGCAGATTTATGTCAGATTAAAGAGTATCTCTTTAAAGTTCTATACCTAATTGTTAAAATACATACTTTTAACCTGTATTTGACCCAGTCTTTACTGAAAGCTTTGAACATTTGAACAGGAAATAAATTGGGAACAGTTAGAAGAAGCAGCAACTACACATGTATCAGTACAGCTTACACTGCAGACAGTCATTTGTGCATTCTGGACACTGTCCTCCTCCATCTCTTGTCCCAGACTATTTTGAGAGTTCCTTCTCAGTTTCTTGCCAGTTGATCTGAGCAGTCTTCTTAAGAGCCTCTGCAAAACAAATTTGTTTTTTTTAGAGATTAGGATTTTAGAGAAATCATGTTACTTACACATGTCAAAATACCTTATGAAAGAATAACTTTTACTCAGGATAAAAAAAAAAAAAACAGCAATAAACTTCCAATTGGAATGGTCATGGTATTGGAAAGTCACTGGAAGGGCAGAGAATTACTGTTTATTTATTCAGACTATTCCGATTTAATTTTGTATTAATAAAACCAGTTTATAAAGTATGAATATGCAATGTGTTTGAAAGCATCAATTCATTAATTCATACAAGTTAACCCTTAAAAAAAATATAAACAAAAATAATAATAATACATTATTTGTCTCAAGTCATTTTAATATTAGGTAGTTTCTCACAATCAGATTCTCAGTCCATGATAGAATGGGCCAACAAAATGATGCATAATTAAAGTATTTTAATTATTTTTTATTGCTAATGATTTACGATTGCTTTTAAACTAAAAATATAAAAATATAACTCTTTGTGTCTTTGGAAAATAATTGAGGTGATCACAGGTGTGGATGATTTTTAAATTTCCAGGATGGCTCGACTTAAGAGTCACAGTTTTAATAACAATTTAGAATTAAGTTAAAATGAGAATCTGATTCTTTTAGTGTTTCAGACAGAGATCATGGTTCTGAACAGAGAAATTAACAACATAACATGTAATTTACTAGAGGTTCTGACAAATGTTAATTTCTGCAATCGATTTCAAATGTTTAATCTGAATGAAAAAAAAAGTTTGAATGAATTATTTAATGACTAAAATACGTGTTTCATTACTGGATGAATCAGCGTTTTTGAACAAATCTCTAGAATAAATGATTAAAGTTTCAAGTGTCAAGATTCTTGCAAAAGTTGATTTACTCTATTTTGATTGCTACTGTAGACAGTGTTTATATCTGAACTATAAACTTTTATCTGAGTACGTCTGTGATCATTTGAATTAAGAGCTGATGTTGTTGTAATATTTAAGAATATAATAAATGACTGTTGTGTCAATCTAAAATGATCTTCCCACTCATCATTCTGTGAAGTGGTGCAGGACAACGTTGTCCAACAAGTGCTTGTTTCGGACTCTCATCTGCAGATGCCTTGTTTTTGGCATCTGGGCATTGTTTTTTTACTGCTTGATTAATATAAGCAGCACGGCAAACCTTTGTGTACTCCGCGTCTCCTAATAAGGACCTGAAATAGGTAAATATAAGTCTGCTTTTTAAAACAATGGAGGATGGTTAGTTTGTGACAATAGCAGGAAACTGCATATTATGTTCACATCAAAAAGATTAAATCAGATTTGAAGCTTGTGACTTATAAATGCACATCAACCTGATGACTTAGCATTCATGTAAAAACTATGTTCAGATTCATGATTTCATTCTGATCGAAACAAAACATTTCCATGTAAATGTGGGTACTGACAGCGCCAACGCAGATATAAATGTTCACTGTGATCTTACTTGACAAAGGTTTAAGACAAATTGTCATTTAGGAAAATATTGCGTGGGTATTTGAATCGAGATCAAATTCTTTCAACAATTTCAGCTCTAATTTCTGATAATATAAGTGGTAGGGGTGGAACGGTACATGTATTCGTATTGAACCGAAACGGTACAGGCGTCACGGTTCGGCGCATAAATTTACACAGAGAATACACTGTATAAAAATAAATAAAACTTGTGTGCAAATTAATGCGAGTTCTTTAGGGACACCTAATCTGTAGCCCCACCTTAGCTCTGAAGCTGGCTGCGATGTAAAGATTGCAATGCTGGAATATATTGTATGTGTGAGAGAGGTGCGGTCGCGATCGAAAAGTCGCAAAGTGCTTACTGAAATTTGTGTGTGTTAGGTGCGATCGAACAGTGTAAACATAAAAACATACTCCGTCATTTTGTTTATACAGGACATCATTCAAACTGCAAAGTGTTTAAGTTAGTGTTAATTAAAATTTTAAGGAAAACAAATATATTAATCTGAAATGTAGCAAATTAATTCAATTCAATTCATTCAGGTACAATTACCAAACATATCTCAAGGTCTTTTTGTCTTTTTATTCATTTAATTAATAAACTAATTATATAAAACTATTGTCAGTGCACTACAAATAACTAGTTCTATGACTTACTTTATTAATAAAACTTATTTAAAAAATACAAGGCTTAAGTAATTTATTTTCCTTTGGTGGTACAGCCTGAGACACGCACAAGCCTTCTGCATTTTTGTTTTGCTTTGCTTTTTTCCTCCATTGTACCGAACTCGTACCGAACTGTGATGTCTGAACCGAGGCATGAACCGAACCGTGACTCCTGTGTACCGTTCCACCCCTAATAAGTGGCTCTGTATATTTTTTATATGTAGAGAAACATAACACTTAATTCAGAATCCTAACTACACATAGTATTAAAGTAGTTCACTTTAAAAAATGTAATTATCCCATGATTTAATTTCCCATGACCCATAGTTAATATAACTCCAATTGTATTTGTCTAAAAGAAGAAAGTTATACACTAACGATGGCTTGAGGGTGAGTAAATCATGGGGTAATTTTCATTTAGTGAAGTCAATTATGTCAAATCTAATTTTGTAAATTTTATTAAATTAAGTAAAATCAAAACACCTCACACATAACAAAAGGTTAATAGATTCATACCAGAAGTGACAGTGCAATCCTTCACCAAATTGCCAGTACTCATCTGGATCCTTGGTCAATCTGGGGTGGGATGGAGTGGGCTGATAAGTCCTTAAAAAGAAAGATTTATTTTGTACCATTCCTTTAAACAATATTAAACAAAACGTATTTAAATTGTACCAACATTTGCCATTATTAAACATTCAGACAACATGAACAAATGGTCCCCAATAGCTCCCTTGGTGCCGCAGCAGAAACGGCTGCCCACTACTCCGGATGTGTGTTCAGTGTGTGTGTGTGTGTGTTCAATACTCACTAACACACACACACACACTATGAACACACACCCGGAGCAGTGGGCAGCTTTGAAAAAAGCAATTTGGTACACCAAAATCAAACAGACCATCTAATAATTTTATATATATATATATATATATATATACAGTGCTATGCCTAAGTTTAGACACCCATACTAAAGTTGACTAAAAAGAGGAATAAAAAAATCATCTTTTGGAAACTGAACTTAATGCCTTAATTAAAAAAATTAGGAAAAATCCAACCTTTAAGGACACCAATTTTCTTTGTTAATGAATAATGTATCGTAAATAAATAAATGTTCTTCCTTAAAATACAGGGTGCATAAGTTTGGACACCCCTATGTTAAATTCCCATAGAGGCAGGCAGATTTTTATTTTTAAGTATTTTTTTTAATTTTTTTTTTTTAGGATACTATGCATCCTGATAAAGTTCCCTTGGCCTTTGGAATTAAAATAGCCCCACATCATCACATAGCCTTCACCATACCTAGAGATTGGCATGGTTTTATTTCAGTTAGCCTAATAGCTAGTTTGATTTGCATTGAGAGATGATCTTATGGAAAGTACCCCATGTATATTCCGATATCTCAGATCATTATCCAATTATATTTTTTACAAAATGGATCCAAAGAGCAGCTGATCCATGTATAAGGAGAAAAATAAAAATTCTTAATAACAAAACCCTTACAAAGCTAACTCAACATCTCCTAACTAAAAACTGGGATGAATTTTATAGCACTACTGATCCCAATAAGGCATTTAACAACTTAATCTATGAAATAACTAAATCAATTAATGAAACTATCCCAGAACGGACAATAAAACAAAATGGTAAAAAAAAAACCTATGGATTACAAAAGGAATTCTGAAGTCTATTCAAAAGAAAAATAAACTTTACAACCAATATCAGAAAAACCCAAATAGCATAAATGAGGCCACATACAAAATATATAAAAATAAATTAACTAGTTTGATACAAGCAAGTAAACAAAACTATTACACTGACCGATTTAAAAAAGCTTCTGGGGATCAAAAAAAAAAAAATCATGGAATGTGTTAAATGAGATATTAGGCCGGAATACGAAGTCGTCAGTTACCCCAGACATCGCAGTGCAGACCAAAGTAAATAATATGACAAAGAGCGTTGAGCTTCCAGATAAGTTCAATAGTTTCTTTGCATCTATTGGTAAAAATTTGTCTCAACAAATAAATCCATCAGGGGCTGAAAATTATAGTTTCTTTCTTAAAAATAGTTATCCCAGCTCATGCTTTTTTAGTTATTACCTGTAAAATGGAAGTAACCAACATCATAAATAAAATGAAATGTTCCTATACAGCCGGTGCTGACGGAATCTGCAGTAAGATTCTCAAAGCCATAGTAGATGTGATAGCTGAGCCACTTGCCTATATAATAAATGAATCTCTACAGTATGGTATTGTACCAAAACTGACTAAAGTGGCAAAAATAATACCAATATATAAGTCTGGGGATAAAAATGATGTTCAAAATTACCGACCTATATCGATCTTATCAACCTTGTCTAAAGTTCTTGAAAGAGTGGTCTGTTCAAGATTGATGGAATATCTGGAAAAACACAATATTTTGGTACCTTCACAATATGGCTTTCGGAAACACAGTAGTACATATATGGCCATTTTAGATATGGTTGAAAAAATCAATGATGCTTTTGATAGAGGAGAATTTAGTATTGGAGTATTTCTTGATCTCTCAAAGGCTTTTGATACAATCGATCATAAAATTTTACTAGGAAAGTTATGTCATTATGGTGTCAGGGGCATAGCACTTCATTGGTTCAAGGACTATGTTTATGGTAGACAACAATATGTGAACATAAATGGGTCAAACTCAGGAATTACAAATATAGACTTTGGGGTCCCTCAGGGATCAATTTTGGGCCCTCTTTTGTTTCTTGTGTATATTAATGATTTTGTGAATTGTTCAAGCGACATTCATAAAATACTTTTTGCTGATGACACAAGTTTGTTTGTTTCACATAAACACATGGATCAGCTTGAAAAGCATTTAAATGAACAACTATCTAAAGTCAATTCTTGGTTTAAATGTAACAAATTATCCTTGAATATTACCAAAACCTGCTATATTGTCTTCTGTACAAATAGACATATATGCAATGACCGTAATATAAATATAGCCATAGATGGCAGATCCATCAATAAAGTTGATTACATTAAAATTCTGGGAATCCACATTGACAAATCTATGAATTTTAGGAAACATATTGATGAGTTGACAAAAAAATTATCTAAACTAGTGGGTCTATTTTTTAAATTAAGACATGTGCTTCCACTAGAAGCATTGTTACCATTATATAGATCACTGTTTGAGCCTCATTTGTGCTACTGTAATATTATCTGGAATAATACATACCCTACCTATACTAAAAAATTACTTATATTACAGAAAAAAAGCCATAAGAGCGATTTCTTGGTCCAAGCAAATTTCTCCACAAATCCTCTCTTCCACAGATATGAGCTGTGTCCCAATGTGAAGGCTACATCCTTCGAAGGACTGAAGACTTCAAGGATGTATAGCCTATGCGTCCTTGTTGAAGATTTTATTATTTAGAAAATAAGTAATTTAACTGGTTTTTGTACACTATTATTTCCTTGTCTGTGGGTGACTTTGGCTGACTTTGGAACCTGAGAGCACAAGGTGCTGTTGCAGCAGAAAATTCTATTTCAGTAAAGTCACATGGTACAAACTATTTCTCAAAATAATCTATAGAATGCATTACCATATTTGGGAGAAGGATGTAGGTATATACGTTTGCTGGAGGGCCTTTCTGGAGGGTCTTTTCTGCAGAGGGACACTCGGCTTTGTTTTGTTAATAAAGTCTAATTTTTTCTGATGTCAAATATCTCTGAAGTCATTCCCCTGAAAAGAATTTAACCACAACAAATGGCGCCCGAACAGGGACGTGGCTTAGGAGCTGAAGGAGCCACGAAGGGATCGCTGGTGACTGACACAGACAACAGTGGCCGCTGTACTTTGAGGTGAGCAGTTTTTGCTTTTGAATAAGGTGTATGTGTTAGTCACCAGTGGCCCGGATGTGGTAAGACAAGCTTCTCCAAATTTAAAGAACTTAAAAAGGGATGTTTGATGTCAGAGAAAATTGCATGCATTGTCTTTGTATGTCAAGTAGTTTGTAAAGGCGCGGGGGAGCTCCCAATAGCGTTTTACCATCACTGTAAAAAAAGACTGTAAATTTACAGGAAACGGTCTGTATTTTTTAACAGAATTTTGTCGTTTTGTCATTATACAGTGAATACCTGTTATTTTACAGATATTTTTTGTAATTTAAAGGTCCACTATTAAATTTACAGGTAATTGCTTTTATTTTGGTTTTACATTAATTTTACGTTTTTTTAAAGGAAATTCTCTGTAATTTTATAGGGTTATGTGTAATTTTACATACAAAATTAAGTAATATTTTACAGATTATTTCTGTGGAATTAGAAAACAAATAAAATAAGGTATAACTGCAGAAATTAGCAGTCACTAAACATGTTTTCCTTAAAGATTATTAAGCATGTGGGGGTTAAAGTGAGTTTTAAGATTTGTACACACATTAGGCAAGCCTATTTAATTATTTAGTCTTTTAATTTTGTCTTGCAAATAGATGTTCATTTTGATCATCATTTGTAGGCTATTTGCCCGAAAATGTCATTTAGGCCTATATTTTATGTCTTTTATGAATCGTTTTTCCAAATCTGCGTGGCTTTGTGTGCGTTTGTATGTATGTATGTGTGTGTGTGTGTGTGTGTGTGCCCGCGCGCGCGCGCGCAGATTCAAATTATCCGCCATTACGTTTCGTTGCTGCTAGTCCCGCCCACAACAGTTAGCTACCTACAGATCTGTCTCTGTCGTCGATCTGTGTCAAGGGCAAGCGGGAGATTTGAAGTTTCAGTCTACGCTCGTGAAGTAGTCGTGGATTGTGATCACAGTGGATCAAAGCTATAATCGTATTCGACAGAAGCAACCAGCCGTGAGCAGGAGCGCTGAACACATATTAGTTGTTTGTAGTCTGGGTGTCAGTCAGTCTAGAAATAACGCGCCCTTTTTCAGTGAGCCTGGTTCGTCGTCACAGCGGACCTCATCCCGACCGATCAACGGCTGAGGTAAGAGTCTCATACTACATGTGTGTACGATATTTTATATTACATTTGTGTTAAGTGGTTAGACAGTTTCCATGCTAACGTTAGCATTCTTAAATGATGTTCAGTTATAACTGGGTCAGGGCAAAACACTGAAAATGCAGCATGCGTTTTTTAATTATCGATCTGTGTTAAGAAAGATCAGTTGAACCCAACCCACATCTCTACTTGTTAACTTAAAGACCTAAAACAATCTTTAGTAGACTTGTTATTCATATTAAAGTCCATAATTGTGTATAAAATCTTCGTTATGATAGTCAGTAACATTAAACCAATAAATGGCGGGATATTTTGAAACACTGTCTGGAAGCTGAAAACTTTTCTCTTAAAAAACATACTTTATTTTACTATAATAAAATTGTAGTAAACACGTTTTTAGCTGATTTTTTACCATTGTAATAGCCACAGTTTTACTAAAAATAGGCCTACTAGGTGTGCAGCTAGGTCACAGTAAATCATATTCATTTAACATTACTTTCTATAAATGTAACTTAGCTAAAATCACATGGCAGCTCAAAATATTACTGTTAGCCTTTCCAGCTCAGCTTCAAGATCATAGTCATTTGAGTCTTTGCATTGTCCCAATGGAACATATTCTGACATGTGTAAATCTAATACTGAGTTTTAAAATAACTTGTGTGTGTGTGTGTGTGTGTGTGTGTGTGTGTGTGTGTGTGTGTGTGTGTGTGTGTGTGATTTCAGGTCACGTGGAAAGCAGATGATCATGGCAAACAAGGTATGGGAAGAATTCATTAAAACATAAAAATCATAACGGTTCTGATTCCATATGTTCATAACAGTCTTCTGATTCCATATGATTGCACTAAAAGTATGCACAAGGTTTGGATTTGCTACAGCAAGATTACGATTGTGTTAGATTCCACCCATCTTTCTTTCTTTTTTTATTTTTTTTTAACTACCCACTAAGCAAAATTATGTCTGAAAGACTTCTTTTCAATGTCTTTGTTACAAAAATCAAAGGTTGAAATGCCGTCCACTGAGGAGCCAGAATGAAAGTTATGACGTCTTTTTTTGACGTGTTCTGCACGTCCGATATAGACGTTCATCGAACCTTCGTACAAGGTTAAAACTAGTTCAGATGTGGCCATTGTGGACATATTTCAACATCATTTATGGTCTCATTTAGACATAATTACTTTGATTATTGCTGTCAGATGATCTTAGTGAGAATGAACAGAGGTTTAGATGTTGATATTCGTTTAATTTGAAGTGTCACCATTGTGGCGATCCGTGTTTGCTTTAGTTGGGCTCTTGGTCACCGTTCCTTTTATTTGAGCTTTTCTTTGGCTGCTGTAACAGTGTGTTTGTGTAACACAATTGTTGTGGCAGGGAAAGCCTAGAAAAAGTATGAGGTGTTATCAGTTCAATGTTGATGATGACATAATTATCACAAAATGGGCCTTTAATATTGTGTTTAAAGTTTTGTGTTTATATTTGCCATTAATAACCAACAACCTTTTGGAACTGCATTATTGGTGAAGGTGTATTTATTTGAAGGTGTGTAAAAAGCATGTGCACATTATGTTTTGAGCAAGAGTATCATACAGTCACACACAGACATCAAGATTTTGGATATGAATCACAACAACGGTGACAACCAAAAAAAGCTTGGGAATTAAGGATGAGTTTTGTACTATGAAAGCTACCCATCATGCATTGCAGCATGAAGCTTTTTTTTAAATTGTCACCATTGTTGGAAATCATATGCACAATCTTGATGTCTGTGTGTGACTGTATGATACTCTTGCTCAAAACATGTGCACATGCTTTTTATACACCTTCAAATAAGGGATCATTTTAATGTTTTTGGCACCAATAATGCAGTTCCAAAAGGTTGTTGGTTATTAATGGCAAATATAAACACAAAACTTTAAACACAATATTAAAGGCCCATTTTGTGATAATTATGTCATCATCAACACCTCATACTTTTTCTAGGCTTTCTCTGCCACAACAATTGTGTTACACAAACACACTGTTACAGCAGCCAAAGAAAAGTTAAAATAAAAGGAACGGTGACCAAGAGCCCAACTAAAGCAAACACGGATCGCCACAATGGTGACACTTCAAATTAAACGAATATCAACATCTAAACCTCTGTTCATTCTCACTAAGATCATCTGACAGCAATAATCAAAGTAATTATGTCTAAATGAGACCATAAATGATGTTGAAATATGTCCACAATGGCCACATCTGAACTAGTTTTAACCTTGTACGAAGGTTCGATGAACGTCTATATCGGACGTGCAGAACACGTCAAAAAAAGACGTCATAACTTTCATTCTGGCTCCTCAGTGGACGGCATTTCAACCTTTGATTTTTGTAACAAAGACATTGAAAAGAAGTCTTTCGGACATCATTTTGCTTAGTGGGGCTCTGTCATTTAGAAACATGACTTTTCCTATCACTACTATCTTAATGACACATATCTCTACCTTTTAATCCAGCTAGATGATCTGACGGTTGCTGCTCGCATCTCAGCCTACCTGATGGAAAATTCTTGCTGGATGAATGACCTTCACCTTCAACTCAACCTTGCCAAGACAGAACTGCTTATGGTTCAGCTTTCAGCCAAAACATACTTGCTGCGATCCTGCTGATTTGCCTTATCATTAGGAGGATCAGGCCCTTCCTATCGGAGCTACACAACTCTCTTGTTCTATCCAGACTGGGCTATTGTAATGCTCTCCTGGCAGCTCTTCCAGTGTCAGTCAAACCTCTGCAACTGATCCAGATGCTGCAGCAAGAGTTGTCTTTAAAGGTAGCCCTATGCCTAAACTCACTGCTTCAGATCTGTGTGTCTCCAGAAGCTTGTGCTCTGCAAGTGAACGGCGCCTTGTGGTGCCATCATCCCAAAGAGACACAAAACCACTTTCACTGACATTTACCTGGACTGTTTCCTGGTGGTGGAATGACCGGCGCAACGCAACACATTTTCAAGAAACTGCTAAAGATCCATCTTTTTCATAAACACTTCACCCAATAATACTAAATCTTTGTAAAAAAAAAACAACAAAAAAACACCTTTCTATGTGTACTGTGCTTGACTAACTGGGACTTGTCACTGCACTTGTTGCTTTTTATTATCTTTAATTATTATCTTAATTGGTTAGTCACTTTGGATAAAATGTAATTGTAAATGTTAAAATAAGTTATACTGTAAAGGTATACGGTAATTGCTTTTTATTGTGGATATTTTTACATGTTCTAAATTATATACTAAGCTTCTATTTCCTATCAATCACTTATCTTGATGTTTAGTGTTTGTTCAATTACTAATACTGTAAATATGCAGGTAATTTGTACTCATACATTTAGTTAATTTAAAAGAAATTGGCTGTAAATTTGCTATTATTAAGTACTTAATTAGAGATGTTGTGAAATTGGATCTGTACAAATAAAAAATAAAACTGTAAATTTACAAACATTTGTATTTGAATTTATGTACTTGTGTGCATTTTTTATACATAATTTCATTGTTATTTTACACATAAAAACTATATTAAAAGAAAATTACTGTAGATAGACAGCATTATTATATAAAATAATTTTATAAAACCTTAAATTTACAGTATTTAATTGTTTTAAAGGTGTATATGACTTTTTAAAACATTAAAAATCCCAATAATTACATAAGATTTAATGTAATATTAAAGATATAATCTGTTATTTAATTATGGAAAATTACTGTATTTTAACGAGATTGTTTTTTGCCGTTATTTTACGGTAATTTTCTGGCGCCCCAGCTGCCGGAATAATACCGTTTTTTTACAGGTTTTTTTTTTACAGTGATTATTTATGCAATCCGGTGAGGATTTTATGAATACTGGTACTGCTGGTTTGGCGCAAGGATTTGTATTTACTGATAAGGATATCAGTGGTTTATCTGTGTTTACTTTGAGAAGTATAGCATGTGCACAGATGGTTAGCTCACGGTTACCGCTTTGTTAAACAAAGTTTTAACGAAGGACTGCTACGGGTGAAGCTGGAATATAGAGGTTTTAAAAGTCTATAGGTTTAGGTAGCGGTTACCGCCTTGAATGCATGTGCAAGGGTCTGCTCAGGCTATCTAAATCCTAGGAATAGGATAGTTAAAAGTGTCATTGTACTAAGGAGTGAATATTTTAATGTATTGTTCAGATCTGACAGAGAAGGGAAAAAAAAAAGTGTTAGATCATGTTGGTGTGCCTGTAGGATCCTGTGACTGTGCCTGTGGTTGAAAATAAGTGACCTCTGACCCTGGTTGCTTGAAGGGACAGAGAATGTGTGACTGACCTGTGAATGAAGGGACTGAAATGAGGGTATTAAAAAAAGAAAAAAAGAAAGTAAGGGAAAACAATTGTTTCAAGATATTAGCTTAGCAGAATATAGTAGTATAAAATAAGTTAAAATAATAAGATATATAGGTAATCAATAAATGTAATGATAAATATTAATAGATGAATTAAATAAGATTGCACGTGCTTAATATATTATATATTATATCTGAAGACGTCTAAAATTTGTATCTCATTATCCCTGAAGACAGAAAGAAAAAGTATTCCATTGCAGATAAATAAGTTTGAGGTTAAGAGAAAAAAAATTGGTGCAGTGTGCTGAGGGTTAGCAAGATTGAGTGACCAAGTTTCAAAAGTCAAAAATACTTTACAGAAGTTGATGAGAGTAAAAAATAAGAGGAATTCCTTGATGATTGTTGAGAAACATACTAGATTATTGTGAACACAGCATGCAAATATAGAAGAAAGACTGAAGTCTGATTTTATGATAGGGAAAATTATTTAATTGAATTATTCTCAGATCATCAGAGTTATATTATTGCTGATATAGAAAAACAGAACTAGCTTGCTTTTTCTTGCAATGAAGAACTGCTTACTAATAGAATAAGGGAACTGCTATGGTCAACCAGTGAGATTTTTATATAAAAGAAATAGTGAAAAGATGCAGGTTAAAAAAAAAGTGGAATGTATATAAAGAGCTAATAGCTTATATGTAAAAGTTAAATTTGACTCATGCAGATCTGAGTGTTCATCTTTCAGTGTCCTGTGGAAGCAACAAGAGGGCAAAGGGCAAAGACATGAATGCAGAGACACGAATGCAGAGAGAAGAAGAGAGAAGTGGGTGAGGGGTTCTCAGCTCCCCTCCTGAAGTTCAAAAAGACTCAGAAAGACTGAAATAATGTTGGAAAAGGTGAATCTTTCACTTGAGACTTTTCCTGAAAACAAAGACAAATCCTCAGATGCAAAACTGTTACAGGATTGATCAAAATCCCAAACTGAGAAGAGACAGAGAAACAGCAGAGCCTATATTCCACTCTGCAATGGCCTTTGAGTCACAGCAAGGCTGAAAAACATGTCAACGAACACTGATCTAAAAACAGAAGAAACTGACCCTTACGGCACCACAGGTGTGACAAACCTAATGAACACTCTAGAGACTGCTTCAAATTTAGTTCATTATTATATTAACATTATTCATTCTTATTATTCACTGGTCTCATGGCAATTCTTTATATTCTCTGCTAAACTAACCCTCTCTGCTCTTTCAATAGGTACAAGTCCAGCTCTATAAGAAAAGAAAATACAGAGAAGTGGGTGCTCAACTCACTAAATTGTTAAAACTGAGGCTGGATTTGGTATAGTGAGGGCTATTATATTAGACTATTGGGCTAAAGGCATGATAGAATTATTCTCTGGCAAAGAAAAAGACACAAAATGTCAAAGAATTATTATTTTTGCTTGCAAAACAAAAACACTGGTCACTCCATCTTGTTTTAATAATTTTCTAGAGATAGATTGGAGAAAGAAATAACTCCAAAAGTCCATAATTATGAAATTAAAAAATGCTGTCAAAACTGGGATAATGAGATGGAAATGTTATTGGCCATGGATCCAAGATTAGGCAGAGATCTCCAATTTTATTCTTAAAGAAGCTCATGAGCAAAAACAAAAAGAATATGAAAAAGTAGACCAAACAAATGACAAAATGCATTTGAGAAATTACAATTGGCTGTCTTACTCTCAACTGCACCATACTAAGGCCTATTATTATGAAATATTTAATCTATTAGAGTTTAAAAAAAAAAAGAAAAAGAAAAAAGGGATTATAACAACAGTAGTAAACTAAGCATTAAGATAACTGACACTTCTGAATAGTGTTTGAATAGCTGTTGTGACGTTGTCTGTCAGACCTTTGGAATTCCACAGCTAAATTTGTAAGTTCCGCATTTAGAGCACAACCTGCGGAAGAAGAATGTGTGATGGCCTATGAGTGACTGATTATGAATGAATGAGTGTACACTAAGGCAAATCAATTATTTTGCCTACAGCTGTATCTAAATTTCATATGTGGGCCCACAGGGCATATTCTGCCCAATAAAATAATGACCATGGATGGATTTGTTTAAAATCCTGGTCGAAACTGTGGTGACAATAGAAAAAGAAAATGGGAAAAAAATTGTAAAAGAAAACAAAACAGTACTACATTTTGCGCAGCGCCTAACACATCTGACTTTCCTTTCAGAATATCATGAAGGAGCATATAACATTTGATTTTTTTCAGCATATCATGAAGGAGCTGACTCCTTGTCAAAAGACTGAAATATTGTCTTGTAACTTTTGTCTTTTAGCAAAGTGGGTTGAGTGTTGTCCAAGTCTGATAACTAGTATGCTGATAGTGGGACTCAAAACAATGAGATAACTGAGCTGAATTGACTAATTGTAAAAAGTAATATAGGGGTAAAGCCCTACTGCTAATGAGCAGAAAACACACAAAAGAGGCCAGAACACCACTCAGCCCACATGATCATTTTACAGGTGACGACACCAAGAAGGACAATGGGCCAGATGAGCAGATGATTTAAAATGTTGTTGTCACTAACAGAACTAAAAAGAAATAATGAAGGTTGCATTCGCAGATGAGAGCAATTCAATCCCAGAAGGTTTCTGAGACGATTCAAACAAAAAGAACCAGTGACAGTGCTGTTATCTCAGAAGAGGCTTGAACATTGATCAGCAAAGTGACATTTGAGTCCATGGCTCTCAACTTAAAATACACCAAACGACTCCAGGAACCCCCCACAACAGCAAGTGAGGTTTCAAAGACATGCTGGCAATGACCTTCCCTTGCCAATGAGAGAAAAGGAAAAAGCCAATTACAACTCACAATGATCAACATGAATGGAAAAAGAAGAACTTTAAATGAAAAGTTGCAGAATAAGAAACTTACAAGGAGTTGTGCAAAGAAGAGAGAATCAACAGAGATGAGTACAAGTTCAAACAATAGTCAATGTAACAACATTGGCTATCGAATCATTCGTCGTTGGTTTGAATTAACAAATTCAAATACTCTGTGTTGCTAAAAACATTTCTTCCTGAATACAAAAGCTGTTGCACTTTGAACTCGTGAGTGCAAATCAGGCTTTGGCTCCATAAAGACTGGAACCAATTGACTTTTACGACACTAATGTCACCTCAGAGACATTCCAAACCCCCCTTTCCCCTCTCTGGACCACAGAGAGATAACGAAACTTGAAACCTTCTACACACACACACACACACACACACACACACACAAACATCCTCCTATAGAAATATAGTTTTAATGTATGTAACTCAGATTTGGGTTTGATCTTCCTGTACGCATGTTTTATTAATTCGTTTGACCATATAATTATGATTTTCTAGAGGTGTGGTTTTGAAATGTATTCTTTAATCAATAGTGTTTTAGTTAGAGAGGGTTCACTAACATTCTCTGGCAATCCCTTCCCCCCTGTGTGGAACTGTGTTTTATTACCTAACGGAATGTTAGCCAGAAGAGCAGAATTAGGTGTTCATCCTAGATATTTTATATGTATAACCATTGAAGAAATATGTAAGCCTGAATGTAATTTCTCTTTTTCATGATTGTTCTTCTCTGTGATGGGTTTTTGTATTCTTGTAAACCGTAAAGGAATAATGTTTCAGATGTGCACCCTTTTTCAATCATAGATATGCCATGTGGATCTTTCTAAAGTCCAATCTTCAATGCCCACTTATCAATGTACACCACATGTTGGGTTCATTTTATTCCTAGGTTGTTAGTTTAACTTTTAAGCTTATTTTTACAGAATAATAATCTATCTCGACGTGTACCTTCGAAACATATCTAATTCGGTATCCACGTAAAGCTCTCCTTGTACTGGAACCAAATGTATGCATCAGGATCTGGTAAAATGTATGATACTATTTTTACCCTCGTTAGATTATAACTGATCACATAATAACGCTGCCATAAAACATGCAAATTAAACTGGGAACTAAGACAAAGACATTTTTCCCGCTTCAGACCTTTGGACGTTCATTGGTTGTTCGCGCGAACAGAGGCGTCAACCCATATTGTCCATAAAAGACCGACTCAGAAAACCCTTCTCTCTCTCATGCCTACGCTCTCTCTCCTTCCTCCTCCAAAACCCAAGTCCGGACCGGCTTCGGCCTGCTTCTCTTTTCTTTTTATTTATTTCTTTTATGTTTTTCTATAGTCTAGTTTCGTTTTCCTCTTCGCCTCTGTTCATTCACGAGCTGAATGAACTTAGCCTGAATCATTCCCGGCAACTTCACCACAAAGAAAGATTCTTTGAAGCTCCCGCGCTCGCACGCGCGCCGAAAGACAGCACGCGCACGCCTCCCCTCAGACGACTCGCGCTGCTTTTAAAGACACGCAGAACCCTGCGGTCCTACACACCTCATACAAAGAGAACCATGCCATGCAAGTATCGATTATTGAATTGAACTTATGATGTGATTTCTTTGTTGTGTCTTAAGGGTTACTGTCTGTGATTTTGCCATAGCCAACTGCGATCTCTGATCGCAGATTTTTGCTTTCACTTCCGATCTCGTCCCCCATCCTTCTCTCCATCTCTCGCATCTTCCGATCTCTCTCTCTCTATCTATCTATCTCTCTCTCTCTCATTTTCGTTATTCGTTATCTTGTATTGTTTAACTGTATTTGATGTACATAGACATATAATCCGTGTGTATTGTGTAGTTTGATATATTCCTTAGTTCGATGTATTGGTCCAATTATTAAATTCCATATGCCCTTGACTGACTCTGATTTAATTGCCCATGTTACTTAGTCCCTGAAATGTTCGATCTTAGCTATATGCTTTACCTTGGCTACGATTTAAGTAACCTAATTTTAGTCTACAAACACCGAGAGTGTCTTTTCAAGGCCTGGAAAAGATACTCTTTCTCGTGTTTGTAAGAAGGATAATTTTCCTTGAGAGTTAATTTAATCTTACGTACAATCTGTTCGCTGGACAAACAGATTGTTTGATAACTAAATTAATTCCATTAAAGTTATCCCATAACTTCGAGCTGAAATAAGAACAATTGATGTATTAATGACGAACCATAACCCGTTGTGGTAATCGTTCATATATCAATCTAGTTCAGCTGCGATAAATTCATGTAACTGTAACATACAAAATATTAATCATATTCATGATTAATTATTAAAATTCCCTATAGATCATTTGAGCTAATATTAATATTAATGTACGACCCATTGTTCTTACATCAACATCAACCAAACTGTCTTTAAATGTAATGTTAAAGCCCTTGAATGCACTAGTAGCAACTTAATAATAACCCCACAAGAGAAAAATATTGAATTAAAGAATATATCAAAAACAATGTAAACGATAATGAAAAATCAGAAAACAAATGAAAATAATGAATGATAAGCGACTAATTCAAGTAACTGTCATAGCACAGTGTGAATTAAGACAAGTCATGAAGGAAAATACAAATCGACCTAAATGACATTTTAAAATAGATCATAATGGGTACTCGAATGTAATTTGTCAATAAAGGGGTATAAGTAATTAATTTAAGACTACAGTTGAAAATTAAAGAAAAGATTAACACTGACTATTAACAAATATTCGATTTCATTTATGATTTGAATTATGATTTGATTCATGCTATTGACTGATTTATGGTGCTAATGGAACGACCACCACAACTGTAAGTTGTTCGAACTCAATAACAAACAGGCCCTATGAACAATTTATATGGTATCAGAGGAGGGTAAGAATGACAGGTTATTGCACAAAAACATACTTTTTGAATATTCACAATCCAGATGCGCAGGTATTCACCTGCGCAAGGGGGGAGGGATTAAAAGAATAAGGAAGGACAATAATTAAAAGGCTAAATTAAGAATAAGGAAAAAGAATAAGGAAAATTAAATAAAAGGCATTTTTTGCAATTTTTGACTGTACACAAGATAAATTTGCGACAAAAATAAAGGTAGGAAAGGAACAGTGACAAAAATAGGCCATATATCAGTACCAGAAGGACTAATAAAACTCTTGGTAATGGATTATATGAACAAGATAGAGATGGGTAAAGGCAATGAGATCAACAGAGGAGGGTCAAGAGAAGTAATTAAATTTAAGACCAAAGAATTATTCCTTAGATTTGAAATTCTATCAGAAATAAGTTTAGATAATGGTTTAGCAGTCATTCTAGAAAAAATTAAATTAACATTAATTGTATGCAGAAACTTAAAATACAGAAAGGAAGTTTTAACAATAATTAAGTTACAATGCTTTATGTTTGAAATGGTTGAGGAAAAAACTTAGATATACAGAAAAAGAAATGACCGTACAATGAATATGTAAGAGTATAAAAATTTATTTTCGAGAGTTATTTTTTCTAATTGTCTAATGAGTTCATTGAATGACTTTTATGAAGTAAATGTAACATTGCTCTTGAAGCTTTCTTAGTTTGAGTGATTACATGTGACATAATTAAGTTAATTCATGATAGTTCATTTAGAAATTAGTAGAAAGGAAGGAAAAGGTATTCAGTTAAGGTATGCTTGAACTGAGGAGCTATAATGAGAAAAAGCTGCAACACGTGAGATATTTATTTAGTTTAAATTTGGTAATAAAGTAGACAGAATTTGAAATGTAAAACGTTATAACGAAGCATATTGTGATTTAATGTAGCTGCACTACAGTGTTATGGTTGTACATCAACTAAAACATGACTGACTAAAAAATTGATTCTTTAAAAATAAGTGAATTGATATTCCTTCATAAAAATAATAAGCAAATAAAAAAGAGATAAAGTTATTTTTACCCAGCCCTATTTTAAATCAAAATTCATATGGATTATGCGAAATAAACATGCAAACTAAATCATTTATTCTTCTATAATCAGCAGAGATTTATTATAATGATTTGCCTTTATTATAATGAAAACAATTACATGAAAAAGTAGAATGACTTATGTTTGGAGATTTATTTAGCAAATACAATTGAATAAAAAAAAAAGTTAAGGAAAGCTTGATTTAAAAGAATTAGAAATGTTTTTTGGAGTTGCAATATTAAAAGAGGGTTATTATTCAGTTGTGTACTTCCCATATTAAGAAGATAATGAAAACTAATTTGAGAGGGCAACAAATCATATATTTGAGCTTATAAACCAAATTAAGATTTACAATCATTGGACGTTGATTGAAGTACCTCGGATAAGGATGAAGAAGAAAATGAATAAGCCAGATCCTGGGTGTCTGGGTCGAAGAGGATATCTACACCGCAAGAATAACTCTTAACTGTATAAGGGATTTTTGTGTTTGACATGTTCTACATAACTGTGACAATAAGACAATGCTGAACCAATTTCATCCACACACTTGTAACAATGTTTGATGGTTGATTAGGGAGGATTCGAGTCTTTTACTTTCTCCATTGAAAAAGAAAAAACAACTGAAAGAAAGAAAAATGTATGGAGAAAGATGTTTGGCTCGATTGCTCCACCGGAGTGTGGTGGCATAATTTCAGTCATTGGAAATAAGAATGAGTGACTTAATTTAGTCACTAAGGTAGTATAACTGAGGGGACTGGATTTTGAAACTACACTCTGGAAAAGGATAGCGAATGTGGGGCTTAAATAAGCCCCAGAGGAGGGAATGTTGAAGATTTTATTATTTAGAAAATAAGTAATTTAACTGGTTTTTGTACACTATTATTTCCTTGTCTGTGGGTGACTTTGGCTGACTTTGGAACCTGAGAGCACAAGGTGCTGTTGCAGCAGAAAATTCTATTTCAGTAAAGTCACATGGTACAAACTATTTCTCAAAATAATCTATAGAATGCATTACCATATTTGGGAGAAGGATGTAGGTATATACGTTTGCTGGAGGGCCTTTCTGGAGGGTCTTTTCTGCAGAGGGACACTCGGCTTTGTTTTGTTAATAAAGTCAAATTTTTTCTGATGTCAAATATCTCTGAAGTCATTCCCCTGAAAAGAATTTAACCACAACATCCTCCGAAGGACGCACCATGTAGCCTCCGTAGGATTTCCTAATTGCGCAGCCAGGTGTTCCCGATTACCGCTCCAGGCGCCAAGCAACGGTGCGAGAGTATGCTGCCATCCTGACAATTAATTTGATATGCTATGGAGCCAGAATTGGCTGTTGTCATTTTTAAGTTTTATATTTTACTGGAGGACATGGTATTAAGGATGTTTCAAGTCATACTTTCGGCTTAGCCGATTATTCAAATGTTCATTTATATCTTCTTACCTTGATGCGATTTTGTAGGCTAGTGTATTCTTTTTGTTATGCACATAAATGGACCATGGTAAATATATTTACACAGGTTTTTAACCCCATTTGAATATAAAAAGTCCAGTGCGAATGTTACTCCCGCTCTTCATCGGCAGCTGTCAGTCACTGTTGCTAGGCGACAAGAACAATCGCCCGTAGGCAAGACCGGTCCGAGCGCTTCAGATGCGCCAAATGTGACAGAGCAGTAGTTAGCAACAATTTGTTAATATTGTGACAATAGGCCTACATTTTGTTACTTTAATTTTCAAAATAATCAGTGGTGGTATGTAACCCAGATAGCCACTGGACGCTGTAACGGAACAGGGCCGCAACCGCAAAACGATAGAGCCGGGTCTGGCCCGCATCCGCCTCACAGACTCGTTCCTGAGTCCAAACGCACATCGGGCCGAAGCCGTTTCTGGTCTGTTTTTAGGGGTTGTTGCGGATATGTGCCAGCGCCGATCCAGCACCGCCTGATCATCCCGTTACAGATGCGTAACGGGTGCGTGAAACGATTCCGCCTACCGGAGCTGTGCCGGATGTGTTACGATTCCGCTTAAATCACCATTGGATTGTCCTTTTGCCTTATTTTCGGCATTTTTGTCAGTTAGGGTATCATATTAACCTATGCTACCTAGGCATACATAAAGTTATTTTATAATAATGCTCTGTCTATCTACAGTAATTATCTTTTAATATATAGTTTTTCTGTGTAAAATAACTATGAAGTTATGTATAAAAATGCAATAAGTACATAGGCTACATTCAAATACAAAGTTTGTATATTTACAGTTTTAATTTTTTGCAGATCCAGTTTCACAACTTTGACCAATCTCTAATTAAGTACTTAATAATAGCATATGTACAGTCAATTTCTGTTAAATTAACTAAACGTACAAGTACAGAATACCTGCACATTTACAGTATTACTCATTAAACAAACACTGAACATCAAGATACGTGAATGATAGGAAATACAAGCTTAGTATATAATTTAGAACATGTAAAAATATCCACATTAAAAGACAATTGCTGTATATCTTTATACTCTAATATAACTTATTTTAAACATTTACAATTACATTGTATCCAAAGTGACTTAAAATTAAGAGAATAATAGAAGCAACAAGTGCAGTGACAAGTCCCAGTTAGTGTAGCACAGTGCACTTTTTTCTTTTTTTTTTTTTTTATTAAAACAAAGATTTAGTATTATTGGGTCAAGTGTTTATGAAAAGATGGATCTTTAGCAGTTTCTTGAAAATGTGTTGAGTTGGGCAGGTCATCCCACCAGCAGGGAACAGTCCAGGGAAAGGTCAGTGAAAGTGATGTTGTGTCTCTTTGGGATGATGGCACCACAAGGCGCCGTTCACTTGCAGAACACAAGCTTCTGGAGACACATAGATCTGAATCAGTGAGTTTAGGTCTTGCTGCAGCATCTGGATCAGTTGCAGAGGTTTGACTGATGCTGGAAGGCCTGCCAGGAGAGCATTACAATAGTCCAGTCTGGATAGAACAAGAACTTAGACAAGGAGTTGTGTGGCTCCGATAGGAAGGGCCGGATTTTTCTGATGTTGTATAAGGCAAATCAGCAGGATTGCAGCAAGTATGGTTTGGCTGAAACCATAAGCAGTTCTGTCTTGGCAAGGTTGAGTTGAAGGTGAAGTTCATTCATCCAGCAAGAATTTTCCATCAGGTAGGCTGAGATGCTGTAGCAACCGTCAGATCCTCTGGCTGGAATGAAAGGTAGAGATATGTGTCATTAAGTGATAGGAAAAGTCATGTTTCTAAATGACAAAGCCTAGTTACGCTACAAAAAAAATAAAATAAAAATTAAATAGATGGGTGGAATCTAACACAATCGTGGTTTTACTGTAGTAAAAACAAACCTTGTGCAGCTACAGTGGCCTCACAAGGATCAAATGAATATTCATATGGGAAAATACAGTATAAAACAAATTAAATTTTCTGCCACTTTTAGTGCAATCATATGGAATCAGAAGACTCGGCCATTACAATATTTTAAATTACTTCTTCCCATACCTTGTTTGCCATGATCATTCTGCTTTCCACTTGACCTGAAATCACAAAAAAAAATAATAATTAACCACTCAGTATTACATTTACACATGTAAGAATATGTTCCACTGAGACAATGAAAAACCTGACTATGATCTGGAAGCTGAGCAGGAAAGGCTAACAGTGAAGTTTTGAGCTGAGATGAGACACCTAACGTTAGGGGTGTAACTGTCTGTTCATCTGGATCAATGCAATTTTCATAACCAATGATCAAAAGTATCCTATGAAAAAGGCTACTATGATGACCCCAGGCCATCCAAAATGTAGATACGTTAATTTCTAATACGTTTTATTTACTGAATTCGTTTTCATACCAGTCTTGAGATAGCCATATGTTAACCCTTACGAAAATTAACTATGGTTTAACCACAAAGAAAAAAAAAACAAAAAAAAAAAACATGGTAGGCCTATTTGTATTTGTAGTATAACTGTGGTTATTAAAAATGGTTATACAAATCCGCCAAAAACGTGGTTACTATAATTAAAACCGAGGATATTTTTTAAGAGAAGAGTTTTCAGCTTCTAGGCAGTGTTTCAAAATGTCCCGCCATTTAAGAGATTGATTTACTGACAGATACTATCGCGTATTAGCAAAGATTTTATACACAATTAAACGGACTTTGATATGTATAACAAGTCTACGAAAGCTTGTTTTAGGTCTTTTGAGATGTGGGTTCAACTGATCTTTCTTAAAACAGATGGAAAATGTAAAGACGCATGCTACATTTTCAGTATTTTGCCCTCCAGCTCTCGCCAGTTATGACAGAACATCATTTAAGAATGCTAACGTTAGCTTGAAAACTGTAAACGTAACACAAATGTACCATAAAATATCGTTCACATGTAACGTTAGTATAATGAGACTCTTACCTCAGCCGGTGATCGGTTGGCATGATGTCCGCTGTGACGAACAAGGCTCACTGAAAAGGGCGTTATTTCCAAAGAATCCAAACGGACTGACTGACAACAGAACTCCTGCTCACGGTTGCTCGCCTCTTGACGAATACGATTGCTTTGAACCACTGTTGATCTCACAATCCACTTCACGAGAGTAGACTGAATTCAAATCTCCCACTTGCCCAAACTCGACTGATCAGCTAACGTTAACCGTTGTGGGCGGGAGTAAACAGCGGAAAAGTAATGGCGGCGAATTTGAATCTGCGTCATCGCGCGCGCGCACTCACACAAAGCCCTGAATGTGCAGCAACGGAGATTTGGAAAAATATTCATAAAATATACATGAAATTATGGGAGAGTAAGACAATGAAATACTGATCAAAATGAGTATAAAATAAAATGTGAAATAAAAAATAATTCAATACAGGCCTACTGTAGCCTATGTGGGGTACTGTATGTACAAATACTATTATTTAACCTTAAAAAAACTCACTTTAACCCCCACATGCTTAATAATCTGTAAGGAAAACATATTGAATAGATGCAGATTTCCGCAGTTATACCTTCTTTACTTTGTTTTCTAATTTCACAGAAAAAAATCTGTAAAATATTACCTAATAATTTCTGTAAAATTACACATAACTCTGTAAAAATACAGACAAGTTCCTTTTAAAAAACGTAAAATTGATGTAAAACCAAAATACAAGCAATTACCTGCAAATTTAACATTGGACCTTTAAATTACAGCAAATGCCTTTTATTTTACAGATATTTGCTATAATAATGACAAAAAGGTAAAAATCTGTAAAAAAAATACAGACAATTACCTGTAAAATTACACTTTTTTTTTACAGTGTGTGCTGTAACGGACCTTATAGCATCACACAATGTTGCTGTATAGTTTTTAAACACTGATAATATTGCTCTGCTTAATGACAATGCATTTATCTCATGCTCTAGATAGAAAAAAAAATATGCAGACAGGTATCCATGTTGTTTTGAAAATGTTTATTCCACGGAGTTCTTCACACAGTTTGAGAGAAGTATTTCGGATGTGGTCCACATCAGGTAGTCTCTGTCAAAACAGTGTTGGCTCAAATCCGTTTTGCAGATATGGGCCAGAGCAGTTTTTAGCCCTTTTTTAAATGCAGTCGGCTCAGATATGTATCACAGATTCGGGCCACACCAGTGTAGCCTATGTGAAAACAGTATCGGCTCAGATTCATATTGCAGATCTGGACCAAATCAGTGTCAGACACAGCTAATGTCTTTCGGTTACCTATGGGAAAAGTGATCTGGGCCAGATCTGTAAAATGATATAAATACTGAACTGATGGCAGTTAGAATGTTTAAGCTGAAACCTCTATCTGGCACGGATCTGGTTCACAATCAGAAAACGTCTCTAAGATAGAAACGGAGGCAAGGGGCTTAAAACTGATCTGGGCCAAATGTAATTGCTATCTGGGAAGGAACTACATACTTCGTTAATACTCGAAGTAATTTTCCCACACGGGACAGCAACACTACAAAATTTTTATTTTACAATATGATGCATTGTTTTACATTAAACTACACAAAAGTATATAGTTTAAATGATATAGTTTAAATGTATCAACCTTGAAAATATTCAGAAATGCAACATGCAGTAATAGAAATGCAAAACATCATAAAAACCCTAACAAGGTTTTTTTTTCCTGCAGAATTCCTTTACTTTTACTCTTGATACCTTAAGTACATTAGAGTATGCAAGATAATGAAAATAATAATAAAAAAATTGCTTAACTAAGGTTTAAAATATATGACTAGTAGTTTTTCGCCAGTGTGGTATTAGTGGTTATTAAAAGTACTTTAGTGTAATAAAGTATCTCAATATTTATTCCATGAGTCAGCCCTGCAAACCTGTTGGTAGACAACTTAGTGAATAGTGGAAATATGCACTCAAACACAGCCGCTAAGTGTCCATTTATGTATCCTTCCTTTCACGGGGAAACGAAGGGCGCATTTGGCGTCGCTTTTGAATCAGGGTAGCTTTCGTCGCGCCGCGGTGACGCAATCGGCCTTCAAATGCGACCTTCCAAGGATGCAGCCTTTGAATTGGGACGTCCTTCGTCGCGCCGCTGTGACGCAATCGGCCTTCAAATGCGGCCAATCGGCCTTCAAATACGGCCTTCGGAGGATGCAGCCTTCACATTGGGACACAGCTACGGTCTCCTTAAGCTTCCTGAATATAATTTTTATCAAAATGCATGTGTTATGTATCAGGTTGTTCACAGGTTAAATACTCACTTATGTGAACTCATTCCATTATATTCATCCTTTCACCAACAAAACACGAGGAATAAATTGCTTCTAAAAGGAAAATACAGGAAATGAAAATGTACTCATTTTAGCATAGGTTTTAGAGGACCACAAATATGGAATGAGTTGGAAAACAACATAAAACAATCTACTACATTTTCTATATTTAAAAGAAATTTAAAGCACTATCTACTGGGGAGTTATGCGTCCGATGGTTTCGAGGTTTGACATTCATAAGGTCGAAACTTTCTACCTGTATATGAGGGAGGTGATGTGTAGCTATGTATCGTTTATGATTATATTGAAATGATTGTATTGCATTTTATTTGCTGAATTGAAGGATTTATGAACCATGATTGAGAGATGGGATTTTTTTTTGGGCATGCAAACAGGGTTTTCTCCTTGTATATGGATTAGAGGGAGGTTACGAGTATATACTTTATCATTGTATTGAAATTTTTATTGAAGGTTCTATGGATTGTGACTGAGAGATGGGATCTTACTTTTGGCGTGCGTTAACTAGGCTTGGGAGGTATCCAAATTTTGATACCATCAAACTTCCTCCCTATTTTACCGGGGTATACGGTATTACCGTGACTAATTAAAAATTATGACATAAGGCTCAGACAGCGTCACCAAACTGTTGGCTTGTGCCTACACCGTTCAGAAACTGAATACCAGATCGGGCAAAAAAATGAATAATCAAGCCCAACCCCTGCACGTTGTGTCCGAACCCGGCTGATGGCATTAAATGTAATTATGAGCCTGAGCCCGATTTTGTCACGTTCACCGTCTGTTTCTGCACTACATTACCCAGGATCCTCTTTGGCACACCTGCACTCACTCTCTGGATTACTAATCACCCGCACCTGTTCCCAATCAGTAACCTCATCAAGCTCTATAAAACACTCACCATTGCCCTAGTTCATTGTCAAGCCTCCAACAGGAACAGACCATATTCTGTTGTCTCCTTAGCATCTGACGCGTCAAGACTCCAAGCTGTAATGTATACTTACCTGAAACACTAACCTCTATGTCATTGTTGTGCCATCTTCAGAAATCCTGCCCGATTCCTTGCTGCCTGTGATCCTGTGTTCCCTCCAGTTTCCAGTGTTTCATCCGAGTTTGCTTGCTGTCGATCGCATCTGAAAGAGAAGAGACAAATATTAATGAACATTGGTTGCTTGACATCAACTTATCCGAAGTGAAAGTGCTTACCTGCTTCTCACCCCACATCGAGTTATCCTCACAGAATCTGCACTTGAATTCTATGAATACTCACCTTGCACTCTTGTCATTTGTAAATAAAGCTGTGTTTGGATTCACTTACCTCTGTCTCCTGGCCTGTATCCTGACAGATTTAGACTTGACTATTTTTTTATATGTGGGCCGTTATAATATGGTGGCGCCAAATAATTTTTTAACGCAGGTGCTGAGGGGGTGCAAGATATAAATACTATTAATAAATAAGCAAAAATGGGACACTTAATAAGATTTAATTATTTTAATTATCACAATTAAGTATTAATTTTATTAAATTAAACAAGCACAACATTCAACATTCAATCAAATATTATTAAAGATTTATTATTAATACATTTTTTCAACATAATATCTCATTATTTTGAAATGTGTGCATGCAACAAGCAAGAAGTGCATTTGTAAATCCGGTGACACGCGTCCATTGATTTTTATTAATACAACTTTTCTGTCAGCGTCTGCTGCAAAGATTAAGTTGACGATCGCCATCTCCTAGTGAACGTGCATATATAGAGAGAAATGCAAATCATGGATTACATAATCAGAAGGTGTAGGCTAGCCTTTTTCTTTTCGTTTTGAATTGTTTCGTTTAAAGAAATTGATGATCGGCATCTCCGTAGTGAACGCGCCTATAGAGAGAAAGATAGGCTCGTCATGGATTAATCAGAGAGTATGCTGCCTATATTTCTTTTTGTTTTGAATTGTTTTGTTTAAAGAAATTGATGATCATCATCTCCATAGTGAACGATAGAGAGAATTGCACATCATGGATTACATAATCAGAGAGTAGGCTAGCCTATTTCTTTTCGTTTTGAATAGTTTTGTTTAATGAATTTGATGATCGCCATCTCCGTATGAATGCGCATAGAGAGAAATGCACATCATGGATTAAATAATCAGCGAGTGGCCTATTTCTTTTCGTTTTGAATTGTTTCGTTTAATGAAATTTCAAGATTTATTTAGATATAGGCCTATCTGTCATGTCTGTGAGGCATACACTGAGTTTCGGTTAATTTATGATGAGATTTCAATGCAAGTGACCGTGGCGCGCCAGCGCACGATCATGTCATGATTATATTGTCTGCTACACTTTGATTCTTATTTATTAAATCCAGGCAATTGGTTGATGAAATTTTTTTTTAAATTAAGATACAATTTATACAAAACAAAATTCACTTTAAAGAAAGGCCTTTTACAAAACGAAACTTAATTAAGTGGTCAAAATGTCTGACTCCCAATGCATCCCATCTTACTCGTGCTGTTCAGTTTTCATTATCAACATAGATGAAAAAAATAACATTATAATATTTTAACAAATATGAACTAATGCGCTTATTTAATGAACTCGGGGCAAAATGCATCCTCGCAGCAGTGAGTGGGTGGTTGTTTCGGAGATGCGACATTAGGTTAGAGGTGTTTCCATCTCTCGCGGTCACCTTTTTATTGCACAATTTACAAATTGCCTCGTCAGTATTTACCGCCTCTCCCTTCTCTCTCTCTCTCTTTCTCCTCCACACTGTCACTTGATGACAACCACAAATAAGCATTTTAGGCATTAAATAAATTATATTTATATATTATATATAAGTGCCGGTAATGACGGTATTGAAACTGATACCGTTGCTATTTTAAGACCCCACGGTATACGATATTACCGTAATTCCGCCCAACCCTAGCGTTAACAGTGTTGTGTTAGGTCATGCTGTATGTCGGGTGGTGGTGTAGGATCCCTGTTCTATAAGCTTGTAGCTTCAGAGGGAGTCCTTTTTTCACAATGTATTATTGTTATTGGCAGATTGCTTTTCAGTTTGTGTGTAAAATTGTGAAAATAAAAATAAATCAAATCAAATCAAACTGTCTTTTGCTGTATGAAAAGTCAAATCTTTAGTTTGAAGTAAATTCATGTTGTATGTGCAGTTAATTCTTTGTGGAACCATCCTAAGGCCTAGATGATGCAGTCAGTCAATTTCCCCTTTAGATGGTGGGGTCGTGACCTGCTAGGCGAGGAGGCTGGACTAGGTGTCATGGATGGACTGGCTTGAGGGAACTCTGCAAAAACACACAAACATGCTACAACACGTCACGTGCAACTGTACACTTGCACAGTCTTTAGTGTTATGGAACACCACTCACTGTTTTTGCTTTGATATGCAAGCCCAAAGGTGCAACGCTGCAGACGCAGTTAGTTCGTTGAACCTGGGTGTCATGGATGGACTGACTTGAGGGAACTCTGCAAAAACACACAAACACGTCACGTGCAACTGTACACTTGCAGAGTCTTTAGTGCTATGGAACACCACTCACTGTTTTTGCTTTGATATGCAAGCCCAAAGGTGCAACGCAGCAGAAGACGTAGTTAGCTCGTTGAACCTGTGTTCCAATGGATGGACTGGCTTGAGGGAACTCTGTAAAAACACACAAACATGCTGCAACACGTCACGTGCAACTGTACACTTGCACAGTCTGACGAAAGGGACCTGTGAAACATGACAATCGTATATTTAGTCCTGCATTTAAAAAAAAAAAAGTGATGAGGCATTCTCATTGGTCATTTTCAAGTGTCTTTTTAAACACGGACGCATCTTTTTAAAAAACCTGTGTAACATATATTTATATATTGCCCTTTCAATGTGTGCAAAAATATTGTAGATGGTAAAAAAAAACATTATCTCTAATAGTTTTTTTTGTAATGTACAAACGGCATGGCAATATCATTACATCTTTGCATTAGAATATACAGAACAGGTGCATAAAAGAAATACAAATACAACAAGAAAAATTATAATCATAGTATTAAACAAAAAAGATTGAAAGGTTAAAGGGGCTTGGTTGTGTTTTTGTTTTGTAAATCCTATTCTTCTTTAATGCAAACACTATTTATTGCATTCTTCTTTTTCATCACTTTAAGGGCTTTTATATAAGACATAAACTCTAGATTCTAGATTCATTTTATTTAAACAGGGACAATGCACAAATTAACATTAACCTTGTATCAAAACAAGGAGAGATGCCTTGTGCCAGGTTATAGCACAAGTGCTATTTTCCGCCCGTAGTCCCTTGGCAGATCAATAAGACAATAGCACAAAATTTCATAAAAGTAAAATACAAAACATTAAAATATACAATTTTACAACTAGTGTCACACTTAATTTTCAATTAAAACTATCATATACTCAATTGTTCCCCCTTCCTTAAACCAACACACACACACACACACACACACACACACACACACACACACACACACTTCATAAATGTGTACAATTTTGTTGTGACAGTAACCATGCCTTTGTTAAACTCGAAAAGGTTAGTGGATTTGTACATGTAATAAGGTGTGTAGGGAGAGTATTCCACTGAGTTATGGCCACAAATGAAAAAGTTGATTTGCCAAAAGAAGTTTTGCGATTGGGAATATTGCACTCTCCTCTAGTGGCTGACCGAGTAGCTCTTTTTTTTCTGAGTTGAGCGTAATAAATTTTTTTAGAGGAGGAGCGACAGCATTATTAATGATTTTAAAAAGTAAGCAAACATTTGAATGCATTATCAAATTTCCAAAATTTAAAATATTATACTTAGTAATTATTTTACAGTGGTGATATTGACGTGTTTTTTTATCATGGATCTTAAGTGCTGTTTTATATAATGATTCAAGTGGTCTCAAGACTGTCTTACCCGCTTGAGACCAACTTGTCATGCAATACAAAAAATGTGGAACAATCATTGCACTTAAGTAAGTATTTGATGCCTCAATGGTAAGAGAGTTTCTTATATATCTGTAATTTATAAGATTAAATTTTAGTGTACTACTCAATCTTTTAACATGTTTTTTAAAACTAAGAGTTGGGTCCAGGGTAACACCCAAATATTTGAATTCATCTACATTTTTAATTGCATGCCCATTTACTAAAACCTCAGGACATTCCTTAAGTTTACATCTATTTTTAAAAAACATGGTTACCGTCTTTTCAGTATTCAAAGTGAGACATGAATTATTTAACCATTCAACAACCTTATGCATTACATTCGTTAATTTTAAAGCAACCTCTGTAGCATTCTTCCCATGAGTGTACAGCACAGTATCATCTGCATACATTATTATATCAATATCATTACATACTAGTGGAAGGTCATTTATATATATACTAAAAAGCAGCGGCCCTAATATTGACCCTTGCGGGACCCCCATGGTACATCTTTTCAAGGGGGATAATGTGTTGTTCATTCGCACACACTGATGTCGTCCACTCAGGTAAGATTTGACCAGTTTTGTGTATTTATTGATAGATTGTAGTGTGCCAATTTACTTAATAGTATCTCATGATTAACCGTATCGAAAGCCTTGCTTAAATCAAGAAAAACTGCTCCAGCCACTGTCATGACAAATCACTGGAAGCAATAGCAGGTGAACAAGTGTTTATTAGGACTCAACACTCAATACAGTGAAAATCACTCAAAGTCAGTGAGGAAGATCCTTCTCAGATTGAAGTCGCGAAGACGATTCTCTGGCCACAGGGCTGACGGAAGACACAGGGGAAAGACGCTCAGGCTCGATCACACAGGGACTTCGATGGTCTGGTGCTCGGTGCTCAGTGCTCGGTGATCGGTGCTCGGGTGCGGTGAAACAGGCAGGAAACATCCACAGAAGACGGCGACAAAAACCCGGAAGACAGCACGAACAAACACGAGGGACTGCAAGCAACGGATGGACACTGGAATGGAGAGATGAGTGAGTATATATAGAAAATGGTAATGGGAAACAGCTGAGGAGGGGAATGAGATGATTGCAGACAGCTGGAGCACTGAACAAACACGTGAGCGGGACAACGCCCACTCACGCAAACTCACAGACATGTAAACAAACAGTGACACGCGACACAGAGGAAACAATGAATTATCAACCGTGACAGTACCCCCTCTCCTAGGAATGCCTCACGGCATTCCCAGACCTCCTTACCTGTCGATTGTAATCATCGATAAGGGAGTGATCCAGGATGTCACGAGCAGGAACCCAACTCCTCTCCTCCGGACCGTAACCTTCCCAATCCACCAAGTACTGAAATCCACGTCCCCTCCGCCTAGAATCCAGGATGCGACGGACCGAATAGGATGGTTCCCCGTCTACGAGTCGCGGCGGTGGGGGAACCGGGACAGGCGGATTAATACGTGAAAAAAACACAGGCTTAACTTTAGAAACGTGGAAGACGGGATGAATTCTCCTGTACGCCGGAGGAAGATTGAGGCGGACTGCCACCGGACTAACAATCTTGGTGACAGAAAACGGGCCAATGAATTTAGGAGCTAGCTTATTCGACACGGAACGGAGAGGAATGTTCTTGGTAGAAAGCCACACTTTGGAACCGACGACGTATACGGGAGGCCTTGACCGGTGGCGATCGGCCTTGGCCTTGGTGCGCTCCCGCACTTGGAGGAGTGTCTCTCGGGCCCTCGTCCAAGTACGGTGACACCTCTGGATGAAGGCGTGGGCAGAGGAGACCGCAACTTCGGATTCAGCACTAGGAAAAACAGGTGGTTGGTACCCTACACTACACTCAAATGGAGATAGGCCCGTGGATGACACTGGCAACGTATTGTGGGCGTACTCCACCGTAGCAAGTTGTTGACTCCAGGAGGAGGGATTCCTGGAGACCAAACATCGTAACGTTCTTTCCAAATCTTGGTTGGCTCTCTCAGTTTGACCATTGCTCTGGGGATGGAACCCAGAGGACAGACTGACCGTCGCCCCCAGCAATCTACAAAACTCTCGCCAAAATCTGGACACAAACTGGGGTCCCCTGTCAGAAACCACGTCTGTCGGGAGGCCATGTAACCGAAAGACGTGGTTAACGACTGCCACCGCTGTCTCCTTGGCTGAAGGTAATTTGGGCAAGGGAACAAAGTGGGCTGCCTTCGAGAATCGGTCCACCACGGTCAAAACTACCGTGTTACCCTGGGAGGGTGGGAGGGCGGTGATAAAATCTAGAGCGATGTGGGACCAGGGTCTCGAAGGCACCGACAGCGGTTGAAGTAACCCATCTGGGGGTCGATTGGACGACTTACCAGTGGCACAACTAGAGCAAGCCAAAACAAAATTGTGAACATCACGAGCCATAAGAGGCCACCAGAATCGCTGCTTAACAAGAAATATGGTACGACTCACCCCTGGATGGCAAGCTAGACTGGAACAATGACCCCACTGGATAACGTCTGATCGTAATCCCTCCGGCACAAATAAGCGGTTAGGTGGGCACCGGATCGGAGGCGTTACCCCTTCTAAGGCCTTCTTGACCTTCGATTCGACCTCCCAAGTGAGCGCAGAGATAATTAGGGTCTCCGGAAAAATGCGCTCGGGAGTAGATTCGTGTTCGGGACGATCAAAAATACGCGACAAAGAATCGGGTTTGATGTTCTTGGAACCCGGACGATAGGAAAGAGTAAAATCGAAACGGCCGAAAAAAAGTGCCCACCGAGCCTGCCTGGAGTTCAATCTTTTGGCGGTTCTAATGTACTCCAAATTCTTGTGGTCAGTCCAGACTATAAAGGGTACCCCAGAACCCTCCAACCAGTGACGCCATTCCTCCAATGCTAGCTTGACTGCCAACAACTCACGGTTACCAATGTCATAATTTCGTTCAGCAGGAGATAATCGATGAGACAAAAACGCGCAGGGATGCATTCTGTCGTCTGAAGGAGAGCGTTGTGAAAGCACTGCACCTACCCCCACCTCTGACGCATCGACCTCTACCACAAACTGACGTGAAGCATCAGGGGCAATTAAGATGGGAGCTGAAACAAAGCGGCTCTTGAGTTTGGCAAACGCAGCCTCAGCTGCGTCTGACCACCTGAACGCAGTTTTGGGAGAGGTCAAGGCAGTCAGAGGTGCGGCTAGTTGGCTGAAATTGCGAATAAAACGCCGATAGAAGTTGGCGAATCCCAAAAACCGCTGCAGGGCCTTGCGGGAATCTGGGATTGGCCACTCTACCACAGCCTTAACCTTGTCAGGATCCATCAGCATACCTTCAGCCGACACAATGTGTCCCAGAAAAGGAACCGACTGTGCATGAAAAACGCATTTCTCCGCCTTGACAAAAAGCCCATTCTCTAACAACCTTTGAAGCACTAGTCGAACATGTTGCACGTGTTCCTGGAGAGACGAAGAAAAAATCAATATGTCATCCAGGTAAACATATATGAATTGATCGATCATGTCTCGCAACACATCATTGACTAGTGCCTGGAAGACTGCGGGACTATTGGAAAGCCCAAAAGGCATAACCAAATATTCAAAATGCCCCCTAGGGGTGTTAAAAGCAGTCTTCCATTCATCCCCCTTCCTGATGCGGACCAAATGATAAGCATTACGCAAGTCCAGTTTTGTGAAGAGTGAGGCTCCCTGCAACCTCTCGAAGGCTGAAGACATCAACGGCAAAGGATAAGTATTCTTTACCGTGATGTTATTCAACCCTCGGTAATCAATGCAAGGTCGCAGAGATCCGTCTTTCTTCCCCACAAAAAAGAACCCCGCCCCCGCTGGAGAAGAGGAAGGACGGATGAACCCGGTTGCCAGAGAATCAGAAATATATTTCTCCATAGCCTCTCTCTCCGGAACAGAGAGCGAATAGATCTTGCCCTTAGGCGGAGACTTACCTGGCAGAATATCTATTGCACAGTCATAGGGACGATGCGGAGGGAGAGAAGCAGCCCTTGACTTACTGAACACTTCACTCAGGTCCCGGTACTCCTCGGGCACGTTTGATAAGTCCACGGCTTCCTCCTGAAACACAGGGACAGAAACAACAGAACAAGCAGACACTAGACACGACTTATGACACTCAGTGCTCCAAGCTGAGATGGTTCTGCCTTTCCAGTCGATTCGTGGGTTGTGCAAGCTAAGCCAGGGGTGTCCTAAAACTATGGGTGTGAGTTGTGAGTCCGTAATGTAAAATGAAATGGTTTCGGCATGATTTCCTGATGTGATGAGGGTAAGTCTTTCGGTGGCTTGAGAGATAGTAGGTAGTGTTTGTCCGTTGAGCGCATTGACAGTGATTCTCTGGTGAAGTGTTCGGAGGGGAATCTGTAACTGTAGTGCAAACCGGTGATCCATGAAGTTACCTTCGGCTCCAGAGTCTATGAGTGCACTGCAGTGGTGATCCTGGGTAGACCATCTCAGTCTTACCGGGAGGATGGTGGAAGTGGATGAGGTCTTTCCTGCGGAGATCCCACCCGATAGTAGCCTCATACTTACTATCGGGCTGGGCCTTTTACCGGACAACTATGAGCAAAATGTCCGGCGCCACCACAGTACAGACAAAGGCCCTGGGATCTCCGCCTTTCTCTCTCCTCCCGGGAAAGCCGAGCTCGCCCCACCTGCATGGGCTCGGGATCGTGGGGACCGAACGCGTCCAGGCCACTGGACCGCTGGTTCTCCATCCCGCCACGAACCGGGTTGGGTGACGTCCTCTGACCAATCCGAGACAGTCGGGCGTCCACCCTCAAGGCCAGATCCATGAGCTCGTTGAGAGAGGATGGGAGGTCCAGGGCGTAGATCTCTCTCTGGACACGTTCGGCCAGCCCATGCAGGAAATGGTCCCACTGCGCCTCCTCGTTCCAGCGACACTCGGCCGCCAGGGTCTTAAACTCGATGGAATAATCCGACACGGAACGATCTCCTTGGCGTAGATTCGCCAAGACCCTGGCAGCTTCCCTCCCCGCGACGGCTCGATCGAATACACGCCTCATCTCCGCCGCGAGTGCCTGGAACGAGGAGCAGCACTGGTCGTGGTTCTCCCACACTGCAGTTCCCCAAAGCGCCGCTCTCCCAGTCAGCAACGTGAGCACGAATGCCACCTTAGCCTCCTCTCTCTCAAAAGTTCTGGGCTGTAATGAGAAATGCATACTGCAACGTGTAGAAACGAACGACAAAGATTAGGCTCACCGGAGTACAGCTCAGGAGTAGGCAATCGGGGCTCAGACTGGGAGAGAGGCACAGTTGGTGTGGGGGGAACCGCAAGTGCTTCCGGGGGTGCTGGCGCAGTGGGAGGTTGCAGCTGATGGAATCGCTGGGTGAGCTCGGACACCTGTGTGACCAGAGCCTGAATAGCACGTCCCGTCTCCCCCTGGTTGCGATCCTGTGCATCCATCCGGCCGATGCACCCGCGAATGAATTCCTCCAATGAAGCAGATGAATCACCCGCTGCTCCCGTTTCAAGGTCCATCCGTTCTGTCATGACAAATCACTGGAAGCAATAGCAGGTGAACAAGTGTTTATTAGGACTCAACACTCAATACAGTGAAAATCACTCAAAGTCAGTGAGGAAGATCCTTCTCAGATTGAAGTCGCGAAGACGATTCTCTGGCCACAGGGCTGACGGAAGACACAGGGGAAAGACGCTCAGGCTCGATCACACAGGGACTTCGATGGTCTGGTGCTCGGTGCTCAGTGCTCGGTGATCGGTGCTCGGGTGCGGTGAAACAGGCAGGAAACATCCACAGAAGACGGCGACAAAAACCCGGAAGACAGCACGAACAAACACGAGGGACTGCAAGCAACGGATGGACACTGGAATGGAGAGATGAGTGAGTATATATAGAAAATGGTAATGGGAAACAGCTGAGGAGGGGAATGAGATGATTGCAGACAGCTGGAGCACTGAACAAACACGTGAGCGGGACAACGCCCACTCACGCAAACTCACAGACATGTAAACAAACAGTGACACGCGACACAGAGGAAACAATGAATTATCAACCGTGACAGCCACTCCACCTTGATCTAAATTTGTTTTAATTTGTTCAAGGAAGTAGCAGCACGCTGTTTCAGTTGAGTGTTTTTTCCTGAATCCAAATTGCATTGGGTGTAAAAAGGCATTAGAGTCAAGGTGAGCAATTAGTTGTTCTACTACCAACTTTTCAATGACTTTTGAGATGACGGGAAGGATGCTAATAGGTCGGTAATTGCTAACCGCTTGTTTGTCACCAGATTTATACACCGGGGTCACAATAGCAAGCTTTAAGGCACTAGGAAAGATGCTTTCTTTAATAGATTTATTTAATACTTTGGTTAAAGGAACAGTCAAAGATTCTTTATGAATTTTTAAGAAAGCAGTATCAAGATCATAGATGTCGTTTGCTTTGCTATTAGTTAGTGTTGAAAGTATTTTACTAACCTTTATATCGTTTGTGGGTGTCATAATAAAACCAGCACTATCACAGACTGAGGAATAATGAAATGTTTTTTTAGTAAAATTTTGACCCAGTGTTTCCACGGAATTCAAAAAATAATCGTTAAATTCTGTTGCAATAGCTAGGCTATCATTTTGAACATCATTATTTATTTTGAGCTGTATGCTTTCATACTTGGGATTATCCTTACCAGTTAATTTGTCAATGGTCTTCCATAGTTGTTTACTATTCCCTTTTGCTTCTCTAATGATTTCAAGAAAAAAGGATGCTTTAGCCTTTCTAAGCTGCATTATAACCTTATTTCTCAAACTCATTAAGAAGTTGTCTCTCATTTACAACTCTTCTCATTTATAACTCATTTATAAGTAAAGTAATATATTACAAGTAACATGCATTACATAATAAGATCACTTTTTGATGTTACGAGTAAAGAAACGCATTACAATAACGTACATTACGAAATCAGATATATATCTGTTTATATATTATTATTTATATATATAAATATTTAGGCCTAATAAATACGATTTATGTAACATACACATTTATGTCACATACACTGTGTTGTGTGCAACCTCAACAAAAACAAAGTACCTTCATGTTTACATACACATACATAAATTAAGGTTAAATGCACTACTTTCAAAGTTTGTCACCACAATCAACCTCATTGCACAAATAAATGCAAAGGCATTTGCAAATGAGAAATGTTCCAGAGATATCGCTGCCACCAAAGTCAGTCCACTTTCGCATCCCCAATAGCGGCTGAAATTTTTCACCTTTGCTCTTAAGTCATAATTACGAGAAAGTTTCTCATTATTTTGAGATAAGTCATTGTTATGAGAAAGTTTCTCATTATTACACGAAAGTTTCTCATTATTACGAGATGTTTAAGTCATAATTACGAGAAAGTTTCTCATTATTTTGAGATAAGTCATTATTATGAGAAAGTTTCTCATTATTATGAGATGTTAAGTCATTATTATGAGAAAGTTTCTCATTATTATGAGATGTTAAGTCATTATTATGAGAAAGTTTCTCATTATTATGACTTAAAGAATCTTTTTTTTTACTCAATGTGGCGGAAACGGGCTTCCATACAAACGTTATGTGCAGTGAATATAATCAATATGCGTTGCCTGAACCACATTTGTGTGGCTATAATGTTTAAGATTTCTTTAAATGAAAACGAAAAGAGTTAGTATGGTGTTTTATAACATATTTCGTTGCCTAAAATATACACAGAGATAACCGAAGTAGCAGAGCGAGCTGAGTGACGCGCGCTGCGTCAGAAGGTGGGCGGGGTTAGGATTTCCCAAGATTTTCCAAGATGGTGCCGCCCATACCCCCCATAAACGGATTCAAACCCGTTCTTCAGAAAGTCTATGGGTGACGTCACAGACGCTTTGTCCATATTTTTTTACAGTCTATGGTTTTTACCGTTTAGACGGCAACGCGACGGTGGAGCGTTTTTAAGATTTCCACTCTGGAGGGTGGTTTCACTTTTTTGCGTTTTTAAGCCCCTAAAACGCCGTCGCCGTCTAAACGAAAGGCACATCAGATCTGGTAAAATATTTTTACGTTTTCACCCGCGAGCGTTCTCGTGTAAACAGGTCCTAAGCCTTGTCATAGTTAACGTTACCTTTGATGATAAAATTCGCAGCCGACCGTTTCACTTTCCGACGCTCTACGTGATTGTCAGGCATTTCTCCTTTTAACCCTTGAATGGTGTTCGGGTCTGTTGGACCCGTTTTCATTTTTTATCAAAAGAAAAATGATACAATTAATTATTTTTTCAAACTGAGACTCATTGGCCTTGGCTCATTTTCTGTGAGGAATATCAGAACACATTTTTAATGAAAACACACTGTACACTGTTGTAAGTGTGAAAGAGTGCAAGAGTGAGTTTTGTGCTTCTACTCCTGCCATTCCCACACGAGGTTGCAATTCTTAAATGTGATCTAACAAAGGTAAAGAGAAAATATTGACCATATATGCTGTTTATATTGCTTGTAATTGGGATGAAGTAAACATCTGTTGAGTATTTTAACATAACATTTTTGATTGTGTTGAATTAAAAACCCCAAAATGCAGCGGGTCCACCAGACCCACGAACACTGGCTGAGTAACAAAAATATGAACACCACACAAGGGTTAAGAAAAATTCTTGAACTTTCACATAAAATGCAAAAGAATCCATTTTTTTTAGCACATGCAGGACAGTACAGTACAAAACGTGACAGTAAAGTACGGATCGAGTAGTGACAGTGACGTTGTCGTAAAAACATTGACGATTCCAGATTCTCTGACGATTCTTCTTCTTCTTCTGGTGTTTAATGGCGGATTGGCAGACCAACATAAATGGTGCATTCCCGCCACCTACTGATCTAGAGTGTGGAGATACTTGGCTTTGGAAGAAATGAGATAAACATTGACGATGACAGGAAGTGGCAGAAAAACTTCGTTCTCGCACATGTGCAGTACAGATCGTGTTTCCGGTACGGATCGAGTAGCGATAGTTGTCAAAACCATAGACTGTAAAAAAAATAGGTCAAAACCTACTGTCTATGGCCAAAACTGGAAGCGCAGGTAAAAGAAAGACGCAACTGTTACAGATCAGGTTATTTTGGGAACTTTTTGCCCCATGCACACAAGAAGTAATTTAGACATTTGCAACAGCTTATTTTTTACACAAAGTTTGATTTTACGCAATTAATCTGTTTTGCAGTTCCTGACACTGTTGTTTTCGGTTGCAAATTGCTGTTCTCAGGCTTGCAGTGCTTTTGGCCGTATTTGTCCGAAAAAAACGTGCCAAAAGTGTAAGCGCGGAAAAATGGAAGTCAGAAGAATACAGATCCTATTTATTTTGCGTTAGCAAGCTGCAGTTTCATAAACATGCATTACACTTACGAATAACAGTAAAATGCTGCAAATATTTTTTTTCTTACACTTGAAAGGCGATTTACACCTTTACAAATCTTCTCTTGCGCATGCAAATTTAATTTACGCTTGCAATATGTACACTTTCAAGTTGAAATCCTCCAATGTTTTTTATTTTTATTGATTATGTATCTGACAATAAGCAGACATAAAGTACAGAACATATAGAACTTCCACAGGAATGAAATTATAACTTTCACAAATCTTACCCTGCGCATGCGATTCTTTATGACATCATATTACCTTCATAGAAATACACCCCATAGTTTGCAACAGAGCCAGAGAGAACTCTATGGCTCTGGTTTGCAAGGGTTGAAGCAGAGCCCGTCTAAGGAGAGCCTGCCCACTCCCTATTAAGCCCTATTGTACCGAATTTTGGTTGTAGTACCACCAGAGTTCCACTGGGGGCGATCGCCATGAGTGCAAAATGAATGGGAGTCAATGGGGCTAGACAGCTAAATTTGTCTCTTTCACCCAATTGCCGTTGAGAAATCTCAGATCTGATTGTAGATTTAGCAAGTTCAACATGGGTTTTAGGTCGAAAGTTGAAGGAACGAGTACTTATGTCGTTTTGATTTCTTACAGGTTGAGTTGTTGTTGCCCATAACACGCTAGCATTCTGCTAATGACGTCAGCATTCTGACGTCATTGACATTTTGAAAGACTTTTTAAAGCAAATAAGTGACTCTAAAAAATCTAACACCCAGCAATGTGTAATTTCTTTGCATCTCCTTTCGAATACAACATTCAAATTACTAGACAAAAAATTATATCCTGAGAAAAGTGGATTTTGAGGGCTATACCACCATTGACCTCCATTCATTCTGCACTCGTCCTGTGGAATCAGAGTGGAACTGCCATATGATATTTATAGGAACTGCAACCAGTTCAGAAGCCGGAAGTGTAGTGAGAGTGAAACTTCTCGCCATATTAGACATTCTCTGGTTGAAGCATTCTCTGGTTGAAGATAACGTAACATGCGACGTCACGAGCGTTACGGAAGCCTTGCGGGCTCACACACATTAATCGTCATACTACTGGGTCTGGCTAAAGATCCTTCCTTGAGAATAGACAACTGGTGAGTTAAAGACGCATTCAAAATTATGCACAAACAAGTAATACCTTGAATAACATTAGGGTAAAACTCACAGGCATCTAGCTCGCTTTCGATCCCCATTAAATCCTCTTTTGTTTTGATTTTAAATCACATGAGCGTACTAAAGCTAATGCTAAAAGAATTAGCACACACGTTGTAAACCAATATAAACTGTTAGCATGAGCTAATAGCTATTGTGTGCTAGAATATTCCGTTTAGCACGTTCACATCAACGGTTACAGATCTGAAGCTAACAGTTAGTTAGTTTGTAAGTGTCTTACATTGGCTATTATTTATCATTTGAATCAAGAGTACTGAGGACGTTTAGTCAAAGGATTAAACATAGAAAATGAAATTTTAACTTGAATCTTGCAACATTAGAATGATCTCACAATCAACTAAACCTCCATCATTCTTGTCAAACTGATTTGCAAACAATTATCATACTTTCTGTCTATAATGTTGTATTCAGTAATTCTAACACTTAACTTTGTCTCTTAGGTTTGCTTCACAAATTTATTTGGTGAGGTTCAAGCCTCAAGACAGAATGGCAGACACAAAGCGTCTTGCTTTTTCCATTATCCAATTTCTCCATGATCAGCTGTCCTCTGGGGGACTGTCATCAGATGCTCAAGAAAGCTTAGAAGGTAAAACCTCAGTGCTAGAATCAGCGCTGGACAGTGGACACTTATGTTATTGGTTCATAATTAACATGTCCTAATTTGCCCGTTTATCTAGTTGCCATCCAGTGCCTGGAGACAGCATTTGGCATCTCTGTAGAGGACCAGAGCTTAGCAGTCAGTCAGTCTCTGCCAGAAGTATTTGCCTCAGCAACTAAACAGGTAAAAACTGTTCTTGGATGCCATCTAAACCATGTTGTTTTGAAATGTTTATTTATAGTGCTGAATGCACTCTCATTAATTGTTATATATAGCAGACTGGTGCAACACAAGATAAAACCAGTTCATCCAGTGATTTACCTTCAGAGGAGCAGTTAGCAGAGGCAGAGCATCTTAAAACAGACGGTAAGAACATAACACCTTTACCATTTCAGGGTGCTTCATGTGGTCTTCTCACTCAAAGTGTGCATGTATGTTCCTTCAGGTAACAATCAGATGAAGGTAGAGAACTTCAGTGCAGCCATTGAGTTCTATTCTAAAGCCATCCAGCTTAATCCTCAAAATGCTGTCTACTATTGCAACAGGTTTGCACAATTTCATTAAATATATATTTTTTTAATGCTGTAGTATTTTCATTATTTTACTGGGGTGTAACGATACACGTCATGATTTGTTTGTTCATTACACAATACTGATCTCACAATACAGTACTCTCACAATACTTTTTTTTTTTATTATTATTATTAAAGGGATAGTTTGGAGTAAAATCAACCTAGGATCCTTTGCACCATGACCTCGAGCCAAACTAGGCTAGGTTGATTTTACTCCAACCATCCCTTTAATTTAAATTATTACCTCTAAAACATGATAAATGGTTTAGCAGGCAACAGAATTGTTAGAAATCTATGCTTGCATATTACTACATGCAGTACATTTAAAAAGTTTTAAATATTGGTTTTATTAAATTAATTTTATTTTAATTATTATTAATAATAATAATAATAATAATAAAAAAACATGGAAATTCAAATGTGTGACCTGAGTTTACTGTATTTGCTGCTAAATTAATATTTGATAGTATTTATAACTTTTTTTATTGATTTTTTTTATTTTTATTATTACTTTCTAGAGCTGCGGCTTATAGCAAACTGGGGAACTATGCTGGAGCTGTTCAAGACTGTGAACGTGCCATTGGAATCGATCCAAACTACAGTAAAGCATATGGTCGGATGGGGTAATTTAAAAAAATATCCAGTTAAAATGTACAGCACAGTTTTTAAACTTTCAGAGAAATTATTTAAAGGGGCATTTCACCCATTTGAACATTGTTTTTTATTTAAAGTGGGTCATATATGTAGTCGAAATGTAAAAGAAATTTTGAATTTGGTGCCTTTGTGACCGAGAAAAGACAAAAAATAACTTCAGGACGCATTTGTATGAAAGACAACAACTCCCACAATGCACCACATTGCACAGCTCCGCAAGCCACTCCCACTAATCCAGAAAGCGCATATCTGCCTATAAGAGAAATCACTCTTCCGTCTACAAGGCTAGCTACCACCAGAGCTTGAAATTAATTTCACATTCACACAAAATGTCTAGTTAGTTGGCGAACTCATTAGTGCATTACTCCTCGTTTGTATTTCTTTCGAAAAGGTGAATTATTGCATGGTACCTGGATGTTCAGTCAGAACATATGCGGTGCGAAATTAGGAAACTAGTTCACAACACAAACGTCCGTGTCCTCGTCTGATTCAGAGATTTCGTCCAGGAGAAATTGTCATCGTTGAAATTCTTTGCCGCAGACGAACTCTATCTCTGTGTTCATAGCGGTTCGTAGTTGCATAGTGAGATCACCGGCGCCACCAGTCCGCCCTAACTCGAGCCAGGCCCAGTCCGGGCTCCTCGTCCGCGGCAGGCAGGGCTTCTGCCTCGGCTGCTCTTCGCTATAATGCGGCTTGTAAAGGTAGCCACAAACACCTGATTCAAGCATCAGACTTCCGAAATCCTCTTCCTCTAGTCTATATCATATTGAGCACTCTCCTCCGCTATTGTCATAACTTTACATCTGTCTCCACAGCGCCTGTTAGCTTAGCTTCAAACAAGATGGAGGATATTGCTTTCAGTTTCAGAGAGTAAAGTCCCACCCACTGATCTGTAATAGGTCTGTAGCGTGAGCGGGTCCCGCCCCCTGGGAGAGATGAGGAACGAGTGCTTGTAGTCTCAACAGAAATCCCCCCCTCTTACACTTCCTCCTACAATGACGCAAAATGACGATTTTTGCGTCATTGTAGGAGGAAGTGTAAGAGGTAAATAACAGATTTCTCCCGTATCAGGGGAAAATGAAAGAGTGTTGCACGACCATTCAATAGTATGACTGGGTTTCTAACAATGCAAAGCTTAATGCAAATGGGTGAAGTGTCCCTTTAAAGGGGCATTCCACCCATAGGAACATTGTTTTTTATTGAAAGTGGGTCATATATGTAGTCGAAATGTAAAATAAGTTTTGAATTTGGTGCCTTCGTGACCGAGGAAAGACAAAAAATAACTTCAGGACGCATTTGTATGAAAGACAACAACTCCCACAATGCACCACATTGCACAGCTCCGCAAGCCACTCCCACTAATCCAGAACAGCGCATATCAGCCTATAAGAGAAATCACTCTTCCGTCTACAAGGCTAGCTACCACCAGAGCTTGAAATTCATTTCACACAAAATGTCTAGTTAGTTGGCGAACTCATTAGTGCATTACTCCTCGTTTATATTTCTTTCAAAAAGGTGAATTATTGCATGGTACCGGGATGTTCAGTCAGAACATATGCGGTGCGAAACTAGGATAGTTCACAACACAAACGTCCGTGTCCTCGTCTGATTCAGAGATTTTGTCCAGGAGAAATTGTCATCGTTGAAATTCTTTGCCGCAGATGGACTCTATCTCTGTGTTCGTAGTTGCATCTTACAGTCTATGAGATGCATAGTGAGATCACTGGTGCCACCAGTCCGCCCTAACTCGAGCCAGTCCGGGCTCCTCGTCCGCGGTAGGCAGGTCTTCTGCCTCGGCTGCTCTTCGCTATAATGCGGCTTGTAAAGGTAGCCACAAACACCTGATTCAAGCATCAGACTTCCGAAATCATCTTCTTCTATATCATATTGAGTACTCTCCTCCGCTATTGTCATAACTGTACATCTGTCTCCACAGCGTCTGTTAGCTTAGCTTCAAACAAGATGGAGGATATTGCTTTCAGTTTCAGAGAGTAAAGTCCCACCCACTGATCTGTAATAGGTCTGTAGCGTGAGCGGGTCCCGCCCCCTGGGAAAGATGAGGAACTAGTGCTTGTAGTCTCAACAGAAATCCCCCCCTCTTACACTTCCTCCGACAATGACGCAAAATGACGATTTTTGCGTCATTGTGGGAGGAAGTGTAAGAGGTAAATAACGGATTTCTCCCGTCTCAGGGGAAAATGAGAGAGTGTTGCACGACCATTCAATAGTATGACTGGGTTTCTAACAATGCAAAGCTTAGTGCAAATGGGTGGAGTGTCCCTTTAATGCCAATAGACTAGACACGTGGCCGCCATTTTGGATTTCGGATCAGCGAGTGTGCGGTTAGACACTTCCGGTTTCGCATTACGCCCGGTGCAGGGAGCCAGAGAAAGATGAAATTTATCTTTTATAGTTGTTTATAGAATCAATTATCACTTAAAATACTACTAAGATCCATATTACTAGCCAATGGCAATTAAATGCACGGATGCATAATCAGATTAATGAATGAAATACAACTGTTCACGAACAGAAGATTGTATTTGATTCATATATGCATACGCAATGATAGTTATGCCTACTGTAAATATAGAGTTACAACTACGATTAGAGTTGTTTGCATAAAATGCACCGTGAACATTCACATGTTTGCCCTGTGATAGGCTACAATTTATCTCCATAAATACTATTTTCTCAATTCTGCATGCATTTTTACTTACATCAATTGCTCGATCAATATTATCATCACATATTTTACTTTTTTTACTGTAGGTACCACAAACAATTTAATATAGGTAAGTTTGTGTATATTTTACACGTAGTGCAATACTGTATGTGCTGCTTATAAACACCAGACAGATTATTATTATTATTTATGAAACAGATCTTTACTCATCTCACTTGCACAAAATAAATGCAGTAATAGAAAGCATATAAACGCACAGGTGAAATACACTGAAAATTATATGCATTTAAAAATTTGATCGGGTTGAAGTCATCCCTCCGGATCTTCTGCATCCACTCAGCCCGTACCGCAGCGTCAACGGGGAATGCATGAAAGCTGACTTCTCTGTTGTAACGTGACGAAATGGTACATACGGCACACGACAATGAAGTGCTGTGCTCATTATTTTTATTTTTTTAAATTCATGTGCCCTTGTAATATTTAATCAAATTAGAGTGCATGTTTTATCTCTTTGAATCAGCACCTGGAAGCAGAAAAGCATATACATTTCAAAATAAGAGTCCCAGTGTCAGGCTAGTTTACAACTAAAATATCCTGCATTCTGCATAAAATATTTTTCTTGTTATAATTGGTATTTTGGTTACAAAACAAACTGTATCTGCATTTAATTCAGTGTGGCTTCTCTCTGGGCCACACCATCACAGGATGGAAAGACTAAAAACATTAAATACATTCTGTTGGCGCATCTGTCATACTCTTGGCGCAATAGTATGTCATCTGTCTTTCTATACATCATTATTGTACCAGTGAAATCTAATATCACTCAACCTCTAATTCGGATGTATTAATATACCAATTTTAATACATAATGTATAAAACGTGTCTTGAGGGTATTTAAAACTTGCAGTTTGTGATTGAATTGGTTTGTTCTGAATGTTATTAATTTTATTTGTGCAGGTTTTAAAAAAGGTCTTAAAAAGCCTTAAATTAAAAAAAATCTGAAGATACCCTGATTTAAATTACTCCGATATTAAAGCGTAACTCTAGCCAAATTGCAACCTAGGGTCTTTTTGTTAATCTACCCGAGGCAAACTTTCGTTTAAAAGCATAATTAGAATGGAAACGCCACTTCTAAGTTTGACCGTATTTTCGTTTTCGGTCAAATTGCCTTTTGAATGGGAGTGCTATGGGCACGACTATGATAGCATCAAAATCGCTATTTTTAAAACACTAAGAAGGCTCGACACAACATGAAACTGAAATTTTGCTCGAAGTATCACCAGGGGCTCTACACATGAACTCGAGCATTGAGAACATTGTCTGTGTACGCAGAGTTTACTAAAAATAAAGGTTTTGAACAACTGTTGTTGTTTCCAGTCGCCGGCATTTTGACAGTCAAAAATAGTCGATCTCCGAATGCGAATGAACTGACTCTGAATTTTAGTATTGTTTCTTATATGAGGATCCTTTTTCAAATACAATGTCAATATTAATTTTCACTAACGACAAAACAACAAATTATCTGTGAATTTATATGGAACTAAGCTTTAGGAGCTTCCGAGCTTTCCATCTTTACTCTCCTCCCTGTTACATTGCATTCGGAGATCAACTTTTTTTGACTGACAAAATGCCGGCGGACGGAAACACTAACTGATAAAGTGAGTCGTGCAAAACCTTTAAAACCAAAATAAATTTTAAGAAAATACAATCTTAAAAGTGGCGTTTCCATTCTAATTATGCTTTTACACAAATGTTTGACTCGGGTAGATTAACAAAAATAGCCTAGGATGCAATTTGGCGAGAGTTACCCTTTAAGGGATGTTGATGTGGCATTTATTTTTCTTTTGTTTTACATAAAATCAAGGCTTGCTCTTGCAAGTTTGAACAAATACTCAGAGGCTGTGTGCTACTACAAGAAAGCACTGGAGCTGGACCCTGACAATGACACCTACAAAGTCAACCTGCAAATAGCAGAACAGAAGATGAAGGAAACGCAGTCCAGCCCAGTGAGTCAACAGAACCCCCCAGATAACAGGCAGTTTTTGTCACTTTGTGTAATATAGAGAATCTTAAGGTCATGTGTTTGTCTTTGATAGGCAGGGGGTTTGGGTGGAGTCGACCTGGCTGGTTTGCTGAGTAACCCTGGCTTCATGAACATGGCGAGTAGAAATATATCTAAAATGCTCATCATCAATGCTTACTTATGCTCATCTCTAACTCATTGTCACTCTCTTTAGGCATCTAATTTAATGAACAACCCACAAGTACAACAATTGTAAGTAGACAACTTAAAGCACATCATTTATTATACATCTAAGTGTAACTACACACTGCAGCCATGTCATCTGCAGCTTTAAATGCTAGAGCTCTTTAAAGTTCAGGTGGATTCTGATTTGGCTGTCAGTAGGCGCGTTCCCATTACAGATATGCGCAAAACTTTTGTGATTTTTTTTATTTATTTTTTTCCCAAATGTCGACAAAAAACTATTGCGAAATGACGGCGTTTCCATTAACCGATGTTATGCGACTAAAACTTAATTTTTTCTTCTCGCGATAAGTAAAATCATGCCAAAAAACATGGCAACGGACGTTTCCTAAGTTTCTGTACTGTATCCCAGCCACTGCACTAGCCATTATTATTAATCAAAGGAGATGTATGTGTGTTTTCCAAGCATTAATGGTAAGGAACGACCCTTATTATACTTGTGAGCGGCATATATGAGGTGTTTCTCCCTCATATCTGCTTCGAGGTCTTGATTGTGGCTAGGGCTGGGTATCGTTAAAAATCTTTTGATCCGGTGCCATTTTCGATACCTCAGTTTCGATACCGGTTCCTAACGATACTTTTTCCGATACCAATTTTATGAAATCCATTTTAACAAGATTACATAACACATTACCTCAGAAAATGTTGGTTTTATTTTTTCAGTTTGACTCATGCTCCTTAGCCAGTGCACAAAGGAACAAAAAAAGCACAAAGGAACAAAAAATGTTTTATAAAGAGCTCATGCTCACCAAAGCTGAATTTTTTTTATATATATAAAATACAGTAAAACTTGTAACATTGTGAAATAGTATTACAATTTAAAATTTATTCCTGTGATGTCAAAGCTGAATTTTCAAAATCATTACTTCAGTGTCACATGATCCTTCAGAAATATGAAAACAGTTTGCTGCTTAATATTTTGGAAATGATAGTTTTTTTTCATGATTCTTTGATGAATAAAAATGTCAAAAGAACAGCATTTATTTAAAAACTAAATATTTTGTAACATTACACATGTTTTAATGTCACTTTTGATAACTTTAATGCATCCTTACTGAAAAAAAAAATCTGACTAACCAACACATTTTTGAACGGCTGTGTACACTCATTAGGTTATTATTGCAATATAAACACTGTCAGAGTGATCAACAAGGTACCTCTTCATTTACCAGTCGAAGGCGAAGCATCTTTCTGCTATTATGTTTACTCCGTGGCCATGCACTGTCAAGGTCTTCATCATATTTGTCATGGTACCGGTCTTTGGAGCAATTATTTTACCGCAAATACTGCATCGCTCGCTGTTGGCATCGAGCCTGGAGAAATGTACCCACACTTTTGATCGACTTTTCCACATCTTTAAGGTATTATGAGTGTGTGCTCGCGTCTCATGAATATTTGCGCGGAGAGTTTGTGTGTGTGTGCGCTCGCGTCTCATTCGGTCTCATTGAGTATGTGCGCGAGTTTTGTGTGTGTGCTCGCGTCTCGTATGCGCGTGGAGAGTTTGTGCGTGCGCGTCTCACATGAGTATGTGTGCGGAGAGTTCCGCGCTTCTCGTGTGTGTAGTTACGCAAACTCTACACATGTATGTGCGTGAGCGACTTTGTGTGTCGTTGTGCATTTCATATGTATTTGTTTGAGCACTGACGTGACGTTGACGAGTTAACCCCTTAGGTAGCGAAATCTGATACCGAACAACATGTCATTTTTCGATACTCGATAGTATCGAGGCAATTCGATCGGTACCTAAAAAGTATCGAAACTCGGTACCCAGCCCTAATTGTGGCATTTATTTGAGGTTTAGAAACCATTATTTCTGTAGTTCTTTTCTCTTGTATGAATTTAATAAAGAACTCTGTCTCGTATTCTGTCCAAACACGTCATCTACGTCAGGTGACCTGTATATGCGCAAACACTGTTTCCATTGCAGTTTTGCATAATATTTCTTTTTCGAATTGCCTGAAAAACCACCTCATACGAGCGTATTTTTTTTTTTTTGCGATAAATGGGAGTTTTGCGAAATTGACGTGTGTCCATTGGGCGTATTTTCAATTCGCAATTTCAAATTGCACAATTTGAAGGGTAATGGAAACGCGGCTAGTGATTTTATGGTTCATTAGCTGGAAGAAATGTTCTGAAAGTGATTCCAATTATATTGTCTGTCATTAATAGTTGTGGTATGGGCTTCCCTATTCTCATATAGGGATGGGTATCGTTAAGTTTTTAACGGTATTACTACTCTTACCGATACTCCTTATCGATCCGGTACTTTAACGGTATTCTTATCGGTTCTTTTTGTTATATTAAAAAAAGGAAAAAAAAATATTTAGAACATAATTAATATTGCTTTATATTTTGAAATGTAAAATAAATATCTATAGCAAAAGAAAAAGCAATGCTTTAACAAAACAAATAAAACATGTAGGCTGTGTTATGCAGAAGGGTGCAGGCTTTTGTGTTTTATATATTTATATTAAGACATAGGACACCAAAAACAAAGTACAAACACATGGTCAAACAAAAAAAAAAGTATACAATAAAACAAATATACAAATTATATACCCAGTGCTTTAATTTCAGTAATGTCTGACATTACTGTTCAAGAGTAATATGGGCTAAAAAGACATCTAATAAAGTCAGATTTAAAATAACACTGCATAGTTTATCATAGATAGATTAAAGCTTATGAAAGCCAAAATTATTCATTCAAGAGCTGCGACTGATTTTCTCTTTGCCTTTTGTTGTTTGATTCACATTAATGGAGCAATCGTCAGCAGAATTATTAGACTGCTGCCTCTTTAAGACCAAATGCAGATCTAATCATTATTACGCCTCATATTTTCTCCCAACTATTTACGCCCATTTAAGACATAAGCTGTATTTAAGTGAATAAACGTTTTAAGTGAATCTCCAAGACGGCCATTTTGATATATTTTTGTGTATATTTGATCGTTTAGATCCGCACAAAGCCCAAAATATACGTTGCTTGTCTCGTTGCGGTGTGTTTCGGAGCGCGCGCCGCATTTGAAACAGCGTCTCTTGCTCAATTTTGGTACTTGCCTTTTATTATCAAACGCGTCCCGCAGTTTAGCAACAGTATAGACCACATTTTACAACAATCACCGATCGTGCAGATTCTGACATTACGTTTGGGTTTTAGGGAGAAATGACAGCGCACCGCTGTGAGGGGAAGTTGCGCTAAACAGAATGAATGCGGCTTTAGTTTTTAATGGTTAGGCTATACCTCAAATATCTTTTTTATAATCATTGGAAGCCACAATCTAAATCTAAAATAAAATTAGTTTAATATCAAAGATCTAAAGTGTAGCCTAACCGTTTGAATGTTTAGTTCTGTCCTCGTCACTCATTAAGCAGGGCTGTTGTGATGTGCGCGCCGTCGCTCCGCGTTAAAGATCTCTCTCTCTCTCTCTCTCTCTCTCTCTCTTTAGCAAAAATGCATCACAGTCAAATGGTTAAATATTATTATATATAGAAGTGGCTGGCGAGATTAAATTAGCAAGATAATCATTTCTTAATAGCAATAGCACTTTCTTAATTTCTCCAGTACCGACAGCAGAACCGATAACGTCCGAGCTTATCGATGCTTATCGATCCAGCGGTATTTCAAAATTCTGCACCGGGGCCCGTTTAATACCGGGTTTCGGTACCCATCCCTATTCTCATATAATTAAAACTATGGCTGGGCGATAAAACAATCTAGATATAAAAACAGCAATAGTTTGATAATGTTTATGTAGCAAAAGCGGAATGAAACAAGGCCGGGCCATTTATCTGTTCAGATCAAAGTTCAAATGGCAACGCAGCTTACTATAGTAGATGCATTTACTTCACGCGAATACTAAACAGCGCTGTGAGATTCATTGAGAAGCACTTGAATTCAGTGATGAACACCAATGTCTCTTGATTTAAACTAGTTTAAACGGCTGATAAGGACTACACGACATTCCTGTGGGCTTGCTGACATCACTAAGCCCAATATTTACATAAACCCCTCCTCTGGGAACACAATACATAAAGGGGGCGAGGCCATTTTATGTTGCTTTGGAGAAGAGTTGTTGTGGTAGTAGAGAGTCGTTGCCGCTATGCCGTCGAAACGCTGTTATTTTCACCCAGATTGCAGGTCCACTTTGTTCAGTCTTCCTAAGGACAGTTACAATTTATTTTTAACTCGGTCCCTCATAATTATAATCAAAGTGTCGCTCTCTATGCTGCACATTTTCCGGAGGAAAGCTTCCTCAATCTACACGAGTTCAATGCAGGATTTGCACAACGGCTTGTCCTGAAAGATCGAGTAAGTTAGTTCCAAATTTAAAAACAGAAGCTGTTGTTTACGACCAACAACCTGTAAGTATGATTTTTTCGTTGATGTGTTTTCCTGTAATAGTTCGTATTGTTAATTGTACGTTGTAGCGAGGAAGTAAACGAAGGAGAACGCTGTTCGTCTCCACAAACCAGTTTGTTAAATGCTAATTCATACTTATCCAACAAACACATACAAACTTGTGTTTAATATCACCAGCGCAGCGAACTTGGAATGTTCGTGGTTGTTGTCGTTTATGTGATCACTGTAAATTATTCTTTGATTATAGCTTTTGTGTATTGTTTATCTGCAGGCATGCTAAACATGGTTTGTGTTTGATTTTGCTACTGTTGTAAAGCCAATGTTTAAGCTGCGTTCACACTACACGCGCGGTCGCGACCGTTGGCGACTGGATGGGGCGTGTCTGGCGACGCGACAAAGTTGAGAAATGTTTAACTTTATGCAAATGAAGAGCGACTTTCGCGAGCGACAACCAATAGCAGTGAAGTCAGTGGAGCACACGTGATCCGTCACTCTTCAGTGCAGCGTCTGACCGAGGCAAGATGAATGAGAAGTTTATTTTAGCAGTCAGAAACTGTCCAATAATTTATGATATGTCTCTGTGTACATACAGTAGTGCTCGTCGTGCTGACTCTGAGGCCGAATGATTTCGTGAACTCAGAAAGACCAGTATTTGCCCATTTTCTGCAGTTAAATAGCCGCGATAGCACAGGGCACTCGCTGTTTCTCATTCATCTTTAATATTATGCATTTTATGTACTGATCCCATTTATATTTAGACTGATGTTAAGTTGTAGCGGCAGGAAAACAGATTTGTTGTCTACAACACGTAACATCCGTGAATGTCACTCACAAACATTACCTAGGCAACCAGAAGTGAGAACGCCCACTAACGACCTCATCGCCAGCCACTGGCGACATGCAGCGATAAAGTCGCTTGTAGTGTGAACGGGGCTTTAGTGTTCATATTGGGTTAATAGTTCTGGCGACAGATATTTAGCTACAATCGTTCTAAATATACAAAAGTAACAGTGTCATATATAACGATCACAATAGATCTGCAGTCTTAAAAAAAACATACCTTTCTGAAACGTCCTTTAACAGCCGTTCTTGAACATGTTCTGCTCGATCCTCTCCACTGACATTCTCTGGGTCTGATTCGGGCTCAAACTGGTAGCAGCTATGGCAATATTAACGCCGTTGTTTACTGAAGCACAAACTACCGGTAAGTGTAAGGGGCGTTTCTGAACAATGTGAACTTGGCGGTTAGCGAATCACAACACACTGGGCCAGCTAACCAATCTGAGCCCATTACGTATTTTTGAGGGCGGGGCTTCATAGAACCCGGAATCCATCCGACTGTTTTTACAAGGAGGGACAGAGCAGTGTAGAATAAAGGTTAAATATGTGAAAAATAATGCGAATTTTTAAAAACGAAGCATGAACACGTTACAGTGAACCTCACAAACACATTCAAGCCTTCGAAAAAAGGTGTTTTACCACCCCTTTAAGTAAGATCAGTGATGTTTAATTTTTGTTTTAAAAAAAAGTTAATTTAGTTCATATATATAGCCGCTCTGGAGTAAACCGTGATGTCATCGTCCAGCTCAGTTCTTGTATAATAGTGTCAATGCAGGCAGATCAATTTTATTGCTGAATATTAAATTAAATGTTCAATTTAATGTCCCCAACTAAGCAAGCCAAGCCATTGGCAACAAAGGTGGAGAAAGGTGACAGTGGCAAGGAACCAAACCTCCATCAGGAGGCAGAATGGAGATAAAAACCGTGGGAGAGCCAGTTCTCCACTGGCCAATGAACAAACAGTGTACGATTATGAATCAGGCAGCATTATAGGTCAGAAGTCAGGTTGATTTGGAACAATCAGAATATTATCCAGTTCCATCTGGTTGAAGACACAATCTCTGCTGACACTTCAGGGATGCGTTGTGGTCGTGTTTAGGTGCAGGTCTTCCATCTGATCTGGATACGGCCCGGATCCAGCTGACTGCATCATGCGTGGTGGTTGTGTCTAGGCTCAGGTCCACCATCTAAACTGGATATGGCCTGGATCCGGCTGATTACAGTAAACCTCAGAATAAGCAGAAAGACTAACATTAGCATAGATGCCATTCTTCTTATGATGTAACGAGTACATCGGGTGTTATAGGAAGTGTTCACGGTTCCGGCTGATCTAATTTATGCAGCCTAATAATCATTTAACTGATTTGAATAATAGGAATGTATGCCACAAATTCTATGTGTATGCCAGGTTAATGAGATGTTTTTAGTCTAGATTTAAACTGACTGAGTGTGTCTGCTTGCCGGACAATGTTAGGGAGACTGTTCCAGAGTTTAGGTGCTAAATAGGAAAAGGACCTACCGCCAGCAGTCGATTTTGATATTCTAGGTAGTATCAGCTGGCCAGAGTTTTGAGATTGCAATAGACGTGAAGGACTATAATGCGTTAAGAGCTCGCTCAAGTACTGGGGAGCTAAACCATTTAGTACTTTGTAAGTAATCAGCAATATTTTAAAATGTATATGATGTTTAATAGCATATACCAAATTTATTTAGGCTACTGTTTTTAATACAGATACCATAGAAACCATATAGTTATATTTTACCATGATATTGAGGTTATTTATTTTGTTAAGAAAAAATGACTGGGAAACTGTAAAGAATTTAAAAACGTGATGTGTTTGTCATGTTCTGTCTAAAGAGTAGTTTAAAACCACATTTGACGGTCTAGTTTCTACAACTTTCACTTAGGAGCTAAAATCTGCCTTAAAACTGGACAGAAATAAAGATTTTGCATGTATCGTGATAATTATTTTGATATCGTCTGATTATGAAAAATGTTATTGTGATAATTCTTTTGGTCATATCGCCCAGCCCAAATGGACTACTTGCACTGAGCTTCGTGATATACTTCTGTTTTGAAATAGCACATCTTACTTCTTTCTGGCTATGTATATTTTCAATGTACTGTAGTCATCGAGTTGACTAAACGCCACCTAAAATGAGTGTCTGCAAGAAGATTTAAAAATCTGGAAATTTTCATAGAGAAGAGATATTTTGATGATTGCTGTGTACATATTCCGTTGAGTTTGGAAAATTCTGAAGTTTTAATCCAACCAAGCTGATCTGAGAAAGCAGTGGTTGTTAAACACATGTGATTGTTTCACCACAGGGTGTCAGTGCTCGTCTGAACTATTGACCGCGATGCTGAAATGTGAGACCTGATGAATAAGATCAGAACGAACATTTATGTATTTGAATTAAATATTTTAATCACTATTCACTATTTTTCATTGTCAGTTATTTTACTGTATGTAATTTATATGTTTATGCCCAAAATCCTTAATTAATATTCAAAGTAGTTGACTGTCATTCTCCTCTACGCTGTGTGCGTTACTGTTTAAGATAAATTAAATATTTATCATTTCAGCAGGCTCAAGATAATTCATGTTAACGCAGAAAACATGTTTCAGATCTTTTCAAAAACCTTTTTCAGATATTAATAAAGTGTGTATATGTCAAGCAATTTAACAACCTTTTCTTTTTAAGAATGGCCTTTTTCTTCTATATAATGTCTGGACAGTTGTACCAACCTAACATTGACATTAATTTGTCATTTGCAGAAATATTTCAGCTGTTTCTTTGCCTGTGTAGGATGTCAGGTATGATGTCTGGGGCTTACGGTCCTATAGGTGGTGCCACCTCGCCAGGAGCAGCAGCAGCAGCAGCTGCAACAGCAACAACAACAACAACAACAACAACAGCAACAACTGGTGGTGACCTCTCCAGCCTCATACAGGCGTAAGTTTTAACACCACTATCTTGCTATTTTCATAGTAGAGCTGCACGATTAATCATTGAAAGATTGCAATCTCAATTCAAAAACTCGTGCAATCTTATTCCTGAATGACAGCGATTTGGCTGTCTGTCGATCAAAGGGAACATTCAAATCTGTGTTTGCGCTGGCCGTTCACTCAGAGAGAGTAGTTGTCAATGTATAGGTATGAGACAGCTTCACAACCAGTCTTCTCAATCATACGGTATCATTGTTTCTGTGTTAAAATAATTACAATGATCACAGAAATGCTGGTATAAGTTTATAGTTTGGATATAAACACTGATGTCTAAAATAGCGATCAAAATCACCTTTTGAAAGAAAGTTGAGGCTTCAAATAAAGATTTCAATACTTTCAATCTTTCCACCAGTAGGTGATGACAAGTGATTTAAAAAACGTATAAAATTATTTATATATATATATATATATATATTAGGGCTGTCAATCGATTAAAATTTTTAATCGCGATTAATCGCATGGTTGTCATGAGTTAACTCGCGATTAATCGCATTTAATCGCACATTTTTTATTTGTTCTAAATATACCTTAAATTAATACTTTTCAAGTTTGTAATACTCTAATCAACGTGGGCATTGATAAATATAGATGCTTTATGCAAATGTATGTTTATTATTGAAACCATAGTCAATATAGCATGAAGACGAGACATGTTTCAAAGGTCATAGATGTTTTTCAAAGAACTTGTTCATGTCTATTAGACACATGTAGAAAGAAAAAAGAAATACCAGGTTCCCATTACTTCTCTTTCTTTGCACTGAGCAATTTACTAACACAAACATGTTTAGATTTTTGCATGACAGGGCAGCTCTTCTGAAAATGCAAAAATGTACATTTAGCATTTATTATTACATTGTAGTTTGTCTCTCTCTGTTCCCATTTTGATGAAGCTAAATTCTCAATACATTCTCAATAAAACGTATATTTTACTGTTTCTGTTGTCAAACAACGGAATGAATTTGAAATGGTGACTGAAACGCGACCAAATAAACATAACCAGCTCTCCCTTCCAAGACGTTAATCTGCACAAAAATTCTGATAATCGAGCCGTCGTCTGGTGAAATCAAATACACATAAGCTAAAGACAATATCCGTGCTCTGATTTCGGCTATAATTGTAAAATTAGAGAAGCAACATAATATCTGTGTTTAACTGAATTAAAGCGCTGCTCCTCCGCGTGAGACGCAGAGAGAGAGAGAGAGAGAGAGCGAGAGAGAGAGAGAGAGGCGCGCGCGCATGCTGGGAGAGCAGTACCGGCGGTACCGGTATATTCTCAGAAACTAAATAAGGTTTGGGCGCTTTGTTGAAGGGAAAAAAAATCGCTAAAGGGGTCTGCAATGTGGCTAAGTTGCCAACACTGTGTATCTGCATTTCTCCAACTAGGTTTTGGGCCACGGGTCAAACAGAAAATACGCGCTGCGTTAATCGTCCGTTAAAAAAATTAGTGCCGTTAATATGATTTTGCGTTAACGCGTTATTAACGCGCTAAATTTGACAGCCCTAATATATATATATATATATATATATATATATATATATTAGGGATGGCCCGATACCGATACTGGCATCGGGGATCGGGCCGATACTGTCATCATATACTCATAAAAATTCGCCGATACCACGTACATTTTGCGAGCACATCCCTTTAAACAGACATCAGTGGAAAGTTTGTTCAGTCGGATGTCAATGGCAAAGAAAATAAAACGAGGCATGTAGCTTATTATTAACGTTAACTGACGAGAGAGAGAGAGTGAGCGAGCGCACTTCTGTTGAATGCTCTTGATTGCTGATCGTTCACTCAGCACGTTATTTGGATGAATACTAAATCGTATATGTAAGTAAAGTAAAACATGAACTGTTACCTGATTTAAGTATAACGAGTGGTTCCCTACATTATTACAGGACGTGTGCAGGTCAAGAAGTTATATATATATATATATACATATATATATATATATATATATATATATATAGATATATAGTACTGTGCAAAAGTCTTAGCCCCCCCCCCCCCCCATCTTTTGCTGAGATTTCAGTATGCACAAGGAATCTGACAACAACCGGTATGATCTGATCTCACCATCATCGAGTCCGTCTGTGATTACATGAAGAAACAGAAATAACTGAGACAGACTAAATCCAGAAGAACTGCGGGAATGTCTCCAAGATGCTTGAAGAAACCTTCCTGCAAAGCTACCTGAAAAACTATGCGCAAGTTTACCTGGACAAAAGCCGTTTTAAACGCAAAGTGTCGTTACGCCAAATGTGACCCTGGACTACAAAACCAGTCTTATGGGTAATTTTATTAAAATTGAGATTTATACATCATCTGAAAGCTGAATACTACATACATAAAATATACTACAATGGAACATAATCTTTCCATTGATGTATGGTTTGTTAGGATAGGACAATATTTGGCTGAGATAAAACTATTTGAAAATCTGGAATCTGAGGGTGCAGAAAAATCGAAACATTGAGAAAATTTCCATTTCTATTGGCGATTGTGCTGCATCCACTCACAAAAATCTTTTTTTATATATATATTTAAGGTGGGAAATTTACAAAATATCTTCTTGGAACATGATCTTTACTTAATATCCTAATGATTTTTGGCATAAAAGAAAAATTGATAATTTTGAGCCATACAATGTTTAGTTGGCTATTGCCACAAATATACCCGTGCGACTTAAGACTGGTTTTGTGATCCAGGGTCACATTGATTTGAAATAGAAGTTAAATCATAAATAAATTCAATTTGTGATTTTATTTTTGAAAGCATTCTCACTTTACAGCATTTTAACACAAGTGCCAGTACTTTTCACAGTACTGTAGCTTTGCTGGAAGGTTTCGTCAAGCATCTTGGAGACGTTCCCACAGTTCTTCTGGATTTAGTTTGTCTCAGTTTTTTCTGTTTCTTCATGTAATCACACACAGACTCGATGATGGTGAGATCAGATCATCCTGGCTGTTGTCAGATTCCTTGTGCATACTGAAATCTCTCTGGATTATTACAATTAATGGCAAAAAGAATGTTTGGAAATGTAAACTAATATTTCTAGGGCTGTCAACTTTAGTCGTTTAGTCGACTAATCGGTCGATGCCGTCTTGGTCGACTGACATTCTCATTGGTCGACCAGTTGCATAATTTTTTTTTTTTTTTTTTTCACTAATAAAGAAATTTTCATTGAATTACTCCTTGATATTTATTCCTTTATAAGCAGTTATATATTACTGTATTCTAAATATAATTAGCCTATGTTTTATCCCCAACTTTAAATTTAATTTAGGCTATTTTGTAACAGCGCGACAGTTTAGCGCACCACGTAGAACACTCGGGAACCACACCTGTGGCTGGCTGCACTGCTGCTTCACGCTCAGTAAGGAATATAGGTAGTTTTGCTGTATTCATTCAGTTAGAACGCTACTTATTTTGGCTTTAGTCGACGAAATGTCCAAGAAATCAAAATTTTACAAAAAAAGACGACAACACTGTGGAGTGCAAGCTATGTGGCCTAAAGCTAACGTACCATAGCTCAACGACCAATGTGACCTATCACCTAAAAACGATAAGTGAGATATACATGTGTCAGACAGCTTGCTATGTCTAATGTCTAAAAGTTTATATATTTTATTGGTTATGTAATGTAACAAAACGAAAAAATAAACCTATAGGCCTTCTATACAGCCTATTATTTTTAGGATTGTTTTTTAGGCTATGTGGGTTTTTTGTGTGTTTGTTTTAAAACGCTTAGATCGGCTGGACAAAAGTTAACCCATAGCTTTGAAAGTAAAGAAGAATATACAGCCTGTATAAACGAGAGCTTTTGTTAGGATTTTTCATTATTTGGCAGTTTTAGCAGTTATTTTTTGTAGCGTGTGGTGTGGTCAGGTGTGCGATTGTGACTGTCACTATAGACCTAGGACAGAGCTCCTCACTTTGCAGTTAAAAAAATGTACAGGTACAATATGTAAGAATTTTGCATTAATATATCCCATAATCTCAAGGCCAGTGTTATATATTTTGTTAAGTTGATTACTTACAATATCCCAAATATTTCCAACTATTTTTAAATCGTGAGAAAATTGCGATTTTAACCAAGGAAACGGGGCGTTAGAGCAGGGGGGAGCTGGTAGTCGCCAGGCGAATTGGGTCATATCCGCGTTACCCTCGGTTTCCGCTCGTGGACAAATGCGGAAGTTGTAGTTGTAGCGTCTATCAAGCAACAAACGTTAGCTTGTTTCGTACTGTCGTTATGGAACACAATTATTCTTTACTGATTGCAGTTGGTTCTGTCGACAAAGCATGCTTAATTTTATATTTTCTAAATGTAGAATTCGGTAATAGTTATGTTTATGTAAGGGAAGTATTATTGCTTTAGATTTGTGTTTAGTTTATTGACATTGTTTATCACGTCTGGTGTTTATGGCCATGTAAATAAATATAGCATGTGTTATACATAAAGATTAATCAGTATTTTGGCAAATGATGTGGGTATGTTCGAATGTACTTTTACAACAATTGTTTAGAACACGTAAAACTGCGCCGCGTTATCACAACAATGAATTCGACAAACAGTAACATCTATGATAACCAATTTAGTATTAAACCTTACTTTTCTTGCGGTTAATTCAGTTTAATGAAATAAAAGTGTGATGAGGTTCAAGAGTCAGGAAGGAAGAAGACAGGGGTCGGCGTGACTGGGACTCGTACTTTATTAAAATAAAGCAAAACAAACAAAAGTCATGCACAACGCGTATTCACTGTGGCAACCGCGACGGCACAAAACAGTTCAAAAATGAGAACTCGGATCCACCGGTTTTCTTTCTCTGCGTCCAATTTTCTCTTCAGTCTCTCGTTCCAGCGCGCGGCTTATAAGCGGTCTCTCCACGCGGATCACAGCAATAAGACACAGGTGTTCGTCATTTGCACTTGACCTACTTGCGTCCCGCTCGTCTCTTCTCTCTCCCATTACAGACCGCGCTTAACCACGCCCCCCTCGCCACAAAAAGCATGTCATTATAAAAATAGAACTTAGCCTCATCCATGAACATGATTTTTCGATTCCCGTCTGACTGATTTACATCATAGACTGTAAAAAAATATTTACATCCACGGTGGAGTTTAAAACGACAGTTCCCATCATTCCACGCTCCTTCACATCGTCATCAAGCTACGCCGTTGTTGTTGTTTGGAATGTAGCGCCCTCTAGCGGCAAAAAAATTCTTGCATATTGTACCTTTAATTTTCAACGAATTGTATTATTATTATAGTTTTATGTATTATTGTTGTTTTTTCGTTGTTCTTTTATAAATGCTGACAATTGTCTAATAAATGTTCAATCAAAATGCAAAACATCGCGTCTTTTTTTTTTCCTTTTAGTCGACTGATCGTTGCACAGGACAGGACTTTGGTCGACTAAGCATTTCTTTGGTTGACTACAGCCCTAGATATTTCCTACTGACACACTACAGCAAAAGATATAAATATCTAAAAGATATAAGCTCGGGGTATTAACATGCCTAAGACTTTTGCACAGTTTTATGTTTTATATATATATTTATTTCTATTTCAACTGTGTTTTATATATTTATATTAATTTTTAAATGGACTGTAGCAATTAGCGTTTTGTCAGAACCTCTAGTAAATTACATGTTATTGTGTTTTGTTTCCTATTCAGAATTGTGATTTCTATTTAAAAAAAGTAAATAAAATCGTAATTCTCAATTTATCCAGAATCGTGCAGCTCTATTTCATATTTTACTGTTATACTTCCTAACTAAAAGTTCACAGTTATATTCAGTGGGGCTGACCTGGAGATTTTCTTTCATGTGATAGTGGTCAGCAATTTGCACAGCAAATGCAGCAGCAGAACCCTGAGCTTATCGAGCAGCTGAGGAGTCAAATGCGCAGTCGACCTCCCAGTAGTGCAGGCAATGATGAACCCTGACACACTCCATGGTACCACACATCACTTAATATTCAAACAACAGCTTATTATATACAGTATATCTGTTCAGAACTTAACATCACTTCTTTTATTTTGCGCAGAATTCAACTCATGACCTGGTGGACCTGTGGAAGATAGGCTACTACTTTTATTTTTTAAGATATACCTTGTTCCTACAACTCCAGGGACAAGACCAAGTTTATTCATCTATAAATACTGCATGTGTTCCCACTGCCCCACATTGCCCTCTGTTGGGAGCAGTCATCAGTGCACAATGTGCTCATCGTATTTGGGCACTGGACTCAAAGAAATGTTTGATCAAATGAAATATCACACTGGGTTAACACTATATTCCCAAGTAATAATCCTTTTTGTGATTGTAATGAATTGCTGCAACATGGACATTATGCAGTTTTGCTGTGTTAACACCTCAGTGATTCATCTGTCCTATGACAAGTCTCTGTCTGAACTGAAAGGGGTTGGCAAGGAACATGTGCAATTTCAACATGGACAATTAAATGTCAGATTTAAAATAAGACTTGTTTTTGCAGCTGAAGCTTTGTTTCATAACTGCTTGTCATTTTTGCAACCAATGAGATTTGTTAAGTTAAAATCACCTTTACTTAACATATACTTGACTAATTTGTTCTGGTCTGTTTTGAATTAAAGAAAAAATAATGTTTTTGTCCATTTTGGAGAACTTAGATTTGTGTGATGGTGTATTTAGAAGAACTTGCCATTTGAAAGATCACGGTCTCAAAAACCTAGCGAGCTGCTTACAGACATACTTTTTGTGCCATTATAGAAACGTTTATAATATTCAAGCAGTCTTTGCACCCTTAGCGGTAGCAAAATATTAAAAATTAGAATTTAAAATGGGGGGGGCGTTTTAAACGCGCTTATGTTGCCTTGCCCTGTAAAAAATTGCTTGCAACGCGTACTACTAGCTAGGCAGTTAAAATAGGTTTTGAGACTCAGCCTCTGAACAGGCGCTTCAGCGTTCAGCAGCAGGAAGTATCGGAACAAAAACTGGTAAAAAAACAAACAAAAAAACGTTTCGTTTCATGCATACGTGAAGTATTTGCTTGCTTTTCACTGTTCGATGAAGTCGATTTAAATCTAGTAATACGGAATGAATAAATATGTATGTGCGTGCAGTGTTTAACTAGCACTAAGCATTTGAACTTTAAACGACCCCAGTTCACTAATATAAATTCGTAAAACAAAAGGATGGCACATCTTAATGTGGTACTTTGTCGTTAACATGTTTGTTTAATACAGGCACCACATAAAGGGCTTGTTTTTCTACTTCGATAGCTAGTAGCTCGTCAGAGTTAGCATGCTAATGTGTAGGCTATGTGGACATCGGCAGTCACCTTATAAACAATAGCAATGGTTGTCAGGTGTAAATTAATCTACTATACATGCCTGATAACTGTTGTCGCGCTAATACTGGTTTGAAATTGCTTAAATTATGTTTCCCATTGATTAAGATATTTGTGAAACTATGGACTGACGTTTGTAAAATTTCTTTTAGGGATGTTGTCCAAAACCTGACCTCAGGGTGCCTAGAAAGAAGAGTGGATTTGGGTTCTTCGGTGTTTGTTTTACGTACATAGCTTGCTGTAGTGGGATCGCAGTCCACCTCCTTAGCATGGACTTAGCTGTAGCTAAAATCATCTGCCTGCTTGGGGTGTTTGCCCTCATGTTGGGGGGCATCCTTATTCCTGTGAGGGTGATGCAGATGGACTATGATAAAGTCACGAGGTACAGAAGAGTAGTTGCTTTAAGCAACTCTTTTGGAGGAGGTGTTTTTCTGGCCACCTGCTTCAATGCCCTTCTACCTGCAGTTAGAGAAAAGGTATGTTATCCAGCGTGATTTTAGTTCTTAAAGTAACAGTCAACTCTGACTGTTAATAAAAATAAAAATAAAAAAATGAATCACCTCAGGTTGTTTTCAAAGACGTAGTTTTTTTCAGTGGAACACAAAAGGAAGCATTTTCAAAAATTCATATAAATTCACAATTTATGGGGCTTCAAGTTTAAAAGGATGTAAAAGTGCCATAAAAGCAGTTTATATGACAATATGTGTGAGAACTTATTACACTTCTATGGTGCCTTTGCAAAAAGCTTGTAAGCTTCAGTCCCCATTAATTGTAAATGAGCAGATACATTTTAACAATTTTCCTTTCATGTTCCACAGAATAAATTAAATCATGATGTTGAAACAACATGAGGGTGAGTAGTGGGGGAGGGGGGGCTGGTAGGTAAACTATCTCTTCAAGACCCTTAAGAATTGTATTTATCTGTTATGTTACCAAAGTTAGTTGTAAAAACAGAATTATCATCACTGGATATAAGGAATCAAATTACTGTTTGTGCATGTTACCTTGCTTTTTTTCTTTTAGATCGAGGACATTTTGAAAGAAAAAGAGGTAAAGTCCACCAGTCAGTACCCGCTGGCAGAGACCATGATGATGCTTGGATTTCTCCTCACAGTATTTGTGGAACAGACTGTGCTTACTTTCCGCAAGGAGAAGCCCTCGTTTATCAACCTGGAGACATTTAATGCTGGTGGCTCAGAAGTGGGGAGCGACTCAGAGTATGATGCTCCATTCATTGCTCCCGCTCAGGTTGCAGCCAGAACCCAGCAGCACCATTCCCATCACCATGGACACTTCAATCCTTCTGAGCTGAAACGTGCTGGGCCGTTGAGATTAGCTAGCTTGGTGCTAGCACTGTCCGCTCACTCTATCTTTGAGGGTCTTGCTTTGGGTCTTCAGGAAGATGGGGCTAAGCTTGGAAGCCTCTTCATTGGTGTGGCCATGCACGAGACGCTAGCATCTGTGGCACTGGGGGTTAGTGTAGCCAAGGCAGGAGTCCCCTTACGAGATGCCTGTAAACTGGGCATAACAGTAAGCCTAATGATTCCTCTGGGCATCGGGATTGGCATGGGTATTGAGACGGTCCAGCACTTAGCAGAAAGTATTATATCTGTAGTGCTCCAGGGCCTAGCAGCCGGCACATTCCTCTTCGTTACGTTCTTTGAGATCCTCTCACAAGAGCTTGCGGATAAACACGACAGGCTACTGAAGGTGCTGTTTCTTACACTGGGCTATGTTGTACTAGCAGGGCTTGTCTTTATCAAATGGTAAAAAAAAAAAATTCTAAAACATATTTTGGAAAAACTGCTTTAGAGCCTCTTTATTATCATTTAAACAATTTGGTACTATACGGTTATCTGGACCACACGTGACCACAACCGCTCTTGGTTGGTCGTAACCCCAGTGACGGGTAGGTTTAGGGGCGGGGTTGGGGTAGGTCATCACATGTGGTCCGGATAACCGCATAGTACCAAAAATTTATATTATTTTATGAGATTAAAATGCCTTTTGATAAACATCCTATTATTTAATGGAATTTGTGCATGTTGATTCTGAATGACTACTGTATAATCTTCTGTTTGAAATTCATGTCAAGAGAGAATACCCAATGATGCAACTCCTGTCATTTTTTTCTACCCATCCTTTAAGTAAATATCATAGTGTATGTTTTGTTAATTTAATATTTACCAATATTACAATGACTGCATGAATATTACTGTTTTGATTTGTTGAAGGATTTGCTTTCAGATACTATTAGTTGAATGAAAATGTAATGGGATGTTCACAATGACAGCGAAGAGACTGGAATCCAGTAAATGTTTTAGCAAGAACTTTGTGTTGAATTTGGTCAGATTTGTTTACAACAAATTCTGTATAGACCTTATGTAGCCCCGCCCATTTTCAGCGCTGTCTTTTGACTTCCGGTTTTATTTTCACAGCGATCTTGCGTATTTATGAATGAATGGCTCGTTTTAAAATCCCGGTCTACTGACATTTGTTAAGACATCTGGTTTAAACATTACAATCCTCATGATAACTTTCGTTAACTTTATATTAAGTAAATCCACTTCAAAAGCTAATTACTCTTGGACAGCAATGCCATAGAAATATATAGAGCGACTGCAAAAACGGAAGTTCAAAGACAATATTCTAAAGATGGCGGCGCCCTTGTTTCTCTGGTGCATAAGGTCTATAGCTGACTGCACATAATACGGTCAAATTGCCAAAAGTCTGAGTCACTTGTCAGAACAGCTTTTCTGGGGGAAAACAAATATACATATGTTGCAAATCTGAGATACTACATTAAGAACATGCAGAAAAAGGTCTGTAGCCTTTCCCTTTCTGTGCTCTTTTACAATTATCAGTGATATTTAGTATTTCAGTGTTGCAAACTCCTTTTTGAAAAGCATACAGAATTGTATCTATTATTAATTTTTGATAAAGGAAAATAATTCTCATAGTTGTGTATTTATTTTTAAACCAAACTCATTTCTGATTCTCTTATTTACTGCCTGAGTAGTTGCTTTGTTATTGCCTAGTTGAAAGTGTTCTTAGATCACTGTGTAACCAGTCAGTTCTTAAGTGTTACAATGCCACAATCTGACATCTGACCTATCAGACCTATTAGCACTGAGGGTGTGTCTCAATCTGCTCCTTAATTAAGTAGTTAAGTGCACTCATCAGGGAGTTGGCCATTTTAAGGAATGCCTCAATAGCAAAATCCTTCAAGTGCACTGAAACGTTCTCTGCCTAAAAAGTCCCACAATGCACCGTGAAAACCAGGGAGCACAGATGCTCGCTATGTTCCCTTAAAGGGATAGTTCACCCAAAAATGAAAATTCTGTCGTCATTTACTCTCCCTCAAGTTGTTCCAAACCTGTATGATTTCCTTTCTTCTGCTAAACACAAAAGAAGATATTTTAAAGAAGGTTGGTAATTAAACAGTTGCTGGTCCCCATTGACATCCATAGTATTTTTTTTTCCTACTATGGAAGTCAATGGGGTCCATCAGTCGTTTGGTTACCGACTTTCTTCAAAATATCTTCTTTTGTGTTCAGCAGAAGAAAGAAAGTCATACAGGTTTGAAACAACTTGAGGGAGAGTAAATGATGAACTCACTAAATGACACGATTTATGTTTTTAAAATACAAACCATTATATTTCAGCATAAACATACATCGCTAGATGAACATCTAGCTAACATTTATAATTTATTTACAGCTGAAATGTTGCACGTATATGTAACAAGCAAAGAAGCCTATTTATCACAATGTACATATAACAAATAACATTTTAAAAAAATGTTGTACAATTAGCCCCCCCCCCCCCCAAAAAAAAAAAGGGGGTTACAGTATGCAGTGGAGGGATATATTCAAAATATAAAAATACGCAATGAAGGAGACACGACTACTATCTACGTCTCTTTCGAGGCTAATGCTTACCGGTGTTCATACACATCATTTGTGATATGACAAAACAAGTGTTTAAAAGCATTGAAAGACACTGTTGTGTTTTTGTGTGAAAGAAAAAACTGTCTCTGAAAATAAAAGTGCTGTCAGCAATAATTTCTTATGTGTGTTTTTTCGCATAACACTATGACTAAAATTTTAAATGCTGCAAAACACATGGGAGTTATATTCTCGATGCTGTAGTTTATTTTATCAGTCACAGTATATCATTAATCAAGCTTAATTTGACTTTTCAACTACAATTTGGCAGGGTGAACTGAAAGCTTTTACAATCTTTCTACAGATCATTGACAAAAGTATGTGGTGCATTTTCTTCCAAAAATGATTTTCTTTCTCAAATTCATGCTTCAAGTTGACAAAGCACAATAACCGAAATCACACAATAACTGTTTAACCAGACATAGCCTTAATTTGCATCTAAATAACTCATTGATTGTCTTTCATAATGCACTTACCATAATATTTATTAGGGGGGCAACGGATCACAAAAATCGTGGTTGAGACCATAATATTTATTAGTGGGGCAATGGATCATAAAACTCGCGGTTCAGACAATATTATGTTTTTTGAGTTACAGATAGGATAGTTTTTCAGAAAAAAAAAAAAAAAAAAAACTTTAAGTAGCCATCGATACCACAGCCAGCAGACGGATTTATGCTTCGTAATGTTCGACACATTTAACTGGGAGTGGGGCCGTCCACACTGTTTTATCCATTGTAGGCACCGTGTGTTTTCGGCTTTGGGAATGGAAAGAACACAACTCCTCCAGACAATCTCTCGGGGTATCTAGTGTCCGATTTACAAACGCCGTGGGCGCACCGCTTCACCATCTTGCTTGGAGTCAATGTTTGTCGGACCTGCTCACATAGTAACGGTTGCTATGATGTGTGATTGGACGATGGCCGTTTTGGGGGAGGGGCCGGCGAGAGGTCAATTAGAACGTTGTCATGTCACCGGAAGAGTCAGCAGTGTCCCAATTTGTAGTGTGCCAGGGTCCTTACCTGTGCCGAATTCGTGTACACGATATACTGATTCACGACTGAATAGCGTCACACCCTGATACCCTGATTGATTATACCCGATTCTGACATGAAACTGCCTTTAGTCACAATAGGTGGTTTGCAGTCACGTGATTGTGATGACGCGCGAAATTCAGATGGAGGGCAGGAAGTGAAGAGCGGAATGGACGAGATGGAGGAAAGTCCATACTGTACTACTTTAGACGCTATTACAAAAGAAAGATATAACAAAAAAATCAAAACATATGTTGGACATGATCTTTACGTTAGGAAGAGGAGCAATTTTTCAACTGAATTGAAAGATTTGCCTGTAACGTTACGTTTGTCTTCAGTTACAGGGGTAACTTACAAACCCAAAGAAAAGAAGAAACAATTACTTTGACTTTACAAAGTTCGGAAACTGGTACGTTACACAAACATACTAGCCACATAAGTTGTATTAACTCACCTTTGACGAAGTGATCACTGCACACACGGGCATTTTCCGATTCGGCTCCTCCCGACCGCAGACGTAGGCTTGCAAGCAGAGTAGGCGGCCAGCCGATTTTGCCGGGGCTTCAGTCCCGAATGTATTTTGAAATTTTGACTGACAAATATGAAACCGGACAATAGCCTATTGTAAACCTCTGAAATCATAAGTTGCCTTATTTCATTGTGCTGTGGTTTTGCTGCTGTCTTTGACTGGTGATTGTTGAAATCTGTCTCACACAGAGACGCACCACGTGAATGATTTCAGCCTATCCTAGATTTCTCCAGGATTTGCGCACAACAGCAAACAATCTCACAGCAATTATTTTTTTTTATAAATAACGCAGTCAGCAGCGCTGCACAGTCCTCTGTCAGATGAGATGTTGTCACGGTATATGTCCGAATATAAAACTCAGAAACACGAACTTTCCTGTCGTGTCAGCTCGAGGCGCGCACTCTTCAATATCACGCACTAATGCAATCAATACATCTAGCCTAAATCGTTCATGACATTATAAGCACTATAAGCAACCCAATTTGTCTAGATATGTAATATTATTTCCTTTGTATAATGAGCTTGTCTTTGTTTTAAATTATATTGTATTTTTATTGTGAGTGCATGTGAACTGCTGCACAGTCGTGTGATTTAGTCAGCTTGATTAACATTATTACAATGTATTCCTATTTAACACAAATGCTCTTTGCTAATTATAGAAACTATAAGCAAAATTGAAAAGTTTGATCGATTTGAGCAACCATAAACGACGCAAAACATAGGCATTTTGAGTTTGTTATAGTGCTTCCTAAATGTAGCACACCACTTCCTGCCCTCCATCTGCATTTCGCGCCATGGCAACGCAGTGACGTGACGTCATATGCCAACAAGCTTATTATATATAACCAGGATTATATGGTTGGATTGGATACTGTTTGTATCCATGGTTTCATAAGATCATGTGACACTGAAGACACATTTTAAAATATATTACAGTGTTTTTTTTGTTTTGTTTTTAATTGCTAACAAGCATCGGCCAATCTGTGTGCAGTTTGTATGTTCTCCCCATGTTGGCTTTGGTTTACTCTGGGTTTCCCCCACAATCCAAAGACACTGTAATGCTCTCAGTCAGTGGTTCTCAAAGTGTGGGGCGTAGGAGATCAGAACAAACAAAATAAAAAACAAAAACATCCATTGCACCAGCGTTCAAGTGCGTGAATAGCGGTTAGCTCTCTGCCTTAAAGCGGCATTGAACAACAATTACACTGAATCGTTCATCTTCAGACCGACTTGTCACCATTTGAACAAGTGTTGCAATCTTTGCCTCCCTCTGGCTGCTTGTTGATAAAAAGAAACTCGTATGTGTGAAGAAGTGAGCCTTTCCTTAGTGTAAACAAGGGATAGCGGGTTAAATTAGTCTGAGTTTACAGTGCGAATGTAGTCAGTGACGCAGTCTATTTTCCAGTTGAATGCTAGCAAGCAAAGTGCCTTTTATGCCCGTAAATGTGTAACACTGTGAGTAATAAACCCCGAGTTCATTGCTGCAACCAACCAACGCTTCACTGTTTTGTGCTTCGGCTCTGTTAGCCCGGACCACTATACGCAAGTTACCTGCCACGAGCCAAGTTATTATGTTGAGACCAGCTCGCTCCCAACTACGGCTCGGAGCGTGGATGCTGTAAAGGTAACACTGGGGGCTTCGTCCGGGATCTAACAAGCAAGAAAAAAAAGTTCGTCGGACGCGGAATGACTACGAGGTCTGTTGAGATGGAAACCCCAGATGTAAGCACCAACCCATTTTTAACAGATATAAGAGACATTAATATGGACCCAGTTAATCACGGGGACGGCCGATACGCCGACAGCACCAACCCTTTCGCGGCTGGCACAGAACGAACGTTAGCCGCGGGCGGCGCGATTGTTTACGGCCGGATGCCGTCATTCAACCTAGCTTCGCCCCCCACACCACCGTCATCACAGTTGACTAACCCGTTCCTAATGCCCGTGGAACCTCAGAATAAAACAGATGGTGAGTCCACATCCTTTTATCAGCAAACATGTGACTGTTCAAAACGTATGACATCCAGATCAGCTGCAGCTCTACCGTACAGTTTGAAAAATAGCCCCACTCCAACGTTTGCCCTTCGCAGTGCTAACCAGCTAGCTAACCCGTTCACTTCTATGAACTTTACGGCACAAAACCCATTTTCCCCGGCCCACGCATTGCTCTCCCAGTTCACTTCGACACCTTTTCCACCCGGCATGCCCATGGAACGTAGTGGAGTAATAAGCTATGATGATGACTATGCCTCACACCGTGATCGATACCAATATGGTCAGTCAGCTGTGGAAAGGGCCAAGTTGGCGCCACGTATATCACACAAAGAGCCAGATGTTGAAATAATGGACACTAGTGATGATGAGTATTATGGGCATAAAGAGAGAATTCCAATATTAACCCTCTGAGGTCTGAGCTGTTTTCTGGGCCCTGGAGGTGTTCTGACATGCTCTGACATTTGTGGTTATTTCTGTTACTTGTGACATTTTCATGGCTAAAGTCTAATTACACTGTATTCAGCACAAACTCTGCTACAATAATATATCAGCAGCATGTATGTAAAAGTTTGTAGTTTTGAGATAATGACATTTATGCGTGGTTTGTGAAAATACAAAAATAAATTCTCACTGAAATAAGGTCATGAAACCCATACTGATTATTTCTTCACAAGACTTTTGAAAATTGTATCACGTAGCCTAGAATATTTGCTCTAAAACTATGTGAGAATCACCCTGACTGCTCATTCAGAGAAGACAATATATTGATTTAAAAATTTTACGACGTGTTTTGTGTTAGAAAGCAATATGCGAAGGGGCGGATCACCTCATTAATATGAAAGCTTTCCACACCTGAGAAAGACAAAGAACCTCCCTAATGGCCCTATTAGGAGCTTATCAGGGCCCATCATTCTGACCAACCTTGCACAAAGAATGAGGAGATTTAAAAAAGAATGGCTTTTAAAATTGTTTGGATTTATTTACAACACAACATAATCCAAAGATACACAACAAAAAAGCACTTATTGTGCTTGTGCAAATTTTATTGTGCAAAGAAAGAGACCTTTGTGCCATTCCTAAAAACATTGTACATACCTTTCATTTTCTAAGGTGTTTGATTTTCACTTTACCATGTTCATGTACAGAGACATGTACTGTGAATGTTTAAGTCAGCAGGACTCAGTGGCATCTGGGCCCTGAAAAAAAAAAAAAGAACATACTGATATCAAGAGAAAGGCCTGCACGATTTTGGGAATACATTTTAGATTTTTCTTGTTAAAATTGCTTTTTAAAATTCACAGAATACACACACACACTCACACAAATGTTTCCAACAATATATAATGAACACCAGGTTTGTTGTGCCTTGTAGGTATAGGCTATGCGCAGTGCTGCATAAAATAATAACAATATAGCAGCCTATATATATTTTCAAAAAGATTTCAGTAACAACTAAGCTAGAGAAAAATATATTGATTATCATGTTACTTCAAATGTTTCCATTCGTTATGATGATATGAAATGAGATAATAGTAAAAACATGAAGCCGTTTGGAGCGTTTTGCTTTTCCAAAATATGATACATTCAAACGCGATCGCGATCAAAAATATGATACATTAAAACGCGATTGCGATCAAAAATATGATACATTAAAACGCGATTGCGATCAAATATAAAACATTATGGTTAGGCCTACCATATACATAGCCTATCTACGTTTGAGCAGATATCCACAAACACAGTAACAGTAAACACGGGTCTAAATATTATAATATTCACCATATATCTAGCAACAGTTCAACTGCAATGTGAAATTTATGCAACAATAGCAAACTAATATGTAAGAATTACTTACCTTATCCTTCTTGTCTTCAAATATCGTTCTTCTTCTTCTGATGTAAATCCAATGTAAGCTCAGGCACGTCTTTCAAACTCGACGAAAAGTGAAGTGAAGTGTTTTGTTGTTGAGGTAATGAGGGCGATCGCGTTCCATGTGGAGATTTGCATGTGAATATCTTTTGCGCGAGTGGGCGTGGCCGAATTAAAAATAATTAGGAAGCGTTTGAGAAGCTGGAAATCTTGTTGGTTTTTAATACAAATTGCTTAAACAGAGAATATTTGTTTTCGTTTTGAATCCGATCATTTAAAAGTACACACTTAAATGTTTATAAAGGTGTATGGCTCATAAATGTGTGACAAGTATTCGCTGAGTTTTGTTTCAGTTTATAGACGTGCTCAAGAAAAAAAAGTTCACCGCGACGGAGAGGCAGAACGCACACACTGTTTATTTTCTTTATTTTACAAAAGCACAATGTTTTGATTTGATTGGAAGTGGACACATACAAAAGTAGAAATACCACAGATTCTTTTTTTATATTTATTTTTTCTGTATGACCATAAATGACGGAGAAATTTAAGTTTATAGTGCTACAATGTGGAGAAAATCCAGCAAAACGCGCCGGCGCGTTTGTCGACCTCAGAGGGTTAAAGCCAGGCCATTTTGATGGAACGGGCTCCTGGAAAGACTTTATTCACCGGTTTGAAAGCTGTGCAAGGGCAAACCATTGGTCAGAAATGACAATGGCGGTTCAACTGAGATTCAGCCTGACTGGCGTGGCTGGAGCTATCGTCCATAAAAACCCCAGAATGGACTGCTGGAGCTACCGGCGGATTGTGACTGAAATAGAGACTGCCTACAGGCCGCGCTCTGACCATGCGGCAGCCATCGGCATTGAACAGAGACAGAGGGTTAGGGGGCAAAACGAAGCCTTACACCTATTACGGGATGACATATACGAGAAAGTGTCCATTGTGTATGCTGACCGTACAGAGTTGGAGCAGGACGCCATCAGTGTGGAGGTCTTCACCAACGCCCTGGCCGACCCTGAAGTGGTGCAAAAACTACTGGAGAAGCAGCCGCGCACCCTATCCAGAGCGTTTGACATCGCACACAGCTACGAGACTACCAAGAGGGCGCCAGAACGGTCACATAGTTCATGCAGCCTGGCCAACGTGGTCTCGTAAATCAGAGAGCCAGGGCCACCACAGTACATGAGAATAACAGCAGGCCAGCTTGCGTGGAGCCAGTGGGGGTAGCTGTTTGGACCATCGACTCGCCAGAGAGGGCTCCAAGATTTAATCAGCAGTGGCGCCAGAAGAGAGACACAAATGTCAAAATGCCTATGGGGAATGTTCAATGCCACAACTGCTCCGGTCTGGGGCATATCCAGAGGAACTGCCCTTCCCCCCGTCGACCCAGACAGCAAGGCTGGACAGTCAATAAGAACACAGCACCCGACACAGGTAAATTGGTCACCTGTACTGCGAGTCAGGAAGATGATATGTGTGTTAAAATATTGATATATGAACTGGAAATGTGTGCTCTGCTTGACTCTGGTGCTCGGAGGAATATGTTGCCCCTCCATGTCTTTAACTCCATTCCCACAGAGTCCAGAACCCCAATAGAGCCATCTGTCGCACAGGTCCTGCAGGGTATTGGCCCCAGTGGTTTGGCAGTGCTGGGGGAAGTCAATCTACCAGTACAAGTTGGGAGCAGAGCTACCAATGTGAACTTTATTATTGCCGACACAACAGAGAACACAGAGGTTATTCTGGGGCACCCTTTCCTCCATCAGACAAGTGCCCAGCTGGACTATGGTCACCGTGAGATAACCCTCTTCGGTGAAAAGGTACCTCGTCTTAACCCAAGCCATCAGTCCCGGGTGCACATTAACAGAGTGGCCCGCACAACAGTGTTGGAGTCTGGGTGTGAATATGTAGTGCCTGGCACCGTCCACCTGCGCCATGCTACTGAGGGAGACCTGATGCTGAGCCCAACCAAGGGTTTCATAGAAAAGCACCATGTTCTTGTGGCTCACATTGTCGTACAGGCGCAGCGGTCAACCAATGTGCCCATCAGAGTCTTTAACCCTGGTGCCTTACCTGTCACTTTGAAGAGAGGTGCTGTGGCGGGGATTCTACAGCCAGCCACAGTGTTGGGGAAGGTGGAGCCCCAGCCACCCTTGGTCCCACCGGCCCTTGAACCTACTAACTCTGTCTGTGCTTCTTTACCTAGCCACCTGCAGGTCCTGTATAACGAGAGCTGTGGTAGTCTGTCCAAGGGCGACCAGGAGAGGTTGGCCCGCCTGCTACGGTCTTACAGTGACGTCTTTTCCTCAGGGCCCACTGACCTTGGCCATACGGGACTCGTGCAGCATATATATCCTCACCACCCCGGGTCCGCCTGTGAAACAGCAACCACGCAGGATGGCTAGAGACAAACAAACTGCAGCAGACCAGCAGGTGCAGCAGGGCCTGGACACTGGTGTTGCCCAACCCAGCAACAGCAGCTGGGCTGCACAAATCATTATGGTCAGAAAGAAGGACGAGACCTTGCGGTTATGTGTCGACTACAGGCCCCTAAATGAGAGAACCATAAAGGATGCTTATCCACTTCCCCGCATCCAGGACACCTTAGACACACTATCCACTGCCAGGTACTTCAGCACGCTGGATTTAACATCAGGGTACTGGCAGGTGGCAGGGTACTGGCAGGTGGAGATGACGCTGAGAGCCCGAAAAGCCGCTGCTTTCTGCACCCGTAAGGGCCTGTTTGAATGTAACGTGATGCCTTTCGGACTGTGCAACGCGCCGGCCACGTACCAGAGGCTCATGGATCGTGTCCTGGTGGGGCTGCAGTGGGAGACCTGTTTGGTCTACCTCGATGACATCATTGTCCTGGGGCGGGACGGAAATGTTGGAGCGGCTGAGTCAAGTGTTCGGCAGACTACGCGCAGCCAACCTGAAACTTAAACCGTCAAAGTGTGTCCTGTTCCGAGAGCAAGTGGCTTACTTGGGGCACATTGTCTCCGCCAAAGGTGTCGCCACCGACCCCCAAAAGATCCAAAAAGTGGCTGGGTGGCCCGCACCCCAAAACGTATCTGAAGTGCGTCAGTTTATCGGCCTGGCATCATATTACCGACGCTTCGTTAAAGATTTCGCCTCTGTTGCCAAGCCCCTCCATGAACTGACCAAAAAGTATGCACGTTTTAACTGGACGGACGAATGCCAGGAGGCGTTTGAACAGCTGAAAAGCCGTCTGACGTCAGCACCCGTGCTGGGCTATCCCCTCGACAGTGGCCAGTTGCTCCTTGACACGGATGCCAGTGACTGGGGAATTGGAGCAGTCCTCTCCCAAGTGCAAGAAGGTGAGGAGAGAGTACTCGCTTATAGGAGCAGGAGATTGTCAGCCACTGAGCAAAACTATTGCACCACCAGACGAGAATTTCTGGCAGCTGTCGAATTCTCCTCTCATTTCCGGCAGTACCTGCTAGGGAGATCATTCATCATACGGACTGACCACAGCAGCCTGTGCTGGTTGACTCGGATGAGGGAGCCTGAGGGCCAACTCGCTCGCTGACTGGAAAAACGGGCAGAGTACGACTTCCAGGTGATCCATCGTCCAGGGAGACACCACCAAAATGCAGACGCGCTCTCCAGAAGACCCTGCGGGATGTCCTGCCCATGCACAGTGCCAGAGCCTAGCCTTCATAACCAGCTTCAGCACAAAGGGATTCACTGCAACATGGCAGAGAGTCCAGCTGCAGAGTATGCTGGGGAAACTCCTGCAGAGCAACCTCCAGTGGGGGTAGTAGTGCCCGAAGGTAGCTATGGAGGCAGCCCTGCAGTCGAGCCTAAGTATTTTCCAGTGGGGGTAGTGGAAGCTGTCGGTGACAATCAAGCTGGCTCTTCATTCCGTCCAGGTGTCTACAGGGTCAGTGAGCCAGCCCAAACCAACCTGTTCGGTGGTTGGACCAGGGAGGAGTTAATCAGTGCCCAAGAAGCTGACCCAGATATAGCACCAGTGAGGAAGTGGATGGACAAAGGGATGGGCAGGCCATCCTGGGTTGACATAGCACCCTACAGCCCTGCCACCAAAGCCTACAGGTCGCAGTGGAAAAGGCTCTACCAGAAAGACGGAGTGTTGTTAAGAAAGTTTTACTGTATGGATGGAAGGGTGTTCTATCCACAGACCCTGCTGCCTCAAGAGTACCGCATCTCAGTGACAGAACAATTGCATGATGGCCCAGTCGGTGGCCATTTTGGAGGAGACCCTCGCACGTCTCAAGGCCCGGTACTACTGGTACAATATGAGAGATGACGTCACCCTGTGGTGCCGTACTTGCACCAGCTGTGCTGCGAAAACCCGCCCCAAGAAAACACCTCAAGCCGCCATGGGCACAGTGCGAGTTGGTGCCCCCTTTGAACGGATCGCAGTTGATTTAATGGGACCATTAAATAAAACTGAAAGGCACAACCGCTACATAATAGTAGTACAGGACTACTTCAGCAAATGGGTGGAAGCCTATCCTGTTCCCAATGAACAAGCAATGACAGTGGCTGAAAAGATTGTTTCCGAGTGGGTGTGTAGGTACGGAGCTCCACAGTGCCTACATAGCGACCAAGGTCCGGGTCTTTTCTCTTTACCACCATCATCGGCAGCTTCACCGAGCAGCAGCCAGCTCCCTTGCCACCCCGCTGAGCCTTCACTAATTGAGGCTGGGACCCAGCATAAGGCCAGGGGACAAGCTGCTCGCCCTGTTTTGAACTCCACCCCTCGGCGTCAACCCCGGAGGGTCCGCAGAGCTCCTGACATGTTTGGTGATTGGATTGGTTATTGAGCACATCTGCCTGAGGTTGGGTGTAGGCGGATCGCTGCCCTCCTCAGAGGAAAAGAGTTCCAGTAAAAAGAAAGACAACAAAAGAGTTCATGTGCAGGGTTTTTCCTACATTGAAAATTTTTTGGCGGCCGCCAAAACAATTTTTTGTCCCGCCAAAGCCTTATTTGATCTGTAATTTGGTTTTGTGAGTGAAGCAGGCTACTGACGGAGTGACGGAGAGAACGATCACAGAGCCCCACCCCCGCGCGCGCACTCTCCGTCTTCTTTGCTCTCTCCCTCGCATCAAAATCAACTGATCCTAAAGGTCGGAAGACCGAATCCATGTTTCACGTGGTGTATTCGGAGAATATTTTTGCTGAATTAGCGCTGGGTGTGAATTGCAGTCAAAAAAAAGTTGCCTTATCTTCTCTTACAATTTGTGACAAGCATTCCGCACATGCAGCTGACATAACTTTAAATGAACGCAAAAAATCTATCCAGTTTGAAGTGGTTTAGGGGTCTCGATATGACGATTTTTGATCTTGGATGATTATAATGTCTCCACGATCTGCTTTTAAAGAAATGTCGTAGAATCGTGCATTATATCTGTTCTGGCGCCTCTGTCCCTGTATTTTTTTTTTTACAGTCTATGGTCCCAACATACTGAACAACGCGACGTATATTCACATAAAATTATAACGCAGCGGAACGGAACGGGACACTGCAGTTCATAATTTGCATGTGCTTTAATGCCTTGTCGGTTAAACATTTAGGCTAATTCGCGTGCTGATGCACTGTTACGTGTGAGTTCCTCAGCGCGTACATGTGAAGCTCACATGCACTAAAAGCCTGTCTATCAGCGCCTGGATACTTGACTAAGTTATCTTTCGAGTCTTATTGTGCTTATACTGTTAAATACACACAAGGTTTACATAAACAAAGTCGGTTATGTCTAAAGTGAAAGCAAACTTGAGAAAATTGAGAGAAAATCTGCTTGTCAAATGCGTGTATAGTAGACGCGTCGCGCACAACTTTTAAAGAGACAGTAGTTATAGTAAACACGCTGCCGCTTGTCCTTAAAGGGATAGTTCACCCAAAAATAAAAATTATCTCATAGTTTACGCACTCTGTTGTTGTGCAATGTTGTGCACAACATTGTTGTTCCAGTCCTCTATTAATTTCCTTCTAATATTTTTCTAATATTAATATTTAGAAAAATGTGGCTATCCAAACAGTAGCTGGTCCCCATTGACATCCATAGGAGAAAAATATACTATGGAAGTCAATGGGGTACATCAACTGTTTGGTTACACACAATCTTCCAAATAACTTTTATTTTCAACAGAAGAAAGAAACTTATTCGAGTTTAAAACAACTTGAGAGAGTAAATTATGATAATTTGAATTTTTAGGAGAACTATCCCTTTAATGTTAATAAGACAACAAAATGCAAAGAGAAAATCACTCACTGCTCTTGACGGATAACTTTAATAGTAGCTTTAATAAGTATCAATGTATAATTTATACAGTGAAGTCTATGTTTTGTTTTATTTTCATATTTGTTCATTTAATTACTTTCTTCAATGCTACTGTTAAATACACCTACTGTAGCTGAAAACAAAGCACTGTTTATTTAATTTGTATATTAAGTTGTGTATGTGTAATGTGTATCTTTGATCTTAATATTTAATAACAAAGAAAATAATGACAAATATTTTTATCTTCGCCCCTGTCTGCCTTTTTTTATTTTTATATTTTGTTACCTAAAGGCCCGTTCACACCAAGGACGATAACTATAAAGATAACGACAAAGATATAATTCTAAAAATCGTTCTCCATATTAAAGAATAACAGAGTTCACACCACAACTATAACGATAAAGATATGAGGAACGATATCGTTGGGATCACTTTCAGAACGATTTTTTTCCAGCTGTCGAACGATAAAACACTGACAGCCAATCAGAATCCATTCTAATTTAAAGGTCTCGCGCATTTAAAATGGATCTGGATCATCCGGGCGCGCGCGTGCTTAGAATAAAAAGACCGTTATCGGTCGTTGGTGTGGACGCATATATACTTATCTTTATCGTTATCTTTATAGTTATCGTGCTTGGTGTGAACGGGCCTTAAGGCTTTGTTTTTAAAATATGGACATAAGTTTGGCTGTAATGCTAAGTCACAAAATAGTAAAACCAACATAAAAAGAATCGTGATAAAATCGTGAATCGTGATTTTCCTGAAAAAAAATCGTGATATGATATTTTTGCCATATCGCCCACCATCTTTCAAAACAATGAAAGTCAGTCGTGGAAAAATCACAGCTTTTTTTGCAAAGAGGGCAAGAAAGGATGACAGTGAGAGTGACAGGTAATATCTGTGTGATAATTGCATTCTATATAAATTTGGAAGAGGTTTAAAATTGAATTATTATCAGCCACAGTCTGGAAGAAAATGGCCCCCAAAAAAAATAAAATAAAAGAATGAACAACCAAATATTAACAACGAGGAACAAAAGAAACAAACATCAAGGTATAGATATAAAATAAGTTGTAATCGCTTTCTTTTACTATCTAGCCTGACAGTGATCGTTTTTCCTGAATAAATAGGTTAAGAAAAAAAATCACAAACTGTTTCTTTGTATTTATTTTAAATTTAACATGTATTGTCAATATTGGGCTTGCGGATCATGTGGGTACTAGGGTACTCTTTGCTGTGTGTGGATGACCATGTCGGTCAGCCACCACCGAAGACCAATTTTGACCCAGGAAAAACCCGGATGTGTTGTCAAAACAAAAGAGTTCCAGTATTGTATCATTACATAAGTAACTTATGTTGAGGTTAAAAATGTGAAGATGGTTTGGGCTTAATATAATTGTTTACTATCAACAGTCGGTAATTTGGATACTAATGGGCTACATAGTTTTGTTATAGCATCCTGGGTATGTTTACTGCTAAGAACTTAGTTTAACAGAATATATTGCTCCAGTTTTGCACTTGAAATCCTGCACCCCTGGGTAATTTTACGCTAACTTTGGGTCGAGTGGTTAAAGTAATAGTCCCAGTTTTCTCAGGGAATGTATAAGTGTCATGTCTACATTGCCTAGGACATTTGCTTACGTGCGTAGGAGTATGCAATATGCTTTAATGGACATTACCTCTTCACCTTAACTTTCCACTGGAGGAGGGCCCTTCAAGGACTGTGGGAAATACGGGTTATGGTTTGGGGTGTTTGTATAATGACTGTCTAATTAATATTTCCCTGTGTACAGTGTAATGATGCTGGAGATATGTTAAAGGTTTAATCATTCTCCAGAGTAGGGGTAGTGTTGCAATCTTTGCCTCCCTCTGGCTGCTTGTTGACAAAAAGAAACGCGTATGTGTGACGAAGTGAGCCTTTTGGGTTTCCTTAGTGTAAACAAGGGATAGCGGGTGAATCAGTCTGAGTTTACAGTGCGAATGTAGTCATTGACGCAGTCTATTTTCCAGTTGAATGCTAGCAAGCAGAGTGCCTTTTATGCCCGTAAATGTGTAACACTGTGAGTAATAAAGCCCGCATTGCTGCAACCAACCGACGCTTCACTGTTTTGTGCTTCGGCTCTGTTAGCCCGGACCACTATACGCAAGTTACCTGCCACGAGCCAAGTTATTATGTTGAGACCAGCTCGCTCCCAACTACGGTTCGGAGCGTGGATGCTATAAAGGTAACACAAGCCCAGCAGATTTTTTTAAAGGTTTAAAGGGGGCGCAACAAAATAAAAAATTGAGAACCACTGCTCTAAGTAATTCATTTTATTGAGTACTGTTAACTTAAATTATTACAGTTAGTTAAATTTAAGTCTAAATATTAGTCAAGTCAAGTCATCTTCATTTATATAGCACTTTTAACAATGTAGATTGTTCCAAAGCGGCTTTACATTGATAATAGGAAATTAAAGTAACAGAGATTGTTTTGGCTTTACAGCAACTCAAGAATAAAGTTATTGTCCAGCTAAAGTTAGTTTTGATTGATTCACTTCAGTCGCAACAATCCTTAGTTATTAACTTGGGCCGCTAACACAACATCGTTTTAACAGAAAACTTTTAAGTTCTTTTTGCGCAAACTTCAAAAACGCGAACCAGTGAGAACGCACATGCACATGCACATGCACATTACGAGTTCAGTCTATAGGTTTGTGCCTTTGAATATATGTGCCCAGGCGTGTAGTTCTTCCCTACAAATCAACCCTCAACATACTACTTGTCTGGCCTTAAAATTTATAATACAGAATTTGTATCGCTTCCGCGTAGCCACGCGAACCGGAATTCCCGACAACGCTTTATCTGTAGAGAGGTAAAGGGAGGCCTTCACAAGGGAGATACTAGTTGACATTTCAGGACTGCGCTGTCGTCGCGTCCAGGCGCAGGTCCTTCATCAGATCTGGATACAGCCTGGATCTGGCAGACTGCAGTAAACCTCGGGATAAACAGAGAGACTAATATTAGCGTAGACGCCATTTTTCTTATGATGTAACGAGCATCAGGATTTATGGGAAGTGTTTCCGGTTCCGGCTGATCTAATCTATGCAGCCTAACATTGAATTATAAAAGTTTATAATGTGTTATGTGTATGCTAGGTCAAAGAGATGTGTTTTTAGTCTAGCTTTGAACTGACAGAGTGTGTCTGCTTCCCGGACAATGTTAGGAAGACTGTTCCAAAGTTCTGGTGCTAAATAGGAAAAGGATCTACCGCCAGCAGTCGATTTTGATATTCTAGGTAATATCAACTGGCTGCAATTTTGGACTAATTGTTCCGCATTTGTCAATGAGAGCATATGACGTAATTTAGAAAAATGCGGTTTTACAGACAGGTGTCAAAGAGCACACCCAGGATCCTAACCGACGACGAAGATTTGACAGAGCAGCCATCAAGTGTTAGACCAGAGGTTCCCAAACTTTTTCATTCTAGGACCCACCTAGGCAAGTATAATCAATCTCAAGACCCACTTGCACTGGTGCTACCAACTTTCTCAGTTGGTCACACCTTTTTTTTTTTTTTTTTTTGCTACATGCCATGGGATTAATCAATGCATGCTGATGGTCTTAATCTGCATACCCTAGTTTTGCACTGATGTAAAAAGACTGACAGTGACAAGACCTCATGTTAGCAAAATATTTTAAACTTTTAACTCTTAAAAAAACTTAAAAAAACATGTATGTTCTTTAATGTTTGATTATAATTTTACCGTCTTCACATAGGGATGGGAAATGATAAGATTGTATCAAAAATAATAATAATGCCACTGATGATTCTGATTATCGATCCGATTCTTAAACGATTCTCTTATCGATTCTTGATAGCACTGTGTGGAAAAATGTAGTCATATGCTTTTAAAAAAAACAAGGGGTTTTATTTATTTTAAAGCTTAAGCTTGAGTAAGCAAACTGTACTTTTTATGTAATTTATGTAATAAATAGAACCTTATTGTAAAGTGTTACTGATTAGTTATACACCGATTCAGACGTCTCCTGAGTTCACTGTTGGAGGATCAGTTGTTTTAACCATTCATTAAAATGAATCGTTCAAAGGAGTCATTAGTTCGCGAATTGGACGTGTCGTGCGCGTTTTGTGATTATCCCAGCAGTTAGGACATGGACATCCAAGATTTGTGTCAACACAGAAAACATTTCATCACTGGATAGTTTTTTTCGTTTAATAAAAGTGTTGTTTTATGTCAGCTGAATGTCTGGGATGCTTTTCAGAGAAGATAAGGCAACAACTTAGGCCCTATTTAGCACAATTCACACCCAGCGGTAATTAAGGAAAAAAAAATCTCCGAATGCTCCACATGAAACTTTGGTCTTCCGACCTTTTACCACCGTGTCGATTTATTTTGATTAATATGTGCGAGGGAGAGAGAGCAAGACAGCGCTTAGTTTGGAGACGGTGAAGTCTTGTTTACACTTTCGCCTGGCTCCGAAGAGAGAGAGAGAGAGCGCGCGCGCCACCGAGTCTCTCTCTCTGATCGTTCTTTCAGTTAAACATGCACTGTGACTCTGTCACAAGCGCAGCAGTTCATCTACATTACTCACCGATCAAATAGGACTTTGGCGGGCGCTAAAACTCACTTAAGAGTCGTTTGATCATTAATCGGACTGGTTTTGTTTCACTCATCGTAACGTAAATTTAGCTGCAGCTAAGTGCCTTTGTGCGACCCACCTTTTCTCACTGTGTGACCCACAAGTGGGTCGCGACCCACAGTTTGAAAACCACTGTGTTAGACAGTCTTCTAGATTATTACGTGAGGACGTTTTTTGTCCAATAATTAGAATCTCTGTTTTCTCAGAATTAAGTAGTAGGAAATTACTAGTCATCCAATTTTTTATATCACCTATGCATTCCGTTAATTTTGTGAATTGGTAAGTTTCGTCAGGGCATGAAGAAAGTATCATCAGCATAACAGTGAAAACTAATTCCGTGCTTCCTAATGATATCTCCCAAGGGTAGCATGTACAGAGTGAAAAGCAACGGTCCTAGTACTGAGCCTTGTGGTACGCCATACTGAACTTGTGATCGATGAGACATCTCTTCATTTACTGCTACAAACTGATAACAGTCAGATAAGTATGATTTAAACCATGCTAATGCAATTCCACTAATGCCAACATAATTTTCGAGTCTATTTAAAAGAATGTTGTGGTCGATAGTGTCAAATGCAGCATTAAGATCGATTAATACTAATAGAGAGGTACAACCACGATCGGATTAAAAGAGCAAATCATTTGTAACTCTAATGAGAGCAGTCTCAGTACTATAGTACAGTCTAAATCCTGACTGAAAATCCTTGCAGATATAATTTCTTTCTAAAAAGGAACATAGTTGTGAGGATACTGCCTTTTCTAGTATCTTTGACAGAAAAGGTAGATTCGGGATAGGCCTGTAATTGACTAATTCTGTACGATCAAGTTTTTTTACAAGCGGTTTAATCATAGCCAGCTTAAAAGTTTTTGGTACGTATCCTAATGACAAAGATGAATTAATGACAATAAGAAGAGGATCTATGACCTCTGGAAGCATCTCTTTCAGTAGCTTAGTCGGTATAGGGTCTAACATACATGTTGTCGATTTAGATGATTTAACGAGTTTAACGAATTCTTCCTCTTCTATAGCAATGGGGAGACTACAATGCACTGCCTAATGCGATACTGTAGTAGACGGTTGCATAGAAATAATTTTCTCCCTGATGTTATACATTTTATAAGTGATGACGTTCATAAAGTCATTACTGCTGTGCTGCTTGGAAACTTCTGGGCTTGAAGCTTTTTCGTTTTTTCGTTAGTTTAGCCACTGTTTCAAATAAATACCTAGGGTTTTGTTTGTTTTCTTCTAATTGGGTTGAAAAATAAGCAGATTTAGCAGCTTTTAAGGCCTCTCTGTATGCAATCGAGCTCTCTTTCCATGAAATGCGAAATACCTCTAGTTTTGTTTTCTTCCAGTTGCGCTCCATTTTTCTGGCTGCTCTCTTAAGGGCCCGAGTGTCACTGTTGTGCCTGAACGTGTTCATTGAATGATAGTTCATGAACTCGTTCATATTTTGGGCGAACGTGAACTGAACGTACTGTAATACTGCCTGATGAACGTTACTGTGAACTCGTTCATTCTGGTGTCTGTGAACGCCACGCTCTCTCAGTTTAACTTTGTTCAATAGAGTGCCAGATTTCTATAGAGCCTTTCAGGCGAAAACCCGGCTGAAACACACCGTAAACCGGCCTTAATATGTAGCGGAAAAAACACCCAATCTGGCAACACCAGCCACCAGTGTCTACTGACTCTCTTGTTCGATCTCGTTCATCAAAAGGAACAAATCTTTTTTCGAGTCATTTCGTTCATTTAAGGGGCTTTAAATGTTATTAACTGACAAATTCCCAGAAAACATCCACCTACGCAATCTTGATCATATTCTGAATTAAGAAATCATTATAATGCAGTCAAAAATCGGTTACAGGGAACATAAATAATTACTTTACCTTCCGAGTCTTTCGTTCATTTGTCACGTGACAGATGCAATGAATGAATCGTTCATGAACACCTCATCACTTACGTTACACATCAAAACAAAAAGCAGCAAGGAGGCGTCGTATGATCATTTAAACGAGTTTTATGACAAGGTCGGTGAGGATGGGAAAAATCTGACGCATAGCTTCAGTGTTAAAACTGATAAAATAATTGTCTGTGGTTCTATATGGGCTATGGCAATCACTCTGAAAAATAATATTTCGCAGCAACATGGAAAAAAAGAACTATGAACTAGTTCATTTTTGGAACTGTGAACTTAGTTCAAAATTTTGAGTATGAACTATGAACTGAACTAGTTCATTTTAAAATTTGTGAACTGAACTTTGAACTAGTTCATGTAGAAAGTGAACTTTCCCAACACTGCCGAGTGTGCTCGTTGTACCATGGCGTTGGACTATTTTCTTTAAGCGCAACGGAGCAACTGTGTCTAAAGTGCTGGAAAAGAGAGAGTTAAAAGTTTCTGTCACAATATCAAGTTCTTCTAAGCTATCTGGGATGCTGAGATGATGAAACTGATCAGGAAGTTTATTAATAAAGCAATCTTTAGTGGCAGAAGTGATAGGTCTAACATATTTGTAACATGGAGTCGGCTTTGCAGCCTTGGCTAAATGAAGTTTACATGAGACTAGATAATGATCTGAGATGTCATCGCTCTGCTGCAGAATTTCAACGGCATCAACATTGATTCCGTGTGATAATATTAGATCTAGAGTCCTGACACATGTTGTCTAACTCCAATAGAGTTAAGAATGTCTTTAAATGCCAATCCCAATGCATCTTTTTCGTTATCTACATGTATATTAAAATCACCAACAATTATGACTTTATATGCAACCAGTACTAACTCTGATAGAATGTCAGCAAATTCTTTGATAAAGTCTGTATGGTGCCCTGGTGGCCTGTATACAGTAGCCAGCACAAATCTCAAACGTGATTTATCATTTACACTATATATTGCTATATTAAAGGGGGGGTGAAATGCTATTTCATGCATACTGAGTTTTTTACACTGTTAAAGAGTTGGATTCCCATGCTAAACATGGACAAAGTTTCAAAAACTAAGTACGTTTGAAGGAGTATTTTTGTTCCAAAAATACTCCTTCCGGTTTGTCACAAGTTTCGGAAAGTTTTTTTCGAGTATGGGTCTATGTTACGTAAGATGGTGCGGAATTTCCTTATATGGGTTCTATGGGCACTTCTCCGGTAAGATCGCGAGCGCGCGCGCACTCGTAGACCAGAGCAAGAGAGTGAAAGCAGTTCGCCATCAAAGTGCCCTGCTCGGCTTTTGGAAGTCAATGTAGCCAAAGAAATGTGTTTTTGGTTGCCAGGGCAAGACAACCCTGCACAGATTCCCAAAGAACCCAGCGTTAAGGGACCCGTGGATGGAGTTTGTTTTCCTGAGCATAAACGGAGTTGTGTAAGACTGTTTGTTCCCTGCATTTCGACGATGATTGTTTTATAAACAAAGCCCAGATCGACGGATATGCAGATCGTCTAATGCTTAAGGATCGAGCAGTCGCAATGATAAAGGTTCGCGGTCGTGCATTGGAACCGGACGGTGAGTAAAACTGTTGAACAAATGTCTCTGTGTGTTGTTAGCTATCGGCGCGTTAGCACAGCTTTAGCTTCGCCCACACGGCCCGCCCCCAGCCGCTCGTTTTTTTCCGGAAAGACTCGGTACAGCCTATCTTTCTTTTATAAATATAATAAAACTAAAGACTTTTCGGAGATATGAAGGATGCAATACTACTCTATAGGTACTCAAAATTAACAGGAGATTGAGTGAAAATGAGCATTTCACCCCCCCTTTAAGCACCAATACTTCAAAAGAGTTATATTTGAAAGTAGACTTCTTAGTAATTCTAAAAAAAATATTACTATAAATTACAGCAACACCTCCCCTTTGCCTTTCAGACGAGGTTCATGTTTATAACAGTAATCTTGCAGGGTGGACTCATTTAAAGTAATGTAATCGTTTGGTTTTAGCCAGGTTTCTGTCAAACACAGCACATCTAGATTATAGTCTGTAATCATGTTAACAATAAGTGCTTTTGAAGTGAGAAGGGGATCTAATATTCAGCAACCCAAGCTTTATCATTTGCTCATTTGTATTATATCTGTTTTTTATTTGTTGAACATCAATTCAATTTTTACCCTTAGATGGGTTTGGAAGTTTTTTGTATGTCCTAATTCGGGGAACAGACACAGTCTCTATATGATGATATCTAGGTGAAAGAGGCTCTATGTGATGGGATTTATCTCACCTTGGTGACATGAGACAGCTAGCAGACGGTCGGTTTAGCCAGTCTGTCTGCTTCCTGACCTGAGCCCCAATTCATGCTTGAGCTCTAAGGCAATGTGCCATATTACTAGAAAGAAGAACAGCACCATCCCAGGAGGAATGAATACCATCTCTTTTCAACAGGTCAGGTCTGCCCCAAATACTTTTCCAATTGTCTATGAATTCTATTTCATTTTTTTGCAATGCTTTTTATTAGGGGCCAAGCCCCGAAGGGGATAGCCCCTATTGTATCTGTTAGTTTTCTTATTATTATTATTATTATTAGGGGCCAAGCCCCGAAGGGGATAGCCCCTATTGTATCTGTTAGTTTTCTTCTTATTATTATTAGGGGCCAAGCCCCGAAAGGGCTGTGGCACCTATTGTATCCGTTAGTTTTCTTATTATTATTAGGGGCCAAGCCCCGAAGGGGCTGTGGCACCTATTGTATCCGTTAGTTTTCTTATTAGGGGCCAAGACCCGGAGGGGCTGTGGCACCTATTGTATCTGTTAGTTTTCTTAGTAGGGGCCAAGCCCCGAAGGGGCTGTGGCAACTATTGTATCTGTTAGTTTTCTTATTAGGGGCCAAGCCCCGAAGGGGCAAGGCACCTATTGTATCTGTTAGTTTTCTTATTATTAGGGGCCAAGCCCCGAAGGGGCAAGGCACCTATTGTATCTGTTAGTTTTCTTATTAGGGGCCAAGCCCCGAAGGGGCAAGGCACCTATTGTATCTGTTAGTTTTCTTATTATTAGGGGCCAAGCCCCGAAGGGGCAAGGCACCTATTGTATCTGTTAGTTTTCTTATTAGGGGCCAAGCCCCGAAGGGGCAAGGCACCTATTGTATCTGTTAGTTTTCTTATTATTATTATTAGGGGCCAAGCCCCGAAGGGGCAAGGCACCTATTGTATCTGTTAGTTTTCTTATTATTATTAGGGGCCAAGCCCCGAAGGGGCAAGGCACCTATTGTATCTGTTAGTTTTCTTATTATTAGGGGCCAAGCCCCGAAGGGGCTAAGGCACCTATTGTATCTGTTAGTTTTCTTATTATTATTATTATTATTATTATTCTTCTTCTTCTTCCGCCAATGGAAGTCTATGGTAGCCCTATGAACCATACATAGGAAAATGATGAAATTTGGCACACTTGTAGTGATGGCCATGAATAGTAAATGTAGCAATTTTTGAGTCTCTAGGACCAACTCTATAGCGCCACCAGCAGTTCAAAAAATCAACATTGAAATGGTTAGTACTTTTGAACCCTTTGATCTAGAAAAATGAAACTAAGTACACCTGATTCATCTCATCATGCTGATCAGAACCAATATCTTACATTAAGACTCCGCCCATTACAGTAGTGGCCATTTTGAAAAGTACAGTATGCAGTTTTTTTGCTACTCCCCCTTCAAAATTGGTCTAATTTTGTCCAAACATGTGCTCAAATGATCTTTGGACTGAGCCGCATAAAAGTACTGTCCCCGATTTTTTTGCTATACTGGAAAAAAAAAGTTATGATGTCGCAAACTTAATGAGGTCGACCCAAAATTGGTTCAGAAGCTATAGTTCGGCCAAACTTTGATCAATCGAAACGAAAATTGGTACACTTCATCGGAAGCATGATCTGAGGTTCCATGGCAAAGTTGGGAACAGCGCCACCTACGGGTCATGAGATATGGAAAATGCATATTTTGGCCAATAACTTGTGAACAGTTTGTCAGAAAATTATAAACTTGGTGTCTATCGATTCCTTGGGTCATAACGAATCCGTGGATATCGATTTTGCCATGATGGGAAGTACCACGTGTCCGCCATTTTAAATTTTGTCATAATTTGCAATATCTTTTAAACTATTTGAAATTTCTTCACCAAATTTGGTATGGATCGTCATTAGCATGGCCCGAAGGTACCTGATAAGTTTGATCACAGCGCCACCTAGTGTTCCATAGATATCATTGTTTTTTTTAAAAACGCTTATAACTTTTGCTAACATTGCTTGAAATTTGATTTCTTTATGTCAATATATTCCTTGGCTTATGCTGATTTCAACGATATCTCATATGTTATTTTTCAACAATGTGACTGGCCGCCATATTTGAGCGAATGTAAAACAGTTTTTTCGCTTCTCCTCCTTCAAAATTGGTCTAATCTTGTCCAAACATGTACTCAAATGATCTTCGGACTGAGCCGCATAAAAGTACTGTCCCCGATTTTTTTGCTATACTGAAAAAAAAAAGTTATGATGTCGCAAACTTAATGAGGTCGACCCATAATTGGTTCAGAGGCTGTAACTTGTGAACAGTTTGTCACAAAATCATAAAATTGGTGTCTATCGATTCCTTGCATCATGTCGAATCTGAGGATATCTATTTTGCCAGGATTGGATGTACCACATCATAAGCTACATTAGCATTAAGTTAGCTTAGCATGCTAATCTGGTTAACTTGCTTTTGTGTGCTCATTCTTACACTTAAGCCTCTCCTCTGCAGTCTGTGATTGTACATCCTCTGAGTGGCGCAATGTGCTAAACCATGTGTCATGAATCCTTAACCAATATGGTTGTGGGTTCGAGTCCTGTGTAGGGCAACTTTAAAATTTTGTATAAAGTTGTCATTTCAATTCCTTCTGGCTCTGCACTGCTGTTGGTGCGTAAATGCTCGCTGCACTGCTGTGCTTGGTGTACATTTACATGTATATTCAATTTCTGCTCTTTTTGTTCTTCTGGCTCCGCACTGCTGTTGTTGCTTAAATGCTTGCTGCGCTGCTGTGCTTACAGTACTTGTAGATTGCTGTATTTTGTCTGCTTGCTGTGCCTTGCAGGGCTTGGCCCCGTATTGCTGCTTGCAGCTATATTTATTCTTCTTCTTCTTCTTCTTCTTCTTCCGCCAATTGAAGTCTATGGCAGCCCTATGAACCATACATAGGAAAATGATGAAATTTGGCACACTTGTAGTGATGGTAATGAAAAGTAATTGTAGCAATTTTTGAGTCTCTAGGTCCAACTCTATAGCGCCACCAGCAGTTCAAAAATTCAACATTGAAATGGTTATAACTTTTGAACCCTTTGATCTAGAAAAATGAAACTTAGTACACCTGATTCATCTCATCATGCTGATCAGAACCAATATCTTACATTAAGACTCCGCCCATTACAGTAGTGACCATTTTGAAAAGTACAGTATGCAGTTTTTTTGCTACTCCTCCTTCAAAATTGGTCTAATTTTGTCCAAACATGTACTCAAATGATCTTCGGACTGAGCCGCATAAAAGTACTGTCCCCGATTTTTTTGCTATACTGGAAAAAAAAAAGTTATGATGTCGCAAACTTAACGAGGTCGACCCAAAATTGGTTCAGAAGCTATAGCTCGGCCAAACTTTGATCAATCGAAACGAAAATTGGTACACTTCATCGGAAGCATGATCTGAGGTTCCATGCCAAAGTTGGGAACAGCGCCACCTACGGGTCATGAGATATGGAAAATGCATATTTTGGCCAATAACTTATGAACAGTTTGTCAGAAAATTATAAACTTGGTGTCTATCGATTCCTTGGGTCATGACAAATCCGTGGATATCGATGTTGCCATGATGGGATGTACCACGTGTCCGCCATTTTGAATGATGTCATAATTTGCAATATCTTTTAAACTATTTGAAATTTCTTCACCAAATTTGGTATGGATCATCATTAGCATGGCCCGAAGGTACCTGAGAAATTTGATCACAGCGCCACCTAGTGTTCCAGAGATATCATTGTTTTTTGAAAAAACGCTTATAACTTTTGCTAACATTGCTTGAAATTTGATTTCTTTATGTCAATATATTCCTTGGCTTATGCCAATTTCAACGATATCTCATATGTTATTTATCAACAATGTGACTGGCCGCCATATTTGAGCGAATGTAAAACAGTTTTTTCGCTACTCCTCCTTCAAAATTGGTCTAATTTTGTCCAAACATATACTCAAATGATCTTCGGACTGAGCCGCATAAAAGTACTGTCCCCGATTTTTTTGCTATACTGGAAAAAAAAGTTATGATGTCGCAAACTTAATGAGGTCAACCCATAATTGGTTCAGAGGCTGTAACTTGTGAACAGTTTGTCACAAAATCATAAAATTGGTCTCTATCGATTCCTTGCGTCATGTCGAATCTGAGGATATCTATTTTGCCAGGATTGGATGTACCACATCATAAGCTATATTAGCATTAAGTTAGCTTAGCATGCTAATCTGGTTAACTTGTTTTTGTGTGCTCATTCTTACACTGAAGCCTCTCCTCTGCAGCATTGTAAAACAAGTCCTCTGGGTGGTGCAATCGGTTCAACCATGCTTCATGAATCCCGAACCATTGTGGTCGTGGGTTTGAGACCAGTGTGGGGCAACTTTGAAATTGTGTATAAATTTAAATTTGAGCTCCTTTATTATCTGGGTAAGAGCTGTACTAATGTTTCTTACAGTGGGATTAGATGAGATCAAATTTAACAAGGTTGACCCAAAATTGGTTCAGAGGCTGTAATTTGTGAACCGTTTGTCACAAAATCATAAAATTGGTGTCTATCGATTCCTTGCGTCATGTCGAATCCGAGGATATCTATTTTGCCAGGATTGGATGTACCACGTCATAAGCCATAAGCTACATCAGCATTAAGATAGCTTAGCATGCTAATCTGGTTAACTTGCTTTTGTGTGCTCATTCTTACACTGAAGCCTCTCCTCTGCAGTTTGTGATTGTACGTCCTCTGAGTAGCGCAATCTGCTGAACCATGTGTTACTAATCCCGAGCCGTTCCGGTTGTGGGTTCGAACCCCGTGTTGGATTAGTATAAAAATTGTGTTGATTCAAGCATTGTTCTAATCTTTTGCTCTGACCTATCTTAGATCTATCTTAGAATCAACCTCACCTGCTCTAGGAACACAGACGAATGACTCCACCTCTTTTCAGCCTCATTTGAAAGCAGACACTTCGCAATTTGTTGCCAAGACAGAATTAATTATTGTCACAAGAAACGCACTTATAAAGAGCTTAAATGTACGGTGAAGTAATTTAAAACACATATTTAGGATGTGGCTGTAATAACACAAAACATATATCTTCATAAAAGTTTGTTTATTATCTTGAACATTCATCCCTCAGAATGTCTTTACCTGCATGTTATTCAGCTGCACCAATCGTTAAATGCTATATAAAGGATTTTCTGAAATGTTTTGAACACTTTCTAGGCAAGGGCGCCCTCTAACTTCATGTATGAATGAAACAGACATTACATGACACATGCTGCATAATTCTCATATCACCTCATTTTGGGTAAAAATTAAATAAATAGTACTCATCTATATAGAAATGAAGTAAACATAATAACCCATCAATACTTTAATACTCCAAATGTACACACTAACTAAAACCGCTAAGGGAATTTTGTTGTTCAATGGATATAACTGATACTTATTATCGAATAGACTTACCACAATCTCTATTTGATGCATTGTATGCAAAACATTGACTGCTTTGATTCATATTAATTACTTTGTCTGGACCAGTGATAATATCAACAACAGCAGTAACACAGACTTAACAGACAGTTTCATCATACCAGTATCATTGCTGTACATGTCACTCAACTTTTCAAAGTTTACCACACAAAAATTATATTTACTAAAATGAATAAAGAAATAATTCCATAAAATATCATTGTCATTTTTCTTTATTGCACAATACTTGTAAATATCTATAAAAAACTATACATAAATCGGTGTATTATTTTTACCTGCCTATACCACAAATACATAACAGGCAAAAATCAAATGTAGTGTAATGACAAACAAGCCAATTAACTTACAGGTATTAATCTATCCACAACTTACCACTAAAGACCTTAATTAACTAATAAACTTAAAATCAACATCAACGAATGACACACTCCAATTAATTAACTATGAACCAACTCAATCTGTTTTAATTAGTAATGGTACATTCCCAATCAATTGTGAATTATGTTAAATACCAGAGTATCCTGCAAAGAATTTCATTAGAACTTTTCCACTGTAAGAACAGAAATATTGAAAAACAAAATTGAGAGAAAAATGAACCAACTTCCAGACTCAATTTCAGGATACGTGCATTCTGTATCACCCATAAAACTATCTAAAATTAATAGCAAATACTTCACCGCTTCACTACAAACCGACAGGGACACATACCACCACACCGTCATCTTTCAGTGTAATCAACAAACCTCATGGAACAATGCTGCAAGAAACTGCTCTGCAATCAAACTCATGAATGCAAAGAAAGTTCCAAGTAAGTATGCCTTGTATATTTTACTCCACTTTTTATTTGTAGTCATTTTTAATTGTGATCCCATAAGTTACTTTACTTTTTTTTTTTCCTTTGGTTGCCCAAGATTTTTCTAGTCAACTAGCAATTGTTCACTTAAGCAATTAGTCAACGGATAGCACATTTATATGAATAAATCATAAGCCTTTAATCCCCTATGTACATAATCAACTAATCAGTGCTCAAACGCATAAAGCTTGCTGTGGTGCACCTGCAAACAATAATTAATGTGTCTTGAAAAAACAAGAAACTGTTTCATGCAGATTACATAATCTGAAAGTGTTTAAGATTTGAATCAGTTCATGTTTTTTAAAGTAGACATTTCAAACTTTCCATTAATATATTTCTCATGTCTGTGAGGCACGTATATAGTTGTATACATGGTTTCGGTTTACTTTTGTGACGTGGTCAACATTTATTACAAACTCACAATGCTTTGTTTGTTGTTATTATTAGTATTTAAAAAAAATGACATGGTATTTTAAGTAAAATGTAAGTGATTGCACATGTGCCTCCTTGTCATCTAATTTTTTAAAAATGTTTCTTTCATTTTCCAGACAGCAATGACACAAAATATGATATCCAGAGTACCAGCTCTACAACACTCGAAGTGACTCAAGTACCATTCCCCCATAAACCCCCAAAGCAACTATACCCCTCCACCATTGCCGAAATGAAAACCCTAGATGCACAGCATCATGTAAGTTGCACAACATTTTTCCATACAAATTAAAAGTTGAAGTACATTGAAAACAAATGGCATGACTGATTTCTCTCTCGCACTCTCTTTGTGTACAGATACCCACACTAAAAGCCAAAGTAACAAAGATACAGTCTGTTAAAAATGTATTTTTTAACAAGACTGAAGGAGAGGTAATGAACTGTTGGATAAATGATGAAACCGGAGGAATTCAAATTGCCTTGTGGGACAACTTTATTAATGACGTCCATCAAGGGAATTCGTATGACTTTACGAACTTAATGACAAAAAGGTACCAACAAAAAACCTTTTTACAATCAACCAGACACTCGACAATTACACCTTCAAAAGTTCAAATTTCTACTGGACCACTTCACCAAATGTCTGAAGACGAAATTACTTCTCACAAAACCATCACCTCTGCTTTGCAAGGTGTCCAAATAAACATTAGTAAACACTGCCCAAAGTGTGCCACTCTTCAGCAAGATTTTTCTCCGCAATTTGCTTTCCACCGCTGCACAAAGTGCAAAATGTTAAGGAGTGGCACCGCTTACGTCACAAAACTCGGTGGCATTTTTGAGTTTAAAGAAAACAAAACGGAGCTCTCTTTAACAGTGTCAAATTCCATTTTGAAGACATTTTTAGCACCACTACTTGACCTGAACCACACCGATGCCCAGGACATCGAACAGCTGTTCCTGGCCATGAACAGTTTAACCGTAACATTTACACACAACATGCAGGTTCTACAAATGCAAACAACACCCAACCACGATACTGATGAGGAACTTCTTCACATTGAAGAAACTGAATTATCACAAGAACCTGCCAGAGTTTTCATCCCGCAAAAAACACCTGTAACAGAAACCAAACATTCAAGCGACAAACAATTTGTTCAAATTGAAGAAACTCAATTATCACAAGAACCTGCTGCAGTTTTCATCCCGCAAAAAACACCTGCAACAGAAACCAAACATTCAAGCGACAAACAATTTCTTCAAATTGGAGAAACTGAATCATCACAAGAACCTGCTGCAGATTTCATCCCGCAAAAAAGACCTATAACAAAAAACAAACAATTTTGTAAAAAAAACAAAACTTGTGATAAGTCTATATAGCCTGTATAACTTGTATTTTGTTGTAAAAAATGTGTAGATGTGTATCTATAGGGGTTTACTTTTCAATAGTTAAAATGTTTGTTTGTTTTTTTCCCCCATTTCTAGTTGCTAAAATTTGTAATGGAAATATACATTACTATAAAATGATTTAATTATGATGCTTTTTTCCTACTTGATTAAATGTTTAAGTTTTGCAACTATAGAGGATGCTTTCTTTATCAATGTTTTGCTTTCTTTATCAATGTTTTACTTTTGATGGTTACTTTTTTTTTCACCCAAATTGATTTCCTTCTAAATAAATGCAATACGTCACTAACTTTTGTCCTCTTTATCTTTGTACCTGTACTTCCATTTATATTGCTTTAAATTTCGGTTTGTTTTTAAACTCCAACTAATCCTCTTTTCATACGAACTGTACTTTAATTTTAGTCCCCTATAAAATTTCCATTATTGGTCTAAATGTCTAGTGTGTAATTTCAGTCAAATTATAAATGAGCTGCACAAAAATGGTTAAACCAGATTTTTTTTTCTTAAATTGTTCCCAACCAAGAACTCAGAAACTGCAATGTGTTGGTCAACCACATGTTACTGTTGTAAATGACATGCAGTTGACCAAAAGACTGTGGTTTCCACATTCCAGATACATTGTCTTGTTTATTCAATTGTTTCAGCACTGCAATGAACTTTGAATTGTTACAATGAAAATAAATACTACTATAAGGGCTGAACTATCACCCTTCAGTACTGATACATTCTGAATTACCTATAACCCAGATAAATATATATTTTGCTCTTTCTCTGAACATTTATAAAGCTGTGAATTGTCACTTGAATTATTTTTACCCAGATAATACTTACATTAATCTTTCTTCCCATTTAATTAGAAATGTGTTTTCTTACACATTCCGAATGAACCATGTGTCCGCCATTTTGAATTTTGTCATAAATTGACATATCTTTTAAACTATTTGACATATCACAAAAGTTGGTAGGGATGATCAACACCATGTCCTGAAGGTACCTGAGAAGTTTGAACACAGCGCCACCTAGTGTTCCAGAGTTATGTTTTTTGCAAAAATGCTTAACTTTTGAAAACATTGTTCAAATTTTTATTGCTTTATGTCATTACGTTCCTTGGTTTATGCCAATTCCGACAATGTCTCATTTGTCATTTTCCAACAATGTGACTGTCCGCCATGTTGGAACAAATGAAAAACTGTTTTTTCACTACTCCTTCAAATCTTGCTCAATTTTGTCCAAAATTTTATCAGATGTTCTTTAGACCGAACCGCACAGAAATGACTGAACAGATTTTTGATAGTTGTCTACATTCCCATGATATTCCTCTCTGAAGTTGACCCTGTTTGTTGTCTTATGCTAGTTAGCTTAGCATAATTATTGGTTAGCATGCTAACCAAATGCCATTCTTTCTAATGTGGCTCTTCAGCTATCAGGATAACCATAAGCTACGTTAGCATTAAGCTAGCTTAGCATTAGGGGTGTAACGATATTCAAACCGAACCGAAAAACCGCGATACAACAGCCACGGTTCGAACCGCGATACTCTCATGTCGAACCGAACGCGCCCCGCCCCCCGCTGCCCAACTCTCACTTCACTTTGTCACAAAACTATTTTTTCTTCCTTGACATTTGATTAAATAGTAATTAATGAGTACACTTTTAACAACTAATAAGAGCTGTAGTTTTAATAAATATTATTATAATATTATTTACTAAATAAAGTGCATGTCACGTGATTTGGGTGATCGATCACGCTCGGGAGTTTACATACGCACTTCAGGATGGCAACTCCGCGCCACGGCATATTGTGATTGAAGACCCTGCGGTCACAACCACTGACTGATATTGATACAGCAGCAGTGCTGATCACGAATCTTGAGAATGATCACCGACACCTGTCATCATCCAATATGATGACATATCACAGCTTTTTTTAATCATTGTTTGATTTGCGAACATAATCCTTTGCCGTCTGACCGCTTCCGCTTCAGGCCTGACTCGTCTCGCGCTAACGGTAATTTCCTTTCACTGTCCACGTTTTGATTTCGGCAAATCACTTTTGGCGAATGCAAACAACGTGATTATTGTTCATGAGTCCAACATCCAGCCACGCAAGAAAACATGTAATCTACCTGAGGGAATAATATGCTCACAAAACATTTCTGATTATTATTTGTTTAAAACGGTTTTGTTCCCCCCCTCCCACCCCCCCAGGATTCTTTGATGAATGTAAAGATCATAAGATATTTATTTGAAATAGAAAGCTTGTGTAACACTATAAATGTATTGTCACTTTTGATTAATGTAATGCATCCTTGCTGAATAAAAGTAGGCAATTACTTTCTTTAATTACTTTCCCCAAAAAATAATCTTAACCTCAAACTTTTGAACTGTAGGCCTATGTATAATGTTAAAAAAGCTTTCCATTTCAGATAAATGCGGTTATTTTGAATGGTGGTTTGTTTGTAATGTGACATTTTTTTGTATGACATTAAAATTATTTTTAGAATTAAATTGTACATAAATAGGTTAAGCAATACAAATGTGTTTGTCTGATAACCTTTTAAACATAGCCTATACTTAACTACAGTTTGCAGACACTGAAATTATGTACATTGTGCGATACAGTAAATATTTTGAGTGTCCCTCATTTTCCTATAAAGAACCACAATTGTCCCGCATTTTACTTTTCTGAAGTTGGCAACCCTACTCAGGTGTGCAGTTTATTTCTGACTAGTCAGTGGAGACATTTAGGCTATTTCATTTTAGTTAACTCAGGTGTGCTAACTGCTCTAAAGAAAACATGAAGCCAATGTATAAAATTAATAAAGTTAAGTTAAATTATTGTTGTTGTTGTTGTTTTTATTAAGTTAAAAGTTAATCTAGTGTTATTATTGCTGGTGGTGCCCTGCCATGAACCCTGCCCCCACAGCAAACAGAACCGAACCGAACCGAACCGAACCGTGGCTCCAAAACCGTGATATGAACCGAACCGTGGCATTGGTGTATCGTTACACCCCTACTTAGCATGCTAATCTCGTTAACATGATTTTGTGTGCTCATTCTTACACTGAATGCTCTCCTCTGCAGCTTGTAACTCTATGTCCTCTAAGTGGCGCAATCTGTTAATCCATGTGCTATGAGTCCCAAACCATTCTGGTTGGGGGTTCGAATCCTGCGTAGGATGACTACATAAAATTGTGTATTATGTCGAGTCGATTCTTGTATTCAAGCATTCTACTAATCTTTTGCTCTTCTGGCTCCGCATTGTGCTACAGCGATTCTACCTTCAACATCTTAAGTCTCTGTAAAATTATTAAGCAAACCACAGTGTATGAGTGTAAACCAAATACTAAGTAAAGCAAAAGGCTTTAACTTTGAAGATTGTTAAATCATTTCCAATGTGTAGCAAATGTTAAACCATGTGAATTGTGCAATGTTCAAAAGATTCCTAGTAAAAAAATAATGTATCCAAACAAGCCAAACAACCAGAAGGGCTTGGCCCCGGAAAGGCTGCTTGCAGCTTTAATTATTAGGGGCCAAGCCCCAAAGGGGCAAGGCACCTATTGTATCTGTTAGTTTTCTTATTAGGGGCCAAGCCCCGAAGGGGCAAGGCACCTATTGTATCTGTTAGTTTTCTTATTAGGGGCCAAGCCCCGAAGGGGCAAGGCACCTATTGTATCTGTTAGTTTTTCTTATTATTATTATTATTATTATTCTTCTTCCGCCAATGGAAGTCTATGGCAGCCCTATGAACCGTACATAGGAAAATGATGAAATTTGGTACACTTCTAGTGATGCTAATGAATAGTAATTGGACCAATTTTTGAGTCTCTAGGACCAACTCCATAGCGCCACCACCAGTTCAAAAATTCAACATTGAAATGGTTATAACTTTTGAACCCTTTGATCTAGAGAAATGAAACTTAGTACACCTGATTCCTCTCATCATTCTGATCACAACCAATACATTACATTAAGACTCCGCCCATTACAGTAGTGGCCATTTTGAAAAGTACAGTATTCAGTTTTTTCGCTACTCCTCCTTCAAAATTTCTCCAATTTTGTCCAACATTTGCTCAAATGATCTTTGGACTAAGCCGCACAGAAATGACTGAACAGATTTTTTTTATTCATCTTTGTTCAAAAGTTATGGTGTCGCAAACTTAACGAGGTCCACCCAAAATTGGCTAAGAGGCTGTATCTCGGCCAAAATTGGATCAATCGAAACGAAAATTGGTACAGTTCACCGGAAGCATGATCTGAGGTTCCATGCCAAAGTTGGGAACAGCGCCACCTACGGGTCATGAGATATGAAAAATTGCTATTTTGGTCAATAACTTTTGAACAGTTTGTCAGAAAATCACAAATGTGGTATCTATGGATTCCTTGGGTCATGCCGAATCCGTGGATATCAATTTTGCCAGGATAGGATGTACCACGTGTCCGCCATTTTGAATTTTGTCATAATTTGCAATAACTTTTAAACTATTTGACATATCTTCACAAAATTTTGTATGGATGATCAACACAAGGCTTTGAAGGTACATGAGAAGATTGAACACAGCGCCACCTAGTGTTCCAGAGATATAAGGTATTTTGCAAAAACGCTTATAACTTTTGAAAACATTGTTCAAATTTTGATTTCTTTACGTCATTATGTTCCTTGGCTTATGCCAATTCCGTCGATATCTCATTTGTCATTTTCCAACAATGTGACTGTCCGCCATATTGGAACAAATGAAAAACAGTTTTTTCGCTACTCCTCCTTCAAATCTTGTTCAATTTTGTCCAAAATTTGATCAGATGTTCTTTGGACTGAGCCGCACAGAAATGACTGAACAGATTTTTTATATTTGCTACCTTTCCCGAGATATTCATCTCCGAAGTTGACCTAGCCTGCATTTTTTGCCTTATGCTAGTTAACTTAGCATAATAATTGGTTAGCATGCTAACCAGATGCCATTCTTTCTAATGTGGCTCTTCAGCTATCAGGATAACCATAAGCTACATTAGCATTAAGCTAGCTTAGCATGCTAATCTCGTTAACATGATTTTGTGTGCTCATTCATACACTGAAGCCTCTCCTCTGCAGCATTGTAAAACAAGTCCTCTGGGTGGTGCAATCGGTTCAACCATGCGTCATGAATCCCGAACCATTGTGGTCGTGGGTTTGAGACCAGTGTGGGGCAACTTTGAAATTGTGTATAAATTTAAATTTGAGCTCCTTTATTATCTGGGTAAGAGCTGTACTAATGTTTCTTACAGTGGGATTAGATGAGATCAAATTTAACAAGGTTGACCCAAAATTGGTTCAGAGGCTGTAATTTGTGAACCGTTTGTCACAAAATCATAAAATTGGTGTCTATTGATTCCTTGCGTCATGTCGAATCCGAGGATATCTATTTTGCCAGGATTGGATGTACCACGTCATAAGCCATAAGCTACATCAGCATTAAGATAGCTTAGCATGCTAATCTGGTTAACTTGCTTTTGTGTGCTCATTCTTACACTGAAGCCTCTCCTCTGCAGTTTGTGATTGTACGTCCTCTGAGTAGCGCAGTCTACTGAACCATGTGTTACTAATCCCGAGCCGTTCCGGTTGTGGGTTCGAACCCCGTGTTGGATTAGTATAAAAATTGTGTTGATTCAAGCATTGTTCTAATCTTTTGCTCTGACCTATCTTAGATCTATCTTAGAATCAACCTCACCTGCTCTAGGAACACAGACGAATGACTCCACCTCTTTTCAGCCTCATTTGAAAGCAGACACTTCGCAATTTGTTGCCAAGACAGAATTAATTATTGTCACAAGAAACGCACTTATAAAGAGCTTAAATGTACGGTGAAGTAATTTAAAACACATATTTAGGATGTGGCTGTAATAACACAAAACATATATCTTCATAAAAGTTTGTTTATTATCTTGAACATTCATCCCTCAGAATGTCTTTACCTGCATGTTATTCAGCTGCACCGATCGTTAAATGCTATATAAAGGATTTTCTGAAATGTTTTGAACACTTTCTAGGCAAGGGCGCCCTCTAACTTCATGTATGAATGAAACAGACATTACATGACACATGCTGCATAATTCTCATATCACCTCATTTTGGGTAAAAATTAAATAAATAGTACTCATCTATATAGAAATGAAGTAAACATAATAACCCATCAATACTTTAATACTCCAAATGTACACACTAACTAAAACCGCTAAGAGAATTTTGTTGTTCAATGGATATAACTGATACTTAATATTGAATAGACTTACCACAATCTCTATTTGATGCATTGTATGCAAACATTGACTGCTTTGATTCATATTAATTACTTTGTCTGGACCAGTGATAATATCAACAACAGCAGTAACACAGACTTAACAGACAGTTTCATCATACCAGTATCATTGCTGTACATGTCACTCAACTTTTCAAAGTTTACCACACAAAAATTATATTTACTAAAATGAATAAAGAAATAATTCCATAAAATATCATTGTCATTTTTCTTTATTGCACAATACTTGTAAATATCTATAAAAAACTATACATAAATCGGTGTATTATTTTTACCTGCCTATACCACAAATACATAACAGGCAAAAATCAAATGTAGTGTAATGACAAACAAGCCAATTAACTTACAGGTATTAATCTATCCACAACTTACCACTAAAGACCTTAATTAACTAATAAACTTAAAATCAACATCAACGAATGACACACTCCAATTAATTAACTATGAACCAACTCAATCTGTTTTAATTAGTAATGGTACATTCCCAATCAATTGTGAATTATGTTAAATACCAGAGTATCCTGCAAAGAATTCCATTAGAACTTTTCCACTGTAAGAACAGAAATATTGAAAAACAAAATTGAGAGAAAAATGAACCAACTTCCAGACTCAATTTCAGGATACGTGCATTCTGTATCACCCATAAAACTAATCTAAAATTAATAGCAAATACTTCACCGCTTCACTACAAACCGACAGGGACACATACCACCACACCGTCATCTTTCAGTGTAATCAACAAACCTCATGGAACAATGCTGCAAGAAACTGCTCTGCAATCAAACTCATGAATGCAAAGAAAGTTCCAAGTAAGTATGCCTTGTATATTTTACTCCACTTTTTATTTGTAGTCATTTTTAATTGTGATCCCATAAGTTACTTTACTTTTTTTTTTTTCTTTGGTTGCCCAAGATTTTTCTAGTCAACTAGCAATTGTTCACTTAAGCAATTAGTCAACGGATAGCACACTTATATGAATAAATCATAAGCCTTTAATCCCCTATGTACATAATCAACTAATCAGTGCTCAAACGCATAAAGCTTGCTGTGGTGCACCTGCAAACAATAATTAATGTGTCTTGAAAAAACAAGAAACTGTTTCATGCAGATTACATAATCTGAAAGTGTTTAAGATTTGAATCAGTTCATGTTTTTTAAAGTAGACATTTCAAACTTTCCATTAATATATTTCTCATGTCTGTGAGGCACGTATATAGTTGTATACATGGTTTCGGTTTACTTTTGTGACGTGGTCAACATTTATTACAAACTCACAATGCTTTGTTTGTTGTTATTATTAGTATTTAAAAAAAATGACATGGTATTTTAAGTAAAATGTAAGTGATTGCACATGTGCCTCCTTGTCATCTAATTTTTTAAAAATGTTTCTTTCATTTTCCAGACAGCAATGACACAAAATATGATATCCAGAGTACCAGCTCTACAACACTCGAAGTGACTCAAGTACCATTCCCCCATAAACCCCCAAAGCAACTATACCCCTCCACCATTGCCGAAATGAAAACCCTAGATGCACAGCATCATGTAAGTTGCACAACATTTTTCCATACAAATTAAAAGTTGAAGTACATTGAAAACAAATGACATGACTGATTTCTCTCTCGCACTCTCTTTGTGTACAGATACCCACACTAAAAGCCAAAGTAACAAAGATACAGTCTGTTAAAAATTTATTTTTTAACAAGACTGAAGGAGAGGTAATGAACTGTTGGATAAATGATGAAACCGGAGGAATTCAAATTGCCTTGTGGGACAACTTTATTAATGACGTCCATCAAGGGAATTCGTATGACTTTACGAACTTAATGACAAAAAGGTACCAACAAAAAACCTTTTTACAATCAACCAGACACTCGACAATTACACCTTCAAAAGTTCAAATTTCTACTGGACCACTTCACCAAATGTCTGAAGACGAAATTACTTCTCACAAAACCATCACCTCTGCTTTGCAAGGTGTCCAAATAAACATTAGTAAACACTGCCCAAAGTGTGCCACGCTTCAGCAAGATTTTTCTCCGCAATTTGCTTTCCACCGCTGCACAAAGTGCAAAATGTTAAGGAGTGGCACCGCTTACGTCACAAAACTCGGTGGCATTTTTGAGTTTAAAGAAAACAAAACGGAGCTCTCTTTAACAGTGTCAAATTCCATTTTGAAGACATTTTTAGCACCACTACTTGACCTGAACCACACCGATGCCCAGGACATCGAACAGCTGTTCCTGGCCATGAACAGTTTAACCGTAACATTTACACACAACATGCAGGTTCTACAAATGCAAACAACACCCAACCACGATACTGATGAGGAACTTCTTCACATTGAAGAAACTGAATTATCACAAGAACCTGCTGCAGTTTTCATCCCGCAAAAAACACCTGCAACAGAAACCAAACATTCAAGCGACGAACAATTTCTTCAAATTGGAGAAACTGAATCATCACAAGAACCTGCTGCAGTTTTCATCCCGCAAAAAAGACCTATAACAAAAAACAAACAATTTTGTAAAAAAAAACAAAACTTGTGATAAGTCTATATAGCCTGTATAACTTGTATTTTGTTGTAAAAAATGTGTAGATGTGTATCTATAGGGGTTTACTTTTCAATAGTTAAAATGTTTGTTTGTTTTTTTCCCCCATTTCTAGTTGCTAAAATTTGTAATGGAAATATACATTACTATAAAATGATTTAATTATGATGCTTTTTTCCTACTTGATTAAATGTTTAAGTTTTGCAACTATAGAGGATGCTTTCTTTATCAATGTTTTGCTTTCTTTATCAATGTTTTACTTTTGATGGTTACTTTTTTTTTCACCCAAATTGATTTCCTTCTAAATAAATGCAATACGTCACTAACTTTTGTCCTCTTTATCTTTGTACCTGTACTTCCATTTATATTGCTTTAAATTTCGGTTTGTTTTTAAACTCCAACTAATCCTCTTTTCATACGAACTGTACTTTAATTTTAGTCCCCTATAAAATTTCCATTATTGGTCTAAATGTCTAGTGTGTAATTTCAGTCAAATTATAAATGAGCTGCACAAAAATGGTTAAACCAGATTTTTTTTTTCTTAAATTGTTCCCAACCAAGAACTCAGAAACTGCAATGTGTTGGTCAACCACATGTTACTGTTGTAAATGACATGCAGTTGACCAAAAGACTGTGGTTTCCACATTCCAGATACATTGTCTTGTTTATTCAATTGTTTCAGCACTGCAATGAACTTTGAATTGTTACAATGAAAATAAATACTACTATAAGGGCTGAACTATCACCCTTCAGTACTGATACATTCTGAATTACCTATAACCCAGATAAATATATATTTTGCTCTTTCTCTGAACATTTATAAAGCTGTGAATTGTCACTTGAATTATTTTTACCCAGATAATACTTACATTAATCTTTCTTCCCATTTAATTAGAAATGTGTTTTCTTACACATTCCGAATGAACCATGTGTCCGCCATTTTGAATTTTGTCATAAATTGACATATCTTTTAAACTATTTGACATATCACAAAAGTTGGTAGGGATGATCAACACCATGTCCTGAAGGTACCTGAGAAGTTTGAACACAGCGCCACCTAGTGTTCCAGAGTTATGTTTTTTGCAAAAATGCTTAACTTTTGAAAACATTGTTCAAATTTTTATTGCTTTATGTCATTACGTTCCTTGGTTTATGCCAATTCCGACAATGTCTCATTTGTCATTTTCCAACAATGTGACTGTCCGCCATGTTGGAACAAATGAAAAACTGTTTTTTCACTACTCCTTCAAATCTTGCTCAATTTTGTCCAAAATTTTATCAGATGTTCTTTAGACCGAACCGCACAGAAATGACTGAACAGATTTTTGATAGTTGTCTACATTCCCATGATATTCCTCTCTGAAGTTGACCCTGTTTGTTGTCTTATGCTAGTTAGCTTAGCATAATTATTGGTTAGCATGCTAACCAAATGCCATTCTTTCTAATGTGGCTCTTCAGCTATCAGGATAACCATAAGCTACGTTAGCATTAAGCTAGCTTAGCATGCTAATCTCGTTAACATGATTTTGTGTGCTCATTCTTACACTGAATGCTCTCCTCTGCAGCTTGTAACTCTATGTCCTCTAAGTGGCGCAAGCTGTTAATCCATGTGCTATGAGTCCCAAACCATTCTGGTTGGGGGTTCGAATCCTGCGTAGGATGACTACATAAAATTGTGTATTATGTCGAGTCGATTCTTGTATTCAAGCATTCTACTAATCTTTTGCTCTTCTGGCTCCGCATTGTGCTACAGCGATTCTACCTTCAACATCTTAAGTCTCTGTAAAATTATTAAGCAAACCACAGTGTATGAGTGTAAACCAAATACTAAGTAAAGCAAAAGGCTTTAACTTTGAAGATTGTTAAATCATTTCCAATGTGTAGCAAATGTTAAACCATGTGAATTGTGCAATGTTCAAAAGATTCCTAGTAAAAAAATAATGTATCCAAACAAGCCAAACAACCAGAAGGGCTTGGCCCCAGAAAGGCTGCTTGCAGCTTTAATTCTTCTTCTTCTTCTTCTTCTTCCGCCAATGGAAGTCTATGGCAGCCCTATGAACCGTAAATAGGAAAATGATGAAATTTGGCACACTTCTAGTGATGGTAATGAATAGTAATTGGACCAATTTTTGAGTCTCTAGGACCAACTCCATAGCGCCACCACCAGTTCAAAATTTCAACATTTAAATGGTTATAACTTTAGAACCCTTTGATTTAGAGAAATAAAACTTAGTACACCTGATTCCTCTCATCATGCTGATCACAACCAATACCTTACATTAAGACTCCGCCCATTACAGTAGTAGCCATTTTGAAAAGTACAGTATTCAGTTTTTTCACTACTCCTCCTTCAGAATTTGTCCAATTTTGTCCAAATTTTGCTCAAATGATCTTTGGACTGAGCCGCACAGAAATGACTGAACAGATTTTTTTTATTCATCTTTGTTCAAAAGTTATTGTGTCGTAAACTTAACGAGGTCGACCCAAAATTGTTTTTTTTTCAATTTTGGTCATGCTGAATCCGTGGTCAACCTCAAAATTCGGTCATGCTGAATCCGTGGATACCGAATTATCTGAGATTGGCTGTACCACCTGTCCGCCATTTTGAATTTTGTCATAATTTGCAATAACTTTTTAACTATTTTACATATTTTCACAAAATTTAGTATGGATCATCGACACAATGTCCTGAAGGTACATGAGAAGTTTGAACACAGCGCCACCTAGTGTTCCATAGATATAAGGTCTTTTGCAAAAACGCTTATAACTCTTGAAAACATTGTTCAAATTTTGATTTCTTTATGTCATTATGTTCCTTGGCTTATGCCGATTCCGACGACATCTCATTTGTCATTTTCGAACAATGTGACTATCCGCCATATTGGAACAAATGAAAAACAGTTTTTTCGCTACTCCTCCTTCAAATTTTGTCCAATTTTGTCCAAAATTTGATCAGATGATCTTTGGACTGAGCCGCACAGAAATGACTGAACAGATTTCTGATATTCGCTACCGTTCCCGAGATATTCATCTTCAAAGTTGACCTAGCCTGTGTTTTTTGCCTTATGCTAGTTAACTTAGCATAATAATTGGTTAACCATTCCGGTCGTGGGTTCGAGACCAGTGTGGGGCGACTTTGAAATTGTGTATAAAATTGTCATTTGAACTCCTTTATCATCTGGGTAAAAGCTGTACTAATGTTTCTAACACTGGGATTAGAAATGTGTTTTTTTCTACATTCTGTGTTTGTTCTCATCAGAACTTTTGTTCATTTTGATTTCATCCTATCTGTACCTCTGAACCCATCTGTTCTTCATGTACATTCTATTTCTGCTGTTTTTGCTCTTCTGGCTCCGCATTGCGCTACAGCCCTACTGTGCTACAGCGGCTTGGCCCCGTATTGCTGCTTGCAGCTATATTTATTATTATTATTCCTCTTCCGCAAATGGGAGTCTATAGCAGCCCTATGAACCGTAAGTAGGAAAATGATGAAATTTGGCACAATTGTAGATATGACCATGAATAGTAATTGGACCAATTTTGGAGTCTGCTGGACCAACTCTATAGCGCCACCACCAGTTCAAAAATTCAACATTGAAACGGCTGTAACTTTTGAACCCTTTGATCCACAGAAATGAGACGTAGTACACCTGATTGCTCTCATCATGCTTATCACAAACAATATCATACATTAAGACTCTGCCCATTACAGTAGTAGCCATTTTGAAAAGTACAGTATTCCATTTTTTCGCTACTCCTCCTTCAAAATTGGTCTAATTTTGTCCAAACATGTGCTCAAATGATCTTTGTACTGAGTCACACAGAAATGACTGAACAGATTTTTTTTTTATACAGAAAAAAAAAAAGTTATGATGTTGCAAAGTTAACGAGGTCGACCAAAAATTGGTTCAGAGGCTGTATCTCGGCCAAAGTTTGATCAGTCGAAACGAAAATTGGTTCGCTTCATCGGAAGTATGCTCTGAGGTTCCATGCCAAAAGTTGGGAACAGCGCCACCTATGGGTCATGAGATATGCAAAATGGCTATTTTGGCCAATAACTTTTGAACAGTTTGTCAGAAAATCATAGATTTGGTATCTATGGATTCCTTCGGTCTTGCTGAATCCGCGGATACTGATTTTGCCAGGATTGGATATACCACGTGTCCAACATTTTAATTTTGTCATAAATTGCAATATCTTACGAAGTTTTTGACATATCGGCACAAAAATTGGTAAGGATCATCATTTGCATGGCCTGAAGGTCCATGAGAAGATTGAGCACAGCGACACCTAGTGTTCTAGAGATATAAGGTATTTTGCAAAAACACTTATAACTCTTGAAAACATTGTTCAAATTTTGATTTCTTTATGTCATTAGGTTCTTTGGTTTATGCCGGTTCCGACGACATCTAATTTGTCATTTTCCAACAATGTGACTGTCCGCCATATTGGAGCAAATGAAAAACAGTTTTTTCGCTACTCCTCCTTCAGATTTTGCTCAGTTTTGCCCAAATTTTGATCAAATGTTCTTTGGCCCAAGCCGCACATAAGTGAGTGAACAGATTTTTGTTCCCGAGATATTCATCTTCAAAGTTGACCTAGCCTGCATTTTTTGCCTTATGCTAGTTAACTTAGCATAATAATTGGTTAGCATGCTAACCAGATGTCATTCTTTCTAATGTGGCTCTTCAGCTATCAGGATAAACATAAGCTACATTAGCATTAAGCTAGCTGAACATGCTAATCTCGTTAACATGATTTTGTGTGCTCATTCATACACTGAAACCTCTCCTCAGCAGCTGTGTAGCTCACGTCCTCTGAGTGGCGCAAGTTGCTAAACCACATGTCACGAGTCCCGAACCATTCCGGTCGTGGGTTCGAATCCTGTGTGGGACTACTTTAAAGTTGTGTATAAAGTTGTCATTTAACCCTCTGGGGTCTGGGGTGTTTTTGGGGTCCTTGAGATGTTCTGACATGCCCTGACATTTGTGCTTTTTTCAGTTGCTTATAAACATATTAATGGCAAAGGTGTAAATTCACTCTATATAGCACAAACAGGACTTCCATAATATGTGAGCCACATGTATGTACATGTTTTCATTCTTGAGAGAATAATGTTTATGCATGGTTATCGAAAAAAATAAAAATGAAAGTTTCTGAAATAAGGCCACAAAACACATACTAAATATGTGGCAATAAGACTTTTGACTAATGGATGTCGTCGCCTAGAGTTTTCTTCAAAATGATGTGAAAATCATCCTGCCTAATCATTCACATTAAACGATACATTGATTTTAGTTTTGTGAAACACTTTTAGTTTGGAAAGCCAACATGCGCATGGGGCGTAAACTCTCCAACAGCATCATGCATATTTAGTAGTTCACACCTGGTGAGACAATGTCCCTGCATACTTAATGAGCCATTCATTCATGTGTGTCACCTATAGCTAACTTAAATATACTTCAGATGGCATTTAGAGGCTTTTGCATCTGAACTCTTCATATATACACACACATAGGCTATATATATATGCATGCACATACATACTTTATAATCTTTTCAAAACTAGTCAACGTCTTTCAAAACTAAAGTATACATTTTATCATACGTATTTCAAAGTAAAGGATTCATTAGTTAGTTGATGACTTTATTTTTGACAAAACACATACAGTATATATTCCTCATCTCAGTATAGCAATAGAGTTTGCTAAAAGCTGTTCATTCAATACAGCAGTATTTGAAAATCGATCATATTTTGTAAAATTACATTTATATTTGCATTTATGTCAAAACCTAGACACTTTTAAACATCAAAAGGACATTTATTAATATGTATTCGTGTCAAAATAACAAATAAACAGATTTTCCTATTCAATTTTGCATGGAAACGCTTCCAAGACGCTTGCGTGTCGCGTGAAAAATAGGCGTCGGTTCTATTTCTAGCATGCACACGTTTTCCATGCGGGTTGTTCCGCCCCAGAGACGCGCGTCTCACACAGGCAGTGTGCAAACTCTAAACTGTTAACATGGGAGCCGAAATAAAAACGGACACGCCACACAGCTGAGACGCTTACGCCACGCATCCAGTGTTTCCTTATCCAGCGGATGTGGGCGTTTCACAGGTTTGTATGGATCGCCTCAAATTGCGTTTGAATAGCGCGGTCTCCGTAGGCGGAGTCACATTAAAACTTAATTAGCTGAGATGAGAACGACTGACATCTCTCTCTTTACATACATATTATATAAACTGTGAATATTTGTTTTTTATAAAAAATACTTCATTTAAAAGAAGAGAATTCAAGCTTCATGCCTGTGTGTCTGTATGCCTGTTTGACTGAGTATTCGCTGAGTTACAGTTCATTTTCGGACGCGTTTCAGAATTGACTTCACTGACGGAGAGTAGGCAGAACTCGCTTCATGTTTATTTTTCTTTATTTGGTGAAAAGCACAACACTTTGTTTTTATTATGAGCATACACAAAAAAAATACACACTAAACAGGATCGATTGATGTATAACACAAGCATATAAGATAAAAATTAATATTTTTTTTCATATTTTTTTTGCACTCATACGGAAAAAAACAAGCCTATCCCTATCCCTAGCCGACCCCAGGGGGTTAATGTTTTTCACAGTCAGTAATTCATACTGTAACATTCTTTTTTTCGTTGTTTCAAGTTTCAGTTTGTTTTAAATAACAAACCTGTTCACCCGAAGAAAAACTCGAAGTGCTATTATAAGACATCCTGTCATAGCTTTTTGGTACATAACGGCTACCGTAGATGCAACGCGCATTTGAAAAAGTGAGGCGCTGGAGAGCATTAATTGTTTGAATGCAAAATACAATTTCACCACTAGATGGGAGAAATTCCTACTTAATGTCCCTTTCAAAGCTGAACAACCTTAAAAATTACAATTTAAACTGTTTCTGTTATTATTAAATATAATGAATTAAACATTTATATTCTAATTAATTCACAACAATCCCTTTTCTTTAAAATGTTAAAAGACTAAAATCAGAGGTTTATTATTTTATATAGGCCTAACTGTTTTTGTCAGAACCTGTATTTTAACTGTAAAGTTGTATAAATAATGGTTTTCAGAATCATAATGAGCTTTGTTGCCAAATATGTGTCACAGTTGAGCTGCATATAAGGATAAGATGACGAAGATGAATGGTATTAACAGTATTTAATAGTATTCACAGGGTACATCCAGATGTACATCCAGGCAGGCAAGCAAATGTAACCAAAAGTAATCGAGACCAGACAAAGGTGAACTGAAAACACAGGACTAAAATGCACAGACAAATGAGGTGATTAATGATCAGTGTTGGGAACGTTACTTTAAAAAAGTAATTAGTTATAGTTACTCACTACTTGTTCCAAAAAGTAACTCAGTTAGTAACTGAATTACTCTATAATAAAAGTAACTCGTTACCAGGGAAAGTAACTATTTGCGTTACTGTAAAAAAAAAAAAAGTTGCTATATGTCAAAGAATTTGGAAACACTTTGTAGTTTGAATGTCCTGTATAAACAAAATTACGGAATGTTTTTAAGTTTCCACTGTTCGATCGAGTCCGCGCCTCACACACACGCACGCACACAAATGTAAACACTTTGCGACTTTTCGATCGCGCCCGCGCCTCTCTTTCTCTCTCTCTCTCACACACACACACAACACATTCCAGCATTCCAATCTTTACATCGCAGCCTGTTCCGGAGCCATGTTCAGAGCTAAGGCGGGTCTACAGATTAGGTGTCCCTAAAGAACCCGCAAATAACAGTAGTTCCGCATTACATTAATTAATTTGCACGCGAGTTTTATTTATTTGTATACCGTGTATTCTCCGTGTAAATGTATGCACCTAACCGTGACGCCCGTACGGGTACATGTACCGTTCCACCCCTAGTTCTTGCCTTTGACCTCAATGAATTTGAAGTAGTGCTTATATCTCCACCTTGAAAATGCCAACTTTTTATCGGATTGCTCCTGACTCGCCATCTCTGCTGCTTCATCGAATCTCTGTTTAGCTGGTGTGTGTGTGTGTGTGTGTGGCGCGTGTGCTGGCATGTGTGTAAAAACACTGGTTCTGATTGGCTACCATGAAACACATGACTCTGCCTTAGCCAATCATAATCGCTTACCTCGTTATTAACCCACCTCCTCACTAGCTGTGCGAGCCAGGTGTGCGTTCGGATTACACAGTTTAATCAATCAATGCATAGTAACGCACCGCATTTAACGTCCAGTAATGTTAACGGCGTTGTAACGACGGAAAAAGTAATTAGTTAGATTACCCCGTTACTGAAAAAAATAACGTCATTACCTAACGCCGTTCTTTTAAACGGCATTATTCCAAACACCGTTAATGATACATAGCTGACAGTGAGGAAAAATGAAATCAGTAACTATGGTGATAGACTAGTTGTGGGAAATGGTGCAAAACAGAAAACAAATCCAAACAGAGACATGACACAACATCCCCTCCTGGAAAGGCGCGACCTCACGCCGGTAAATTAATGAATGAAGGAGGCTCTAATGGAGGATGAGAGAGTCCGGTAGAGGGATGGAACAGAGGGAAGTCCGTGGCTAAGTGATGGCGATGTCTAAGCCAGGTGAAGTGATGGGGATGTCTGAGCCAGGCGGAGCCAATGGTCCAGGAGTCTGGTGGAGACAAAAGCTTGTTGGTCGCTATTGGAGTTGAGGGAGGAAGGAGTGCAGGCTGAGGAGTCAGGGTGATGGGCCAAGGTGGCACAACGGGATGGAGAAGTTGGATACTGAGGTCGGGGGCAGAGCAGGGGGCTCTCCACGACCAGGAGAAGCTGGCTCACAGCGGGCCCCAGGTGTAGCTGTGCCACTGAGAGGAGGCTGAGGAGAAACTGAGGGGCAGATAGGAGACAGCGAGGGCTGGATAGCAGGCATGACTGAGGGCTGGAAAAGGGATTGAAGATGAACAGAGGGACTGGTGAAAAACTAAATTCTGGTAAAAAGTCTGGATAGGAGGCAGGAGAGAGAGGCTGGGCAGGACCAGCTCATCCAAAATGGAGCCGACAGGCTCGGGAGGGATTAAAGGAGGTAGGAGTTCTTCCTCTCCATAATCAAAATAACTGTTTAAGGCACGGGCCAGCAACTCATTCTCAGTTGTGGGAGTGTGGGCAGGTCTCCATTCTCCATCCCCGAACTCCTCACAAACTTTTGATGATGCAGCCGGCTTGCACACCTGGTCAGACTTGCGGGGCTCCGGCTCCACAGCGATGTTTCACTCAACCATTCCGTAAGTCGTTGGCTCCTGCATGGCGGGTTTTCTGTCTTCGGTGGGCTCGTGCTACTGTTCCTCGCTATTTGGAGGTTCCTGGCTGGGCACTGGATTAGGAGTGGGGCTAGTGTTGTTGAATCCGACTGTGAAAGACACACTCTGTCAGTTCAAAGCCAGATTAAAACCACATCTCTTTGACCTACCTTTCACATAATACATTATAGACTTCTATAATTTAATGTTAGGCTGCATATATTAGGTCAGCCGGAACCGGGAACACTTCCCAAAAATCCGAAGAATGGCATCTACGCTAATTTTAGTGTCTGTGTTTATCCCGAGGTTTTCCTGCAGCCTGCCGGATCCAGGCCGTATCCAGATCTGACGAAGGACCTTCGCCTGGACCGATGACAACGCAGTGCTGAAGTGCCAACTAGTCTCTCCCTATGGAGGATCCCACTACCACTATACAGATAAGGCGTTGTCGGGAAAATTCGTTTCGCGTTCCTACCCCAAAGCAACAAAATAAAATAAAATTCTTTATCAAAATTTATAAGGAAAGACAAGTACTTTGTTTAGGCTTGGCTTGTAGGGAATTCCTAACCTGCGTATATTCAAACGCACATAACTATAGAACCCAGGCCCGGAGTGGGTAATCGGGAGAATCGGGAGAATTCCTGGTGGGCCGCTTCACTTTTGGGCCGATCGAGGATTTTTTTTTTTTTTTTGTTGTTGTTGTTTCCTTATGTAAGGAAACATATCTGAAATAGATTCTTAAATTTGGATCCCTTCATGTGTTATCTTTTTTTTTTTTTTTTTTTTTTGCTGTTGTGTTTTATGATTTGTTTCATTTATTTGCACTTCAGAGCAGGGATGTGCAGAGAGGTCCTCAGGGGCAGGCAGGGGCGGACTTTACCATTAGGCAAAGGTCGGCAATTGCCTTGGGCCCGAGCTACCTAGGGGCCCCCAAAATGCCCTATTAACTTATGCTTACGTTTTTTTTTTAAATTATATATTTCTAAAACTCCATTTGCGAAAAACGGCATCAATCATTAGTGTCGCAGACAGGAGGGGCCCCCCTCCTCACTACATTGGACTATTCCATTATCTCACTTTTTTTTTTTTTTTTTGATCTAAAATATGTGATTTATATATAGACATACAGCCAGAACATTACTTTAGATGTTTTGGGAGATGTGAACAGCTTTATCTCGGCCAGTTCTTCGGGAATTTGCCGCTTATGTCGATAGTTTATTATTATTGCGGTTTTAGGCATTACAGGGATTTTCAAAACATATAAATAGAAAAGAACAAAGGGAGGAACACATCACAAGTCAAACATGCAAGCAAAACATGAAACCTCCATCTGAATCCCTTATTTGTTTTCCTTGGAATTCTGTTCATATACATATCAAGAAATAATAATAATAATAAAAAAAATAATAATAAATAAATAAAAAAAATGATAATAATGATTTAGTAATAGAATAGCAGCCAACCCAAAATTACCTCTACTCCTTCCAAGCTAAATTTTGAATTCCCAAGGATAGCATATGTTCCGCATCTACACCTAAGTATTTTAGAAAGGGGCCCCAGATCCTGTAGAATTTAAAGGGTTTGCCTCTTAGTGCAGTGGAAAGGCTTCATTAGGAATAAAGCCCTTAACAATATTTATCCACTGAGCCACTGATGGGGTTATGTCAGTTCCATTGTTTGTTCCATTGTAACAAAATACTTTTGCGGGCACAAAATAATAATATTTGCAAGAGATGATCACCCTTAAAACCATGAGGGAGTTCCTCTGTAAGTCCCAGTAAACAGATCTTAGGCCCTAATTGTAAAGAACAGGAAAAGATTTTACCCACTTCTAGACAGACCCCCGCCCAGAATTGCTGAACCTTAGAACATCCCCAGAAGCAGTGCATAAGGGTTCCCTCTGCGATCTTGCATTTATTGCATAGGCTGGATAAATTGGGGTTCATTTTGTGTCTGCGAACCGGAGTGATATGCAATCTGTGCAGTATTTTAAACTGCATTTCCCAGGATGCATTGTCTGCTAAGTAATGTGTTACACATACCATTCCCCAGTCCGCTTTGTGTATTTCTACCCCAAGATCAGTTTCCCATAGTCTCCTGACTTTATCTGAATTATCCTTGTTTGAACTTGAGAGAATATTATAAAAACGGCTAAGAACTGATCGAGAAGATGAGAGTTTATTAAGCTGTTCTTCTATTGTAGGCAGACCAAGGCCGCCTGGATGGTCCTTTAGCTTTTTTGATACAAAGCTATGTATTTGGTTATATGTAAAGAAGTGCTTCCTATCAATATTATACTTTAAAACAATCTGATCAAAGGTCATCAACTTATTGTTTTCCACTACATCACCTATAACATAAATCCCTTGTTTTTTCCAGAGTGCTAGCCCATCACTCAACCCAGGTGGGAAATCTGGATTATTGTGTATAGGTGTGTACGGTGAGAGGTGTGTAGCATATCCCTCTGTTTTGCGAGCCATCCGCCACACTTTAATCATGTTATTAAGAATTATGTTGCCTTTGATTAAAATAGACAACTTTGTAGATGACATGTTTAATAAGTTGCGAAGAGGGATAGAACCAATACCTGCCGCTTCTGCATTGACCCAGGTCGAGTTTGGGTCGTCTAGATGCCATTCTAGTATATATTTTAATTGAGCAGATAATTCATATAATTCAAATGAGGGAGCTGCCAACCCTCCAGACATACTAGGGAGAGAGAGAAAGCTATACCTGAGTCTAGGCCTTTTTTTCCGCCAAATAAAAGATATAACTGAACCGCGTAGCTGTCTTAGAGCTTTACCAGGAAGCAGAATGGGGAGCATCTGGAAGAGGTATAACATATGTGGTACTATGTTCATTTTGACAAGGTGAATACGCCCTATTAATGATAATGGTAAACTGCACCATCTATCCAGATCATTAATAATAGATTTAATAGTCGGGGTAAAATTTAATTTGTAAAGGCAGTCCAAATTAGGTGAAATCTTTATACCTAGATATGTCAGCCCAGAAGGAGACCACTTAAATGGCAAGGAGGTTTCCAAACTCAAAGAGTGAGTTTTGTTTAACGGCATAGCCTCCGATTTTGCAAAATTTATCGTATATCCAGAGAAGGCACCAAATTCAGAGATCCAATCAATTAATTTAGTAACAGAGTTCTGTGGTGAGTCTAGATAAATTAAGACATCGTCTGCATAAAGTGAGATTTTATGGATCTTTTTCCCTAAAACGATACCTTTAATATCAGCGTCTTCTCTGATGGCAATCGCTAATGGCTCAATAGCCATTACAAATAATAATGGTGACAATGGCACCCCTGTCTAGTGCCTCGAGATAAGACAAATTTAGATGATCGGACACCATTTGTGACAATAGAGGAAGTTGGGAGTGTATATAAAATCTTAACCCATTTAGCAAAAGTATCCCCCAAGCCAAAACGATCTAACACCGAAAATATATATGGCCACTCAACCCTATCGAATGCCTTCTCGGCATCTAATAAAATGACTACACCCCCCCTTGCGCAGAAATTTGAGTGGTTAATAATATTAAGTAACCGTTTAACATTATGGGATGACGATCTCCCCTTAACAAAGCCCGTCTGATCTATATTAATAATAGTAGGAAGCACCAGCTCGAGTCGAGTAGCTAAAATTTTTGCTAGAATTTTAAAATCTACATTAAGTAAAGAGATAGGGCGATAGGATCCACATTCTTCAGGTAGTTTGCCTTTCTTTAAGAGCACACAAATATTAGCTTCCAACAAAGGACTAGGCAGATTGCCAGACTCATAGGAATACTGTATCATATCATGCATAGAACTAACCAAAGATTCCTTGAACTTTTTAAAAAATTCGGCTGTGAAGCTATCCGGCCCCGGTGCTTTACCACTAGCCAGTCCCCTTATACAATTGAGAATTTCACTAATTTCAATAGGTCTATTAAGAACTTGCCGTTGCTCCTCAGACAATGTTGGAACAGATAAATTAGCAAAGAACTTAGTTAGTAGTTCACCCGGATCTTACTCCAACTGAGAAGTGTACAGTTCTCTATAGAATTCCCTAAAAGCTCTATTAATTGTATCATTATCGTGACAAAAATTTCCGGCATTGTCTTTGATAGTGGAGATGATTTGAGCCTGAGAGCGCCGGCGTAAAAGGTTGGCCTGATATTTATTTTGTTTATTTGCGAATTCATACATCCGTGGCTTAGCGAAAAATAATGATTTCTCCGCCTTCTTTGTAAAAATAGCTTCAAGAGAAGTTTGTACAGTTTTGATTTCTGCCAGCAACTCATCTGAAGGGGATATATTGTATCTAACTCGAAGATCATGGAGCTTAACCTCAAGCTTTCTTTGATCTACTAAGCTCTTCTTTTTCAGGTTTGATACGCATGAAATAATTAGCCCCCTGATATATGCCTTTGCAGTGTCCCATATCAGATTGGGAGATACCCCAGGGGTTTTACTGTCTGAAAAAAATAGTTTAGTTTGTTCCTTAAGATAACATTCAAAGTTAGGGTCATGTGTAAGCCAAGAAGGAAACCTCCACGCACCCCAATGCTCTTTAACATTAGAGAGAGATAAATTAAGGAATACGGCCGCATGATCAGATATTACAATATTACCTATCTCGCAATCCAATATATTATGAACGGAAGCTTTAGGTGAAAAAATATAATCTATTCTACTGCTGGATTTGTGTACTCCAGAAAAGAAAGTATATTCACTCTGCCCAGGGTGTAAAGCCCGCCATGTATCTATTAAACCGATTTCTTGACACGTCTCGTCCAGGGCGCAAGCCCTGCTAGATCGCTTGACCTTTGACGAGACAGATTTATCTAAATCAGGTGAAAGAACAATTAAAATCACCAGCAATAATGCTGTGCTCGCATTGTAATTCTGCAAATTTACAAAAGATTTGTGTAATAAAATCATTAGATTGAATGGGGGGTACGTATACATTCATTAAAGTAATAGTTTCTCCACTTAACACCCCATTTAGCAGCACATATCGACCTGCGGTATCAGCCTGAACACTTACAGTTGAGAGAGGAAGATGTTTGTGAATGAGAATAGCCACACCCCTGCTTTTACTGGTAAAGGATGAGTAAAACACTTGCCCCACCCAGTCACGCTTTAACTTGGTGTGTTCATTTGCCGTTAGCGTCTCTTGCAGAAATGCAATATGAACGTTTTCTTTTTTCAAATAACTTAGGATCTTTTTTCTTTTGATAGGATTTTGAACCCCCCTTACATTCCAGCTACAGAGTTTCAATTTGAAATTATTTGCAGACATAATATGGGTATTTAAGGTATACTAGCACACATTTTTCCTTGTGTATAAAGTACCTTTAAATTAGCCAGTATTATTGTGAAAAGCCAAGAACATAATGCAATCTGATGAAGGTTAAAGGAGGCTGAATTTAGAAAAAAATAGAAATCAATAAATGTATAGGTAAAGACATAAAACAAAATCAAATTACCCTGAATGCCAAACAAAAAAATCGAACTATTTACACTCTTCAAGACACAAACAATTATGTCCATCAAAAGGTGGAGCCTGACGCCGGTCGGTTTCATATACGAGATCCACGGGTACACAGACCCATGCTCAACAGAAACTTCCCAGGACCGGTAAAAACAACAGATGGTCTGGACAAGTGTTAAAAGATACACAAGTAACACACATACAGGTTGTGTAGTCATAGATGTTCAAAGGAACCGCAACTGCGGTGAGCCCCAACATAACAGTTAACCCTTTAATGTTATACAAAACATATTTAGTCAGCCTTTGCAGCCTACAATAAAATAAAAATAAATCCTTGACACCGCCCCGATCGCCAGTATGAAAGTCTTGTAGAACAATAATTAACCACCTTGCTGTCCACGTGATATCAGTTGAGACGATTTGAAATATAAAGCAATAAAGAACACAAATAATCAACCCCAACCACCTGTCACAAAAGTGGACCCTTCTAAGGGTCTGTAAATATCCGTACCTTGTTTCCACAGAAAGTCAAACTTGCTTAGGAGCAAAACCTTTAGATCCCTTTTGAAAACGTTGATCCGGTTTTAAAGTCATTCAACAGCATCGGGACGGGATGCGTCAGGCCGGTGGACAGGAGTAGAGGCAGGCAGATTAGACAGGAAATCCTCCACTTCACTCGGTTGTTTGAAAAACTTGGCGCCATCATACTGCACTCTAAGGACCGCCGGGTAAATCATCCCAAAGCCCACTCCCTTCTTGCGGAGACGTTTTTTAACTGCACCGAATGCCTGTCTTTTCCTGATGATTGCGGCCGAAAAATCCTCATAGATGGATATGGTATGTTGCTTGTACAGCAGCTTTCCGGCAGCTCGAGCAGCCTGTAGGATTCGGACTTTATCCTGAAAGTTGTGGAGCTTCAGGATCATGGCGCGGGGTCTCTCTCCTGAGAAAGGTTGGCGCATAGAAATCCGGTGCGCGCGTTCTATTTTAATCTGGCCATGCTTAACGTCGATATTCAGCAAATTGGGTAGCCATGATTTGAGAAACAGAACGGGGTTGGTGCCTTCCTCACCCTCGGGTAGGCCGATTATTCGGATGTTGCATCTCCTGCTTCTGTTTTCCAAGTCATCTATTTTGTCAAGAGCTGCTTCAAGGGACGCCTTCATCTTGACCAGATCTGCGTTGTCTCTGGCAACGGTGTCTTCCATCGTTGATATGCGTGCTTCAGCTCCAGCGACGCGATCTTCAACCTCAGTAACATGCGCCGTCAACACGGAGAGCTTCTCCATCAATGGTCCAATTTTGTTTTCGAGTGCTATGTCCACTCCCGCGAGTACTTCCGAAGTGATACACTTAGCTAGCACGTCCATTTCGCCAACGTTTAGTAATACGTCCGCCATTTCAGGTGTATGCGCGGGAGTCGGTATTTTCGATTGTTTTCGTCTTCTGAGCGTATAATTTAGATTCAATCTTTTCTCTGACATACCTTGCGTCAGCAACGCCTAGAATGCCACCGACTGAGGAAGGCTTATAAGGCTGAAAAGGTTACAATTAAAGGGCTTCACAGCAGCTCGGCAGAAACACAACTACGCCATCTTGCGTCACGTGACTCCCCATTATCTCACTTTTACTGCGCATCTGTGAAAGTGACAAGGCTGTGCCAAAAAAAACTGACGGAGAAAAAGAAGTGATTGACAGACAGAGTGTACAGAGTAGTAGACAGAGTAAAAATGAAGCGAAGCTAGCTACCCAAGCGGTGCTGAAAAAAGGAGGAAGCGGGAGGAAAGCAAAATGTCCGAAAAAGTGCGCGGCGCCAAAGATAAACAACACGCAGTAACAGGGGGACTGGGAAATAGAGCAATTGATCCCCAGAGCAAGACGAGTCTAAACGCGAAAATTTAAAGTTTCGAAGTTACCCAAGCGGCTCAAATAAAAGAAAAAAAAGTGAAAAGACGCTGATAAGTATTTGGGAACGATGCCAAAGATGACAAACTTTTTTATGGCTACTGTTGGGGATACAGATCAGGAACAACAACGTCCAACGCACAGAAAAATCGTGAAGCAAAGAGGACACAGAGATCGACAGACAAAACTGAGCAGTTTATGAATCATGATATTTAAAAAAATCTCAGCTCTCAGATTCAGCTCTGTCAATTCTATTACGAAATTCAAACAATAAATACCGTTTTGCCGTTTTAATGTGGCGTGACAGATTCATATAGCGGCACGTGAACTGATCATCTCTACCTAATATCAAATAAACACGAATTAACAATGTTGAAAGATACCGTATAACTTACCGAAATGTATATTCCTTATTCATAATATCGAAGTGTTTTTCAACCGCGGAAAGAGGTAAAACAGCTGGAGAACAATCGTCACATAACATTTACCTCAGGAAAGCCATTTAATTGGCTAGAAAAAAAGAGCTATAGAGAGTATTTGGCTAAATATATGTACTATATTACTTATTTTAACCTTAAATTATACCAGCTGATAGTTTTTTATTTTTTTTCTTGAGAAAAAGTAACGCCTGTCTTGTGAAACGTTACCTAATATTTATCCAAATGAGTCAATATTGAATCAAATCACAAGAATTGAATCGAAATGGTGAAATTTGTCAAGCAAAAAAAAAAAAACATAGCTTACCAGAAATTGTACCATGTAAACATTGTAACATGTTTTTGTTTAGGAGTAAAGAAGTGTAGCCTATGCAGGGTTTAAAGGGGACCTTTTTTTCTCCTCTCTAACTTTTACTTCCCCGTAGATTAGCTTTACCTCCCTATCCACCAATCAGTCGGTACATATTTTTTTCGTTCTCTTTTAAATATTGGATGGGTAGGGGCTCATAGCCTACCTTCGCCTTGGGCCCCCGGTTTGCTAAATCCGCCACTGGGGGCAGAGGCTCAAATGTAAAAAAGGGATATATATATATATATATATATATATATATATATATATATATATATATATATATATATATATATATGCTTTGCATCACAGAAATAAATAATATTAAAAAGTATATTTTAATTTTTTTATTTTAAATTGTAATATTTTTTTTCTGTATTTTTTATCAAATAAATGCAGAGGGACTTCTTTAAAAAAAAAAAAAAAAGTAATGTGTGTGTACATTTTTGATCAGTAGTACTGTACTATTACTATTGCTGCAAAATTATCAAAAATGTTAAAATAATAAAGTGACCATTTTGTTTGTTGTTGTCAGCCTACACTTCACATAATAGGCCTGGGCTTCATTTAACAAACTATGATAGTTTCATCAAATGGTAAACATTGTATATAGACTAAATACAAGTGACTTTACTTCTATACTTACCATTAATGCTACTTTTGGTGTTGGTTTTGTGCAGTGCTTTGTAGTCAATTAACATCCATTAGTTCAACGACGCAGATTCAGATCGCTTCAAAAATGTAAATTCTTCTGTCCATGTAATTTTCAAACGATTTATGAATGACCGGAAAATTACCGCTCCACTGCACATTGTCCAATAAAATCTGAACTTGTTGTGCCAGATGACGATTGGTCAGTGTATTATACATGACAAACAGGCTTCAGTGAATTATGTAATATTATAAAATATGTGATATGTGAATTTTTAAAGCTCCCGTTCTTCGTGATCCAATGTTTCAAACTTTAGTTAGTGTGTAATGTTGCTGTTAGAGCATAAATAATATCTGTAAAATTATAAAGACCAAAGTTCAATGCCAAGCGAGATATTTTATTTAACAGAAGTTGACTACATCGAACGGCTCGTTTGGACTACATCCCTCTACTTCCTTCTTTAATGACGTCACTAGAACCGTTTCTTGACTAACCTCCGCCCACAGGAATGCTCCCTCAACTCTACCGAAATTCGTTTATGTACTTGCGCACTTCTTATAACTTACTGTGTTTACTCAGCTCTTACAGTGATGTTCTGAAGTAAAACTGACGCTTCATCTTTTGTGTGATGTACAATAAACTTTATTAAACTCATCAGTATGTTTGATCATCATTCAGACAGCAGACTTGTAGGCTATTAATAAATAATGGATACATACAAGCAGATGACAAATACGTTATAATAACCGTAATTAAACTACTAAACTATACCTGTTTCATCTCTATACAGCACTCTGACTCTGTAGGCATTATTGTCCGACTCGAAATGAACACCGTTACTGAGAGTTTCTGATATTATCATCATTCCGTGAGATGAAATTGTCCTGCAGCAGTTAATTTGCATTTAAAGGGCACACACTAAAACAGCGCGTTTTTCTGTGCCCCCAAAAAATGACAATTTAAACATGCTGTAAAAAATTATCTGTGGGGTATTTTGAGCTGAAACTTCACATACACACTCTGGGGACATCAGAGACTTATTTTACATCTCGTGAAAAGGGGCATAATACGGGACCTTTAATTGAATCGACACACTACCTTTTATTATTGAAAAAAAAAAAAAGTTTAAAATTGTTTGGTTTGGAGCCATATACTCACTGAAAGAACCATATTTGGCTCGAGAGCATCGGTTCTTGAGCAGACTGTGGAATACATACGTTTACACTAGTGCATTTTCATTTTAAAACGCATAACCTTTGCTACGGTTATGCCTGCCGTCCACACACACTGCTCCGGAGTTTTAAGACCCTCGAAAACGGAGACTGACACTCCCACACGTAATAACCTAGAATACTGTCTAACACTTGATGGCTGCTCTGTAAAGTCTTCGTCGTCAGTTAGGAACCTGGGTGTGCTCTTTGATACCAATCTTTCATTTGAAAGTCACTTGTCTAGTATCTGTAAAACTGCATTTTTCCATCTTAAAAATATATCTAAATTACGTCATATGCTCTCATTGACAAATGCGGAACAGTTAGTTCATGCGTTCATGACCTCAAGGCTAGATTATTGTAATGCTCTACTGGGTGGTTGTCCTGCACGCTTAATAAACAAACTACAGCTGGTCCAAAACGCAGCAGCTCGAGTTCTTACCAGAACCAGGAGGTATGACCATATTAGCCTGGTTCTGTCAACACTGCATTGGCTCCCTATTAAACATCGCATCAATTTTAAAATATTGCTGATCACTTACAAAGCACTAAATGGTTTAGCTCCGCAGTACTTGAGTGAGCTCTTAACGCATTATAGTCCTTCACGTCTATTACGATCTCAAAATTCCGGCCAGTTGATAATACCTAGAATATCAAAATCGACTGCTGGCACCAAAACTTTGGAACAGTCTTCCTAACATTGTCCGGGAAGCAGACACACTCTGTCAGTTCAAAGCTAGACTAAAAACACATCTCTTTGACCTAGCACTCACATAATACATTATAGACTTCTATAATTCAATGTTAGGCTGCATAGATTAGGTCAGCTGGAACCGGGAACACTTCCCATAAATCCTGATGTACTCGTTACATCATAAGAAGAATGGCATCTACGCTAATTTTAGTGTCTTTGTTTATCCCGAGGTTTTCCCGCAGCCTGCCGGATCCAGGCCGTACCCAGATCTGATGAAGGACCTTCGCCTGGACCCGATGACAACGCAGTGCTGAAGTGCCAAATAGTCTCTCCCTATGGAGGATCCCTTTACCACTCTACAGATAAGGCGTTGTCGGGAAACTCAATTCGTGTATCTTCCCCGAATTGATAAAATAAAATAAAATTCTGTATCAAAAATTATAAGGAAACGCCATTACTTTGTTTAGGCTTGGTTTGTAGGGAATTCCAAACCTGCACACTTATATTCAAACGCACATAACTATAGAACCAATTCTTAATGCGCATGTGACCGCCATCAGCGTTTCTCACAGGTTCGCATTTGAAGTCTATGTAGAGAGAATGGTGTCGTCTTAGCGGCCCCAAATTTAATAACAAATGATTGTTGCCACGGAAGCGAATCAATCAAAACTACATTTAGCTGGAAAATAACTTTACTAAAGAACCGTTATAAAGCCAAAACAATCTCTGTTACCATAAATTATACGTTTATCTCTGTAAAGCTGCTTTGAAACAATCTACATTGTTAAAAGTGCTATATAAATGAAGATGACTTGACTTGACTGACCCCCTCAGTCAAAACCGAAGCAAGACACACGCAACTTGACGCAAGTGACGCAACGCAACCCATAGCAACGCATTATAGCAAAGACACCTCAGACTGACAGAAACGTAAAAATAAACGTGAATTTAGGCTACTTTAGTTTTGTACACGTCATGTTAAATATAATCAAATGCATTTTGTTTTATTGACCACAATATTATCATTGATATTTGTTTGAGAAGGGCACTTTTGATTAACCCTCTGGGGTCTGGGCTGTTTTTGGGGCCCTTGAGATGTTCTGACATGCCCTGACATTTGTGCTTTTTTCAGTTGCTTATAAACATATTAATGGCAAAGGTGTAAATTCACTCTATAAAGCACAAACAGGGCTACCATAATATGTGAGCCACGTGTATGTACATGTTTTCATTTTTGAGAGAATAATGTTTATGCATGGTTATTGAAAAAAATAAAAAATAAAATTTCTGAAATAAGGCCACAAAACACATAGTAAATATGTGTCAATAAGACTTTTGACTAATGGATGTCCTCGCCTAGTGTTTTTTCTTCAAAATTAAGTGAAAATAGTCTTGCTTTATCGTTCACATAAAACAATACATTGATTTAAATTGATGTAAAACAGGTTTTGCTTGGAAAGCCAATATGCGAGGAGGCGTGAACGAGGAGTGGTTTACAACAATGTCCCACCCACTCTGCATAATGACTCTGCATAATTAGCCATTCATTCAGGTGTGACACTGACTGAGCCAGAATGCAAGGACAAAAGATATATTTAGAAGAAGACTTATATTGACCATTTAAGATTTTGCTTACATCTATCTTGTAAATATGTTTTGCCATTTTATTAAAAAGGTTACAATTACAACAATATTACAATTTCAACAATATTTCAAGTGTACTCTTTCTTTGTAAAAAAAAAAAGATTATAGGCCTACATTTTATCTGTATTCATTACTTTCATATTTCGCCTGACTGTAACGTTGTTTTCATGAAATATTAGGGCATATTGTTAATTTGCAGTTTAATACGTTGCTTATACAAATAGCCTACATTTTATTCCAGCATATTTCAGTCGATTTTTACTCATCTCAGTATAGCAATACAGCTTGCTGAAACATCATCATTCATTCACACACGCGATTTAAATTTAAACTGTCTTTGCCAGCTGTGGTAAACAGCGCGCATCTCTGCCGTTCATTCATTCATAAACAGAAACCCACGTGAAGAAATTCACGTGATAAGGAAAAAACTTACTAGTATTCCTCAGCTCGCTCCTCGATATACCCGCACTTCTGAGGGACATTTTCCATTATTATTATTATTCCTCACAGCACTGCAAGACGGTGTGAACAAGTAATGATCTGAATAAACGTGTGTTTTCTCGAGCTGATATGGGGGCGTTCACAGGTTTGCGCGGATTGCCTCAGCCATTTGCGTTTGAATAGCGCACGCTCTCCGTGGGCGGAGTCACATTACATCTGAATCAGATGTAATTAGCTCGACTGGAATCGCTCTCTTTTAATACAGATTTCACAAGATGAGAATATTTGTTTTTTATATAAATTACTTCATTGAAAAGAAGAGAATTCAAGCTTCATGCCTGTGTGACTGTATGCCTGTTTGACTGAGTATTCGCTGAGTTATTGTTAATTTTCGGACGCGTTTCAGAATGGACTACACGGACAGAGAGAAGGCAGAACTCGCCTCGTGTTTATTTTTCTTTATTTGGCAAAAAGCACAACACTTTGTTTTTATTGTGAGTATACACAAAAATAATACACATTTAACAGAATCGATTGATGTATGAAACTTGTTTTGTAAAATCAAAGTCAAAAGAGTATTTCGGGTCTCAATTCAACTCATAAGGAAAAAAGCGAACAGATCACGCCGGCGTGATCTCTGACCTCTGAGGGTTAATTTTGAAATAGGGCAGGGGCTCGAGCACCCAAAGCCCCAACCACTGTATTAGGCACATAAATATTAATAAAGCATTATAAGTCTCTGTGTTCAAAGAATCGGTTAATTCAAAATCACTCAACACAAAAAGACACTCGCAAGTTGACGGTGTAACCTGCAGAAAAGGTCACTGAACAAATCATTGAATTAATTTGAATAAACTTTTTAGTGAAAGGATTCAAAGATTCAAGTCACAATTGTGAGAATGTGTTTTTGTAAATGTTGAGATTTTTTTGAGAAAAAAAAGACTAGGAGCTGAGATCCAGCTCTATCAATAAATCACAGCGTTGATGGCCATTGGTCAGGTCTGTCGAGTTATACCTTGAAAATCCTGTTAAACCACAACAAGACAGACTATATCAAGAGTAGCCTAGGCTACTGAACTTCAAGACTTCGGAAATTCATTTACCTATGTCAGTCTATTCTCCAGGGAAAAACTCATTTATTTTTGTAAAGGACACTCTCATCTGTAACAAGATCAGGTGAAGGCACGTGCTGACTTTCCCTGTGGCTTTAGAGAGAGAGAGATCCTTTACCTCGCCTCATTATGGATTAGGTTTGCGAACAACACAATGCACTACTTTCTGATCTCTCTTCTACTACAGTATAAATAAACACAAAGTTGGGGTTATTTGACATCACTTCATGACAAAAATCTAAATGGCACAGAGCCACTGTCAACAGGGAAGTGTTAGATTTTATTACTACATCCTAATCCTCTTAGCCTCCTAATTCCTCCCAACCGTGGTCTTGAGATGTTGGATGGATGCATGATGGCTTAATCCCTCGTTAGAAAAGGTTACCTCTGCTTTTCCCTCCTGCGTTACACACAGCGTCTCACCATGGAGGAGCTACTGATACCCGCAGATGTCGAGGAGGCGCCGCCCGAGCCTGCAACCTTCTTCTCTCCGGCGGGACCTGCTAAAACCCTGCTGGAGAGAATAAAGGACTGCATGGCCACCATTTTCTCAGCCAGTGTCAGGAAGTATGTGAAGGACTACATCAGGCGAAACGGGTTGCTGACGCTCTCGGTACTAGCTGTTATCACAGGATGCGTCCTGGGCTTCATGCTGAGGGGCCTGGCCCTCTCCACACAGGTAGGCTTATTAAACTAGGATTTTAGAGAAATGAATGACTGTGGACATGTAACTGAAAATGCACACAAGGGTAGAATTATACAAAACAATGGCAGTTGTTGTAAAGTTGTTAGTGATGCATGATATCCTGGGTATACGTCAAACATCCTTCCAACACATTCATTTTTCTATATTTTATTATCTTTTGATCAGATTTATGAAATGGTGAAAACATTCTGTTGTGTTTTAATTGGTCTCTCCATCCTTCATTATTAAGTTATTTATTCTTGCTTTAATGTCATGTTTTTAGAAAATGTCTTTAAGGTTTATGATATAGAATGTATGTAGAACTTACAGTATGTTTGACAAGTATGCTTGTCAGATGATGGCCAAATGTTTCCATATTGGTTTGTTACAGAACAAAACATATGTTTGTCTGTAGCAAATGAAATGGTGTGAAATATATACACATTTTTTATCTTTATATATTGTATTATTTTTTGTCAACATGGGCTAAATGGGTTTTAACTGATTTTTTCCTGAGTTTACCTGAGTTTTTAAAATAAATCGATAGGACGCAAAATCTAGGTGACGTGTCCATAAACGACACAATTAGATCTCTGTCCATTTTCATTCAGTTTTTGCTATTATAACTCCACAGATAAAATTATTTGAACAACATTGTCGGTTTTTGATTTTTGTTGTGATGGATGGAGGCATTTAGGTTTCAAGGTTAGGAATTACTAGGCTACTTAAGAATATCTGTGCTTAGTGATCTAATCCCAGACAGAGAGACAACAACATACTCATACTTCCAATAAGAAGTATTATATTGTGGCAATTAACTCGCCCCATAAAAGCACCTCAAATCAGACAGCAGGTTAAGGAGAGGTGTTGTGAGGTTTTGCGCTCGTGCACGGCTGCCTATGACGGCTGCACGCGAAAACCTCACAACACCCACCCCTGTCGGTGATTGGTTGGAACACTATTTATTTTTGTTTTGAGTGGTTGGTGAACCAACTGTTTTTGTGTGCAGATCTCAGAGCCTAGGCTGCCTACAGAGACACGTTTTTTTGACGGCATGCTTATGGGGCGGGCAGCTAGCGGATCGTTAGGAAAGATTAGATGAATGTGATCATTTATGATTGGGTCTGAAATCGCTGATACAACCTTTAAGAAAAACATGGTCAGGTCAAAGTGTCTGAATCATTTTTGGTCCCAGATTTTTATAAATTTTACTGGTAGTCCACTGTATTATGAAGAATTTTTGGGTATAATATGTCACAGTTTACTTTATTTTGCTATCATCACTTTCATAATGAACTATATATATATATATATATATATATTTATATATATAATACACCCACACATTACTGATTAAAAGTCTGAATATTATTAAACAACTCTTTCTCTGTTTTTGTAATCAGGCAAAAATCTATTTCTCCTTCCCTGGTGAACTGCTCATGCGGATACTTAAAATGTTGATTCTTCCCCTAATCACCTCCAGGTGGAGTTTGATTTATTCACATATGCATATTACATTTTAAAGCTATCAGACAAAATTCTTAATGTCACACATTAAAAATGTGTGAACATATCCTTATATCAGCTCTTACTCTCTGTAGTTTAATGTCTGGACTGTCATCAATGGAGTCAAAGGCCTGCTGCAGGATGGGGGTGCTAACGGTCACCTACTACCTTTGGACCACATTCATCGCTGTAGTGGTTGGCATTGTACTTGTACTAATTATCAAACCTGGCTATGGGACAGATGTGGAGAGCAACAGACTGGGAGGTGGACAGGTCATAACATCTGCAGATGCACTGCTGGATCTGGTCAGGTACAGTCAGAATGGACTATGACACATTTTGTCAGGTAGCAAACATCTTTGTTGGTCTTGGACCAACATTCCTATCAGCCAAGCAGATTTTAGGAGTAGGCTTAGATATCAAGCGTAGCACCAGTTGACTCTCAGCGGATCCACGTCTACCTATAGGAATATGACACCTATCACTGTATATATATAAGCTCCTTCAGTATTATCAGCAGCTATCCTGTTTCTCAGGAGCTTACTACCCTCATCCATCCCCAGCTCCTCCTCTCGTCAGTCAGGATTTGGCATTCTGATTACCCCTGAATCAGACTAAAATTCTCAAATTATGTTGTACATTAAAATTAATTAATGATATCTGCAATACATTCATGTTGGTTCTGTTCTGTTTACCCTAAGGGGGGAAATTGCTGCTCTCCCTGCTCTTATCCATGCTAGGCTGCATGGATGCGCAGGGAGTTCTTGCCCAGAACATTAACCATACCACCAATCCTAACTGTATGCTAATTGTCAATCGTATTTGACGATAGTGGTCCTGACAGAAATGGGGTTAGAAGCTTGGACAAACTTTTCAATCTATTTCCATCTGATTTTAGGGGTTATTAATGGTTAATATTTTGACTTATTGGTGGGTTTGATAGTGTTCTTCTGTTTCAGAAATGGAAAATACCTTAAAGGGATATCACCCAAACATATAGTTTCAAACCTGTGTTGCTTATTTTTTCTCCTATGTGACACAGAAAGAGAAAGATTTCCCATGCAATTACAAACAATGGGAATTGGAGCACCCAGGCTTCAAAAATTACACAAAGGAGTTCATATGAATTGTGTGTTGTGTCTAAATGTTTTGTTGTGTTGAAATTCAACTATGATAGTCTTTTCTATCGTATGGCTTCAGAAGAAAATATTATAATATACATATAAAATCACTGTGCTATTTATATAACACACAAATCACATGTACCACTGTTATGGTGTTTTTACACAGAATAAAAAAGTCACACAGTTTTGGAATGGCATGAGATTAAATCTTGCCAGTATTTTTATTTTGGGGTGAACTATCCCTTTAATATTAGCTTTTTAATTGCTAAAATGATAAGCTTTGGGGGTAAATTGCTCCTCATTTTGATGAGTCACTGCTATTTTCATTCATTGGAAAGAATTGTCCACGTCTGGGGAGTCTAGGCCATCCCATACAGTGCAATCCTATTAAAGCAGCGGGGTGATTAGGATATTTTTAGTAATCTGTACAAAGTAAGAGGAGGAGGACCCTCCCATCCCCCACCCCCTTCTGCCCATGGACACAGTGAGCTGCTGTTAGTCTTGCCACACTTAATTATAGCTGGTGCTTAAATCTGCAGTGTGTATGACATATCATAGGGGATTAATGTCCTAAATATTCATAATGTGAATAAATTAATGAATTGGCATCATATTTTGTATCCTCAGGAATATGATACCCTCCAATCTCATTGAAGCCACATTCCAGCAGGTGAGTAAACACTTTACCACATTAAATGCCACTTATTTGACAAGTGAGCTTACAGATATACTGTGTGTATACTGCAAACATGAACAATACCAAAGTCCCTTTCAAGAAAAGCCAGTTCCCTTTCAGTCTGTCACAATCGCCGTACATAGACGTACCAACGTATTGGGATCGCCGTCAGAGAGCCCCAATCATCTTCGAGTGTAAACAGAACGAGCCAATGCACATTGGCATGCAAGATTTGCATCTCATGCTCTGCCCCGCAGCGCGGGTATAAATAGGAAGCGGATGCAAGCGCCAGTTGTCTTTTGCTTCGGAGCCGAACAAATCATTTATATGCGTTCTCTGAGAGTGGTGAATACAGTCAACGAGTGTGTTGAGTGTTCTTCATGAAGAAGCCTCTCCAGCAGTGTTGGTGTTACAGCGTGTGCAGCGGTGGTCGCGAGCTCACAGCTCTTAACTGCTGTTTTCACAGCATTGGTTGGTTCGAGGGCGTCTTCTACGAGGTCACTGTTTTAATATCAGTTGAGTGAGTGCTTCACTGTGCGGGCTGCACTGAGAGAGCTAATTCCTGAAAGAGCAAACACAGGTGTGACTGCGTCTTTTTCAAGATGTCATATTACCGTGTGTTTCTGGATGTGGTCGTTCCCTGGCGCAAGCTGACTGTCACGAATACTGCATCACGTGTCTGGGCATTCAGCAGTTTGGGCATTCTGAGGTTGAGACTCCTATACCTCAAACGAGGTGGGGCTCTCCTTACCTATGCCTCGATCTAGTTCCTCTTTTGGCCAACCCCAAAAGAGGGCTACTTCGACGAATAGCCAGGGTGACTTGAGGATCACAGTGAGGGCTTCCCCATCCGGGACCCAATCCCTGTGGGCCCCTCACTCCTCTCAAACACCGCAAGCCGTGGAGTCTCTGGTTGATCGCGCTGGCTCCTCTCAAGACTGGCCAGTCATTTTATTCGGAGCTCCCCTGCCGACCAGATGTCGATTGCAGTATCGAAGGGCGGGCTTGAATCTGGAGATGAAGACTCGGCTGTGCTGCCTCCTTCTGGGAGAGTAGCATTGCCTGAGCCTGATCCAGAATTGATGGCTATGCTTTCCCGGGCCGCTGAGAGAGTTGGGCTCGAGTGGAACCCTCCATCATGTCCCGAACCCTTGAGGCTGGACAATTGGTATTTTGGGGCGGGCCGTGCTGGTTCACAGTGCGCCGTACCAGTGTCAGTGTCTCTGCCAGTGTCAAGTCAAGTCATCTTCATTTATATAGCGCTTTTAACAATGTAGATTGTCTCAAAGCAGCTTTACAGAGATAAGCGTATAATTTAAGGTAACAGAGATTGTTTCGGCTTTACAGCAGAGTTAAGTTATTTCCATCTAAAGTTAGTTTTAATTGATTTGGTTCCGTCGCAATGATCATTTGTTATTAAATTAGGGGCCGCTAAGACGACACCATTCTCTCTACACAGACTTTAAACGCGAACCTGTGAGAAACGCTGATGGCGGTCACATGCGCATTTAGAATGGGTTCTATAGTTATGTGCGTTGGAATATACGCAGGTTTGGAATTCCCAACAAGCCAAGCCTAAACAAAATCTTTGCGTTTCCTTATAAATTTTGATAAGGAATTTTATTTTATTTGTTGTTTTGGGGTAGGACCGCGAGACGAATTTTCCTGACAATGCCTTATCTGTAGAGTGGTAGTGGGATCCTCCATAGGGAGAGACTAGTTGGCACTTCAGCACTGCGTTGTCATCGGTCCAGGTGAAGGTCCTTCGTCAGATCTGGATACGGCCTGGATCCGGCAGGCTGCAGGAAAAACCTTGGGATAAACACAGACACTAAAATTAGCGTAGATGCCATTCTTCTCATGATGTAACGAGTACATCAGGATTTTTGGGAAGTGTTCCCGGTTCCGGCTGACCTAATCTATGCAGCATAACATTAAATTATAGAAGTCTATAATGTATTATGTGAAAGCTAGGTCAAAGAGATGTGTCTTTAATCTGGCTTTGAACTGACAGAGTGTGTCTGCTTCCCGGACAATGGTAGGAAGACTGTTCCAGAGTTTTGGTGCTAAATAGGAAAAGGATCTACCGCCAGCAGTGGATTTTGATATTCTAGGTATAATCAACTGGCCGGAATTTTGAGATCGTAATAGACGTGACGGACTATAATGCGTTAAGAGCTCGCTCAAGTACTGCGGAGCTAAACCATTCAGTGCTTTGTAAGTGATCAGCAATATTTTAAAATTTATGCGATGTTTAATAGGGAGCCAATGCAGTTTTGACAGAACTGGGCTAATATGGTCATACTTCCTGGTTCTGGTAAGAACTCGAGCTGCTGCGTTTTGAACCAGCTGTAGTTTGTTTATTAAGCGTGCAGGGCAACCACCTAGTAGAGCATTACAATAATCTAGCCTTGAGGTCATGAACGCATGAACTAATTGTTCCGCATTTGTCAATGAGAGCATATGACGTAATTTAGATATATTTTTAAGATGGAAAAATGCAGTTTTACAGATACTAGACACGTGACTTTCAAATGAAAGATTGGTATCAAAGAGCACACCCAGGTTCCTAACCGACGACGAAGACTTAACAGAGCAGCCATCAAGTGTTAGACAGTATTCTAGGTTATTACGTGAGGAAGTTTTTTGTCCAATAATTAGAAACTCTGTTTTTTCAGAATTTAGAAGTAGGAAATTACAAGTCATCCAATTTTTTATATCCGCTATGCATTCCGTTAATTTTGTGAATTGATAAGTTTCGTTAGGTTTTGAAGAAATATAGAGCTGAGTATCATCGGCATAACAGTGAAAGCTAATGCCATGTTTCCTAATGATATCTCCTAAGGGTAGCATGTACAGAGTGAACAGCAGCGGTCCTAGTACTGAGCCTTGTGGTACGCCATACTGAACTTGTGATCGATGAGACATCTCATCATTTACTGCTACAAACTGATAACGGTCAGATAAGTATGATTTAAACCATGCTAGTGCATTTCCCGTAATGCCAACATAATGTTCTAATCTATTTAAAAGAACGTTGTGGTCGATGGTGTCAAATGCAGCACTAAGATCGAGTAACACTAATAGAGAGATACAACCACGATCGGATGATAAGAGCAAATAATTTGTGACTCTAACGAGAGCTGTTTCGGTACTATGGTACGGTCTAAATCCAGACTGGAAATCCTCGCAGATATCATTTCTTTCAAGAAAGGAACACAGTTGTGAGGATACTGCCTTTTCTATGTCTTTGACAGAAAAGGTAGATTCGAGATCGGCCTGTAATTGACTAATTCTGAAGGATCAAGTTGCGTTTTTTTAACAAGCGGTTTAATCAAAGCCAGCTTAAAGTTTTTTGGTACGTATATCCTAGAGACAAAGACGAATTAATGATATTAAGAAGAGGATCTATGACCTCTGGAAGTATTTCTTTCAGTAGCTTAGTCGGTATAGGGTCTAACATACATGTTGTAGATTTAGATGATTTAATGAGTTTAGTAAATTCTTCCTCTCCTATAGCAACGAATGAATCAAATTTTTCCTCAGGGAGACTACAATGCACTGCCTGATGCGATACTGTAGTAGACAGTTGCATAGTTATAATTTTGTCCCTGATATTATCAATCTTATAAGTGAAGAAGTTCATAAAGTCATTACTGCTGTGTTGCTTGGAAACTTCGGTGCTTGAAGCTTTATTTTTCGTTAGTTTAGCCACCGTTTCAAATAAATACCTAGGATTATGTTTATTTTCTTCTAATAGGGTTGAAAAATAAGCAGATCTAGCAGCTTTTAAAGCCTCTCTGTAAGTAATTGAGCTCTCTTTCCATGAAATGCGAAATACCTCTAGTTTTGTTTTCTTCCAGTTGCGCTCCATTTTTCTGGCTGCTCTCTTAAGGGCCCGAGTGTGCTCGTTGTACCACGGCGTTGGACTATTTTCTTTAATCTTCTTTAAGCGCAACGGAGCAACTGTGTCTAAAGTGCTGGAAAAGAGAGAGTTAAACGTTTCTGTTGTAATATCTAGTTCTTCTAAGCTATCTGAGATGCTGAGATGATGAAACTGATTAGGAAGATTATTAATAAAGCAATCTTTAGTAGCAGAAGTGATAGGTCTCACATATTTGAAACACGGAGTCGGCTTTGCAGCCTTGGCTAAATGCAAATTACACGAGACTAGATAATGATCTGAGATGTCATCGCTCTGCTGCAGAATTTCAACGGCATCCACATCTATTCCGTGTGATAATATTAGATCTAGAGTATGATTACGACGATGAGTAGGTCCTGACACGTGTTGTCTAACTCCAATTGAATTTACAATGTCTTTAAATGCCAATCCCAATGCATCTTTTTCATTATCGATGTGTATATTAAAATCACCAACAATTAGTACTTTATCTGCAGTCAATATTAATTCTGATAGAAAGTCCGCAAATTCTTTGATAAAGTCTGTATGGTGCCCTGGTGGCCTGTATACAGTAGCCAGCACAAATCTCAAACGTGATTTATCGTTTACACTATATATTTTTACATTAAGCACCAATGCTTCAAAATAATTATATTTAAAACTTGATTTCTTAGTGGTTTTGAAACTATTACTATAGATTACAGCAACACCACCCCCTTTGCGTTTCAGACGAGGCTCATGTTTATAACAGTAATCTTGCGGGGTTGATTCATTTAAAGTAATGTAATCGTTTGGTTTTAGCCAGGTTTCTGTCAAACACAGCACATCTAGGTTATTATCTGAAATCATATCGTTAACAACGAGTGCTTTTGAAGTAAGCGATAGAATATTCAGCAACCCAAGCTTCAGCATTTGCTCATCTGTATTATAGCTGTTTTTTATTTGTTGAACATCAATTAAATTTTTAACCTTAGTTGGGTTTAAACGTTTTTTGGATTTCCAAATTCGGGGAACAGACACAGTCTCTATATGATGATAGCTAGTTGAAAGAGGCTCTATGTGATGGGATTTATCTGACCTTGGTGACGCGAGGCCGCTAGCAGACAGTCGGTTAAGCCAGTCTGTCTGCTTCCTGACCTGAGCCCCAGATTGTCATGTTTGAGCTATAAGACTATGAGCCATATTACTAGAGAGAAGAGCAGCACCATCCCAGGAGGGATGAATACCATCTCTTTTCAACAGGTCAGGTTTGCCCCAAAAACTTTTCCAATTGTCTATGAATTCTATATTATTAAGCGGACACCACCGAGACAGCCAACTGTTAAGCGAACATAATCTACTAACTATCTCATCACTCCTGCTAACAGGAAGGGGGCCAGAGCAAATTACAGTCCTTGACATCGTACTTGCAAGTTCACACACCTCTTTAATATTAATTTTGGTGATCTCCGACTGGCGGAGTCGAACATCATTAGTGCCGACATGAATAATGATCTTAGAGAATTTACGATTAGCATTAGCCAGCACTTTTAAATTTGCTTTGATGTCAGACGCTCTGGCTCCCGGCAAACATGTGACTATGGTGGTTGGTGTCTCTATTTTCACGTTCCGTGTAATAGAATCGCCAATAACTAGGGCACAATCATTCTCAGTGGGTGTTTCACTGAGCGGGGCAAATCGATTTGTTATGGTAATCGGAACGGAAGAGTGGTTTTTAGATCCGCGACTAGAGCGATCCCTCACTGTCACCCATTTGCCCGGCTGCACGGGCTCTACTTCAGCCAGAACCGACTCATGTAAAGTGTGCACTATTCTATGCGCATCCAAAACATCTAAAGCACTAGCACTCTTACTATCCTCAATTAAAGTTTGGATGCGTGTTTCTAATTCTAAAATCTTCTCTGTCAACCTAACTGTCTCCTTACATTTATCACATATAAATCCTATATTGTCGACAGAGAAGCCTATACTAAACATGTGACATGAAGTGCAAGTGACAATAACAGGACAAGACATTACTCACCGTGTTTGTTGAGTGATTCTTACTCACCTGAGCTTTTTATGAACTCAAAGGCGCGGACGCGCGAGAGAAAAATAAATAAATAAAATAGCTGAGCGCACGGTGTCATACCAGTGTCTCTGCTGACACTTCAGGGATGCATTGTGGTCATGTTGAAGTGCAGGTCTACCATCTGATCTGGATAAGGCCCGGATCCAGCTGACTACATCATGCGTTGTGGTCGTGTCTAGGTGCAGGTCCACCATCTGATCTGGATACGGCCCGGATCTGGCTACAGTAAACCTCGGAATAAATAGAAAGACTAACAATAATAATAATAATAATAATAATTCATTACATTTATATTGTGCTTTTCTGGGCACTCAAAGTGCTTTACATAGAAAGGATCTCCTCAACCACCACCTGGATGATGCGACGGCAGCCATATTGCACCAGAACGCCCACCACACACCAGCTTATTGGTGGAGAGGAGACAGAGTTATGATGCCAATGAGTATACAGTATAGGGATGATTAGGAGACTATGGTGGACAGAGGCCACTGGGCAAATTTGGCCATGATACCGGGGTTACAACCCAACTCTTTTACTAGGAGTGTTGCTTCTTCCTTGGTGCTAGCACTGGGTGCCTCGCTGACAGATATTTGTAGAGCTGCGGGGCTGGGTGACATCTAACACGTTCGCTAGGTTTTATAGCCTTCGTGTCGAGCCGGTATCCTCCCATGTACCTGCATCCCATAACCAGTAAACACCGGAGACCCCGCTCAAAGTGTCGACTTGCTGTGCCATTGCCCTCCTATGGACCGGATATTTGCGCCATTTCTGCTCCAGGTGAGTTCCCTGTCTAGGCGAACCCTGTTGAGGTCCTCCACACCCTCCAGCAGTCGGACGTGGCGGAGCGTAGCAGTGACATATGAAATGTCACTGAGGTGGCTCCGGCCTACATAGCCACCTTAGTGACAATTAATATGTTGTACTGGCCGGAACAGCCTGTAACAGAACAGAATATATGTAACTTTCACAAGATACCTCCCTACGGACAGGATGTGGCTTCTGCAGCTCTCCCCTCGAAAGGGCATGCTTTCCTAGTGTTATCTAATAGTCTGACTGAATGGGTCATGCGGAACAGCAGTAAGACTTCCTCTGCATTACCCCTGTCCCATCTTCTGCCCCAAGGTGCGAGGGGATCAGGAGGCTTATGCTGGGCGCTGGAAGGGAGCAGCAATAGGTGGCATTTTACGAGATCCCAATACGTCAGTATGTCTATGTACGTCGAACGTCCCGATTGAAAGGGAACATCTCGTTATGTATGTAACCCTCTTTCCCTGAAGGAGGGAAAGGAGACGTACGTCCCGTCGCCACCATTGCTGGACCACTACTGACGCCAGGCTCCTGCTCAGCTCCTCAGTGGAAAAACAACTGGTGCTTGCATCCGCTTCCTATTTATACCTGCGCTGTGGGCCGGAGCGCGAGATTCAAATCTCACAAGCCAGTGTGCATTTGCTCGTTCTGTTTATACTCAAAGACGATCGGGGCTCTCTGACGCGATCCCAATAAGTCCTCCTTCAGGGAACGAGGGTTACAAACGTAACCGAGATGTTCACTTGGTGGCCATATTTGCTATGTCTCTAAACAGCTATTTTGTGCATAAAAGACCTACTACATAAAGATGAACTGTTCCATACATTTTATTTCTTATTTTCAAATAGCACTTTTAAAGTGTGCATTCAAGGTGTTTCCAGCCAATGCGCCTGTGCAGTCCTAACCAGAGATTCAGCTGCAGCAATGCAATTACTTTACAAACTGATGACTGGCTTTTTTATTTAGAAGGCGGGACGTTTTCTACCAAATTGCGTACCACTTTCTCTCATTCATAGCAATATGAGTGAACTGTTTGGTATATATACAGCCTTTGACCTCAAATCATGTGGCTTATTTTTTTTTTTTTTTTTTTTTTTTACTTGAGCCAGTATGCAATTGCCTAGCAACTCCCTAGCAACCGTATTGCAAGGTGTTAAAAAAATGAATATTTACAAAATCCAAGAATATTTACATGTGGCTAAATTATATATCACCTAGAATATTTACAAAATTGTTATACCAAGGATTGTACAATGAACATCACTCACATTTTCTTATGAAAATGTAAAACCTATTTTTGTTGTTTCAGTATAAGACAGACCTTATTCCCATCTTAAAAACACCAGTGAACACTGGACGCCCACATTTTGTTTACTTGATGCCAGATGACGACAATCCAAAGGGTCGAACAGTGCTGTTGGAACTTACGCCAGCTCCAGACATCCAGTATAAGACCCGTCCAGGCAGCAGTCAGCAGATGAATGTACTTGGCATTGTTATTTTCTCAGCCACAATGGGTAAAACATCTGCCTTCACCTAATAAAGTATCTTCATTTAGTAAAATCATGATTAAAAGCATGAATATAACAAAGGGCTTTTCATTTAGGTCTCTTACTTGGTAAAATGGGCGAACGGGGAGCTCCTCTGGTGAACGTTTGCCAGTGCATCAATGAATGTGTGATGAAGATCATTAATACTGCTGTATGGTAAGAAAGAAAGCAGAGGTTTCTTAAAGGTTCACTAAGCCAATTCCATACAAAACTGTTGTTAAAGGGGTCATGAACTGAGAAATCAAATTTTCCTTGAGCTTTTGACATATAAGATGTCATCATACTATGAGAATATCCTGTAAGTTTCAGAACTGAAAACTTGCTTGTTAGTCCATAAACAGCTTTTATTGTGACCAAGCCCAGCGAATGACTCTTTGGGGAATGTGCTTTTTATAGATAGGTAAAAGACCGTCGCAAAAAAAGAAAATGAACGCCTACTACACAGTTGCAACGTTGGACCCGCCCACTGGCATGTTAGTGAGATGAAGAGTAGAGAAGGGTGACTAAAAATAACATTACCTTCCAAAAGATTCTAAAGCTAGGTATGTGGTTATTTATTTTTAACAATGTGAATGTCTCAGTTGAGCATTATTTATTTGTATTCTGTACATTTTACTGTGGATTCTTTGGTAAATCGGTCGCTATTTCGGCACAGGCTTTGCAAAAAGACTTTTACGATATGGACCCAACAGTAATACCACAACATGCAAGTAACCGTGCTAATTCTAATGCCTGATCTGTGACCAGTGATTTTTTTTATTTAATGATTTGTGTACAGTCAGATGGTCTTGTCTATGTGTCAGTAAATCAAACCAGTGAGTGACTAAATCAACTTCACGTTGTTTCTCTTAGTAGGATGAAAATAATCTATTATGTAAACTGTTATTAAATTATATATTGAAAGTGATCAAAGAATGCTCCCTCTACAATCGCTGGAGCTGTCAATCAAACAGCAAGTTTATCAGTGACTGAATTCTGGACTTTTGCCAAAACTCCCGGTATAGTCAACGAATCTCTTATTTACATTGTATTTGCACTGTTAGTTATGATGAAAGCATTCGTTAGTGTGCAGAAATCGAGTTGCAATGACGAGATCACTGCATTTTTTTTTCTCTCTTCAGTTTTTGGGGCAGACCTGACCTGTCGAAAAGAGATGGTATTGTCACGGTGTGACAAAAATTAGAGAAAAGACTAAAGTCCTTGTGAATGCAGTGTTGTTGTGGAGACCTCCAGTGGACACCCGTCTCTATTGCACTGCAAATCTGTTGCCATGGCAGCAAGGCCAATTGCCCGATTGACAGCAGGTGTGGAGTAATTACAGAGAGTGGTGTGAGAGGGACACGTATTCAGATGGGGCTTTAAAAATAGAGAGGAAGCAGACTGTGGGGTGGTTCTCCTCCCCGCCTGGGGGTGGTTCTCCTCCCGTGAGATACTGTGTTTGTCGGTGGGTTGTTTTGTATTTGAGGCTGGGCTGTGAAGCGGGCGAAGATTGAAGCTGAGAAGTGGAAAGAAGAGAGTGAAGTATTTGTCAACGAAACCCCAAAGAATATCGTCAGCAGTGGGGAAGACGCAAAGTGATGAGTATCGGATTCGTTGTTTATATGCACTAACACTGAAGTGGTGTTGAGAGTTTGGAAAGTGTGTGGCATGAGTGAACTAGTACACTGAGTGAATTGTTGATCTGTCTCCAACTTTTGTCCGCTCCTCGCTGAATGTGACAATCGCTGCACCAGTCTTCTGCTGTGAGAAGTTGAGCCCTTCTGCTGAGAGAAGTTGAGCCCTTGCGAGAGACGAGAGTTGATCTGGTGGGAGAAAGACCGGTGGGTGAGTGCTGGCCCGAATGCACGGTGTGCGAGTGGAATGCAGTGCCTGAAGTGACGATTCACACGGTTTGTGTTATGGAGTGAAGTTCATCGTGTGGAGAAGTAATAGTAGTCTGCTGTGCACTCTCTCCTTACAGTCTTTCACCCGCTGTCTCCAAGGAAGGTTTTGATATATCAAGCGCCCAACTTACCATTTTGAGACAGCCCGGCTCTGTTAATGCTGAATGTTTTATATGCTGTTGAACTGTTAAACCCTGCTACATTGTTACAGTGTACAGCTGAAGTGGAGTGTCTTGCTCAAAGCATCCTCCCCGCCTGGTGGTCTCCACACGCTTCTAACGAAAGCCGCTGCCCTGTTCAGAACGAGAGAAGGTATTGCAGCTGAATGTTTCATCTACGGTTGAACTGTTAAACCCTTCTACATTGTTACAGTGTACAGCTGAAGCGGAGAGTCTCGCTTAAAGCATCCTCCCCGCCTGGTGGTCTCCACACGCTTCTAACGAAAGCCGCTGCCCTGTTCAGAACGAGAGAAGGTATCGCAGCTGAATGTTTCATCTACGGTTGAACTGTTAAACCCTGCTACATTGTTACAGTGTACAGCTGAAGCGGAGCGTCTCGCTTAAAGCATCCTCCCCGCCTGGTGGTCTCCACACGCTCCTATCGAAAGTCGCTGCCCTGTACAGATTGAGAGAAGGTATTGCAGCTGAATGTTTCATCTACTGTTGAATGGTTAAATCCTGTTGCATTGTTACAGTGTACAGCTGAAGTGGAGTGACTCGCTTAAAGCATCCTTCCTGCCTGGTGGTCTCCACCCGCTCCCAGGGGCGGACTGGCCATCTGTGTGATCTGGAGTCACAGAATGGCCGGTACTCCAGGGAGGCCGGCCCACCACCCGCCACGCACGCAGTTATCACCTGTTTTTTTCCCCCCACTAATCTGTTTCACACTCCAGTACTGTAGGCGGCAGCAATGCACCTTTAAGTTGGATGCCAGCTGCACTGGCCGTGGCCGCCAAGTAAGAAGCAAAGACGTTAGATAAAAGCATAGACAGTAAAAGAAATGGACACAGCGACCCCATTGGATTCAACGGAGACAAAGTGAAGCCCATTAGAAACTCTTACTTCCTGGGGGTCCAGCGTACTGCGCAGACTCAAAATGAGCTTGATGACGTAGAAGTGACGTGAGCAACCCGTCTGACAATTGTAAGTCTTCTAAAAGCTTTGCCAAGAGAAATCAATCTGAATCACCCACCGAATCTTGCAGAGACGGCGAACGTGAACAGCAGTCTCTTAAAATGACTCATTGTACAGTTCATCTCTTCACGTAATACATTGACCATATAATATTCCAATTTATAAAAAATGTTGAGCTGTTAAATCATGCAGTTTTGGCTAATAAATCATGGACAAACACACTTGAACAGAAACGGTTTTCTTTATTTTTTACATTAGGTGATGTAGGATAGGACATGTTGTACATGGCTTCCGACCAGGATGAAAGGGATCACATTCATCTTCAAGCGTATCTGTAAATAAAGGAATAGTTAACCGCGATTGACATTGAGATGTTTTTTTTTTTTTCATTGCATAATTTCATGATAATTTCTCCATCCCCCGTTAATACCCCGTTACCCATACTTCATTATTTAAGTAGATACATTATTTAAAGATCGTGGATAAATGTTAGGCTACTTCATGTATACTTGCCACATACCGAATTATTTCCAATTCCTCAAAACGTTGTTGCACAATTTTTCCCCGTTGCTTTTATGGACTCTATATGGGCTTCTCCCTTGACTCTACGTCCCCCCGATTGCCTCATAGACGTCTATGCTCATAAAATATTGCCTGCGAGCTTCTCCTCCTGTCCATACGGTAATTTTTTTTACTGTGCGACAGTCGCGTGGCTATGACGCAATCATTAGCCTACTTTTACAAAAACTGCTTCTACAGGGCCATAACATAAGCTACAAGGTAATGGAGCATTTTATACATTGTCGTGTTTCTTTATAAATAAATAATGGACAGATGGAGTCTTTAAACGCCTCAGATGTGAAGTTATTCGCTGTCAAAGTGATGCCAAAATGAATGGGAGTCAATGGGATGCTAACTGCTGGTGGGTTTCCGTTAGCCAATGGCGGCGTCCGGGGGTACCTTCAAAATAATACAAATCCCTGCCCCCTTGGATAAAAGCATAGAAACAAACAATATGCATAACGCGGCCGCGGGTAAAAAACGGAAGAAAAAAAAAGGGTGGGGCTGAGAAGGCGAGAGAAAAAAAAATTGCGGAATTTAGATAGGCCTACTGAAGCCGCTAAATGTCGCAAACTAACTGGAATATTTAGCAGCACAGCCAGCAGCAGCACCTCGCAGTTAAATATTAGCAGCCAGACAGCTATGCAGCAACATGCCACCACCAGTGATGAGGGACAGAAAGATGAGCTGGTTCCACAGGCAGATCCAGGGCAAGTAAGTATGGAACATGAGAGGAGAAAGAGAGTTACTTGCTAGGGATGATGTTAGGAAGTGATATTCAGGTTGCTACATTTTTAATGATTACAGTAGTTAAAACAGCTAAACTTAAACATTTTAGCTGTAAAATCCCACATGCAGTAGCTAATATTAAGAAATATGTTGTGCTTTTACTTTTAAAATGTTGGTAAAAATGTTGGTAACGTTACAGTTAATGCTTACAAACTTTGAAGATTTTGAATACAGAAGTTACATTTGTAATGGTGTATTTTCATTTAGATGTGGTGTTATTAATTAATTACTGCATAAATTAATTAAGATTAAGTAATAAATTCATTTTAAGACCGAATGGAATAGATTGTCACAGCATATTATATAATCTATTCCATGCTCTCTTGGAATAAAACCTGTTTTTTTTGTTTTTTTTTTAAATCCATTCCATCATTTGTTTATTCAGGTTGAGCTTAGACCAAGTCCATTTATATGCGAGTATTCAAGTTAATCTAGAATAATATGCTTTTAACACAACATCTAGTCAACATCAGTGCTATTGCTATAATTTGGATGGTATAGTATCATGAGCCACAATTTAAGTCTTGTGACACTCATGCCAGGCATTATTGTTGTTGTTGAGTTTCCGCGCGCCGATTGCTTTGGGCCGGGCCTAGTCAAAAGTCCAGGGCCGTTTTTTAGTCCCAGTCCGTCCCTGCCCGCTCCTATTGAAAGCCGCTGCCCTGTTCAGAACGAGAGAAGGTATTGCAGCTGAATGTTTCATCTACTGTTGAATGGTTAAATCCTGTTGCACTGTTACAGTGTACAGCTGAAGTGGAGTGTCTCGCTAAAAGTGTCCTCCCCGCCTGGTGGTCTTCACACGCCCCATCGAAAGCTTCCGTCCTGTTCAGAAAGAGAGAAGGTATTTCAACTGAATGTTTTATATGCTGTTGAATAGTTAAACCCTGCTACCTGGTTACAGCGCACAGCCGAAGTGGAGTGTCTCGCTCAAAGTGTCCTCCCTGCCTGGTGGTCTCCACATGCCCCATTGAAGGCCTCCGCCCTGTTCAGAAAGAGAGAAGGTATCACTGTCGAGTGCTTGTATACCGATGAACCGTTGAACCCTGTTGTATTGTTGCAGTACACAGCCGAAGGGGAGCGTCTCGCTCAAAGTGTTCTTCTGCCTGGTGGCCCTCCATGCCTACGTTGCAAGCCGCTGCCCCTGTTGAGAAGGAAAAGGAATAGCTGCGGCACGTGCCTCGATCGAAGTGTCTTCCTGTTGTCCAAGGTTCCCTCACGTCCCGGCTAAAGGCCCCCGTTCTAACTGGTCTGGCATAAAGGACACCTACCGGGATATACTTACCTGTTTCCCCTCCTGGCCTGGTCCGCTTGCCGCCTGTGTCCCTGTGCTACGTCCGAGTCTGAGGCAACCGCTCCCTGGGTACTTACCTCTGGGGCAGCATCCGGGACTTGTTCCACTCCCGCCCATGAGTACTTACCTGGTTCCAGTCCGAATGGGGTCCGTATAACCACGACTTCCTCTTGAGTCCTGTAAAGAGTACTTACCCAGTGACCTACCTAGACGGTGTGAGTTTCCCTCTGATCCCTCTCCAACGAGCTGCAGGGCCGCCACGATCGTTCTCCCCTCTACGGACCAGGGGGCCATTGAATTCCCTCTGGTGACAAGAAAGAAGATTTTAATTAGGATTTTCAAATTACTGCTCTTAACTTAATAAAGAAAACTGTTATTCCTTTATTCCCTTGTCTGTCTGGTCCTTGACACGTTCCTCGAGGTGGTACCCGGTCTCCAGGGGTGGGTGCAGTCTGGCTTGGCCCACCCCGACCTGTGACAGTATTGCCTGGGATGGTGCTGCTCTTCTCTCTAGTAATATGGCACATAGTCTTAGAGCTCAAACATGAACTGGGGCTCAGGTCAGGAAGCAGACAGACTGGCTAAACTGACCGTCTGCTAGCTGTCTCACGTTACCGAGGTCAGATAAATCCCATCACATAGAGACTCTTTCACCTAGATATCATCATCATATAGAGACTGTGTCTGTTGCCCAAATTAGGAAATAAAAAAAAAACTTCCAAACCCATCTAAGGGTAAAAATATAATTGATGTTCAACAAATAAAAAAACATATATAATACAAATGAGCAAATGATAAAGCTTGGTTTGCTTAATATTCGATCCCTTACTTTAAAAGCACTTATTGTTAATGATATGATTACAGACTATAATCTAGATGTGCTGTGTTTGACAGAAACCTGGCTAAAAGCAAACGATTACATTACTTTAAATAATTTCATTGACTCAGAGTCGACTCTTACTTTTGAAAGACAATAACTTTATATACGGTGCACTTTCAGTGTGCCAATTGTCTGAAGCCCGCCTCGCGCTTTTTTCTCTGCCTTCATGAAGCGGCCATTCTAGCCCTTCGTTCTCGGTTTTCTGGCCCAAATATTCGGATTTTAGCATCAGCATTCTTCATCTGCACTTCAGCGACTGCGAATAGTGGAACTCAGTTCTCCTTGCGGTGAAGTGCCATGGAGTTTCATCGTTGCCTGGCGCCATGTGCTCGCTTTATTGCGAGTGAAGACCCTAACAGTAAGTGTGTTAAATGTTTGGGTTTTTCTCATGTGGCTGTTCTAGGTTTGTCAAAATGTAAATTTTGTGACAAACTACTCCTCAAAACTTCGCGGTTTTTGAGAAGGAGTCATCCGCCCCCCATCGTCGCGCTCCCGAGACCGCCGAGGCCTGGGGTTCGGATGTAGAGCTCGAGGGTATGGAGTATGAGACGGGTCTTGCCCTTTCTCTCCCTCCCTCTCCCGAGCGGCGTCGTGCCAGTCGAGTTTTCTCATGATCTAAACACAGTAACGAACAATGACATCGATTTTACCATATCAATGCAAGCGCGAGTCCAATGATGAAACATTCATTGGAAGAACTAGTTATTGAACCCGAACCTCCATCGCAAGGACTCGAGCAGGACGTTTCTCAGTGCCCAAGCCCGGAAGCGCGTGAGACAGTTTCTTTCGGGCTGGAGGATGTGATTTACACTGCAGCGTCCGATTCTGAGGATTTCGGGCTTGTTTTAGCCTAGCGGCCAGGAAGCGCAGCCTACTGTGGCCTACACGGAGCTTATTGATGTGCTTTTGCACGCTACAGAGAAGCTCGCTATTGACTGGCCCGACGAGCCCTGCAAGTCACATTCGTCTAACAAAAGATTTTTAAGTGGCCCTAATTCTAGGCCGGAGTGGAGAAAGCTGCCCTTTTTCAGTGATCTGCATAATGAGATCACCAGATCCTGGAAGCAGCCTTTTTCCGCGCGTTTGACTAATGCAGCAGCCGCTGACTTCACCAACCTCGTTGGTTCTGTGGAGCAGGGCTATTCCGCCATCCCAGCGGTCGAGGACACGCTGTCAGAAAAAGGAGAGCTTTCCCTGATTTTCGAGGTTGGGACAGACCGCGTAAGCGTTTCTGCCCACCTCTCACTTGCTCTCCTTTTCCAACTCTGCCACTTTCGCCACCCAGCGCATTTCGAAGTGCAGTTTCTGTTCAACTTCGTTCAAACCTTCCGGCGCGGGAGGAAGGAGAAGCGTTAAGCTTTCTCCCCTCGCCCCTGACGTGTTTGATACCTGTCGCTCGCATCCTCGGAGACACGTTCAGTTTTATTCAGGAGCAGGCAGACCCTGCGGTTCTGATCCAGGCAGTGGTACCTCCCACTGCGTGTCAGGACGCCAGGTGCTCTCCTTCATGGTCGACCACGCTGCCCCATAAGATTCAGCTCGACAGAGATGTCCTCTGCATTGCAACACTCCGCTTCCTCTATCACATTTCTTTCAAGAATGGAGGCGTCTGCCAGGGGTATCGCCTGTGATCCTTCGCACAGTTCGGCTCGGCTACACGCTTCAGTTCTGCCGCACCCCCCCCTTGCTTCAACGGGGTTTACAAAGGGAAATTCAAGATGTTGATGCTGAAAGCTATCATATCTTAAATTCGTGTGGGGGACTGGTTCGTGACAGTAGACCTGAAGGATGCATATTTCCATATTCAGGTTGTACGGCCACACAGGAGGTTCCTCAGATTTGCCTTTGGAGGAAAGGCTTACCAGTACAGGGTCCTTCCCTTTGGTCTCGCTTTAGCACCGAGGACGTTCACAAAGTGTATGGATGCTGCTCTTGCCCCGTTGCGGCTCCAGGGCATTCGTATACTCAACTGTCTGGGCAATTGGCTCCTTTTAGCTCGCTCCAGGGAATTGGTGACCCACCACAGGGACATTGTCCTTCGTCACATTAAGTATCTCGGCTTGAGGTTAAACACCGAGAAGAGCGTCCATGTCCCCGGGATCTTGAACCTTGCAGCGGATTTTCTGTCGAGGCAGAAGCTCAGGTCGGGGGAGTGGATGCTGAACCGTCAAACAGTAGCCCCTGATTTGCAAGCTCTTTCTGTCAGCAAGACATGTATGGACTTCGCTCCTGGTCTGGTCAAGGTGACTTTAAGACCATATGTGCCCAAAGTATTGTCCACATCATTTCGCTCTCAAATTGTCAACCTTCACTCTTTCCATGCTCCTCCTTTTGTTTCTGAGGAGGACGGGAAGCTTAATTTGCTCTGCCCTGTCTGAGCGTTGAAGTTCTATGTAAATCTCTCTAGCGGTTGGAGAAAATCTAGCCAGCTCTTGGTATGTTTCGTGCTGGCCACCACGGGCTTGCTGCATCGAAGCAGAGAATTTCCCACTGGGTTACAGAGGCTATTTCACTGGCATATGAGGTGTGCGGTCTGCTTTCACCTCTTAGCATCATGGCACATTCCACCAGAAGTGTGGCTTCCTCTCTAGCACTTTTTAGAGGGGCCCTCCTGGAAGACATTTGTGTGGCGGCAGGTTGGTCCTCTCCGCACACTTTTGTCAGAATCTATAGTTTGGATCTCGACATGGCTCCAGGTTCCCATGTTTTGTCTGCTTGAACCAGTCATGTAAGTTATCTGGTCGTTATACTAGTCGCGGCAGCGCTTAGCTTGGCGAGTTTGGTATTTCGTTCCCACTGCGTCTTAAGCTACGCAGCGTTGAGTGAACCTATGAAAGAGAAAGTCTCGGGTTACTGGTGTAACCTATGTTCTCTGAATAGGGAACGAGACACTGCTTTCACTGCCAAGCTCCTCGCGCTGCCGACAAGCTTCCTTTTTCAGCAGAGAAATCTGAGGAGCAGATGGCGCGCGTGCCAATGTAATATGACGACATAAGAGCGTCGAGGAGGCGCCCGTGCCATCAGCCAATGAATTGGCGTGATTCTATATGGGCTTCAGACAATCAGCACACCCAGAGGGCGTTCCCACTGCATCTTAAGCTAGATCTAATATTGTCACATGGAATCAATGTTGATGCCGTTGAAATTCTGCAGCAGAGCGATGACATCTCAGATCATTATCTAGTCTCATGTAAACTTAATTTAGCCAAGGCTGCAAAGCCGACTCCATGTTACAAATATGTTAGACCTATCACTTCTGCCACTAAAGTTTTCTTTATTACTAATCTTCCTGATCAGTTTCATCATGTCAGCATCCCGGATAGCTTAGAAGAACTCGATATTGCGACAGAAACTTTTAACTCTCTTTTCCAGCACTTTAGACACAGTTGCTCCGTTGCGCTTAAAGAAGATTAAAGAAAATAGTCCAATGCCGTGATACAACGAGCACACTCAGGCCCCTTAAGAGCAGCCAGAAAAATGGAGTGCAACTGAAAGAAAACAAAACTAGAGGTATTAGCATTTCATGGAAAGAGAGCACGATTGCATACAGAGAGGCCTTAAAGGGGGGGTGAAATGCTATTTCATGCATACTGAGTTTTTTACACTGTTCTTTAACAGTGTAACAGTTGGATTCCCATGCTAAACATGGACAAAGTTTCAAAAATTAAATTGTACGTTTGAAGGAGTATTTCTGTGCCAAAAATACTCCTTTTGGTTTGTCACAAGTTTCGGAAAGTTTTTTTCGAGTATGGGCCTGTGTGATGTCAGATGGGGCGGAATTTCCTTATACGGGTCCTAAGGGCATTTCTCCCGGAAGGGCGTGCGTGCACCCGTAGACCAGAGCGAGAGAGCGAAAGCAGTACGCCCATCAAAGCGCTGTGCTCGGCTTTAGGGAAGTCAATGTCACCAAAGAAGTGGGTTTTTGGTTGCCAGGGCAAGACAACCCTGCACAGATTCCCAAAGAACCCAGTGTTAAGGGACCAGTGGATGGAGTTTGTTTTTCCAGAGCATCAACGGAGTGGTGCAAGTGTTCTTGTTTGTTCCCTGGATTTCGACGATGATTGTTTTATAAACAAGGCCCAGTTCGACGCCGGATTTGCAGATCGTCTAATGCTTAAGGATGGAGCAGTCCCAACGATAAAGGTTCACGGTTGTGCGTTGGAACCGCAGGCGGTGAGTAAAACTGCTTCAAATGTCTGTGTATTGTTAGCTATCGGCGCGTAAGCACAGCTTTAGCTCCGCCCACACGGCACGCCTCCAGCCACTGTTTTTTTTTCCGGAAAGACTCGGTACAGCCTATCTTTCTTTTATAAATATAATAAAATTAAAGACTTTTTGGAGATATGAAGGATACAATACTACTCTATAGGTACTCAAGATTAACATGAGATTGACTGAAACTGAGTGTTTCACCCCCCCTTTAAAAGCTGTTAGATTTGCTTATTTTTCAACCCTATTAGAAGAAAATAAACAAAACCCTAGGTATTTATTTGAAGCAGTGGCTAAACTAATGAAAAATAAAGCTTCAAGCCCAGAAGTTTCCAAGCTGCACAGCAGTAATGAACTTCTTAACTTATAAGATTGATAATATCAGGGAGAAAATTATAACTATCCAACGGTTTACAACAGTATCGCATCAGGCAGTGCATTGTAGTCTCCCTAAGGAAAAATTCGATTCATTCATAGCTATAGGAGAGAAAGAATTTTCTAAATTCGTTAATTCATCTAAATTGACAACATGTATGTTAGACCCTATACCAACTAAGCTACTGAAAGAGATGCTTCCAGAGGTAATAGATTATCTTCTTAATATCATGAATTCATCTTTGTCATTAGGACACGTACCAAAAACTTTTAAGCTGGCTATGATTAAACTGCTTGTAAAAAAAAAAAAAAACTTGATCCTACAAAATTAGTCAATTACAGGCCGATCTCGAATCTATCTTTTCTGTCAAAGATACTAGAAAAGGCAGTATCTTCACAACTATGGTCCTTTTTAGAAAGAAATGATATCTGCAATGATTTTCAATCAGGATTTAGACCGTACCATAGTACTGAGACTGCTCTCATTAAAGTCACAAATGATTTGCTCTTATCAGCCGATCGTGGTTGCATCTCTCTATTAGTGTTACTCGATCTTAGTGTTGCATTTGACACTATCGACCACAACATTCTTTTAAATAGACTTGAAAATGATGTTGGTATTAGTTGAATTGCATTAGCATGGTTTAAATCATACTTATCTGACCGTTATCAGTTTGTAGCAGTAAATTAAGAGATGTCTTATCGATCAAAAGTCGCAGTATGGTGTACCACAAGGCTCAGTACTAGGACCGTTACTGTTCACTCTGTACATGCTACCCTTGGGAGAAATCATTAGCAAGCATGGAATTAGTTTTCACTGTTATGCTGATGATACGCAGCTCTATATTTATTCACACCCTGACGTAACTTACCAATTCACAAAATTAACGGAATGCATAGCTGATATAAAAAACTGGATGACTAGCAATTTCCTACTACTTAATTCTGAAAAAACAGAGATTCTAATTATTGAACAAAAAACTTCCTCACGTAATAACCTAGAATACTGTCTAACACTTGATGGCTGCTCTGTCAAGTCCTCGTCGTCGGTTAGGATCCTGGGTGTGCTCTTTGATACCAATCTTTCATTTGAAAGTACTAGTATCTGTAAAACCGCATTTTTTCATCTTAAAAATCTATCTAAATTACGTCATTATGCTCTCTGTAATGAGTCATCGGATTGAGAATCCATCTGCAGCTTTATTAACTCAGAGTCGAAAACAGGTACAGGCAAGGTCGAGGCAGGCAGCAAACATTCACAGTACAAAGGACAGGCAAGAGGTCTGGTCAGATAGCTGACATTCACAATCCAAAAGACAGGCTAAGGTCGGGGCAGGCGGCAAGGAGAAACAATCAAACAACGAGAAACAGTCCAAGATCAAACACAGAATATAGTCAACAGTAGAAATGCTCAGAAATGATCACCACGGCAAATCAAGATTTCACAATGGTGGGGTGTGCGTGGAGTGTTTAAATAGTGTTTGTGTGATGAACTGCAGGTATGTGTGTCCCAGGTATGAGGGCCTTTGGGATTTGTAGTCCGAATAGTAACAGTCAATATTCTGGTAAGAACTCCCTCTGGTGCTGTGGAGGAGGTGGAGAGGAAGCCTCCTTTGTAACACTCTCAATGAAAAATGCAGAAATATTAGTTCATGCATTCATGATATCAAGGCTAGGTTATTGTAATGCTATTATGGGTGGTTGCCCTGCATGCTTAATTAACAAACTACAGCTGGTCCAAAATGCAGCAGCTAGAGGTCTTACCAGAACCAGGAAGTATGACCATTATTAGCCCGGTTCTGTCAACACTGCATTGGCTCCCTATTAAACAACATATACATTTTAAAATATTGCTAATTACTTACAAAGCATTAAATGGTTTAGCTCCCCAGTACTTGAGCGAGGTCTTAACGCATTATTTTCCTTCACGTCTATTGTGATCTCAAAATTCCGGCCAGTTGATAATACTTTTGGAATATCAAAATCGACTGCTGGCAGTAGATCTGTTTCCTATTTAGCACCAAAACTCTCGAACAATCTTCCAAACATTGTTCGGGAAGCAGACACACTCTGTCAGTTCAAATCTAGACTAAAAACACTTCTCTTTGGCCTAGCATTCACATAACACATTATAGACTTCTATAATTCAATGTTAGGCTGCATAGATTAGGTCAGCCGGAACCGGGAACACTCCTAATAAATTCTGATGTACTTGTTACATCATAAGAAGGATGACGTCTACGCTAATATTAGTCTCTCTGTTTATCCGAGGTTTACTGCAGTCCGCCGGATTCAGGCCGTATCCAGATCTGATGAAGAACCTGGGCCTGGACACGATGACAACGCAGTCCTGAAGTGTCAACCAGTCCCTCCCCTGTGAAGGCCTCCTTCCCTTCCCTTTACCTCAGTACAGATAAAATGTTGTCGGGATAATTCCGGTTCGCGTGGCTATGCAGACGCGACAAAAAAAATAAATAATTATGTATTATACATTTTTAAGGCCAAACAAGTAGTTTATTGAGGGTTGATTTGTAAAGAAGGACTACACGCCTGCGCACATATATATTAAAACGCGCCTACCTTTGGACTGAACACGTAATGCGCATGTGCGCGACATCTGTGTTTTCGTGGGTTTGCGTTTTTGAGGTTTGCGCAGAGATAACGGATAATCGTTTGCACCTTCGAACCTATTTCAGGGAGTGCGTTCTCGAGACACCAGGCACTATTTTGTGCGGATGGGCGGCCAGAGCGCGTTAAGGGTTTTCTGTTAGAATGGTGTTGTGTTAGCGGCCCCTAAGTTAATAACTAAAGATCTTCGCAACGGAAGTGAATCAATCAATCAAAACTAACTTTAGCTGGACAATAACTTTATCCTAGAGCTGTTGTAAAGCCTAAACAATCTGTTACGGTAATTTTCTATTATCACTGTAAAGAAGCTTTGAAACAATCCATATTGTTAAATTCGCTATATAAATGAAGGTGACTTGACTTGAAATTCATGCGCTCAACATGTCTGTGATCAGCTACAATGCTCATCACTTTATCCTTTCATGCCACTATTTAAATATAATACCATAGATCTAAATATTCTTCTATAATCAACACTTCTCATGATTAATTAACCTTGAGAGCTGTAAAAGTAAAAATGTGCCAAAAGTTTTTGAGAGGGTTCCACATGTAATACTTGGCCATTTCATATGAAAAGCTGTTAGCGAATCACAGCAGTAGCGGTTTACACTACCTTAAAACAGAGCGTTCAAATAATAGGACTAAAATCAGGGTAGGAATAATGCCTTTTATTTCAAAATTATGAAAATAATTTATGTAAAGATTATACTAACATTATATGTGCACCCCAGGAAACATTATAAAACAATAAAACAATGCAATTCATGACCCCTTTAAAATTAAAAATCCAAAAGTTTTTACAGAATACTTTGCTTGAGGTCTGAGATACCATAAGCTGAGAATCTGAGAGGAAGTTTCCAGCATGCAGCAGGCACGTGCATAACGACTGCCAGCATGAAGGTGTGTTAAAGTGATGCTCTCATTAAGCACATGCAGGGATTATGGTTTACCTGAACTTAAGAGCTGTCACACACTCCTCCATGCTTCTGGGGTAGTGTAGGGCTAACAATGCCATCAGCACATGCATAGCTGGGAAATGTCAACAAAATTGACCCCTATTTCTTTCCTTAATACATATACATTTTAATGTGAATGAATCGGTGCATATCATTTTTGAAAGATCAAAAAATCAAAATCATCAGTAAATAATTTTTTTCTAATTGAATATCCTGTTTTTCTTAAAATATCACATTACAGAAGTAAAAGGTTTGCAAATTGTATTTTCATAGACATCAACATGATGGGCATTTAAAGATTCACATTCTTGAGAATCATTCGACTAATTCCTACCAGACTGTTTAACTTCTCTGGATTTTTCAACAGGTATTTTCCTTTTGGTATCATCTTCCTCGTGGCTGGCAAAATCCTGGACATGAGCGATCCCTCCACACTTGGGAAGAAACTGGGCTGGTATGGGGTGACGGTCCTGGCAGGCCTGTTTGTACATGGCCTCATCTTGCTTCCATTCTTCTATTTTATTCTGACACGGAAAAATCCTTTCACATACATCAGAGGACTTCTGCAAGCCATGGTCATTGCCCTAGCCACGTCATCCAGGTAAGATGAATTCCTCAAAAAAAATCTGTAAATAGCTCGTCCCAACTCCATTAAATGAAGTAGAAACATACGTTGGCCTTGTAAGAGTGCGGCATCCTACTCTTTTTCACAGCTCAGCAACACTGCCCATTACAATGAAATGTTTGCTGGAGAACTGCCGAGTGGACAGGCAGATTGCCCGGTTTGTGCTGCCAGTGGGAGCCACTATTAACATGGATGGAACAGCGCTTTATGAAGCAGTTGCTGCTATTTTCATTGCTCAGGTCAATGAGCATGAACTGGATTTCGGACAGCTTGTCACCATCAGGTACTTGCAGACCGGCAGAGATGTAACTAAATATAGTCAGCATTGGGAAAACAAAATTAAAATGTAAGAATCAGCCATTTCAAATCCTATTTTGATCGACCACAAAATATTGGTGGGAGGACGCATCCCAAAGTTCTATTATGGTTACTGCCCTACAGACAGACAAAGGTTTTGTGCAAACTTAGTTTTAATAGTTAATGGAAACTAGACAGACTCATCTGATGTGATCAGTTCTATCAGGAGTCAAATCATAATAATCATCATATTCTGATTTCCTCCAGTATAACTGCGACCGCTGCCAGTATAGGTGCTGCTGGAATCCCTCAGGCAGGCCTTGTAACCATGGTGATAGTGTTGACTTCTGTTGGATTGCCACCGGATGACATCACGCTGATTGTGGCCATTGATTGGATCTTGTAAGTTGAGATAACTGCCATTTATCTGTTGGAAAAAAAGCTGTAATCAGTGTCATGATTAATATAATTCAATGGATCATATGACTGTAAATTAAATATAAATAGTAATAAAAGTAAATATTTATACAGAATGGAGTTAATTTTTTTTTTTTTTTTTATTAAAACACAATGCTTGAGGCAAAAATAATGATGATAGGATAAATAAAGTCTTCCACCCCTTCTGGTTTAAAGAGATCGCTTTCGAACAATGATCAACGTACTAGGAGATGCTCTGGCAGCTGGAATCATTGCCCACTTGTGTCGAAAAGACTTTCCACCTGACAGAGAGGTAAATTAACATTTATTTATGTGTTACTTTTCCTCTTAAAAACATGTTTACAAACGTTTTTCTTTTCTTTCCTTTTTGAAAATAATGATCAAGATGTGTAAACTTAAGTTTTTCAAAAAACACATGAAACCCACATGAATGCAAAGAGTACATTTCTAATAACTGTGTTTTAAACTTTTTATTTATTTATTCATTTATTAAATTGCGGACACTCTTACATGTCAAAGGCTTTTTGGAGCATCATGATTAAACTTTAGTTTGTTATCTTAAAATAACACGAGCTTATTTATGGAATATGACCTTCTTTTTGTCAGGCAAAAGCAAATGAAGCTAAACAGGACACCCAGACTGCTCATAACATGGAGAATGTGCCTTTGACTGAAGTACCACTGCTGGCCGGCAAAGACTGTGTATTTGAGGTGGTTGGGGACACTGTTTTTGAACGACCCACAGTCTACTACAATATTTGTCAAGTCTGAATCACCTGATGGTTGCCTTACAGATACCCAAAAACCTCTTTTGGAGCTATGTTTCTATCACTGTGCCATAAAGAAGTACTGAACGAACACTTTCTCTGGTTCTTCCACCTCCAGGCTTTTGTTATTGACTACAATTTCACAAGTTCACACTTAAAAATAATCAGAAAATAATTAATCAATAGGCGTATTTGGCGTGCTGATTTGATGGGAGGGCTCCGAGCTCGGAATATGGTCCGAACCAAGAGTACTCCCCCCGTATCCCTGGCTGGGATAGGAACCAGCCAATAGTGAGGAGTCAGGGTTGGCGGAGGGATGCAAGAAAACTATCGAGGAACATAGGTGAGTCTATATATATATATATATATATATATATATATATATATGTATGTATGTATATATATATATATATATATATATATATATATATATATATATATATGCTAGGGCACATTTCTCAATACTTATGTCACTTTTTCCAAATTCTTCACACAGTGGGTTTATGTGGGCTAAACTGAAGGTTATTTAAAATTGCTTTGGCAGAAAATGCATTCAAAGACTACATCTTTCAAATTACATGAATACATCTCTCAATTAGACACTACATACAGGCCAAATAGCACATTTATACTCTTTTCAAAACTTATGTTCAAAACCTAACATAATACATAATTGAATAAGATAGCAATTTGCTACATTTCTACAGTAATATCATTTTGAAATATATTACACATCTAAAAATAAAAAAAAAATGATGTAGCTAAACACCTACACAGATCTTTCAGTCTTTCATTACCATCAATACAATAGAGGAAGACTTAGGAATAATTTGGTGCTGTAATGTAAACATGGACTATGTAACAAACTGCAGTGAGTTCTGCGAGTGTCAGATGTAAAGAAATTTTCCAAAAGCAAACATCCAGTTGTTAGAGTTTTTAGGTCATTGTTTTATGACTGACAAAGTGAGTTTGTTGGTTGACAACCTCTGCTAGTGTTATGGAAGAATGACTTGATTTGAGACATGTTTTGGTCATTTTAGTGCATTTTGAATGTGAAATTATCTGCTATGCCAAGCTGAAAGTGAAGTGCCGAAGTGAAGTGCTCTATGAAATTGAGTGAAGAGTTTAAAAAAAGTGACCTACAGTGGGGAGAACAAGTATTTGATACACTGCTGATTTTGCAGGTTTTCCTACTTACAAAGCATGTAGAGGTCTGTCATTTTTATCATAGGTACACTTCAACTGTGAGAGACGGAATCTAAAACAAAAATCCAGAAAATCACATTGTATGATTTTTAAATAATTAATTTGCATTTTATTGCATGACAATAAGTATTTGATCACCTACCAACCAGTAAGAATTCCGGCTCTCACAGACCTGTTAGTTTTTCTTTAAGAAGCCCTCCTGTTCTCCACTCATTACCTGTATTAACTGCACCTGTTTGAACTCGTTACCTGTATAAAAGACACCTGTCCACACACTCAGTCAAACAGACTCCAACCTCTCCACAATGGCCAAGACCAGAGAGCTGTGTAAGGACATCAGGGATAAAATTGTAGACCTGCACAAGGCTGGGATGGGCTACAGGACAATAGGCAAGCAGCTTGGTGGGAAGGCAACAACTGTTGGCGCAATTATTAGAAAATGGAAGAAGTTCAAGATGACGATCAATCTCCCTCGGTCTGGGGCACCATGCAAGATCTCACCTCGTGGGGCATCAATGATCATGAGCAAGGTGAGGGATCAGCCCAGAACTACACGGCAGGACCTGGTCAATGACCTGAAGAGAGCTGGGACCACAGTCTCAAAGAAAACCATTAGTAACACACTACGCCAGTCTACGATCTTGGCCAACAGCCTCCTTCCCTCAGTAAGAGCAATGAAGATGGGTTGTGGCTGGGTCTTCCAGCATGACAACGACCCGAAACACACAGCCAGGGCAACTAATGAGTGGCTCCGTAAGAAGCATCTCAAGGTCCTGGAGTGGCCTAGCCAGTCTCCAGACCTGAACCCAATAGAAAATCTTTGGAGGGAGCTGAAAGTCCGTATTGCCCAGCGACAGCCTCGAAACCTGAAGGATCTGGAGAAGGTCTGTATGGAGGAGTGGGCCAAAATCCCTGCTGCAGTGCGTGCAAACCTGGTCAAGAACTACAGGAAACGTATGATCTCTGTAATTGCAAACAAAGGTTTCTGTACCAAATATTAAGTTCTGGTTTTCTGATGTATCAAATACTTTATGTCATGCAATAAAATGCATATTAATTACTTAAGAATCATACAAAGTGATTTTCTGGATTTTTGTTTTAGATTCCGTCACTCACAGTTGAAGAGTATGATAAAAATTACAGACTTCTACATGCTTTGTAAGTGGGAAAACCTGCAAAATCGGCAGTTGTTCTCCCCACTGTATAAGTATTGAGAAATGTGTCCTAGCGATTGTAAAAAAAAAAAAAAAAAAAAAAAAAACTTTAATATTGGCTGTTTTTTTTCACAGCTGAATACATTTATACAGCATACCTTTCCCTATTAAAGGAAAATATTTGTATTTACAAGGACAGGCAATTATTGTATTTTTTTCCAATTTTGTCTCCTTAAAAGATGGAGGTACAAAAATATTGCATGCTGACACTCATTCAGGAATTGTCATTTAGACTGATATGTCAAAACAAACCAAAACTACAATGACATCATCATTTAAAGGTGCATTGTGTAATATTTAGGAGGATCTGTTGACAGAAATGCAATATCATATACATAACTATGTTTACTGTGGTGTAGACCTTACATAATGAACCGTTATGTTTTTATTACCTTAGAACGAGCTGTTTCTTTCTACATACCCCGTGGGTCCCCTTACATTAAAATAGCCATTTTGCACCGCCATGTTTCCACCGTTGCCCTAAACGGACAAACTACTACATAGCGCGTTTTGTCACTATGTTGTTCTTCGTGCAAAGAAGCTAGATAAAGTCAGCGAATAAAACACTGATACAATGATGAACAAGTAACTGAATAATTAAGTAAACATAATTTCTTAATTTATCTTTGTAAAGAAACCTCATTGCTTAACTGGCTACTCTCTGCTGTCTCAGAAGACGACATCTTTTCCTGACGGCCACCGTAACTTCTGTTGTTTCCAATTCGTAACCTCACCACTAGATGCCACTAAAATTCACACACTGCACCTTTAACAATACATATTAAAGGTGATGGGGAGGAAACATTTAAAGTGCACAGTTAAAAGCCAATTATCTATCATCACGTGCAACGGCACGGGTGACTGCTTTGCAAATGTTGTGTTTTTTTTTGTGTGTTTTTTTTACATCCTCATTGTATTTTTGTGTAATGAACTTGCAACATATCTGTAATTAAAATATTGAGATAAAAAAATTATTGTAATGTGTTGTTAGGTGTGGTGTTGTGCAGTAATGTTATGAGAGATTGCATGCACATGAGAACAGATGGTTAACATGGGATTTGGTTTCAGAGAAAACCAACAAACAAACAGAGCTTATGTCTAATTAGTGGAGCTGCTTGCCTCGGGGTTAAAAGCTCAGGATGATGATCACAAAGAAGATTAATGACAAATTGGCCTTTCAGAGGTTATGACCACAGAAACTAATTCAGCAGGGACAAACAAGAGGCCTGACTGTGTTCCAAAGCAGAGATGTGGATTAATAGAACCCAATTATTACAGCCAGAGATCTATTTGCTTTTGCCCAGGTATACTTTCCACACCGTCTTGTGCACAGTTGAGCGCACAAACCTTTCAAAATATACTCCTTTGGTGTCAAGACCACTTGGCTCAATGTAGAGTTGACATAGGGGAGACCACACTGAACTTAGTATTTAATTATAATGCTGGTTTATTAACGAACGATTTACAAAAGTCAGTAAATGGGAAGCCAAAAAGGAGAATGTTCAAGAAGCGCCGACCGCAGCCAGCCTCTCATCGTCAGGCCGGAATAGCAGAAAGAGAGACTGAACCAACTGGAAGGCAATGATTTTAAAGACTCTGGCTGCGTTCGAAACCGCATACTCAATGAGTAGGTACTTAATTTCAATAAGTACTTACTTAACGAGCGCTAAAAGAGTAGGTACTTTATAGCCAGATCTCGTTGAGTATGAATGAGAACCGGACATCTGCCATGTTGACGTTATCATGTGACCTACGACGCGTTATCACAAGCGCAACAACTTAAAAGATTTGAACGACACGTTTAATTCATCTGTCTGTAAATATCATGATATTGATTAAACTTGCTCATTTTGTGGTCTTTTTGAAGAAACTGCTGCCCATTTATTTTGTGAGTACATTTAGGGTTGATTTAAGTTCTTATATTTAACCCTACTAATGTTACCCACTGTTTTATCCATAACGATATTTATTTTTATTACGAAATCCCAAAATTGTCATCTCTTGAATATGTTGTTAATTTCTTTATTTTATATCCAAACATTTTCATCCATAAGCAAAAGTGGCTTACTGCTTTGTTTTCCTCTTTTTCTTGTTAAATTTAACTCTCGTTTCATCCCTCAGGCCTATAAATAACAGAAAATGCATTTTTTTAAATGTATTATAAAATTAATTATTTAAGAAAATATATATTGATATTCAACCTTATAGGTTTTTTCCTGTGTATACAATCTCATAATACGTTTGCAAACCCATGATTGATATATATACATACATACATACATATACCTCAACATCAGTAACTCGACAGCCCTACCTAGAACGGTTTTCCTCAGCGTTTGTAATGTCTGCACAAAGGGAGATTCACCTTTGGAGAAAACTGTTGATTTTATACTCGAAAAATTTAAGTATCATTATTCAAAATTAATATTACCCCAGAATGAATTGCATTGCTATCCCAGCCCAAAACATACAATAATAACAACGATAAATGCTGATCAATTAATTATATTACTTTTTACTGTAAATTATATAATTCAATAAAACAAACAAAATGTAATGTATGTCATTTGAAATAGCTATGCATGAATACACTCTAGATGTGTATATAGTAAACATCTACATTTTCATTCAAACAATAAATAAAGCATTAATTAATTGTATTTTATTTACTGACAACAATGAGAAATATTAATAAATTAGTAAAAGATTGAATCAAAGTCACCATCACACAATAAACAAATGCATATACAAGTCAACACATGAAACAAAGCTTTATTCAAACTACAATCGTATGTAGGCTACAGGCGCTGAACCCCACATCCTTCTGCCGTCTCAACACAGCGGTTCCCATTCTGCGGCTCTGATGAATCAGATCCTACAAAATACACAAACATAACACAAAAGCAGTAATTTTAACAGCACAATGTCATTTGATTTCAGTATTATTAAGAAGACAAAAATGCTTTTTTCCACAAATGCCGCCATCATCTTTCCTTGTAGGTCCTGCTCCACCACAAAAGCTGTGCAGCAAATGCATAGAAATCAAGAATCAGAAAAGTGCTGTAATAGCTCTGTTTGAAATTACAATAATTAAAATAAACTACAACTTAATATTTAAATAGTTGTTGTTATTCATTTCTGTAATGTCACAAAGCCTTTGATGGCAGCATTCAGCATCATGAGCCACTCTCCACTGGATAAACACAAACGTGTTCATCTGTCCCTGTAACATCCAGACCAGACTCACGTTACCTCTGTGATTTATGAGCTCAACGCTACATTTACATGTTGAGGTTGTTTTAACTTTTTATCCAACATAAATGTTCCTTAATTTATCAACAGTACTAATGGACAAATAAAATAGATAACTTATGTTTAGTTACTTTATAGATTTGTTCTACATAATAGCACACATACATCACTCAGATGCCTATTTCATATCTATTAGACGTAGTAATCTGCAATTCTTATAGAAGAGTTTCTTGACAGATATTAAATAGACATTAGTAATTGTATTTAAGATGTATACGGTTTAAAATGTATGCAAATCCACTTTGGAGACGTATGTGTCCTTACTGGAGCTTCTCTGTTAGCTATACATAATAAAATGTGATTTAGGCTACAGCAAAATCACAAATATATAGCGTCTTTACACCTTCAACAATTCAACAGTTTACTGTACAGTAGTTCAACACATGCGATCATTTGATTTGTAATACTCACATTTGAAAACAGTCTCGTCCGTCATCCTTTCCGTCACGTTCGAGTATGACCTATCCTTCTTCTTTTTTATGACGTATCCTCTCGCGTGGCCTCCTGGGATAGAAGAGTATCCATCGGTTGAGCACTCAAAAATCTGGGCGGAAGCAGTAAGCCATCCGGGAACTTACTCGCCTACTCTTTTATGATTACTGATGTTTCGAACGTACTGCTTCCTTCACGTACTGTGTTTTCGCCTACTATATAGTAGGAAAGTAGGCATATTCGAACGCACTTAAGTCCGAATCTCGCGATAATTAGTACGTCACCCAGGTAATTCTCGCCTACTCTTTTGGATTCGTACATACTTTTTCGCTCGCCTACTCTTTTTCCCATACTAAATAGTAGGGAAGTATGCGGTTTCGAACGCAGCCTCTCTCATCGGTCCACCAATTAGCATGGCACGGCCTACCGCAACAGCTCCACCTAAAAGTGACACAGAACAGCAGCAGTAGGCAATTCAGGCTTGATTACCAACACATGGCCAAGCCAGGGAGAGACACACCCAGCACTGCATAGCCAGGCGTGACATCACTCCCCTCCAATAAGACAGAGGCCCAGGTTAGTGGGACTCTGGATTCATAATTAAACACTCCCAATCTCCAAAATAACAAATAAATACAAAGCAAACATTAAACTAAACTCAATCACACTGAAATACCCCTACACACATTCAATCGTGCACATTCACTCATTTATCCATGTGGACACAACTGTTACAACCCATAACCAACACTGACCACTCTCACCCCAGATCTCCACTGTATCTTACCACCCAGCAAAATCCTGGCACCTTGGATAGCTAATTAAGGGGGTACAAAGACAAGACAAAGACAGGGTAGAAAAAGGACAACATCACATCGACTCATCCGGGGCCCGAGAAAGCGCATCTGCTAACACATTATCAGCGCCACGAATGTGTCTAATAGACAGTTGGTAGGGCTGCAAAAACAGCGCCCACTGCATGAGACGCTGATTAGCATTTTGTAAAGACTGTAGGAATGTGAGCGGATTGTGGTCTGAATAAACCACAACGGGATGTAAACCACCCCCCACATATACCTCGAAATGCTGGAACGCCCAGATCAACGCTAGAGCCTCCTTTTCGATTGTTGAATAATTAAGCTGGTGACGATTAAATTTGCGTGAAAAATAACCTACTGGTCGCTAAATTTCTTGCTCATCTTTTTGTATGAGCACTGCGCCAGCACCCACCTGACTTGTATCCACTTGAAGTTGAAAAGGATCATCTAACTTGGGTGCAGCCAGGACAGGCGCAGTACTCAAAAAAAGCTTTGCATTTTCAAATGCACGCTTACAATCATCGGACCACACAAACTTAACCGATTGAAAAATTGAAAACCGCCACAACGGTTGAAAAATTACAAAAAAAAAATTCGATAAAACCCAATCATCCCCAGAAAACGCATCACTTCCTTTTTGGTAGTCGGCGAAGGAAACTGGTCAATGGCCAATCCTTTAGCCCTAATTGGCCACACTTGCCCCTGCCCCACCACCTTGCCTAAAAAAAACACAATGGCCTGGGCAAACTCGCATTTCGCAAGATTCACCGTGAGCGTTGCTGCCACCAACCTCTCAAACAGCGAACATATGCGCGCCAGGTGTATTTCCCAAGTGTCTGCGTAACACACCACGTCGTCTATATAAACTGCACACCCGTCCAACCCCGCAATGACACGATTCATGAGACGTTGGAATGTGCAGGGGGGCGTTTCGCAGTCCAAAACTCATACGGGTGTAAGAATACAACCCCGAAGGTGTAATAAATGCAGCAATTTCCTGCGCCCTAGGCGTAAGCGGTACCTGATAATACCCCTTTAATAAATCAAATTTACTTACATATCGAGCACTACCAACCTGATCCACACAATCTTCGATACGTGGTAAAGGAAAAGAGTCAGCCTTTGTCACCGCATTCACCTTTCTATAGTCTGTACAAAACCTAAATGTGTTGTCAGGTTTTTTAACAAGCATGGTGATGCCCAGCTCGAATATGATGGCTTTGCTAGGCCATTATCAAGCAAATATTGCACACTGGCATCCAAGCTTTTTCGTTTGTCCGGAGCAACACGGTAAAATCTCTGTCGAATGGTTTTTGCATCCCCCACGTCAATGTCATGTTCGATAAGATTGGTGCAGGTTGGTGTGTCGGAAAACAAAGACGAATACTCAGAAAGTAAAGATTTTAACTGATCACGTTGTTCCCCATCCAAATGCCCTAAGAGGCTGTCCAAGCTAACCAACGTGTCCGAATTGTTTAGCCTAGCCTGCAGGACCGCATCATCTGGATCTCGCACCCCATCCCCAGCTGCCACCTCGTGTCCGAATTGTTAACCAACGTGTCCGAATTGTTAAGCCTAGCCTGCAGGACCGCATCATCTGGATCTTGCACCCCATCCCCAGCTGCCACCTCAGAAGCGTCGGGTGCGCCCTCCCCAATAGCCAGTCCAACAGGTCTATAAGCAGTCTTATCACCCACCACCTGCAATGGTGAGGAATAATATGGTTTAAGTAAGTTAACATGAATCCGTTTTGTTTTCCTCCTCCGCTCAGGGGTGGACACCACATAGTTGTTCTCCGATATTCTCCGCACAACAGTATATGGACCAGTATATTTAGCCTCTAATGCAGAACCCGGAATTGGCAGCAACGCAACCACCCGATCACCAGGGCTAAACATTCTTACCTCTGCTTTAAGATCGAACCGTCGCTTCATTTTAGTTTGCGCTTCACATAGATTTTCATTAGCCAACTTCCCAGCCAAGAACAACCTTCGGCGAAAGCCATGCACATAATCAGCCAAATTCCTGGGTATCTCCACACCACCATCTAAATCACCCCTCAACACCGATAGAAAGGTACGCACTTTGTGCCCAAAAACTAAATCATTAGGGCTAAACCCCGTGCTCTCCTGTACTACCGCACGGGCAGCCATCAGTAGCCACGGTAAGCCCTCTTCCCAATCTCTCTTAAGTTCTACACAATAAGCGCGCAACAACGATTTCAATGTGGCATGAAAACGTTCCAGAACCCCCTGGCTCTGGGCGTGATATGCGCTACTTAAATTATGTTTTACCTGCAGTTCTTTTAACGCCGCCGCAAATGTCTTGGACGTAAAATTTGACCCACGATCGCTTTGAATTACTTTTGGTAGGCCAAAAATGGATATAAACTGAGACAAAGCCTTCACAATTGATCTCGTGGTTATAGTCCTTAAAGTATATGCCGCAGGGTAACGTGTCGCTTGGCACATCACTGTGAAAAGATAAACACTGCCAGACTTTGACTGTGGCAAAGGGCCCACACAATCAATAACTAGATGTTCAATTGGAATGGCTACGGACTGAATGGGTTGTAGCGGTGCAGGTTTAATTAAAACATTTGGTTTACCTGCAATTTGACAAGCATGGCAACCTTTTACGAAACTCGCTATATCCCTTTTTATCCGTGGCCAATAGAAATGTTGCAATACATGATTGTAGGTTTTCCTCACCCCAAAATGGCCTGACGCTTCTCAGTGTGCTGCTTTTAACACCAACTCCCGGTATTTCACAGGCATCACCACCTGCAACACCTGATCTGCCACATCATTGTCCGCCCAAGGCGACCATCTGCGCAGCAACAAACCATTTTGGATCAGATAACCATGATCAACATTATCATCGCCCGAGGCCAAAGCAAAATACTTCTCAAGATTACGATCATTCTTTTGCGCCTCAATTACCTCACTAGGAGATAACGGTGCTGGTAAATCTGGTACAAACACTTTAACCTGTTAAGCTGCAACCCCACTTTTGAAAAATCCCAAGAAATGACATACCCAAACTGAAACAGATACGGTTCATGAACCCTTTGTACTAAAAGCACAAGTATGATCTCATTTGAAAGCTGACACCTGGCAGTTTATTGTAAATGTAGAATTAATTATTGTCATAATGACAAAAATTGTTATAAATAGCTTCAAAGTTTTGTAAAGTTATTAGAAATTAATTTTAATGAAACATCCTCATGAAAATAAAATTGAAGTTGGCCCTGTAGCAATCTAGAAATGCACTACAGCTAAAGCCACATGTCTAAACATTTTATGTTTAAAATCTGAAGATAATAAGTCCAAAACTCTGTATTTAGTGAAATGTTTTTCAAGACCATGTCATGTGACTTTATTTTGATTTGAGGCTAAAATGCTGCTGATGTTTAGTCATCTTTTAAGTCATCCATTCAGTCTTATTGTCTCTATTGTTTTGTGGTGCAAACGAGCCCCATTCAGTCTCAGTCTCCCCCTGCACACATTCACACCTCTCCAGCCTGGTTATGTCTCTAAATATGCATTTCTTTTGTTTGCATTATAGTTACTAACGACTGGCTATTCACAAGCTATTCATTGGGTTTCAATCCCTAAATTCTTTTCTCAAAGTTCACCTCACATTTTAAATAAAGAATAAAGAACATTCTTGAATAAAGAAACTTTCAGTAAGCATTCAAAAAAACATAAAAGTACAACTTCTAGGTTGCAGGTGCACCTAGGGAGCTAGCATGTTAGCTTAGCACACCATCAATAAATGACAATTTATGAGATTAAAACCATGTTTGTGCTCCAAACTTACTTTAAAACGCAAGTGGAGTATTTTAAATAATCTTCTGTAATCTAATTTGGCTTCAGATAAAAAAATCAGACAGAAAATATACTATTGTATACTGTTCTGCACAATGATAGTCTATATAGATTAGCATTACATTATAAATATAATATATTATTATGAAAATACCTGGCATGGCTTGGAAAACACAGGTAACTCAAATATCATTGCAATCATGTTTATTATCTTCAAAACATCTGTATCTGCATTTTACAGCGCGAACTCTGTAGCTTTGTGTGTACCAGTGACGTCCTGGAATGTCACATGATCATGGCTCTTCTTCGTGTTCTATATATGGACTATTATTGTGCATGTAGCGCCCTCAGGCTATTGGTATGAATTGAAAACACAGTATCAGAGTATGCAAGCGCTCATAATGATTACATCGACGCATTTGGGTATAAATTCAATAAATATTATTCCTGTCTATAGAAATATGATGTGAATCTACGAGAATATATCAATATTTCTCCAAATCTGCACATTTTTGAGCTAAAGCCCTGAGGGACATTGTTTTGTGTATCGCTGTCATGACGACGGCACGGGAGTTTTTTTATGAATGAAAGTGGCTGACGCGCATAATTCATATTAAAGGTATCGACTCATTTTTTCATTTCATAACTCCTGACACAAATTAAGAAATAACTGTCGCTATAAGTTTCTCAGAATACAATAGTGGTCAAAAACTGAAACTTGAGTCTTATATCTTTTTAATGATGTATAGTTTGTCGAAGTATAACATTAAATCTGATAGTAACTTTGAGCTATATATAAAAAAAACCGCTTCAGTGCGCAGACGCACTGGTGCAGCTTAACAGGTTAACTGCACTAGCCTTAGATACATCAGATGGTTTCACTGTCTGAGCACGAGCCATTGCTCGCGTCACTGCGCAGGCAGTGAACACCTCTGGAAAATCTTTAAGACATTTGTCCGGCTCAACTGATGGCGTAGCCACTGTTTTAACCAGAGGGGACGGACATAACCTCTCCGCCCACACAACCCCCTCCCAAATTATTTCCAATAATCAGGTCAATATTTTCAACCGGTAGAGTCGGTCATACAGCTATAGTCACCTCTCCATTCACAAACCCCGATTGCAACTGAATTCTATGCAATGGCACTGGAAACGGTTGGAGCCCAATTCCTCGAATCAACACAAAACTCCCAATATCAGACAAAGAGGAGAAAGGCAGGACCGATAGGCAAATAAAACTCTCCGAAGCACCAGTGTCACGCAATATTTTAACTGGTTCCCTGTGAGCATCTCCCACCAGTGAAACAAACCCTTTGGTGATAAAAGGAGCATAATCAGACACTGTGATTTTAGGTTGATCACACATGTTAGAATGCTCAGAGTCAGTTTGAGTTCCATTTAACTTAACATTCCTCCACTGTGCAGCGGGAATCGACGAGGCGCAGGCAACATCTTTGACATTGCTTACTTTAGGCCTACTCTTATTACGGGCACACAAGACTGGACATTCCTTTTTCCAATGACCTAATTCAAAACAGTAATGGCACTTACTGTCAGCATCACTTTCCCATGTTCTATTACGAGGCGCAGGATAAGACCTCCCAGGAAAACCCGCATTAACGCGGACAGGGTGATTTTCCTTGCGATTATCATAACGCGGAGAAAAATCCCGCATATGATTTCTATGCGTCAACACATATCCATCAGCGAGGACAGCAGCCTCGGCAGCTGTCTTCACCTTATGTTCGTTTAAATATGTAGAAATCTGTTCAGGCAAAATGTTCTTAAACTGTTCCAAAATAACCAAATCGCACAAATAATTAAACGAATCAATCCCCTCCGCTGTGCGCCAGCGATTAAAAAAACAACTAAGCTCTCTGGCCACATCAGCGTGAGTTTGTTTTTCCGACTTTCTCCAATTGCGAAAACGTTGTCAATAAGCCTCAGGAATCAATTCGTAACTTTTTAACACAGCCTCTTTTACTGATTGGTAACTCTTTCTTTCTACAAAAGACAGTGCCACAAATGCCTCTTGTGCACGCCCAACTAATACTGTAAAAGCAAAGTCTTATCTTCATCACTCCAATTCTGGTCGGCAGCAACATTTTCAAACAAAGAGAAAAATATGTCCGGATCTCGTTCGTTGAATTTTGGAAGAAACTTTATCATATTTGCTACACATTTCTGAGTGGAATTTCCACCGGCTCTACCTTCAGCCACCAGCTTAAGCCTGGTGCGTTCAAGTTCACGAGCCCGCTCCTGTTCATACTCCAAATGCTTCAGTTTTTCCCTTTCAAACAAACGATCAAACTTTTTCTCTTTCAATAGATTCCATTCTCTTGCATTCTAAATCTTGTTCTATTTCCAGTTTCTTTTGCTCAAATTCCCATCTCTTTTGATCCAATTGCATCTGTAATAGTATTTTTTGTTGTTCATAGGTTAATTCGTTACTTTTGGCCGAGGGACTTGAAACAGGCGGGTTGTCAGGCAACACTTGATTTTCTTTCAAACGATCACGAATAAAATCTATCAATTTATCTTTCTTTGCTGTTTTTGGCAGTGTCAGTTCAATCCCACAAAAATCTGCAACATTCACCAATTGCTCTTTTGTTAGCTCCACTAACAAACTCTCCGAAGGAGCAGAAAAAAAAACCTCCAACACACTCATTGTACAGACTATTCAATAATATGTACACTATCAACCAAAGTAACTAAGCATAGGTTTTCCAATTACTCTTAAACAACCACAAACAAACAATTTTGCAAAGTGGAAAAGCAGTTCAAGCAGCAGAGCAAACTAATCACGGAGCTCTCCCCCTAAACATTTACCCCCCCACTATACAAACCTATCTTCACACTGAGTCCAAGAATCAGGATAATTTACTCACCAATACCGACAGAGACGTACTGCCCCGACCGAAGCCAATTCAGCCGATTCTCTGCGGCGGTGCCCTGGTCCAGACTCCAGTGACAACACAACCTAAATCCCAGCGCGAAAGCGCTCTAACACGGGGATAACGATAGCTCCAGAGGATTAGTTGCCCCACTACGTAAACAGCAATCACACATTACAAACAAAGTGGCTGCACTAAATGCTCCAATCTACTAAATAATGCTACCCGATTTACCTAAAATCCAAATTCAAAACCAACAAGATCAGCGCAGATCTCCCCAAAACCAAAACATCCGGCGAAAAAAACAGTATGCTTAAAACTACGCCCACTGGTTTCATTCACAAAATCACACGATGACGTAGCTACACACCGCACTACGCTGCCATAGCCGACAGTGGGAATCAAAGTAGACTATACGCACCAATATTCGGGATCAAAACTTATCGGTCGAGCCCCCATATGTCAAGACCACTTGGCTCAATGTAGAGTTGACATAGGGGAGACCACACTGAACTTAGTATTTAATTATAATGCTGGTTTATTAACGAACGATTTACAAAAGTCAGTAAATGGGAAGCCAAAAAGGAGAATGTTCAAGAAGTGCCGACCGCAGCCAGCCTCTCATCGTCAGGCCGGAATAGCAGAAAAAGAGACTGAACCAACTGGAAGGCAATGATTTTAAAGACTCTCTCATCGGTCCACCAATTAGCATGGCACGGCCCACCGCAACAGCTCCACCTAAAAGTGACACATAACAGCAGCAGTAGGCAATTCAGGCTTGATTACCAACACATGGCCAAGCCAGGGAGAGACACACCCAGCACTGCATAGCCAGGCGTGACATCTGGCCTGAAGAGTGTCACTTTTTACACCATTTGGTTTGCCACGAGATGCTGTAAAAAACATCTTGGGTTACAAATGTAAAGTTCACTGAGAAGGGGAATGAGACACTGCATCTGAAGCATGTATACAATGTGACAATCGTATTGGCTGGCGACAGCCTATGACATCACTACCAGTGCGACCGTGAGTATAAAAGGCTGCCTGTGGAATACATCATCTATGTAAATTGAGTTTCATTATCCTGAGTTCCCATGACGACTAAACATGGAGGTGTTTTTTTTTTTTTTTTTTTTCACAGCTGAATACATTTATACAGCATTCCTTTCCCTATTAAAGGAAAATAGTTGTATTTACAAGGACAGGCAAAAAAAAGTTTTTTTTTTTTTCACTTTTGTCTACTTTCAAGCTGGAGGTACGAAAATATTGCATGCTGACACAAATTGAGGAATTGTGTCATTTAGGCTGATATGTCAAAACAAACCAAAACTACAATGACGTCATCATTTAAAGGTGCATTGTGTAATATTTAGGAGGATCTGTTGACAGAAATGCAATATCATATACATAACTATGTTTACTGTGGTGTATAAAGACCTTACATAATGAACCGTTATGTTATTATTACCTTAGAATGAGCCGTTTCTATCTACATACACCGTGGGTCCCCTTACTGCATAGCCCGTTTTGTCACTATGTTGTTCTTCGTGCAAAGAAGCTAGCTAAAGTCACAGAATAAAACACTGACACAATGATGAACAAGTAACAATAATATTCACAATAACATATCGGTTTACTGAATAATTAAGTAAACATAATTTCTTAATTTATCTTTGTAAAGAAACCTCATTGCTTAACTGGCTACTCTCTGCTGTCTCAGACGACAACATCTTTTCCTGACGGCCACCGTAACTTCTGTTGGTTGCAATTCGTAACCTCACCACTAGATGCCGCTAAAATCACACACGGCACCTTTAACAATACATCTTAAAGGTGATGGGGAGGAAACATTTAAAGTGCACAGTTAAAAGCCAATTATCTATCATCACGTGCAACGGCACGGGTGACTGCTTTGCAAATGTTGTTTTGTTTTTTTGTTGTTTTTTTTACATCCTCATTGTATTTTTGTGTAATGAATTATAACACTAATGTCTAATTAGTGGAGCTGCTTGCCTCGGGTTAAAAGCTCAGGATGATGATCACAAAGAAGATTAATGACAAATTAGCCATTTAGAGGTTATGACCACAGAAACTAATTCAGCAGGGACAAACAAGAGGCCTGTGTTCCAAAGCAGAGATGTGGATTAATAGAACTCAATTATTACAGCCAGAGATCTATTTGCTTTGTCCCAGGTATACTTTCCACTCCGTCTTGTGCACAGTTGAGCGCACAAACCTTTCAAAATATACTCCTTTGGCCTGAAGAGTGTCACTTTTTACACCATTTGGCTTGCCACGAGATGCTGTAAAAAACATCTTGGGTTACAAATGCAACCCAAGTTCACTGAGAAGGGGAACGAGACACTGCATCTGAAGCATGTATACAACGTGACAATCGTATTGGCCGGCGACAGCCTATGACATCACTACCAGTGCGACCGTGAATATAAAAGGCTGCCTGAGGAATACATCATCTATGTAAATTGAGTTCCGTTATCCGTCACTATTCATTCTGGGTTCCCATGACGACTAAACACGGAGGTGAGGAAATTAATCACTTAACTTGCACTCAATGAAGACAAGAACGCAACTTCAGGCAATTTACTATAATAGTCCATTCACAAGTTCACACTTACAAATAAGTCAGAGAGAATAAATTGTTTGCGTATTTGGTGTGCTGTCCGAAAGGAGAAGGCTCCGAGCTTAGTATTTGGCCCGAACCCAGAGTACTCCCCCCGTATTCCTGGCTGTGGTAGGAACAAGCCAAGAGTGAGGAGTTGGGTGGTGGAGGGATGCTGGAAACTGTTGAGGAATGTCGGTGAGTCAACTATATAGGCTTCCTCTCATGCTAATAGGATAGATGTGGTAATTGCTGATGACGAGTTGTTTGGATAGATCATTTGAACGTACTCCTCCCGAACTTTGTTAATGAAACATAATTTAGAGTGATGTGTGTAGCGGCAATCCCAGGTACCCGACTCGAATGGGCCCACTACATCCATTGCTAGTTTTCTCCATGGAAAAGGAAAATTGGAAAGTGTTACGAACTGCTCCGAGACACGAAGGTTGAGATCCAAATGCAGCTTTAATAAAGGGGCAATCCAGACACGTAATCCAATATACAGGCAATAGGTCAAAACACAGGTAGGCCGTCTAAACAGACAAACAAACAAACAAAACAGGCAGGGGTCAGAGGCAAAAGAGTAATCCACGGAACAGGCAAGAAATCCAAAAACCAAGAGACATGAAACCAGGGAAAATGCTCGGAAATGCAGTGCAACAACATAAAAAACTTCACAGTGAGTGAATGAGTGAACATGGTATAAATAGGCTGAGACTAACAGGGTAATGAGACACAGGCGAATGCAATCAGTGATGATGAGTCTGGGCAGTGAGTTATGGGAAATGTAGTTTGTGAGTGAGTGATAATAGTCTGGTGTGGAGTGCCCTCTGGTGGCTCTCAAGGGCACTCCAGCTGGTGACCGTTACATAGCTCCCCCTCAAAGGAGCAGCTTCCAGACGCTCTAAAATTGTCCAGGAGGGAGGTGGAGCGGAGGCGGACCCGGGGGCGGGATGGAGGGCCAGGCCCGTGGAGCGGAAGAGGACCTGGAGACTGCGGCAAGACGGGAGGCCAGGGCGGAGCAGCCACTGCAGGTGACCAGGGCAGAGCAGGCAGTGCAGGTGACCAGGGCGGAGCAGGCAGTGCAGGCGACCAGGGCAGAGCAGGCTGAGCAGGCGACCAGGGCGGAGCAGGCAGTGCAGGCGACCAGGGCAGAGCAGGCTGAGCAGGCGACCAGGGCGGAGCAGGCAGTGCAGGCGACTAGGGCGGAGCAGGCTGTGCCTTCAGGCGGCCAGGGAGGAGATGACCCTTCAGGTGGCCAGGAAGGAGACGACCCTTCAGGCGGCCAGGGAGGAGACGACCCTTAGGAGGTCAGGGAGGAGACGACCCTTCAGGTGGCCAGGGAGGAGACGACCCTTCAGGTGTGGCGACAGCCATCTCTGCTGAGGGCTCAGGCGACGTGGCGGCGCCCATCTCTGCTGAGGGCTCAGGCGACGTGGCATCGGCCATCTTGTCTGGAGACCCTGGCTCGGCGGCGGCCATCCTGTCCGGAGACACTGGCTCGGCAGCAGCCATCCTGTCCGGAGACATTGGCTCGGCGTCGGCCATCCTGTCCGGAGACACTGGCTCGGTGGACGTGACGTGAACAGTCTCTGGATCGGCAGACGTGACGTGAACAGTCTCTGGATCGGCAGACGTGACGTGAACAGTCTCTGGCTCCGCAGACGTGACGTGAACAGACACTGGCTCGGCGGACGTGACGTGAACAGTCTCTGGATCGGCAGACGTGACGTGAACAGTCTCTGGATCGGCAGACGTGACGTGAACAGTCTCTGGATCGGCAGACGTGACGTGAACAGTCTCTGGCTCCGCAGACGCGACGTGAACAGTCTCTGGCTCGGCAGGGCTGACGTGAAGCTCAGGCTCGGCAGGGCTGACGTGAAGCTCAGGCTCGGCAGGGCTGACGTGAAGAAGTTCAGGCTCTGGAACAGTTGTCGTGACGGGACTAGACTCTGGAATGGTGGGTACAGCGTGGCTTTTGTGTCCCTCCTCCACGACATCCACAGTAACAGCAGAGCCACTCAGTTGCAATACAAGTTTGATGTATAAACCGAGGGACCAATTAGTGTTGTGCAATGGCATGACTGAACTGAGTGGCTCAGATAGCCCCCCCCCAAAAAAAAATCATGAGGCATAACTCATCCATGTTTGTCAACTGAGCCAGGTTGATAAAGTCCAGTACATAGTCCTCTAGACTGCGGTCTCCTTGTCGGAGACAGATTTGAACCGGATATTTACCATTTATAGGATTGTTATATAAGTATATCTGATATGATATGATGTCATTTATGATCTTATTGGTTTAAATTGTGATACACCCCTCTATATGCTTATTATATATTCTTTGTCCAGAATACTGGAAGCTAAGCTATTTTTCCTAGCTTCCCAGGCTGGTCTTTCCTTTTCTTCTGTTTTATTCATTCACTACCTAAATAAAGGACGGAGAGAAAAGAACTTCGTGTTGGAATAACTTTATTTCTGACAACGCAACAAATGATATATCCAGCTACAAAAAAATAGCCGAAAAGTCGGAAGTTGGACAGAAGTACAAAGAGTCGTAACAGAGCTGCCAACTCTCCCGCATTCACCGTGAGACACACGCAATTGACACTTTTCACACGCTCTCGCGCCACACATCCATTTTCTCACGCACAGAAAAATCGCGAAGCAAAGAGGACACGGAGACCGACAGACTAGACAGAGTAGGTTACTTTATGATATAAAAAGGTACTCAACTCTCAGATTCTGTCAATTATATTATGAAATTCAAACAATAAATACCGTTTTGGCGTTTGTAAATGTTACGTGACAGATCCCTAGCGCACGTGAACCGATCATCTCTAGCTAATAGAAAAAACACGAACAAGGCTGAAAGATACAGTAGTAGGCTAGGCTACAACTTACCGAAATGTATATTCTTCCTCATACATAATATCGATCAATCAGTGTTTTTTATCAGCGTGAAGAGGTCAATAACATAGCTGGAGGGCTGTCTGTATGTTTACAGCATTAGGTGAGTTGTTTTTTTCTTGAGAAAAATTAACGCCTATCTTGAGTAGGCTACCTAATATTTATCCAAATGAGTCAATATTAAATCAAATCACAATAATTGAATTGAATTGAAGTAAAAAAAAGCGTAGCTTACCAGAAATTGTACCATGCACCATAAAATTTACATAGAATTTTACACTTATGCTATACTAAAGCCTGAAATGGGCACTTTTTGTGACAGCAACCCTATCATTTTTGATCAAAGATGTGGCTTAACTTCAGAATTTGAACTAAAATCAGTATTCTTATGATTGCTCTGAACATTTCTGACCAAGTTCAACAAACATTAAATTAGGCTACTTATTCATAAACTTAAAAAAAAAATTAATAAAAATGTAGGTGTGACGGGGTTGAGACTAGGGTAACAGGGTTGAAGATGGTAACGGGGTTGAAGAGACAAATACAGCTAAACATATACATAGTTGTTTTTTACTCAAATTCACTGTGAGATTTTCTATAAACGCAAGTTACAAATAAGCCCCCCCTGTCTTCCAATCCTAGTGACGTCCCTGCTGACGGCAATAATATGTTTTCACTTCATCACTTTGTTCTTTTAATTGGTTAAAATTATTATCTTGTGTTCATATCAGATCATCAGTGAGAAAAATAACGTTACCGATACAGTATTACGTTATTAGCTTACAGCCACGGATGTCAAACTGGGGTACGCGTACCCCCAGGGGTACGTCGACTGATTTCAGGGTACACGAAATAGGGCTGTGCCGGTAATCTTGACAACCGCACCACTCCGCAAAGCGCAGTAGTAGGCTACCGGCGGTGGTTTGCCAAAAATATGAATGCTGTTTTACATTAATATTATGACACACAAAGCTTTGTTTACAAATGAAATAATAGGTTAGCAATTAAATGTTATATCACAGCCATGGAAAAGTTTGAATTCATGACGAATGAGACAGTTGTGCGTGAGCCCATAAACTTAAGCTTTTTCGGCTTTGAATTCTGGTTTGCGATCTGGTTACCCGATTATTAGCGAATTTAAAAATATTACATTAGTTATTCCTTATAGAAAGCTTGAATTGTCTACTTTTAAACAAAACAATTCAAAACGAAAATAAACCGACTAGCATATGCATATATCCGTATGAAGTGTGCATTTCTCTCTAGGCGCGTTCACTGCGAAGATAATGAGTCAGCATCGTCAACTTCATCTTTGCAGCCCGACACTGACACAAAAAACAAACACTTTATTAATAAACCATTCAAATGTCTCATTGCTATATTTGACACATCATAATCATTACTTTTGCCGGCTCTTTGTGACAGCTGTTATGTGCGTTATTGGCAGCGTCACCCTCTGGTTACATGAACTCGTCACCACCGCATCAGCACCAGAACATGGAGATTTTATTTTAGAGAATGATCACATAACAGACATTAGAACATTAGATATTCTATAATTAAATCAACTAATCAAATATTCGAAAATTGTGACTCATCCCTGCATGGAATCTCTTGTTTCTTTTCCCATATCTTCACTCGCGTCTCACATTTCCAAAGGGGATTATAAATGTTTCTTCCTTTGTTCGCTTTTAGGTCAATTATTTTCGTATTCTTTACTGTGTTAAAGTAGAAAAACGCTGTAGGACAGATAGCCTACATTTTTACTTGTACATCAAGTTCTTTTTAACAGAGTTTGTCTGTTGCCTTTGGCTTGCTCAGTTGGGGATATTTTGGGGATATTTAATTTTAATTTTATCAATCAATAAATTCCATTAGAAACAAACCTTGTTGTATTATTTTAATTTAATACTGTGAAGCTGCTTTGATACAATCTTTATTGTGAAAAGCGCTATACAAATACACTTGACTTGACTTTGTGCTTGTTATTAGATATGATAATTGGTAAGGCGCGTCAAGTTGATTTGTAAAGCGCGTTTCACACGCGCGGGTGATTTTAGTTTGGCTTTCTCTGGCAGCGCCAGAGCATAGCCTTGCCCTTGTGGAAGATAGAATTCGCTCTTCATACCTTTTACAAGTAGAAAACATGAAGATATCAGAAAATAGATCGATGGTCTCTTTCCTGCTCGTGTCCCACATCCCTCTCAAAGAGCAGAGCGGTAGGCTGTATCACGCGTCTTTGTGTGGAAAATTTAATTTTTTTTTTATAGATTCAACTTTATTATATTATGTAAGTTTCCAGTATTTACTGATATTTATTTCAATGCTTTACAGGCTTTAGTGTGTTGTTTCTGTTTTTTTTTTTTCAAAACAACGTCCCCCGACCAACGCAACACCGCCAGTAGCCTACTATTTGGGTCCACTACCGCGGTGGTAAAAAACTGCCACTGTCACAGCCTTATATCATATGTTGACTTTTGATGAGATTTGTATCATATGTTTATGATTCTATTCACTATTCTCGACAAAATTGATAAAAATAAATATAAAAAAAAAAAAAAAAAAAAAATGTTAACAATTGGTGGTGTTGGGGGTACTCCGGAAGATCTATAATGTCTCAGGGGGTACATACCTGTTAAAAGTTTGGGAACCACTGGCTTACAGTAATGGACTGACGGCGATAGCTAACTTTATGCTAACCTAGCTAGCTATTACTTATTATTTACGTTTTATTAGATTTTAATATCTGAATGTTAGTGAAGAAAAAATGTCTTTGTCAAGACAAATTAAGTACCACACTGTAAAAAATGTCCGTAAATTTAACAGTAAAATACCGTATAAATGCTACAGGATAAAACCGTATTTCACAAAACATGTGATAACTGTAGAATTTACAGTGAAAAACGTCTCGGTTACGTATGTAACCCTCGTTCCCTGAGTAGGGAAATCCTATCATCTTCGAGTATATAAAACGAGCCAATGGCAAAGAAATGCCATGGGATTGCGGAATTTGCATAGCGTAACTCCGCCCCACCCTGGGAGTATATAAGGAAGTACGCTGGCAACATGCAGATATGTCTTCGCTGAGGAGCAGAGACTGAACTCAGGCGTTCCAGCGGTACAGCGGAAGTGGCAGGGAGACGTAACGTCTCCGTTCCCTACTCAGGGAACGAGGGTTACATACGTAACCGAGACGTTCCCTTTCGTTGTCACTCCGAGTTACATCGGATGACGACAAATGGGGTTCCCAGTGTAATCACGCCACCTCTCGACTGTCTTCCAGTGCCCTGCGTAAGTCTGAGTTCCCTGTCGTGAGACTAGCACGGACGAAGGAGTCCTACTTAACACAGGAATACCAAGGTACACTGGGAAGCATATCCAGTGGAAATATGCAATCATGCCCAACTTGGAATACACATATGACCCCGAAGGGCTGCATACGGAATAACACTGGGGTGTTCAGCCGCAGATGGAATATTTCAACCCCAGGGGTGGCAAGGTGGCTTGCCAAGGGAAAGACACATGCTCAAAGAGGCTTACAGTGGAATACACATGTGGGGGTCGCCCGGAGGGGAACCATGCACATGGAGGCACCTAGCCAAGCGCGAAAGCTGCCGGTGGCATAACTCTGGCGTTGACGTCGTCAGTGCTGGAGGAGACTCAGGGCTTATCAGGCTCACCTGAGGAAAATATCGCACGTATCCCGTCCATGGAGAGGAATGGCGAGCAAGCGAAGACACCTGAGCAGAATCTCTTACCGGCTAGTTGAAGCGAGTACATGAGAAGAAACTGAATATAGAATATATATATATAGAATATAGAATATAGAATATAGAATCTCGTGAATGTGTTAGGTGTCGCTCAGCCTGCAGCTCTGCAGATGTCTGTTAGTGAGGCGCCATGCGCTAGAGCCCAAGAGGATGCCACACTCCGGGTGGAGTGGGCCGTCACACCAAGGGGGCATGGTTGACCTTGCTGCTGGTATGCCAAAGCAATGGCGTCCACTATCCAGTGAGACAACCTTTGCTTGGAGAGAGCCTTTCCCTTCAGCTTCCCACCATGACAGACAAAGAGCTGGTCTGAGGTCCTGAAACACTGCGTTCTGTCTACATAAGCACGGAGTGCGCGTACTGGACAGAGCAGTGCCAAGGCTGGGTCTGCCTCCTCCAAAGGCAGCGCTTGCAGGTTCACCACCTGGTCTTGAAAGGGTGTGGTGGGAACCTTGGGCACATATCCAGGTCTCAGGATCACGTGAGAGTTAGCCGGTCCGAATTCCAGGCACGCTTCGTCAACCGAAAATGCCTGCAGGTCCCCTACCCTCTTGAAGGAGGCCAATGCAACCAGGAGCGCTGTCTTCATTGACAGGAACTTAAGCTCCACTGATTGCAGAGGCTCAAAGGGAGCACTCTGCAGGGCAGTTAAAACCACTGAGAGGTCCCAAGAGGGTACGAGAGGAGGGCGAGGAGGATTCAGTCTCCTGGCTCCCCTCAGGAACCTGACGATCAGGTCGTGCTTTCCTAAGGACTTACCATCAACTGCGTCGTGATGTGCGGCAATGGCGGCAACATACACTTTCAGGGTGGAGGGAGACAGCCTTCGCTCCAACCCTTCTTGCAGGAAGGAAAGCACGACACTGATGGGGCATTTCGTGGGTTCTAGATTTTTAGAAGAACACCAGTTGACGAAGAGGTTCCACTTCAACGCATAGACATGTCTCATGGACAATGCTCTAGCGGAAGTGATGGTAGCCACCACCGCTGGTGGTAGGGTACTCAAACCTACCTCATCCCGTCCAGGAGCCACACGTGGAGGTTCCAAAGATCGGGACGAGGGTGCCATAAGGTGCCCCGTCCCTGAGAAAGCAGGTCCTTCCTCAGAGGAATTGGCCAGGGAGGTGCTGTCGAATTGGCCTGCGAGGAGTACTAGTTCTGAGAACCAGTTGCGGTTGGGCCAATACGGGGCAACCAAAATTACCTGCTCCTCGTCCTCCCTGATCTTGCGCAAGGTCTGCGCAAGAAGGCTCACTGGGGGAAACGCATACTTGCGGAGGCCCCGCGGCCAGCTGTGCGCCAGTGCATCCGTGCCGAGCGTGCCCTCGGTCAGGGAATAATACAGGTCGCAGTGGGACGAGTCGTGGGAGGCAAACAGGTCTACCTGTGCGTCCCCGAACTGATCCCAAATCAGCTGAACCGTCTGGGGATGGAGTCGCCAATCTCCAGCGAGAGGCCGAAGCCGAGACAGCTCGTCGGCCGCCTGGTTCAGGTCTCCCGGGAAATAAATGGCACGAAGCGACCTCAGATGCTTCTGACTCCATATGAGGAGGTGGCGGGCGAGTTGTGACATACGGCGGGAGCGCAGACCACCTTGACGGTTGATGTACGCTACAGTCGCGGTATTGTCCGATCGGACTAGTGCGTGTTGACCCCTGAGCAACGCATGGAAGCGGTGCAGGGCAAGACGTACAGCCAACAACTCGAGGCAATTGACATGCCAAAGGCGCTGGGGTCCTGTCCAGGAGCCCGCGGCAGCATGTCCATTGCACATGGCGCCCCAGCCCGTGGTGGAGGCATCTGTTGACACAACAACATGCCTGGACACTCGTTCCAAGGGCACTCCGGCCCGAAGAAAACTGAGGTTCGACCACGGGGTGAAGGTCTGACGGCAGGTCGGAGTCACTGGAACTCGGAGCGTGCCGTGGTGCCATGCCCACCTCGGGACTCGATCGCGAAGCCAAAGCTGAAGTGGTCTTATATGAAGAAACCCGAGCGGCGAGACAGCCGCTGCGGATGCCATATGCCCCAGGAGCCTCTGAAATAGTTTCAGTGGGACCACACTCTTGCCCTCGAACTGACGAAGGCAAGTCAGCAGTGATTGCGCGCGCTCGCTCGTAAGCTGCGCGCACAAGGCGACCGAGTCGATCTCCATACAGAGAAAGGAGATCCTCTGCACGGGGCAGAGTTTGCTCTTCTCCCAGTTGACCCGAAGGCCCAGACGAGCTAGGTGCTGGAGCACAAGGTCCCTGTGTTCGCAAACCTGGTCTCGAGAGTGAGCTAGGATCAGCCAGTCGTCGAGATAGTTCAGGATGCGAACCCCGTGTTCCCGAAGGGGAACAAGGGCTGCCTCGACGACCTTCGTAAAGACGCGAGGAGACAGGGCTAGCCCGAAAGGGAGAACCGCGTACTGGTATGCCTGCCCCTCGAAAGCAAACCGTAGAAACGGTCTGTGTCGAGGAAGAATGGAGACATGAAAGTAGGCGTCCTTCAGGTCGATCGCTGCAAACCAATCCTGCGGCCGTATGCACTCGAAAATGCGCTTGGCCGTGAGCATCTTGAACGGCATCCTGTGAAGGGAGCGGTTCAAGACGCGCAAATCGAGGATTGGCCGTAACCCACTGGATTTCTTCGGTACAATGAAGTAAGGGCTGTAAAAGCCGGACCTCATTTCGGCTGGAGGGACAGTCTCGATCACACCCTTCGCCAGTAAGGTAGCGACCTCCGCTCTCATAACCGGGGCATTGCCACCGACCATAGTGAAGCGGACTCCCCTGAAGCGGGGAGGAGACCGCGCGAACTGAATCGCCGAGCCTGATGGTCCTCGCGACCCAGCGGGACAGCCTGGGAAGCTCTAACCTGGTACAGGAACTGTACCAGCGGGGTCATACGGACCACAGACGTACCCTCGGTGGTGCAGCGAGGCGGAATGACCGGCCCAGGCGTGGGTGGCATTGCGGCCCGGTGCGGGGGCACGGTCATTAGCCGTGTCATGCCAGAGGAGGCCAGGGGAGGACCAGCATCCCACTGGGGCGTGCTCTGGCAGGGAACTGGCGACAGAGGGGGACGAGAGTGGCGAGGCGGCGGGACCCGCCGGCGGGACGCCACCCCATGAAAAAAATTCATAATCAAATTACTAAGCAACCACTGAATGATATGATACAAAATAGGTATCATTTTAAAGCTTAGAATCTCAGCTTTTCAATGCACCAATACATTTTATTCAACTCCTAAAAGGTGCTGAGTTATTCCTTTAGAACGGATTATACCGCCGGAGGGCGCCACCTAGCTATGGAAAAAATTAATTGCCAATTTTTCAAAGAGCCCAAACACACCATAATCCATCTCTCAGATCTAAAGATATTCCTTATGGCGTTCTGACACAAAAAAATACCAGAGGCGCACCTATGAAGTAGCAATAGCAGTGATGCTATGTTGTTTTGATGTGACGTTTCAGCTCATAACTCAATAAAACATGCATGGATTGTGAAAAATCGAACATCTTTATTGACAGCAGATTCTCACGATTACAAAGAGCCCAAACACAACATAATCCATTGCTTTGATCACGAGATATTCCTCACGAAGTGATGCATACTTGGCTACAAAACAAGTCTCTCATCCTTCTGGGGAGCAAAGTGTTTTCCAATTTTCCCGGAACCGTCCGCGCTCGTTTTCAAATGTGGAATAACACAAAATATGTATCATCTTAAAGCTTAGAATCTCAGCTTTTTAAAGAATCCAACCACTTCAATCAACTCTGAACGAGTGCTGACTAGTCTCTCTAAACCGGAGTGTACCGCCCGCGTGCGCCACCTATGGCGCCACCTAGCTGCGAAAATATTCATTATCATATTTTTCAAAAATATTGCCTTGATTCAAACAAAATTGGTGTCATTTGAAACCTTAGAGTCTGAACTTTACAGTGAATGTAGCCAATTTGAAAAACTCCTAAGTATTGCTGAGTTATTTGCTGATAAATATAAAAAAAATCATAATCTATAAAATACTTTTTTGTACTATGTACTGCAATGTGTCAAAAACATCATACATCTCATGAAACATTAAAAAATTCGTTGAAAATGGCACTTCATTTTTTACAGCATATTAATACAATTAAAATGAGCCCAAAATTAACTTTATCTATTGCTTTTATGATAAGATATTCTTCATGGTGAAACACTATCAAAAATGCCCATGAGGGGGCGTCAAGGTCTCAACAAAAAGGCTATCTTTTTTTTTCTTGCTGTAACTTTTGATTACTTTATCCAATCACCACAAAATTTTATCCAGATGCCGCTCATATGTAGAGGGACTTCCCCAAAAAAGAATTTTCCTCCTACCTTATTTCCTTCCTGAGTTATACCATGTCAAATAAGAAAGATATGCATTATCATTATAAAAAATATATATATTTTTTGTCTTTTATCAGCAGTTTCTCGGCAGCAGAATGTCCAAATGTAATGTAATTTATATTTTCAAAAAATATGAAAAGTGTTCTTTCAAACGATACCTACCTTTTGACTCTCCTTGCTATAGTTTTGAAGTTATGAGTCTGTAGTTTTGTGTATGTCACTCAGAAAACTCATTTTTTTTATTGCTTTCCAAATGTGCGAGGACTAAACAAAAAGGCTACCTTTGTTCCAAATGCTGTAACGTTTGAGTACTTTGTGCGATCACCACAAAATTTGATTCAGATGCAGCTCACATTTAGGGGTACTTCCCCAAAAAAGAATTTTTCTGCTACCATATTTCCTTCCCAAGTTATTGCATGTCAAACAAGAGAGATATGCAAAATCATAATAAAAATTATGTTTTTTTTTTTTGTATTTATCAGCAGTTTCTCGGCAGGAGAATATCAAAATGTAATGTAATTTATATTTTCAAAAAAAATTGAAAAGAGTTCTATCAAACGATACCCACCTTTTGACTCTCCTTGTTATAGTTTTGAAGTTATGAGTCTTTACTTTTTTGTGTGTCACTCAGACAAAACAACTCCAAAAATGGCCTCAGGGTTTAAGGGGTTAATTACAAAAGGGTGCTGCTCGTTGTGGGACGAGCAGCGGGGTGGGGAAAACCAAGGATTATCCCCCGGCCCTCCACCGAGGCAAGGAGCGGCCCTGCTACCGTCTCCTGGAAAGAACTCAACGCCATCTCAGAGCAGCCCGTCTCAGGAGCGCCGCTTGGCCTGGCGTTTAGCGGGGCACGGGGCGGGAGAGGGCTGTGGCGCCTTCCTACGACGTCCTCCACGACGCGACCCGGATGGAGGCTGCTGCTGGGGCCGTGCGGGAGGGGCGGGAGTCTGATCCCGAGATGACTGCCATGCTTTCCCGGGCAGCCGCGGCCATTGGGCTTGAGTGGTCCCCGCCACCTGGTCCGGTGCGCTCGCGGCTGGATGATTGGTTTTTGGGTGCCGTCACTGATCCTCGTCAGCGCGCGTCCCCAATGCCTTTCTTCCCGGATGTGCATGTGTCACGAGGTCCTGGAAGGCACCATTGTCTTCTCGTGATCGTTCGGCGACCTCCTCCGCCCTGCCTCCTCTCGATCAGGCGGCCGCCAAAGGGTACACTGGGGTTCCCCAGGTTGAACGCTCTGTTGCGATGCAACTTTGTCCTCAGAGTGCTTCTTCCCGTGGCGACCCAAAGAACCCCTCCAAAGCCTGTAGGTTCTCTTCCACGCTTGTGGCGAAGGCCTATAGCTCATTTAGAAAGGAGATTTCTCCGCAAATGCTGAAGCGACCAGGGAGAGAACACACAAACACTGGCAAATCACTGCACAGATAAGCAGGGAATGTGCACTCGCTGGAACTCGCTGTCACACCAACACTTGGAGAGAGGCTCGTCTCGAAGAGAAATGAAGAGATGAATCTCAGGATTGGCTGTGGAGAGAAGTACATCAACTTGGCTCCGAAGCGAAAACATATCTGCATGTTGCCAGCGTACTTCCTTATATACTCCCAGGGTGGGGCGGAGTTATGCTATGCAAATTCCGCAGACCCATGGCATTTCTTTGCCATTGGCTCGTTTTATATACTCGAAGATGATAGGATTTCTAAGCGAAACCCCATTCGTCGTCATCCGACGTAACTCGGAGTGACAACGAAAGGGAACTGTAATTAGTTTTACTGAGTAAGACCATAAATTTAACAGTTATAAACATATAAAAATACGGGTTATTTCTGTAAAATTAACAATATACTGTATTACTTACCATAAAAAGGAAAACATTATTTTGTCACATAGAATTTACAGTGAAAAACTGTAATTAGTTTTACAGAGTAAGACCATAAATGTAACAGTTATAAACATGTAAAATACGGGTTATTTCTGTAAAATTAACAATATACTGTATTACTTACCATAATAAGGAAAACATTATTTTGTCACATAGAATTTACAGTGAAAAACTGTAATTAGTTTTCCAGAGTAAGACCGTAAATTTACCAGTTAAAAACATATGAAAGTATGGTTTATTGCTGTAAAATTAACAATATACTGTATTAAAAAGGAAAACGTTATTTTGTCCTGCATGGGCAATAATGGATTTGACATTATGTGGTATTGATGTAACATATAAACTCTCAGAGAATGTATTTGTTACCAATATACTGAATCATCTGTTTATATTTTACTAAACCCTTGTTGATAGATTTAAAAAATTAGAATAATATGCATAGTTTTCTATTTTAAAAAAAGGAAATACACGTGTTATGGATGTTACAAAAACAAAAAACTTTGTATGACTTCTTTAACCCATTTGTGCCCAAATTTTTCTGAATGGTTTCATGCATATAATCGTATTAATAGTGTCCTATGTGAACATGTTCTGCATTTATTTTCCCCAGGTTTTTTTTTTTCTTTCTTGAAAATCATAATTGTATGTGCGGCAACTATAGTTGCCGGTGGGCAAATATGTTGTATGCACGCCCTCAATGTAAAATATGAATAGGAGGAGAACATTTGGCATTTACCTCAAAATAACTGCTTTCAACAGATCAATCTTTATTCATAAACAAATTTATTATGTATAAAAGTCGAAGAACATGCAAACCCAAAAAAACTGCATCAAGCTTATAATCTCTTGAATATGAAAACAGAACAAACAACAAATCCATTTGCCTTAACCATTGTGCGCTGTTCAGGGTCTTTTTTTACCCACATTTCTAACTTTCATTCATGGGGATAACATGGATAATTTGACATGGTTTAGTGTAAGATTTTTGACCATCTTTTGGAAAATGCTGTTTTAAAAGTAACAAATTATCACTTTAACCAGTAGATGGCTGCAGAGCACCACTATTTGCTATTTGCTTTTTGACTAACTGAAAGACATCTTTTCACAAGTTTTCCAGTTGTATTCATATCTACATATTAAGAAATCACTATTATAATAATAAAAGTTACTTTTTGTCAAAGTTTAGGCACTTTTTGTACTGAAAAAAAAATATCTGTTTTTCAGTAATGTTATATTATGATCAGAATCAAATGAATTTGATCAATGGACAAAATTCATCCTCAAAATCAGAAACAACACAGAACACACAGACAGAAATGAAGTGGCACACTTTAAATTTGTAGAATTATATGAAAAACAGATGTTTGAAATAAATGATAAACTCTAAAAACTTCAACTTTACTCTTTGTAACATCCTGATCAGGCTTGATTCTAATCATAATGTAACATTATTGAAAAATTATTTTATTTCAGTACAAAAACTGCTAAACTTTGACAAAAAGTAACTTTTATTGTTATAATTGTGATTTCATTATATGTAGATATGAATCTAACTGGAAAAACTTGTGAAAAGATGTCTTTTAGTTTGAAACTTATAGTACTTTTAGAGCTCTGCAGCCATCTACTGGTTAAAGTGATTTTTTATTTTATTTTTTACTTTTAAAACTGCATTTTCCAAAATTTGGGCAAAAATCTTACACTAAACCTTGTCAAATTATCCATGTTATCCCCATGAAGGAAAGTTAGAACTGTGGGTATTTTATAAGGCAATTTTTTTATTAATTTTTTATTTTATTTTTTGGGATAATTTTTCTTTTCTTTTTTTGAACATTTTGTGGAGTAAAAATGTCCAAATGTGGAGTAAAAACATTAATAAACTGAGTAAAATTACATTTGTTTAAAATATATATATTGTTACAAAATTACATTTTGTTGCCTGGGGTCTCTCAGACCCCAAATAGCCTGACTGTAAACTGCAAACGAACAGCGCACAAGGGTTAAATTTGTGGAACATAGTGCAGAACAAAGTGCAGCCATAACAGGGCATTGTGTATCAAAAAGTTAAATGAACTTTTAAAGGGTTTAAATGGTTAGGTTATGTTTATGCACTAAACAAGACCAATAAACTTGATTTATTAACCTATTAACACAGTATACCCCATTTTCCCATGATATATGTACTTACAAGGCATTTGCCCACCAGCAACTATAGTTGCCGCTTGGACTTTTGACTAAGTATACAAAAAACTATAGATCTCTTGTAAGATTTGTTTTGTTTGGATGATTCTAGAGACCTTCATGATTATGTAGATATATATATATATGTCAATAAAAAAATACTTATTAGTTACATGAAAATGACCTTTGGGAGGGGTTGCCTTCGCCATGCTTCCTGGAAGTAGGGGTAGGAAGTTGACAGCTTCATGTGACAGGGAGGAAGTGAATTCTTTTTTTTTTTCTTGAAATCCTTTATTTGGTTGTTTGCTTGCATGTCATTGAGTAATAAAACATGGACAACATCTAGAAAAATACTTACAAAAGGAAAATGACAACTATGCACTGCGGAAACTATAGTTGCCGGTGGGCTTAAATGGGTTAAAATAAAATGCACAAACCATAAGCAATAACAGGCAACCCAACAAATAAAGGGATGCCTCTTCACAGAAATAATAACTTTATTTTAATTTTCATGTGCCCATTCACGAGGATTAGGCCTATGTACTGTTATGGATGTGACAATCCTGAAAATGGCATTTACCTTACTATGGAAAATCATGCACTAAAAACAAATGTTGACATCTGTGCTAAGGTTACAATGAAACCTCTTAACATTTCTTATTACAAATACATAAACATAAACATATTAGACACCCCTGTGCAATGTGCACTTAAAAATTACAATTCAGGAGACAGGACATAAACAATTTTAACATATGTGTGATAAAAGCATCTTTTTCGGTGTAACGCTTTATAGAATGACTTCTATAAAATTGTAGCTATCGTTAAATTGTCTGCTTATGTCCACCTTGACATTTGTATATTTGATTTTGCTAATTTAAATATTGTTTTGCTGTAATTAACAGTGGTTTTACATTTTTTAGGGTGTCTGAAACGAAATTTCTGAAATGCAACGCTCTGTTTTGTCTCTGCCTCAGGCATTTGTTTTAAGGTTAGAAAATAATTTGAAAGATAACCGTTAAGTTATAGTCGGGGAGCCAAAGTCTCAAAAGCTCAATAAAATGGGTTGAACCTGACATGGTCTGTTATACTTTTTATTTGTGTTTTTTCTGTTAACTTTGACCCTAAGAACCAATAATTGGAGGGTCTGCTCTGCCGGAAATATCGCGAAAAAAAATTGTGGCCATTTTAGTGTATGCACCCTTTATTTTTTATCAGAAAAATGTGAAAAATGATTTTTTCCCTCAAATCCTCAGTGGGTTTGGTAGGCTGTCAATAAATGCATTCCAGATACAAAGAACACATTTGCTGACAACATCCACTGAAAAAATAACTCTTAAAACACATTTCTACATGATTTTGCATCAATTTAATGCAAAAAATTAGGCGTTTTCTCACTTTTTTCCAATATTTTCATCTTTACTTCATTGGCAATCAACTATTCCCCCAAGTTATGACATCAGTCAATATGTCATTCTTTTCACCAAACAGTATACTCACTCCACAGAAAAAATCATAAAAATCCAACCAAAATCAATGGATCTGTCATGATTTCACTAATAGTTGATCAGCAGGCTCAGAACCTCAATAGAATTGTAGGCTACTCTCAAAATTCCGAAAGACATGTAGTCCATGAGCCAGGGGGGTTGATCGGTATCATCGGGGGAAAAAATGCTATCATTGTTATTTGGCAAGGTATACACCCCTAGTATTAGAAAAATCACTATAGCAGTGCAGGGGTGGTAGCGAAATCACTTTTTTCAGCTCATGAAGTTACTAACCCCCTAAGATAAATTCCGTTTTTGAAATCTGGTGTATATCTGGTTTAGGCTCATGCTAGGGATATTGTCAATATTCTATAATATGGTGCTTGTTATCGATGGAAAGGGGACCTTTTAGGCTTTCATTTAAGCCCAGTACTGAATCTGTCTGACAAACACAGAGGTCACATGACTTCTTTAAACCAGAAATAACACACATTTTTTCACAATTTCCGCCTAAACTAAAAATCCGCCTAAAATCGCTGTGCCATGAAAGAACACCACGGACACAAAAGTCAACAACTTCAATACTCAAGGCACTCTGATGACTCAGAAAATGTATAATATACCCATACTATTTATTTGTGAGAGCCTTAAATTAGACTTGTGCAGCCAGCACAAGTCTTCAAAATAGAATAGAGCCAATAGAATGGACAAATAGAATACCCTAGTCCAGGGCCAAATGTTGTAATAAAAACACTTGTAATTGGTGTAACAAAATGTTTCTATCATGTATTTTGATATTCACCCACTTTCAGTTAGAATGTCAGAATGTAGCTCATGCACTGAATGTTGATGGATTTTGACAAGGTTTTGTCAGTTTTGTGAAAAGATTGTTGGTTCAGTTGACTGGTTATAAAAACACTATAACTATACCATCTTCAATCAACATCCATTGAGTTCCAGGGGTATTCAATGTAAGTACAAAATACTTTTTCTCTTGTGCTTGTGAATTGGTGGGGAATAGTAGCAGTAGCTAATGTAAGCTTGGTGTTTTTCACACTAAGTATACTTCTTTTAAACTTAAAATAAGAAAGTATACTTTCAGTCTACATTTTATGTACTTCTCAGAAATATACTTAAAATTACACTTCAGTGTACTTGATGTATACTGAGAGAAAAGTCTAGGGCCCGTATTCATAAAGATTCTAAGAATCCTCTCAGAAAACTCTTAATTTTGCTTAAAGGAGAACTCCAGTCAATTTTAACATTGAGCTCATTTTTTTTGTCAATTTGGAGTGCTGTCAATACAGAGAACAACGACAAAAATCAGTATTGCCTACACCATGTTATCCTCTTTTTAAAATTTGCACCCTGTTGACTTCAATGGGGCAAGTACTAAACCTGCTTTTAGCCTCTTAACATCCTTGATGTGTCATTACAAGTGCACAGCCATGTGAGCGCTGGCTGAATTATTATCATTTTTATCCATATCTTTCACATCTACTGCAGTCAGATTGACCCGCGTTCACTCTGAAGGAATCACTCACATTGGCTGTGCACTTGTAATGACACATCAAGGATGTTAAGAGGCTAAAAGCAGGTTTAAAACTTGCCCCATTGAAGTCAACAGGGTGCAAATTTTAAAAAGTGGATAAGATTTTTGTCGTTGTTCTCTGTATTAACAGCACTCCAAATTTACAAAAAAATAAGCTCAATGTTAAATTTGACCGGAGTTTTCCTTTAAAAACTTTTACGTAGGAGTCTTAGCTTAAGAGCGATTCGGGGCCAATCTGAGAACAACTCTGAGCAAGGAAAAGACAAAAACTTTCATCTTAGTGAGGAGGCGGGGCTGACCCCGTTGCTATGTATGACACAATCTTTTGAAGACTGTGATTGGTTGGTAGTCCAAGAAAGGAAAAAAATTGTGATTTGTCTATTCTAAGCCTTCACTTTGAAATTACATGCGACTGTGTACATTACACACTGCTGCATTGTTGCATTTTCCCAGTTGCCAAATATCGTAATGTAGTGATTACTTTCATTTCTGGCGCTATTGCATTTCTGCGGTGTCGGAGATGTTAGCGCGTCTCTAAGATCAGTCACAAACATGATCCATGCACGATCTAATCTTTAGCGTCTTATTAACTCACTGTCATCCATTGTCTGCAACAGATTTCTTCTCCTTCTTCTTTCTGCCATGTTCTCCTCTGCTGAAGAAAGTCTTCAGCCTCTTAAAAGTCCTCGTCCGTGCTCCTAACAATTTTGACCTTAAGACCTCTTTTAAGGGTTAAGATGCTTTCTGAATTACTTTTTTCTTTACTGGGATTTTTTTCTTTAATTTTAAGAGTAAACGGCCACATTTCTAAGAATTTTCTTAGAATTTTGTCACTAGGAGCGACTCTTTGCATTAAGATTCTTTATGAATACGGGCCCGGGTATATTTGGCCTGTACTTGAACTCAATCTTTTGATCCAGATATACTTAAAAGCAGGGTTCACCAATCTCGGTCCTGGAGGGCCGCTGTCCTCAGAACAGCGGCCCTCCAGGACCGAGATTGGTGAACCCTGCTTAAAAGAATAATTAAGAATTCAAAGTACTGTATACTTGTCTTGTAGTTGTGTTAACTCTTTTGTAGGCTAGTCCACTGGTCGTGTAAATCAATTTACTCTAATTCTACTTTTTTGTTTAAAATGTTACCTTTCTTTATGAAACTTACTGACATTCAAGTGTTAAGATTAAAAAAGGATGCATGAAGCTAATAACATGTTTTTAAATTTAAAGTACAGTTAAAGGTATTTTTCAAGTGCAAAAATAATAATGTTACATGTTAAGTGCAAAGTATAATGTTATGTTTACTTAAAGAAAACTTACAAGTACACTTGCAGTATAAACTACGAAACTAGTAGTTTACTGAGAGTACACATCAGTGTACTTTCATAAACTAAAAAATGTACTACTTGTATTAAAACAGTAAACTAGTATACTTATAAGTTCACTTGTAGTACAGATGCATTACAAATGAGAAACCTAGTTGTGTACTTAGTTTACTACTCTTACAAATACTAAAAATACGAAAAGTGAGCCAATTTAGTCCCAAGCAGTATTGACATAGTACACAATTTTACTACAAGTACACATTGATATTAGTATACTTACTACATAAAGTATACTTAAAAATATACTTGAAAATGACTTAAGTATACTTCACAAAATGAACATGAAGACATGCACTTTTATGATGAAGAGATGCACTTTTATGATGAAGAGATGCACTTTTAGAATGGACAGATGCACTTTTAGAATGGATAGATGGACTTTTATGATGGAGAGATGCACTTTTATAATGGATAGATGGACTTTTATGATGGATAGATGGACTTTTATGATGAGAGATGGACTTTTATGATGGAGAGATGGACTTTTATGATGGATAGATGCACTTTTATGATGGATAGATGCACTTTTATAATGGAGAGATGGACTTTCATAATTGATAGATGGACTTTTATGATGGAGAGATGGACTTTTATAATGGATAGATGGACTTTTAAAATGGAGAGATGGACTTTTATAATGGATAGATGCACTTTTATAATGGATAGATGCACTTTTATAATGGATAAATGCACTTTTATGATGGATAGATGCACTTTTTTGATGGATAGATGCACTTTTATAATGGAGAGATGGACTTTTATGATGGAGAGATGCACTTTTATAATGGATAGATGGACTTTTATGATGGAGAGATGGACTTTTATAATGGAGAGATGGACTTTTAGAATGGATAGATGGACTTTTAGAATGGAGAGATGGACTTTTATAATGGAGAGATGGACTTTTAGAATGGAGAGATGGACTTTTATGATGGAGAGATGCACTTTTATAATGGATAGATTGACTTTTATGATGGAGAGATGGACTTTTAGAATGGATAGATGGACTTTTATGATGGAGAGATGCACTTTTATAATGGAGAGATGGACTTTTATGATGGAGAGATGGACTTTTATAATCGAGAGATGGACTTTTAGAATGGATAGATGGACTTTTAGAATGGAGAGATGGACTTTTAGAATGGATAGATGGACTTTTATGATGAGAGATGGACTTTTATAATGGAGAGATGCACTTTTATAATGGAGAGATGGACTTTTATGATGGAGAGATGCACTTTTATAATGGATAGATGGACTTTTATGATGGAGAGATGGACTTTTAGAATGGATAGATGGACTTTTATGATGGAGAGATGCACTTTTGTAATGGATAGATGGACTTTTATGATGGAGAGATGGACTTTTAGAATGGATAGATGGACTTTTATGATGGAGAGATGGACTTTTATAATGGAGAGATGGACTTTTATGATGGAGAGATGCACTTTTATAATGGATAGACGGACTTTTATGATGGAGAGATAGACTTTTATGATGGAGAGATGGACTTTTATAATGGACAGATGCACTTTTATAATGGATAAATGCACATTTATGATGGATAGATGCAATTTTATAAAGGAGAGATGGACTTTTAGAATGGATAGATGGACTTTTATGATGGAGAGATGGACTTTTATGATGGAGAGATGGACTTTTATAATGGACAGATGCACTTTTATGATGGATAGATGGACTTTTATAATGGATAGATGCACTTTTAGAATGGATAGATGCACTTTTAGAATGGATAGACAATAACAGATTTTTACAGCGATTGATTCCATCAATCTTTTCACAAAACTGACAAAACCTTGTCAAAATCCATCAACATTCAGTGCATGAGCTACATTCTGACATTCTAACTGAAAGTGGGTGAATATCAAAATACATGATAGAAACATTTTGTTACACCAATTACAAGTGTTTTTATTACAACATTTGGCCCTGGACTAGGGTATTCTATTTGTCCATTCTATTGGCTCTATTCTATTTTGAAGACTTGTGCTGGCTGCACAAGTCTAATTTAAGGCTCTCACAAATAAATAGTATGAGTATATTATACATTTTCTGAGTCATCAGAGTGCCTTGAGTATTGAAGTTGTTGACTTTTGTGTCCGTGGTGTTCTTTCATGGCACAGCGATTTTAGGCGGATTTTTAGTTTAGGCGGAAATTGTGAAAAAATGTGTGTTATTTCTGGTTTAAAGAAGTCATGTGACCTCTGTGTTTGTCAGACAGATTCAGTACTGGGCTTAAATGAAAGCCTAAAAGGTCCCCTTTCCAGCGATACCAAGCACCATATTATAGAATATTGACAATATCCCTAGCATGAGCCTAAACCAGATATACACCAGATTTCAAAAACGGAATTTATCTTAGGGGGTTAGTAACTTCATGAGCTGAAAAAAGTGATTTCGCTACCACCCCTGCACTGCTATAGTGATTTTTCTAATACTAGGGGTGTATACCTTGCCAAATAACAATGATAGCATTTTTTCCCCCGATGATACCGATCAACCCCCCTGGCTCATGGACTACATGTCTTTCGGAATTTTGAGAGTAGCCTACAATTCTATTGAGGTTCTGAGCCTGCTGATCAACTATTAGTGAAATCATGACAGATCCATTGATTTTGGTTGGATTTTTATGATTTTTTCTGTGGAGTGAGTATACTGTTTGGTGAAAAGAATGACATATTGACTGATGTCATAACTTGGGGGAATAGTTGATTGCCAATCAGGGCTGGCGCTAGCCATTTCGGTGCCCTAAGCACAAATGCTTGGTGGTGCCCTCCCCCCCACCCACCAAGGGAATAACAACCATTCAGAATTCCTTAGTTAGGTTCTCTTTACTTCCAAAATAACGAGATGGTCCTCAATGCAGAGCATAAAATCCGGGGGGAGGAGTCGGATCTAGATCCAACTCCTCCCACCTTACATACCTAAACCTACCAATCTCCACCCCCTGATCCCTAAACCCACCCCTAAACCTACCCATCTCCACCCCTAAACCTACCAATCTCCACCCCTTATATAAGATCCGACTCCTCCCCCCGGATCTTATGTACTGCATTGAGGTGCTACTGAAAATAACTGCTGCAAATAAATAATTTTACATTAACAATGGCACCAAACATGAAAAGAAATAAATAATATAAAGGTTAAAATTATAAATACCAAATACCACCACAATTACTAAAAACACAGATTTGGAACTGAACAATGTAAACACAGAAAGTTAAAAGTGCAAAGGTCAGGCACAATATAATAATTCTGTACATAATTTGACAACTCTGTGAATATGAAAATATACAAACACTGAGATTGTGGGGTTTTTTTTAATTCTAATTGCAGTTTCAAAGTAAAAAAAAAAAAAAAAAGATTTTAGCCATGCAGGGCTAAAGCCCCGGATATTTTGCACTACTATAGCGACGCCCCTGGACATGCATACGCATAGGCGTAATTTGCGGGTAGGACATGTCCCCACCACTTTTGAAACATCTCGCGGCACGAATGTACCAATACAAACAAACAAAACATCTCCAGTTAACCAGCAGAGCATTCATTTCATTCGTTTTTTAAATAAGAGTCGATTTAGCGCTGAAATGTGTTGCTTTTTTTAAATCAACTGATCAAAGTGCTCGTTGCCGAGCGATCAGTGGCGCGGATACTATGTTTGTTTCTGGCTTGCGCACAGCCTTCACTCAGACGCGCGTTTCAATCCGTTGTGGAGAGACTCTCTATTCGCTCCGGTACAATTAGAAAACAAAAAGCACAAAAAGTGTCCCTGCCTGATATACAACCACTAAAAAACATAATCGGTTTTGATGAGGAAAAAAAAAAAAAACTATATGAGTGCGGATTAGAACTCAGAACCTCTGACACGCTTGGCAAAAATTCTACCACTGGACCACTTAAATACACACAAAATTTTCGTCGGATCAACATATAATAGCCAATATTAACATGCTTTAGACATATTTTATTTGTTATTTATACTAGTACCCTATTGTGATGATTTTTCACGACCCAGATTTTTTGGTGCCCCCCCAAGCACTTGGTGCCCTACGCGCAGTGCGTGATGTGCGTGTGCGGAGCGCCGGCCCTGTTGCCAATGAAGTAAAGATGAAAATATTGGAAAAAAGTGAGAAAACGCCAAATTTTTTGCATTAAATTGATGCAAAATCATGTAGAAATGTGTTTTAAGAGTTATTTTTTCAGTGGATGTTGTCAGCAAATGTGTTCTTTGTATCTGGAATGCATTTATTGACAGCCTACCAAACCCACTGAGGATTTGAGGGAAAAAATCATTTTTCACATTTTTCTGATAAAAAATAAAGGGTGCATACACTAAAATGGCCACAATTTTTTTTCGCGATATTTCCGGCAGAGCAGACCCTCCAATTATTGGTTCTTAGGGTCAAAGTTAACAGAAAAAACACAAATAAAAAGTATAACAGACCATGTCAGGTTCAACCCATTTTTGAGACTTTGGCTCCCCGACTATTATGTTATGTTATGTTTTATGTTATGTTATGGTTATCCACGACTTTCCCGAACTCTGACCTTTCCCGTGATCGCTATGGCAACGTAGAACAAGCCGGTAACGAACTTCCGGTTTACGTTAGCCTGAAGATACTGCTAACAGAGAGCCTCAACAAGCCCAAACAATTTGCTTGGATAATGAGGAGTAGAGCTTAGATCGGGCCCAAAAAATCAAGCCCGACCCTACCTGAGCCCGTTGTGTCCGAGCCTGGCCCGACACATTAACTGTAATTATGAGCCGAGCCCAATTTAGACCCAATCATTTTTAATACGTGGGCTGTTATAACCAGGGGCGGTGCCAGATAATTTTTTAACGTGTGCTGAGGGGGCGCTATATATATTATATATATAAATACTTTTAATAAATGAGCAAAAATTGGCCACTTAATATTTAATATTCAATTATTTTAATGATCACAATTAAAGTATTAATTTTATTAAATTGAACAAGCACAACATTCGGCATTCAATCAAATATTATTAAAGATTTATCATTAATAATGTTATTTCAACACAATATCTCGTTATTTCGACATCAAATGTGTGCCGAGTGTGCGTGCAATAAGCAAGATGTGCATTTGTAAATCCGGTGACACGCGTGCATTGATTTTTATTAATAAACTAGTGTTTTCTGTCAGTGTCTGCTGCAAAGATGAAGATGATCATGGTGTTCACTTTTCATAATCAACATAGATGGAAAAAATTACATTATAATATTTGAACAAATATGTAACTAAATGCTCTTATTTAATGGCTACAACAAATATAGTAGGCCTACATACTCTCTATTTGTACAAATTGCTGCACATTCAATTAATTCTCGAATTAATTTTCACATTATTGAAAACAATAAACATACCACTTAAAAATATATATACGGTTGTACTGCAGTTTTTTTCTAAGTAGCGTTACAAGAAACACTCTTTCTGCGTAGATCGAGGTCCGTTTATGTTGGAAACAACTCCCATTCATAAAATCCTTCAGTTTTCGCGTGTTGTTTGTGCACCTGACAACGGTACACGTTGAGCCACAAGGAGCCATTGCTTATCTGTCAGCATTACTACTTGTCAGTAATCAGTTTCACCCGTTTGTACCGCGAGGCGAGTATCCCTTGTGTGCAAGCTTCATTGAGCGTTACGCTAAACCGGAACTGAGATACCGGCAACAGGAAGTATCGAGTGCCATGGCGACGCCCATTAAGACTCGCAGGAAAGTTGTGGATATGTTATATGCATCAGTCAATGGCTCCAGTAGGCAAAGAATTTGATTGGCTGAATACTCATTGGCGCTGAGCTTCAGCGTTTTGCTTTCCCGCATCTCGGCATTCCAGTGGCGAATGATTCTTGTGAAGCACTGACAGAGCAGAACTACAAATTAGTTAAAATATTCTGTAAAATAAATGTGTCTGGCACATTGGTAAGTTGGATTAAACCGTTTTAAGCAGTGTGTGGTTTTAAACATGAGTAGCATGTACCCTGTTTTAACATAAACATGTCAGCGCATGTAACGTTAAAGTCAGACTTGCAAGCTCTATAAAGTCCAACCCGAGATGTGAAACAACATTTAGGTGTTTAAAACAGCAGTAGAGTGTGTGTTTGTTCGTGCAGTTACAATGTTTAGCTGTTTTTTCTGTGGAATATCAGTGCAAACACGTTTTACATGTCAAACTTCACCGTAATGAACCACCACAATGCGTGTTCAAGTGCGGCGCTACAGATTGCCACGAAACGTTACGTTCATATGGGGAATTTAAAGCTCATTTTTACCGTAAACATAACAGTGTCGCGATGTCAAATCACTAACAGCCCACTTAAAGGAACATATAGCCGAAGGACGTGTTGTGACATGTCCGGTAACAGGATGTGACCATACGTTCACTAATGCCTCGTTTCCACTGAGCAGTCCGGTACGGTACGGGACGGGACAGTACGGTACGGTTCGGGTCTGTTAACCATGATCTGGCTAGCGTTTCCACTGCCAACAGTACCCTTACTTGATAGGCGTGGTGTTTCGATCAACGTCATTTTCGCTCGAAGAAGAACATAGTAAACTACAATGGATGACATGCAGCAGATCTTGTTCTTGCTCCTCGACATGTTTGTCACAAGAAAACAAGCGCTGACATTAGGCTTTTCTCAATATCAAGTACGCAAAGTTTGTACACGCCATGTGCGACTCCTACATGCAAATGGTACAGCGCGTTCTTAAAGCGTCGCTCTGCTACTCCGGTTATCTCTGTTATCTCTGTTAACTTGCTCTGTACATTTTAAGCAACAATAAAACGAAATCTGTTATAAAACACCACTCTGCCTCTTTTCGTTTTCATTTAAATAAATTAAACATTATAGGGACACAAATGTGGTTCATGCGGAACGCATATTGATTATTCACTGCACGTTATTCGTTATTCTATTTATAACAAAACGAAATTTAAAACACAACCCTAACGTTACCTCTTTTCGTTTAAATAAAAAAAAATTAAACATATTCCAGGCAATATATGCGTTTGTACAAATGTTGCAATAAACATCAGTGATAATCTTGTAATAAAAAAATGACAAGAAACCATATTTCTTTTTGTAAAATTGCAGTTTTATCAATAATAGCCTATATAAAAGTTTAAGTAAAAGGTACAAGAAGCTATACAATAAGAAATAAAGCAAACAATTCAGTCAAATATCCAAATGCAGCGCTCTAGTCTAACATTACAAGTAAAGTTAAATACATAGCCTATGAAACTAAACTTAGCCCTCAGCCAAAACGATTGACAGGGAACTCATTATATATTCACGAGACCAAAGATCGCCCGTTAGGTCTACACAAGACGAATTATATCTCATGTTTAACCACTACCGTCGGAGTAAGCGACGAACGTCAGAAGATTAGCCGACGAAAGGCTCATCCAGCCACGAAACATGAGCGCCGAGCCCCGCTGAGCCTGGATCTCACAACCGGGGGAAAAAAATAATCATTTTTATAAATAAACCACAGATTTGAGCTTTAAACAACTACATTCTCGCCTGAAAAACTCTTAAAATTACATTTAGTGATACAGTAACAGTAGTATTATATTAAACTGTATATTAAAAAATGGCGCTTCTTATGTTGTCATTCCCCTTGTAGCACGCGCAAGTGACGGTTCTCTGTCAACCAATCAACGTCCTGCAGTGAGTCTAGCTCCACCTTTTAGTACCGTTCCACTGTGCTAGGTACCCCAATGGAAGGGTACCTAAAAAGTGGTACGGTACGGTTCGGCATTTTGGTACCATTCACAACTTTTGATAGTGGAAACGCAAATAAATGCGTACCGTTCCGTACCGTACCGTACCGTACTGCTCAGTGGAAACGAGGCATAATAGGTCGTCATTTACATCCCACATGTCCAGGAAACACAGACAGTGTTCCGTGGACAGTATAAGTGATCTTTATAAGGAGACCGTTTCTCAGTCTCTTGAAACGGAACCTTTAGTTAAAGCCCCTACAGAGAGATTTAGTGAGACTGAAATTTTCTGTAAGATGAACTTCACCTTCATCAATGACCTGTTTCTCAGAAATATTTGTCTTTTCTACTTGAAATTACATGGGCAGTTCATTCTGACAGCATCAACTATACAAAATATTGTTGAAGAGATGCAGAGCATACATGAACTAGGACAGACATTTACTTTGAATAAATTGAGTGCATTTCTCAAAAAAAGTGATTTAGAGTTAACAGATTAGGACATTGTTAGAATATGTGATGTTGTAAAAGAATCTGACCTATTCACCATTAGGCATGAAGGACCAATGAGAACCCATTTTTCAAGAATAAAGGCTTTCAAAGAGATGTTCAGATACACAGAACCTGTAAAGTTGTATTTAGGAATAGATGAAACAAGGTCACAGAGGTTTGCCTACTATGTTCCATTGAAAGACACTTTGAGATGTTTATTGGAGTCTGACTTATAGCGGAATTGTGCTGCACAGGATACATGCTTACCGTGCACAGATGTGCTGATGTCAGTGATGGTCAGGTATACAAAAACAATGAGTTCTTTTCTCAAAACCTATCATGTCTCAAACTAATCTCAAACTAATTCTATATCAAGATTCTTTTGAGGTGGTGAACCCATTAGGTTCAGCAAAAAGCAAGCACAAAGTACTAGCTGTATATATCTGTCTCTGGCTAATTTACCACCTCATATAAGATCAAGTACAGACCACATGTCACTTGTAATGCTGTGTCGAGAAAAAGACTTCAAACACTTTGGACATGACAAAGTTTTCTCAAGGCTAATTGCAGACTTAAAAGACCCGGAAGACAATGGAATAACCGTGGCAGAGGAAAATGTTAAAGGGACTATTTTTTGCATTGCAAGGGACAATTTGGGGTCTCATGGTATCAGTGGATTCACAGAAAATTTTAGTTTTTCTGAATATTTCTGCAGGTATTGCCAGATAACATGAAGGGATTTTCAAACGGATCCAAATGCTTGTGGGCCTCAGCGCACTCCTGAAAACTACAATTCTGCTGTGGAGATTTTACAGTCTGAGGGACAACAAAACGTTGAAGGTATAACATCTGAGTCAATTTTTAATTCACTGAATTACTTTCACGTTTGCATGCCTGGCCTGCCCCCTTGTTTAGGCCTTGACAATTTTGAGGGTATCCTTTCCTATGATTTAGCTCTTTACCTGAAGTACTTCATCAAGCAGAAAAAGTGGTTCACTAATTCAATTCTGAATAGAATTAAGCCATTTAAATACAGTGCCTCTGATGCATTGAGTAAGCCATGTGCAGTGAACTCCAATGGTTTAAAGCTTTCTGGTCAGGCTATTCAAACTGGAATTTTCTAAGACTTCTTCCTGTGATCATGTGTGACAAGGTGAAAGAGCCCATTGATGATGTTTGGCAGGACATAAGCAGACCCTTCAGCTAAAAGACATTGTGGAGATGGTTTGTGCACAGAAAAGTAAGCACAGTTACTTTTAAAAATGTGTAAGGAACTTAAAGAATTTCAAAAACCTGTGCTTCACTCTCTCTGAAAGACATCAAATGTACCAGGCCTATCTGTCAGAAGGGTCCATGTGTGATCTAACTTTGAGGATAAAAAACAGCACTCCATTTTTCCCAGAGCTATATGGTGATTCTGTTAAAGATGCAGTGAGGCAGTTTAAATTTACAGAGAACAATACCAAAGTCTCAGCCGAAGTAATGTACAAGGGTACGTTATGCATAAAAGGCAAGTTCCTTGTGACAAATAATATGGACTCAGTAGAGTTTGGAGAACTTGCACTTATTCTCATAAAATATGAAGTTGTTCATTTTCTGCTGAGAACGTATGTAGCAGAGTTAATTCCTGCATACCATTTGCATGAATTGAAAAATCAGACTGAAATAATGCATTGTGTGAAAATCAAATACCTGGCAGATTTCTATCCTTTAACATCATATATTATGAATGAAAAAGGTGTAATTCCATTAAAGCACAGTGTGATGTCACACTGAACATGATTGTTGATCTGTATTTTCTCAATTTTGGGTTTATTTCTGTAAATTATTATTTTATTTTTTTTCAGAAATGGGTGATTCAGAGCTAAACATTTCAAACATAAACAATGCCATTGATGCTGTATTACCTGACCTCCCAATCGCAACTAAAAAATCTCTTGAGGACACCTTAAAGTCACTTGGAGTGGAGACCCCAGAAGATTTCAGATTCTCAAGGAATCAGCTCTGGCAGCTGTACTGAGATGTGCCCATTCAAGCCAGGAAATTTATTTCTGTTCTAAAGGAGACCAGTAAGTCCATGTTTTTGTTTCTGTTACAAAAAAGGTATAGTTTCATTTCAAAATGACAATTTTATCATTTACTCACTCTCAGATTGTTCCAAACGTGTATACATTTCTTTGTTTTGCTAAACACAAAGGAAGATATTTGGAAGAATGTCAGTAACCAAGCAGATATCATCCCCCATTTACTGCCATAGGATGAAAAACTACTATGAGAGTCAATAGGGGATGATATCTGTTTGGTTACTGAGATTCTTCCAAATATCTTCCTTTGTGTTTAGCAGAACAAATAAATGTATACACGTTTGGAACAATCTTAGGGTGAGTAAAGGATGACAGGATTTTCATTTCTGGGTGAACTATCCCTTTAATGGTCAGACATATTTATTACTTTTGTTATTAAAAGTAGCAATAACTATTACTTTTTGTTATTTGTTCTATTTAATACAATGTATTTACTGATTATTTTAACAGTGAGGCAAAAAATAATTACAGTTAAAGTAATTGTTCAACTGTAAAAACAAGTTTGTCTGTAATTTACTTAATATCTTGTCATTCTAAATGAACACCTGGTTTGGAATAACAATAGGGTCATAAATGGTGTAACTAAGTAGCCTACATACATATGACTTTTTTTACAGCACAAATTTCTGAAACCCCAAAGCAGCCAGTCTGTTCATCTCCAGGATCTTTTCTGTCCCAGAGTTCTTCATACTCATCTCCAGCACCTCCCCTTAGTGTGAACTGGGTTGACAGCTTTGAAGTCCCATGGAATAAGTTTCCTGAGGAATTAATGCAGGCACTTGAGAGACAGAAAAGGCCATGTCCTCGGTTGCGTAGGGAAACAGTGAGGATTGTTGTTGCGGCAATGGTGAAAGTTTGTGCTTGTCCAAGTAGGAAGAATTTAACAGAGGTCGCCAAAAGGATGGTTGCAAAATATCCAAAGTCTTTGCAAGATGTGATTGAAGAGAGTGTGATTGGTCCTAGATACTACTCTTTGGTCAAACAATTTCAAGATTTATGCCCCTCAGTGAAACTGCTGAGAGTCAGCAGTTGAAAAAAGAGAAGATGAGGAGTCTGTCACAAATAACTGACTGGAATGACGAGGTAGTGAAGGTTCTCATGAAATCTACATACTACAGTCAACGAAAAGATATCAACAAAGGAACAGACATGAAAACCCTCACTGAGGAGTGGCCATTTTTGCTTCAGGAAAGTGGAATGGAAGTGCACTTTAAAGATCTCACAGGGATACCACTTAAAGAGACCTTCCTGAACTGCATTGACCAAAAAGGAAACAGGCCGAGATTAGACCTTCCTTAACATAATGACGAAAACCCGAAGTCTCTAGGTGGTCTGGTTGAGGAGGAGATAGAAGTGCAAGATTGGTGCGCACAGACAGAACAGAAATCATGAGTTAACAATCGCAATTTTGTCCGTTGGAAAATTGCGCTAAAAAAGAATAAAATGGATTTAGTTGTGATATTTGTATAATTTTATATAGAAATAAATGGTGTATAATTACATTTTTGAAGATATGAGGCTTTTAGTGTTTCCTTTTTGTACATTACTTTAATCCCTCGCCATAGCAAAACCGTTTGAGATATTCAATATCCGTTCACAATTTAGCATCTTTAATGTATTTTCATCATGTTGAAAAAGTTTGGTGTGAATAAAATACACCACTTAGCAGGAGTGGGTAAAAATGCAGAGGCTGAATTTGCAAATAAATCCACATTCAAACCAAAATATCTGACTTCCTTTTGGTCCAAGCTAATGACTGTAAATTAGAAAGTTGTCCAGCTCGATGAGACCAATATACTTACTGATTTTTGGAATTGTGGGTAAATCTAACCCCCCCACTTTTGTCAAAAACATTTTGAAAGTGACACACTTCCTGCTGCCAGTTGGTGGCGCTATAACTTTGACTCACAATAGCTACATCCATCTGATCGGCCTCTTACCACGAACACACTGCTGAAGTTTCATCAAGATCAGTTAATGTATGCAGAAGTTATTCCACTTCCGTGTTTCTCTTTTCTCGCCATAAATTCGATTCCTCGCCACGGCCTTACCGTTCGAGATATCAAAAATCCGTCCGCAATTTAGCATCCTCAAAGTCTTGACTACATGCACACCGAGTTTGGAGGGGACACGGTGAATTTTCTAGGAGGAGTACTTCACATTCCACAGCAAGCGTTTTCCAAACAACCCATAATAGCCGACTTCCTGTTGGGCTGGCGTGAAACTTGACAGAGGGAAAGTTGTTCGGCCCGATGAGATCTATATGTGTACCGAGTTTCATATTATTTCATGCAAGCGTGTTTGATATATGGACCAAGTTTTCAAACCCCGTTCAAGGGGGCGCTGTTGATCCCCCCTGCCACACCCCTTTCTGAAACTTTTCACATGTCTACTGGCTAATAAGTGTTATGTTTCTATCGAGTTTCATCCAATTTCAAGCATGCTAAGAGTCTCAAAAGCATCAAAAAAGAATATTAAATTTTGAAGCGTTGCCACGGCAACAGTATCTAAGATATCAATCATCCTTTCGCAGGTCTACATCTGCAGTGTGTCTACATTATACACATAAAGTTTGAAGCAAATCGGGTAAAAATAAGAGGGTGATTTCAAATTATTTTGAAAGTGACACACTTCCTGCTGCCAGTTGGTGGCGCTATAACTTAGACTCACAATAGTCACATCAGTGTGATCGGCCTCTTACAACGAACACACTGCTGAAGTTTCATCAAGATCAGTTAATGTATGCAGAAGTTATAACACACTTCCTGTGTCCCATTATTCGCCATAAATTCGTTTCCTCGCCATGGCCAAACCGTTCGAGATATCAAAAATCCGTTCGCAATTTAGCATCCTCAATGTCTTGACTTCATTCACACCTAGTTTGGTGGCGATCGGATGAATTCCCTAGGAGGAGTATTTCACATTCCATTGTATGCATTTTCCAAACAACGTATAATAACCGACTTCCTGTTGGGCTGGTGTAAAACTTAGAGCACGAAAGTTGTTCGGCCCGATGAGATCTATATGTGTACTGAGTTTCATATTATTACATGCAAGCGTGTTTGATTTATGGACCAATTTTTCCGACATAATTCCAGGGGGCGCTGTCGAGCCCCCGTGCCACGCCCGGGTACCAGCTTTAGTGCGGCCCTGATGGCCGCAGGTTCTGACGTGTGTGCAAAATTTCAAGAGTTTTTGAGCATGTTAAGGGCCCCAAAAGTGCCAGAGAAGTAGAAAAAAAAAATAATAATAATAATAATAATAAACAATAATCCTACCGAAAACAATAGGGCCTTCGCCCTTTCAGGGCTTGGGCCCTAAATATAGCTGCGAGCAGCGATTACGGGCCCAAGCCGGTGGCACCGCAACCCCGGTGCCTTTAGTTACCTAAAGGCACCGGGGTGGCGGTACCGCCGGCTTTGGCCCTCCATCGCTGCTCGCAGCTATATTTATTTATATATATATATATATATATATATATATATATATATATATATATATATATATATATATATATATATATATATATATATATATATATATATATACATACATACATACATACATACATACATACACACACACACACACACACACACACACACACACACACACACACACACACACACACACACACACACATACGTATATATGTATATATGTATATATATATATATATATATATATATATATATATATATATATATACACATATATATATATTATTGTTCAAAAGTTTGGGGTCAGTAAGATTTTTAATGTTTTGAGGAGAAGTCTCTTCTGCCCACCAAGGCTGCATTTATTGATTAAAAATACAAACAAAAACAGTAATATTGTGAAATATTATTCCAATTTAAAACAGCTGTTTTCAATTTTTAAATATTTTACATAGTAATTAATTTCTGTGATCAAAGTTGAGTTTTCAGCATCATTACTCCTGTCTTCAGTGTCACATGATCCTTCAGAAATCATACTAATATGATGATTGATGCTCAATAAATATTCATTATTATTTTCAATGTTGAAAACAGTTGTGTACAGATTTTTTTTTTTCAAAATGCTTTGATGAATGTAAAGTTCAAAAGAACAGCATATATTTCAAATATATATATTTTTAACATTATAAATGTCTTTACTGTAACTGTTGATCAGTTTAACTCATCCTTCATAAATAAAAGTACTGATTTATTTTATTTATTTCCCCAAAAAATAAAATTTGAATTATTACTAACCCAAAACTTTTGAGCGGTAGTGTTTAACGTTACAAAAGCTTTAGATTTCAGATAAATGCTGTTCTTTTGAACTTTCTATTCATCAAAGACTGTACACAACTGTTTTCGACATTTAAAATAATAATGAATGTTTCTTGAGTATCAATCATCATATTAGAATAATTTCTGAAGGATCATGTGACAGTGACGACTGGAGTAATGATGCTGAAAACTCAGCTTTGATCACAGGAATAAATAACAGTTTAAAAACAGTTTTAATCAAATAAATGCAGCCTTGGTGAGCAGAAGAAACTTCTCTGTTATGTGCGCGCCACAGACTGCACGCACGTCCGCTTAGAGTTCCGCCTTTTGCCTTCCGTCAATATTACGTTATTAGAAAAATATTTTTTTAGAGAATCGATTTTTTGACATTTGTGAATCGATTCAGAATCGTCCACGTCCGCATCGCGATGCATCTAAGAATACATTTTTTCTCCCACCCCTAGATTTCATACAACAGGTTAATAAACAGTTATAATTAAGTCACTTACATTTCAGATGCAATGTTGACTGTTTTTGTTCTGTTTCAGCAGCGAAAATAGTTAAACAAAGATCACGGCAGAACCATCACGCATCACGTGTTTTCTCATAACTGAACGATTCAGCATTTTTAACGAATCGGTTGACTCAAAGATTGAATGATCAATCCATAAACATCTGTCTTAATCATGATCGACTCATTCGAACAAATCGTTTGAACGAATGAATCAATGACTTGCTTATTAAGATGGATGCCTGGCGACACCTAATGGCGGTTTAAGTGTTGTTTAAAAGCACCATTCTTTCCCACATGTGTGTGATTTGTGTGTGCAACATTATCATTATTTTTCTTACACTATTATATTAGCGATTTAAAAGCACCCACTCGTGTCACACGTCGATTAACCGGTGGGAAAATATCCTCAGACACATACCTAATACATGTATATTTAAATACAATATTGGCCTACCTGGTAAAAAGTTTTATATACTATTTTGATGTCCTTTTGGACACAAGAGGGCAGTATAGCCCTATGTTTGCTTTTTTGTTGAACCAAATAGCAATAAATAGCCTGTTTTAACTTTTTCATTCTTCTTGAATTGCAAAAACAGAATAAAATGGGTTTAGTTGTGATATTTGTATACTTTTATATAGAAATAAATGGTATATAATTACATTTTTAGAAGATTTTTAGTGTTTCCTTTTTGGACATTATTTAATCCCTCGCCATAGCAAAACCGTTTGAGATATTTATTATCCATTCACAATTTAGCATATTTAATGTAGTTTCATCATGTTGAAAAAGTTTGGTACGAATAAAATAAATAGTTTAAGAGAAGTGGCTAAAAATTCAGAGGCTGATTTTGCAAAAAAAATCACATTCAGACCAAAATATCTGACTTCCTGATGGCCAGAGCTATTGAATGTAAATTAGAAAGTTGTCCGGCTTGATGAGAACAATATACAAACTATTTTTTCTTTACTGTAGTTAAAACTAACCCCCCCACTTTTGTCAAAAGCATGTTGAAAGTGTCACACTTCCTGCTGCCAGTTGGTGGCGCTATAACTTTGACTCACAATAGCTACATCCATCTGATCGGCCTCTTACCACGAACACACTGCTGAAGTTTCATCAAGATCAGTTAATGTATGCAGAAGTTATTCCACTTCCGTGTTTCTCTTTTCTCGCCATAAATTCGATTCCTCGCCACAGCCAAACCGTTCGAGATATCAAAAATCCGTCCGCAATTTAACATCCTCAAAGTCTTGACTACATGCACATCGAGTTTGGAGGGGACACGGTGAATTTTCTAGGAGGAGTATTTCACATTCCACAACAAGCGTTTTCCAAACAACCCATAATAGCCGACTTCCTGTTGGGCTGGCGTAAAACTTGACCGCGGTAAAGTTGTTCGGCCCGATGAGATCTATATGTGTACCGAGTTTCATATTAATTCATGCGAGCGTGTTTGATATATGGATCAAGTTTTAGAACCCCGTTCAAGGGGGCGCTGTTGAGCCCCCCAGCCACGCCCGGGTACCAGCTTCAGCCCGGCCCTGATGGCCGTGGGTTCTGACCTGTGTGCAAAGTTTCAAGAGTTTTTGAGCACGTTAAGGACCCCAAAAGCCCCTGAAACCTTGATTAACAATTTAAAAGCAATAGTCAAATCCCCCCCTCCCCTCACACACACACAGACACAGAGAGAGGGAGAGAAAATTCTTCAGAAAATCCACATTCAAACCAAAATATCTCTCTTCCTGTTGGTCGGAGATGGTTCATGTAAATTAGAAAGTTGTCCGTCTTGATGAGAACAATACACATACCAAGTTTTGTGATTCTAGGAAAAACTAAGCCCCCATTTTTGACTAAAGGTGGCGCTACTGAGCCATTCCACCACGCCCGTTTCTGAAACTTTGCACATGTCTACGGGCTAATAAATGTGATGTGTCTGTTGAGTTTCATGCAATTTCAAGTATGTTAAGAGTCTCAAAAGCATCAAAAAATAATATTAAAGTTTGATGCGTTGCCACGGCAACAGTATCTAAGATATCAATAATCGTTTCACAGGTTTACATCTGCCGTGCGTCTACATTGTACACATAAAGTTTGAAGCAAATCGGGTAAAAATAAGACACTGATTTCAAAGCATTTTGAAAGTGATGTACTTCCTGCTGCCTGTTGGTGGCGCTATAACTTTGACTCACAATAGTCACATCCATGTGATCGGCCTCTTACAACGAACACACTGCTGAAGTTTCATCAAGATCAGTTAATGTATGCAGAAGTTATAACACACTTCCTGTTTCATTTTTTCGCCATAAATTTGTTTCCTCGCCACGGCCAAACCGTTCGAGATATCAAAAATCCGTCCGCAATTTAGCATCCTCAATGTCTTGACTTCATGCTGACCGAGTTTGGAGGCGAATCGATGAATTCCCTAGGAGGAGTACATTAAATTCCACAGCATGCGTTTCCAAACAACGCTAAATAGCCAACTTCCTGTTTGGCTGGCGTAAAACTTAGAGCACGAAAGTTGTTCGGCCCGATGAGATCTATATGTGTACCGAGTTTCATATTATTACATGCAAGCGTGTTTGATTTATGGACATGAACTAATTGTTCCGCATTTGTCAATGAGAGCATATGACGTAATTTAGATATATTTTTAAGATGGAAAAATGCAGTTTTACAGATACTAGACACGTGACTTTCAAATGAAAGATTGGTTTCAAAGAGCACACCCAGGTTCCTAACCGACGACGAAGACTTAACAGAGCAGCCATCAAGTGTTAGACAGTATTCTAGGTTATTACGTGAGGAAGTTTTTTGTCCAATAATTAGAAACTCTGTTTTTTCAGAATTTAGAAGTAGGAAATTACAAGTCATCCAATTTTTTATATCCGCTATGCATTCCGTTAATTTTGTGAATTGATAAGTTTCGTTAGGTTTTGAAGAAATATAGAGCTGAGTATCATCGGCATAACAGTGAAAGCTAATTCCATGTTTCCTAATGATATCTCCTAAGGGTAGCATGTACAGAGTGAACAGCAGCGGTCCTAGTACTGAGCCTTGTGGTACGCCATACTGAACTTGTGATCGATGAGACATCTCATCATTTACTGCTACAAACTGATAACGGTCAGATAAGTATGATTTAAACCATGCTAGTGCATTTCCCGTAATGCCAACATAATGTTCTAATCTATTTAAAAGAACGTTGTGGTCGATGGTGTCAAATGCAGCGCTAAGATCGAGTAACACTAATAGAGAGATACAACCACGATCGGATGATAAGAGCAAATCATTTGTGACTCTAACGAGAGCTGTTTCGGTACTATGGTACGGTCTAAATCCGGACTGGAAATCCTCGCAGATATCATTTCTTTCAAGAAAGGAACACAGTTGTGAGGATACTGCCTTTTCTAATATCTTTGACAGAAAAGGTAGATTCGAGATCGGCCTGTAATTGACTAATTCTGAAGGATCAAGTTGCGTTTTTTTAACAAGCGGTTTAATCAAAGCCAGCTTAAAGTTTTTTGGTACGTATCCTAGAGACAAAGATGAATTAATGATATTAAGAAGAGGATCTATGACCTCTGGAAGTATTTCTTTCAGTAGCTTAGTCGGTATAGGGTCTAACATACATGTTGTAGATTTAGATGATTTAATGAGTTTAGTAAATTCTTCCTCTCCTATAGCAACGAATGAATCAAATTTTTCCTCAGGGAGACTACAATACACTGCCTGATGCGATACTGTAGTAGACGGTTGCATAGTTATAATTTTGTCCCTGATATTATCAATCTTATAAGTGAAGAAGTTCATAAAGTCATTACTGCTGTGTTGCTTGGAAACTTCGGTGCTTGAAGCTTTATTTTTCGTTAGTTTAGCCACCGTTTCAAATAAATACCTAGGATTATGTTTATTTTCTTCTAATAGGGTTGAAAAATAAGCAGATCTAGCAGCTTTTAAAGCCTCTCTGTAAGTAATTGAGCTCTCCTTCCATGAAATGCGAAATACCTCTAGTTTTGTTTTCTTCCAGTTGCGCTCCATTTTTCTGGCTGCTCTCTTAAGGGCCCGAGTGTGCTCGTTGTACCACGGCGTTGGACTATTTTCTTTAATCTTCTTTAAGCGCAACGGAGTAACTGTGTCTAAAGTGCTGGAAAAGAGAGAGTTAAACGTTTCTGTTGTAATATCTAGTTCTTCTAAGCTATCTGAGATGCTGAGATGATGAAACTGATTAGGAAGATTATTAATAAAGCAATCTTTAGTAGCAGAAGTGATAGGTCTCACATATTTGAAACACGGAGTCGGCTTTGCAGCCTTGGCTAAATGCAAATTACACGAGACTAGATAATGATCTGAGATGTCATCGCTCTGCTGCAGAATTTCAACGGCATCCACATCTATTCCGTGTGATAATATTAAATCTAGAGTATGATTACGACGATGAGTAGGTCCTGACACGTGTTGTCTAACTCCAATTGAATTTACAATGTCTTTAAATGCCAATCCCAATGCATCTTTTTCATTATCGATGTGTATATTAAAATCACCAACAATTAGTACTTTATCTGCAGTCAATATTAATTCTGATAGAAAGTCTGCAAATTCTTTGATAAAGTCTGTATGGTGCCCTGGTGGCCTGTATACAGTAGCCAGCACAAATCTCAAACGTGATTTATCGTTTACACTATATATTTTTACATTAAGCACCAATGCTTCAAAAGAATTATATTTAAAACTTGATTTCTTAGTGGTTTTGAAACTATTACTATAAATTACAGCAACACCACCCCCTTTGCGTTTCAGACGAGGCTCATGTTTATAACAGTAATCTTGTGGGGTTGATTCATTTAAAGTAATGTAATCGTTTGGTTTTAGCCAGGTTTCTGTCAAACACAGCACATCTAGGTTATTATCTGAAATCATATCGTTAACAACGAGTGCTTTTGAAGTAAGCGATCGAATATTCAGCAACCCAAGCTTTAGCATTTGCTCATCTGTATTATAGCTGTTTTTTATTTGTTGAACATCAATTAAATTTTTAACCTTAGTTGGGTTTAAACGTTTTTTGGATTTCCAAATTCGGGGAACAGACACAGTCTCTATATGATGATAGCTAGGTGAGAGAGGCTCTATGTGATGGGATTTATCTGACCTTGGTGACGCGAGGCCGCTAGCAGACAGTCGGTTAAGCCAGTCTGTCTGCTTCCTGACCTGAGCCCCAGATTGTCATGTTTGAGCTCTAAGACTATGAGCCATATTACTAGAGAGAAGAGCAGCACCATCCCAGGAGGGATGAATACCATCTCTTTTCAACAGGTCAGGTTTGCCCCAAAAACTTTTCCAATTGTCTATGAATTCTATATTATTAAGCGGATACCACTTCGACAGCCAACCGTTAAGCGAACATAATCTACTAACTATCTCATCACTCCTGCAAACAGGAAGGGGGCCAGAGCAAATTACATTCCTTGACATCGTACTTGCAAGTTCACACACCTCTTTAATATTAATTTTGGTGATCTCCGACTGGCGGAGTCGAACATCATTAGTGCCGACATGAATAATGATCTTAGAGAATTTACGATTAGCATTAGCCAGCACTTTTAAATTTGCTTTGATGTCAGGCGCTCTGGCTCCCGGCAAACATGTGACTATGGTGGTTGGTGTCTCTATTTTCACGTTCCGTGTAATAGAATCGCCAATAACTAGGGCACAATCATTCTCAGTGGGTGTTTCACTGAGCGGGGCAAATCGATTTGTTATGGTAATCGGAACGGAAGAGTGGTTTTTAGATCCGCGACTAGAGCGATCCCTCACTGTCACCCATTTGCCCGGCTGCACGGGCTCTACTTCAGCCAGAACCGACTCATGTAAAGTGTGCACTATTCTATGCGCATCCAAAACATCTAAAGCACTAGCACTCTTACTATCCTCAATTAAAGTTTGGATGCGTGTTTCTAATTCTGAAATCTTCTCTGTCAACCTAACTGTCTCCTTACATTTATCGCATATAAATCCTATATTGTCGACAGAGAAGCCTATACTAAACATGTGACATGAAGTGCAAGTGACAATAACAGGACAAGACATTACTCACCGTGTTTGTTGAGTGATTCTTACTCACCTGAGCTTTTTATGAACTCAAAGGCGCGGACGCGCGAGAGAAAAATAAATAAATAAAATAGCTGAGCGCACGGGTGGCGCGTTAACAGGCTAGCGAATTACTAGCGTTTTGTGCTAGTAGTACTAATAACAAAAGCTAGCGATGTCAGGTTAATCTGAGATGTTGGGTAAAATGTAGTAGTATAAACAACTAGAAATGGTAGTAAAATGATGGTTCAAAACAAAGAAATATATGGCTAAGACGGAGCTTATCGCACCGAATCAAACAAACACACTCACAGCAGGCAGCGAGGCAGACAGGAGCAATCGATCAGACAGCCTTGATCCACCCAAAAATAAAATTAAAATTATTACTGACCCCAAACTTTTGAACGGTAGTGTTTAATGTTACAAATAATAATAATAATAATAATAATTCATTACATTTATATAGCGCTTTTCTCAACACTCAAAGCGCTTTACATAGAAGGGGGGAATCTCCTCAACCACCACCAATGTGCAGCATCCACCTGGATGATGCGGCGGCAGCCATATTGCGCCAGAACGCCCACCACACACCAGCTTATTGGTGGAGAGGAGACAGTGATGAAGCCAATCAGTTTAAATGGGGAGGATTAGGAGGCCATGATGGACAGAGGCCACTGGGCAAATTTGGCCAGGATGCCGGGATTTCAGATAAATGCAAAAGCTTTAGATTTCAGATAAATGCTGTTCTTTTGAACTTTCTATTCATCAAAGACTGTACACAACTGTTTTCGACATGTAAAATAATCATGAATGTTTCTTGAGCATCAATCATCATATTAGAATAATTTCTGAAGGACAGTGACGACTGGAGTAATGATGCTGAAAACTCAGCTTTGATCACAGGAATAAATAACAGTTTAAAATATATTAAAATAGAAAGCAGATGTTTTAAATTGGAATACTATTTTACAATATTACTGTTTTTGTTTGTATTTTTAATCAAATAAATGCAGCCTTGGAGAGCAGAAGAAACTTTGCTTAAAAACATTAAAAATCTTACTGACCCCAAACTTTTGAACAGTAGTGTATATATATTATATAAAAATGTAAGGGACAAGACACAGATAATTTTACTTGCCTGACCTGATTAAAACAATGAAAAAACTTAAATGAAAAAATAACTTGGGAATCACTAAAACGAGTGAATTAATCTGATTTTATGATAGAGTCAAAATATTCTACAACAAATTCTTTAAATTCAACGATGTTGAGAACGGAACAAGAATAAAAAAGGAACTATAAACAAGCTGAAACTAAATAAAATAAAAATGAAAACGAAATTAAGCAGTGTTGGGCTCACACAACTCTCTCATTAGAATGAAAATGTTTCAACATTTGCGATGAATTTGGATGCTAAACTATCCTTTATCATAGGCTTTGTACTTCACTCACTTTCCAATATCGACGGAAAAAATCATCCTATTCCAATAGAGTCTGGCTGCAGACTTGCACTTGCACTCTCAGACTTGCACTCTCAGACACCAGCGCTTCCTCTGCCTGTGACGTCACTCGCAATCGACACAAATTAACCGGAAATATGTTTCCAACAGTAAATATGTTATATTATTTATTTTTTCAAAAAAAAAAACGGCATATTTTTTTAAGTTATTAAACATTGTATCGTTAAAGTTGGTATTATACCTTATATTGCTATCATATACTGTTGTGTACCAACATTAACACAACATTTCCCCAAAATCATGTTTAATCGGAGATACTAGATTTATGACTTGGGAGCAGGGAGATACGAGGTTACGCTGTCATTGATAAGAGTGGTACGGACCCTTAAGTCGCTGCTGCCGGTGTTCTGACGGAACGACTGGCAGTGTTCATCAAAGTCTGCGGGCGCGTTGAGCCTTTTGACAAGAGAAGGCTTAAAGAGCTATTCAAATCTAATGATTGTGGTTACATACATCTTCCTAAACTCCATTTTAAACGAGATAAAACGTTAGAGTGATGCAATACCAAAATACTAGGCTGTCTAGGCGGAAATTAGCCTAATCTGCACGCAAACTTGCCTTCGTGGCTCACGGGCTTCCTTCTGCACCGAAGCATTACAGTTATCGATTTTTAACAAAACATGCCTACTCAAATGTATCTAACCTAACTATTTTCACTCGTTATTGTCTAAAAAACATACAGAATTATCCAAAGATAGGCTTACTTAGCACCAGTAACTTAGGCAGACCTTTTTTCTCCCATAAATTAAAACCTTGCTACTTGGGGTATTTTACATGCACAGTGCCAACTTCCAGTCAGTAAAATAATAATAAATTACGGGCCCAAGCCGGTGGCACCGCAACCCCGGTGCCTTTAGTTACCTAAAGGCACCGGGGTGGCGGTACCGCCGGCTTTGGCCCTCCATCGCTGCTCGCAGCTATATTTATATATATATATTATTGTTCAAAAGTTTGGGGTCAGTAAGATTTTTAATGTTTTTAGGAGAAGTCTCTTCTGCTCACCAAGGCTGCATTTATTGATTAAAAATACAAACAAAAACAGTAATATTGTGAAATATTATTCCAATTTAAAACAGCTGTTTTCAATTTTTAAATATTTTACATAGTAATTCATTTCTGTGATCAAAGTTGAGTTTTCAGCATCATTACTCCAGTCTTCAGTGTCACATGATCCTTCAGAAATCATACTAATATAATGATTGATGCTCAATAAATATTCATTATTATTTTCAATGTTGAAAACAGTTGTGTACAGATTTTTTTTTTTTTTTCAAAATGCTTTGATGAATGTAAAGTTCAAAAGAACAGCATATATTTCAAATATATATATTTTTAACATTATAAATGTCTTTACTGTAACTGTTGATCAGTTTAACTCATCCTTCATAAATAAAAGTACTGATTTATTTTATTTATTTCCCCAAAAAATAAAATTTTAATTATTACTAACCCAAAACTTTTGAGCGGTAGTGTTTAACGTTACAAAAGCTTTAGATTTCAGATAAATGCTGTTCTTTTGAACTTTCTATTCATCAAAGACTGTACACAACTGTTTTCGACATTTAAAATAATAATGAATGTTTCTTGAGTATCAATCATCATATTAGAATAATTTCTGAAGGATCATGTGACAGTGACGACTGGAGTAATGATGCTGAAAACTCAGCTTTGATCACAGGAATAAATAATAGTTTAAAATATATTAAAATAGAAAGCAGCTGTTTTAAATTGGAATAATATTTTACAATATTACTGTTTTTGTTTGTATTTTTAATCAAATAAATGCAGCCTTGGTGAGCAGAAGAAACTTCTCTGTTATGTGCGCGCCACAGACTGCACGCACGTCCGCTTAGAGTTCCGCCTTTTGCCTTCCGTCAATATTACGTTATTAGAAAAATATTTTTTTAGAGAATCGATTTTTTGACATTTGTGAATCGATTCAGAATCTTCCACGTCCGCATCGCGATGCATCTAAGAATAAATTTTTTCTCCCACCCCTAGATTTCATACAACAGGTTAATAAACAGTTACAATTAAGTCACTTACATTTTAGATGCAATGTTGACTGTTTTTGTTCTGTTTCAGCAGCGAAAATAGTTAAACAAAGATCACGGCAGAACCATCACGCATCACGTGTTTTCTCATAACTGAACGATTCAGCATTTTTAACGAATCGGTTGACTCAAAGATTGAATGATCAATCCATAAACATCTGTCTTAATCATGATCGACTCATTCGAACAAATCGTTTGAACGAATGAATCAATGACTCGCTTATTAAGATGGATGCCTGGCGACACCTAATGGCGGTTTAGTGTTGTTTAAAAGCATCATTCTTTCCCACATGTGTGTGATTTGTGTGTGCAACATTATCATTATTTTTCTTACACTATTATATTAGCGATTTAAAAGCACCCACTCGTGTCACACGTCGATTAACCGGTGGGAAAATATCCTCAGACACATACGTAATAAATGTATATTTAAATACAATATTGGCCTACCTGGTAAAAAGTTTTATATACTATTTTGATGTCCTTTTGGACACAAGAGGGCAGTATAGCCCTATGTTTGCTTTTTTGTTGAACCAAATAGCACTAAATAGCCTGTTTTAACTTTTTCATTCTTCTTGAATTGCAAAAACAGAATAAAATGGGTTTAGTTGTGATATTTGTATTCTTTTATATAGAAATAAATGGTATATAATTACATTTTTAGAAGATTTTTAGTGTTTCCTTTTTGGACATTACTTTAATCCCTCGCCATAGCAAAACCGTTTAAGATATTTATTATCCATTCACAATTTAGCATATTTAATGTAGTTTCATCATGTTGAAAAAGTTTGGTACGAATAAAATAAATAGTTTAAGAGGAGTGGCTAAAAATTCAGAGGCTGATTTTGCAAAAAAATTCACATTCAGACCAAAATATCTGACTTCCTGATGGCCAGAGCTATTGAATGTAAATTAGAAAGTTGTCCGGCTTGATGAGAACAATATACAAACTGTTTTTTCTTTACTGTAGTTAAAACTAACCCCCCCCACTTTTGTCAAAAGCTTGTTGAAAGTGACACACTTCCTGCTGCCAGTTGGTGGCGCTATAACTTTGACTCACAATAGCTACATCCATCTGATCGGCCTCTTACCACGAACACACTGCTGAAGTTTCATCAAGATCAGTTAATGTATGCAGAAGTTATTCCACTTCCGTGTTTCTCTTTTCTCGCCATAAATTCGATTCCTCGCCACAGCCAAACCGTTCGAGATATCAAAAATCCGTCCGCAATTTAGCATCCTCAATGTCTTGACTTCACGCTGACCGAGTTTGGAGGCGAATCGATGTATTTCCTAGGAGGAGTACATTAAATTCCACAGCAAGCGTTTCCAAACAACCCTAAATAGCCGACTTCCTGTTGGGCTGGCGTAAAACTTAGAGCACGAAAGTTGTTCGGCCCGATGAGATCTATATGTGTACCGAGTTTCAAATTAATTCATGCAAGCGTGTTTGATATATGGACCAAGTTTTAGAACCCCGTTCAAGGGGGCGCTGTTGAGCCCCCCTGCCACGCCCGGCTACCAGATTCAGCCCCGCCCTGATGGCCGCGGGTTCTGACCTGTGTGCAAAGTTTCAAGAGTTTTCGAGCACGTTTAGGGACCCAAAAGCCCCAGAAACCTTGAAATAAAAATGAAAAAGAAAATCTCACTCAACTGACAAATCACCCCCACCCCTCACACACTCAGAGACAGAGAGAGAGAGAAAATTCTCAAAAAAATCACATTCAAACCAAAATATCTGACTTTCTGTTGCTTTGAGCTAATAAGTGTAAATTAGAAAGTTGTCCGGCTCGATAAGAACAATATACATACCAAGTTTTGTGATTCTAGGTAAAACTAAGCCCCCATTTTTGACTAAAGGTGGCGCTACTGAGCCCCTCACCACGCCCGTTTCTGAAACTTTGCCCATGTCTACTGGATAATAAGTGTGATGTGTCTGTCGAGTTTCATGCAATTTCAAGTATGTTAAGAGTCTCAAAAGCATCAAAAAAGAATATTAAAGTTTGATGCGTTGCCATGGCAACAGTATCTAAGATATCAATAATCCTTTCACAGGTCTACATCTGCCGTGTGTCTACATTATACACATAAAGTTTGAAGCAAATCGGGTAAAAATAAGAGTGATTTCAAAGCATTTTGAAAGTGACACACTTCCTGCTGCCAGTTGGTGGCGCTATAACTTTGACTCACAATAGTCACATCCTTGTGTTCGGCCTCTTACAACGAACACACTGCTGAAGTTTAATCAAGATCAGATAATGTATGCTGAAGTTATAACACACTTCCTGTGTCCCTTATTCGCCATAAATTCGTTTCCTTGCCACGGCCAAACCGTTCGAGATATCAAAAATCCGTCCGCAATTTAGCATCCTCAATGTCTTGACTTCATGCTGACTGAGTTTGGAGGCGATTGGATGAATTCTCTAGGAGGAGTACATTAAATTCCACAGCATGCGTTTCAAAACAACCCATAATAGCTGACTTCCTGTTGGGCTGGCGTAAAAAGTAAAAGTACGAAAGTTGTTCGGCCCGATGAGATCTATATGTGTACCGAGTTTCATATTATTACATGCAAGCGTGTCTGATTTATGGACCAAGTTTTCGGACCCCGTTCAAGGGGGCGCTGTCGAGCCCCCCTGCCACGCCCGGGTACCAGCTTCAGCCCGGCCCTGATGGCCGCGGGTTCTGACCCGTGTGCAAAGTTTCAAGAGTTTTCGAGCACGTTAAGGGTCTCAAAAGTGCCCGAAAGGTTGACAGAAAAATAATAATAATAATAATTAAAGCTGCAAGCAGCGATGAAAGGGCCCTCGCACCCGTGCCATCAACACTCGGGGGCTTTAGGAAGACAGAGCATGGTTGGGAAATGTACATTTAAGGAGGTATATATAGTAAGAGTATGTCAAAGTCAGTTACAAAATGTTTTGTATAATGGTGATAATAGCATGCTTCATGACTCAGCTAAGTGTTGCTAGCATGTTTAGTCTGTTTCTAGCATGCTTAGTACACAATAATTATGTGGTTAGTACTGCATTACTGTGTTAACCATGTCAGTTTCTGTTGCCAGTAGGTGGCGTTATGACTATAGCTGAATATGAGCATGGATATGTGTTCAGGACAGAACTCTTATCAAACGTGTGAAGTTTGGTGCAAATTGGACATTGCCTTCTTGAGTAACAACAAAGTCATGTTTCATTGAATTAGCATTCTTTAGCACTTAGCTAAGCATTGTTAGCATGTTTTAACATGTTTCTAGCATGTTTAGAACTCAATGGCATTTTTAACATGTTGCTAGAACGGCATCAACGTGTTAAACATGTCACTTCCTGTTGCCAGTAGGTGGCGCTATTCCTATAACTGAACATTTTCATGTAGATGTGTTCAGGCCATGACTCTTATCAAACGTGTGAAGTTTGGGGCAGATTGGACATTCCATGCCTGAGTTACAGCAAATTCCTATTTAGTTGCAATAATAGCATGCTTTAGCACTTATCTAAGAGTTTGCTAGCATGTTTTAGCATGTTTCTAGTATGTTGTTAGCATGTTTAACACTTGCTGGCACTTTTTTATATGTTATTAGGAGTCCATAACAGTGTTAAACATGTCACTTCCTGTTGCCAGCAGGTGGCGCTATGACTGTAACTGAATATAAGCATGGTCATGTGTTCAGGACAGAACGCTTATCAAAAGTGTGAAGTTTGGGGCAGATTGGACATTCCATGCCTGAGTTACAGCAAATTCATATTTAATTGCAGTAATATCATTCTTTAGCACTTAGCTAAGTGTTTGCTAGTATGCTTTAGCATGTCTCTAGTATGTTGGTAGGATGTTTAGCACCTACTGGCATTTTTTTATATGTTATTAGGAGTCAAGAACAGTGTTAAACGTCACTTCCTGTTGCCAGCAGGTGGCGCTATGACTATAACTAAATATGAGCATGGTCATGTGTTCAAGAGATAACTCTTATCAAACGTGTGAAGTTTGGGGTAGATTGTACATTGCCTTCTTGAGTAACAACAAAGTCCTGTTTCATTGAATTAGCATGCTTTAGCACTTAGCTAAGTATTGCTAGCATGTTTTAACAAGTTTCTAGCATGTTTAGAACTCAATGGCATTTTTAACATGTTGCTAGAACGGCATCAACGTGTTAAACATGTCACTTCCTGTTGCCAGTAGGTGGCGCTATTACTATAACTGAATTTGAGCATAGACATGTGTTCAGGCCATGATTCTTATCAAACGTGTGAAGTTTGGGGCAGATTGGACATTCCATGCCTGGGTTACAGCAAATTCCTATTTAATTGCAGTGATAGCATGCTTTAGCACTTAGCTAAGTATTTGCTAGCATGTTTCTAGTATGTTGCTAACCTGTTTAGCACTTGCTGGCTCTTTTTTATATGTTATTAGGAGACCACAACAGTGTTAAACATGTCACTTCCTGTTGACAGCAGGTGGCGCTATTACTATAACTGAATATTCTCATGTAGATGTGTTCAGGCCATGACTCTTATCAAACGTGTGAAGTTTGGGGCAGATTGGACATTCCATGCCTGTGTTACAGCAAATTCCTATTTAATTGCAGCAATAGCATGCTTTAGCACTTAGCTAAGTGTTTGCTAGCATGTTTTAGCATGTTTCTAGTATGTTGTTAGCATGTTTAGCACTTGCTGGCACTTTTTTTATATGTTTTTATATGTCCACAACAGTGTTTAACATGTCACTTCCTGTTGCCAGCAGGTGGCACTTTGACTGTAACTGAATATGAGCATGGTCATGTGTTCAGGACAGAACGTTTATTAAAAGTGTGAAGTTTGGCGCAGATTGGACATTGCCTTCTTGAGTAACAACAACATCCTGTTTCATTGAATTAGCATGCTTTAGCACTTAGCTAAGTATTGCTAGCATGTTTTAACATGTTTCCAGCATGTTTAGAAGTAAATGGCATTTTTAACATGTTGCTAGAATGGCATCAACGTGTTAAACATGACACTTCCTGTTACCAGTAGGTGGCGCTATTACTATAACTGAATGTTCTCATGTAGATGTGTTCAGGACAGAACGCTTATCAAAAGTGTGAAGTTTGGGGCAGATTGGACATTCCATGCCTGAGTTACAGCAAATTCCTATTTAATTGCAATAATAGCATGCTTTAGCACTTAGCTAAGTGTTTGCTAGCATGTTTTAGCATGCTTCTAGTATGTTGTTAGCATGTTTAGCACTTGCTGGTACTTTTTTATATGTTATTAGGAGTCCATAACAGTGTTAAACATGTCACTTCCTGTTGCCAGCAGGTGGCGCTATGACTGTAACTGAATATGAGCATGGTCATGTGTTCAGGACAGAACGCTTATCAAAAGTGTGAAGTTTGGGGCAGATTGGACATTCCATGCCTGAGTTACAGCAACTTCCTGTTTCATGGCGAAACATCGAAATTTGTCAGGCCGCCGAGGACCCGCCCTTTGACGAAAACTCAAGATCTTCGCAATTTAACGTCGCAAAGGCCTTAAGATTACACTCACCAAATTTGAAGATGATCAGATTAAAACTGTAGGAGGAGTTCGTTAAAGTACGAGGCCTGAAAATGGCAAAAACTGCACAAAAATCTGAGAGGAAGTTCAAAATGGCTGACTTCCTGTTGTGTTTAGGGCTATGCTCCAAGAGACTTTTTTGTAGGTATTAGGTCATTACATGTATGTACCGAATTTCGTGCACGTACGTGGAACGTTGCGGGAGGCGCACTCCGTTGAACTTTTATAGGTGGCGCTATCGAGACGTTTTGCCCCGTCCAATTCTGAAACCTATATCAGATGTAAATTTTCACCAGTTTTGACGCGTGTGCAAAGTTTCGTGAGTTTTCGAGCATGTTTAGGCCCTCAAAAATGCAATTCAATGCGGAGAATAATAATAATAATAATAATTAAAGCTGCAAGCAGCGATGAAAGGGCCCTCGCACCCGTGCCATCAACACTCGGTGGCTTTAGGAAGACAGAGCATGGTTGGGAAATGTACATTTAAGGAGGTATATATAGTAAGAGTATGTCAAAGTCAGTTACAAAATGTTTTGTATAATGGTGATAATAGCATGCTTCATGACTCAGCTAAGTGTTGCTAGCATGTTTAGTGTGTTTCTAGCATGCTTAGTACACAATAATTATGTGGTTAGTACTGCATTACTGTGTTAACCATGTCAGTTTCTGTTGCCAGTAGGTGGCGTTATGACTATAACTGAATATGAGCTTGGATGTGTGTTCAGGACAGAACTCTTATCAAACGTGTGAAGTTTGGTGCAAATTGGACATTGCCTTCTTGAGTAACAACAAAGTCATGTTTAATTGAATTAGCATGCTTTAGCACTTAGCTAAGCATTGTTAGCATGTTTTAACATGTTTCTAGCATGTTTAGAACTCAATGGCATTTTTAACATGTTGCTAGAACGGCATCAACGTGTTAAACATGTCACTTCCTGTTGCCAGTTGGTGGCGCTATTACTATAATTGAACATTCTCATGTAGATGTGTTCAGGCCATGACTCTTATCAAAAGTGTGAAGTTTGGGGCAGATTGGACATTCCATGCCTGAGTTACAGCAAATTCCTATTTAATTGCAATAATAGCATGCTTTAGCACTTGGCTAAGAGTTTGCTAGCATGTTTTAGCATGTTTCTAGTATGTTGTTAGCATGTTTAACACTTGCTGGCACTTTTTTATATGTTATTAGGAGTCCATAACAGTGTTAAACATGTCACTTCCTGTTGCCAGCAGGTGGCGCTATGACTGTAACTGAATATAAGCATGGTCATGTGTTCAGGACAGAACGCTTATCAAAAGTGTGAAGTTTGGGGCAGATTGGACATTCCATGCCTGAGTTACAGCAAATTCATATTTAATTGCAGTAATATCATTCTTTAGCACTTAGCTAAGTGTTTGCTAGTATGTTTTAGCATGTCTATAGTATGTTGGTAGGATGTTTAGCACCTACTGGCATTTTTTTATATGTTATTAGGAGTCAAGAACAGTGTTAAACGTCACTTCCTGTTGCCAGCAGGTGGCGCTATTACTATAACTGAATATTCTCATGTAGATATGCTCAGGACAGAACGCTTATCAAAAGTGTGAAGTTTGGGGCAGATTGGACATTCCATGCCTGAGTTACAGCAAATTCCTATTTAATTGCAATAATAGCATGCTTTAGCACTTAGCTAAGAGTTTGCTAGCATGTTTTAGCATGCTTCTAGTATGTTGTTAGCATGTTTAGCACTTGCTGGCACTTTTTTATATGTTATTAGGAGTCCATAACAGTGTTAAACATGTCACTTCCTGTTGCCAGCAGGTGGCGCTATGACTATAACTGAATATGAGCATGGTCATGTGTTCAGGACAGAACGTTTATTAAAAGTGTGAAGTTTGGCGCAGATTGGACATTGCCTTCTTGAGTAACAACAACATCCTGTTTCATTGAATTAGCATGCTTTAGCACTTAGCTAAGTATTGCTAGTATGTTTTAACATGTTTCTAGCATGTTTAGAAGTCAATGGCATTTTTAACATGTTGCTAGAATGGCATCAACGTGTTAAACATGACACTTCCTGTTACCAGTAGGTGGCGCTATTACTATAACTGAATATTCTCATGTAGATATGTTCAGGACAGAACGCTTATCAAAAGTGTGAAGTTTGGGGCAGATTGGACATTCCATGCCTGAGTTACAGCAAATTCCTATTTAATTGCAATAATAGCATGCTTTAGCACTTAGCTAAGAGTTTGCTAGCATGTTTTAGCATGCTTCTAGTATGTTGTTAGCATGTTTAGCACTTGCTGGCACTTTTTTATATGTTATTAGGAGTCCATAACAGTGTTAAACATGTCACTTCCTGTTGCCAGCAGGTGGCGCTATGACTATAACTGAATATGAGCATGGTCATGTGTTCAGGACAGAACGTTTATTAAAAGTGTGAAGTTTGGCGCAGATTGGACATTGCCTTCTTGAGTAACAACAACATCCTGTTTCATTGAATTAGCATGCTTTAGCACTTAGCTAAGTATTGCTAGTATGTTTTAACATGTTTCTAGCATGTTTAGAAGTCAATGGCATTTTTAACATGTTGCTAGAATGGCATCAACGTGTTAAACATGACACTTCCTGTTACCAGTAGGTGGCGCTATTACTATAACTGAATATTCTCATGTAGATATGTTCAGGACAGAACGCTTATCAAAAGTGTGAAGTTTGGGGCAGATTGGACATTCCATGCCTGAGTTACAGCAAATTCCTATTTAATTGCAATAATAGCATGCTTTAGCACTTAGCTAAGAGTTTGCTAGCATGTTTTAGCATGCTTCTAGTATGTTGTTATTATGTTTAGCACTTGCTGGCACTTTTTTATATGTTATTAGGAGTCCATAACAGTGTTAAACATGTCACTTTCTGTTGCCAGCAGGTGGCGCTATGACTATAACTGAATATGAGCATGGTCATGTGTTCAGGACAGAACTCTTATCAAACGTATGAAGTTTGGGGCAGATTGGACATTCCATGCCTGAGTTACAGCAACTTCCTGTTTCATGGCGAAACATCAAAATTTGTCAGGCCGCCGAGGACCCGCCCTTCGACGAAAACTCAAGATCTTCGCAATTTAACGTCGCAAAGACCTTAAGATTACACTCACCAAATTTGAAGATGATCAGATTAAAACTGTAGGAGGAGTTCGTTAAAGTATGAGGCCTGAAAATGTCAAAAACTGCACAAAAATCTGGGAGGAAGTTCAAAATGGCTGACTTCCTGTTGGGTTTAGGGCTATGCTCCAAGAGACTTTTTTGTAGGTATTAGGTCATTACATGTATGTACCGAATTTCGTGCACGTACGTGGAACGTTGCGGGAGGCGCACTCCGTTGAACTTTTATAGGTGGCGCTATCGAGCCGTTTTGCCCCGTCCAATTCTGAAACCTATATCAGATGTAAATTTTCGCCAGTTCTGACGCGTGTGCAAAGTTTCGTGAGTTTTCGCGCATGTTTAGGCCCTCAAAAATGCAATTCAATGCGGAGAAGAAGAATAATAATAATAATAATAATTAAAGCTGCAAGCAGCGATGAAAGGGCCCTCGCACCCATGCCATCAACACTCGGTGGCTTTAGGAAGACAGAGCATGGTTGGGAAATGTACATTTAAGGAGGTATATATAGTAAGAGTATGTCAAAGTCAGTTACAAAATGTTTTGTATAATGGTGATAATAGCATGCTTCATGACTCAGCTAAGTGTTGCTAGCATGTTTAGTCTGTTTCTAGCATGCTTAGTACACAATTATTATGTGGTTAGTACTGCATTACTGTGTTAACCATGTCAGTTTCTGTTGCCAGTAGGTTGCGTTATGACTATAACTGAATATGAGCATGGATGTGTGTTCAGGACAGAACTCTTATCAAACGTGTGAAGTTTGGTGCAAATTGGACATTGCCTTCTTGAGTAACAACAAAGTCATGTTTCATTGAATTAGCATTCTTTAGCACGTACCTAAGCATTGTTAGCATGTTTTAACATGTTTCTAGCATGTTTAGAACTCAATGGCATTTTTAACATGTTGCTAGAACGGCATCAACGTGTTAAACATGTCACTTCCTGTTGCCAGTAGGTGGCGCTATTACTATAACTGAACATTCTCATGTAGATGTGTTCAGGCCATGACTCTTATCAAAAGTGTGAAGTTTGGGGCAGATTGGACATTCCATGCCTGAGTTACAGCAAATTCCTATTTAATTGCAATAATAGCATGCGTTAGCACTTAGCTAAGAGTTTGCTAGCATGTTTTAGCATGTTTCTAGTATGTTGTTAGCATGTTTAACACTTGCTGGCACTTTTTTATATGTTATTAGGAGTCCATAACAGTGTTAAACATGTCACTTCCTGTTGCCAGCAGGTGGCGCTATGACTGTAACTGAATATAAGCATGGTCATGTGTTCAGGACAGAACGCTTATCAAAAGTGTGAAGTTTGGGGCAGATTGGACATTCCATGCCTGAGTTACAGCAAATTCATATTTAATTGCAGTAATATCATTCTTTAGCACTTAGCTAAGTGTTTGCTAGTATGTTTCAGCATGTCTCTAGTATGTTGGTAGGATGTTTAGCACCTACTGGCATTTTTTTATATGTTATTAGGAGTCAAGAACAGTGTTAAACGTCACTTCCTGTTGCCAGCAGGTGGCGCTATGACTATAACTAAATATGAGCATGGACATGTGTTCAAGAGATAACTCTTATCAAACGTGTGAAGTTTGGGGTAGATTGTACATTGCCTTCTTGAGTAACAACAAAGTCCTGTTTCATTGAATTAGCATGCTTTAGCATTTAGCTAAGTATTGCTAGCATGTTTTAACATGTTTCTAGCATGTTTAGAACTCAATGGCATTTTTAACATGTTGCTAGAACGGCATCAACGTGTTAAACATGTCACTTCCTGGTGCCAGTAGGTGGCGCTATTACTATAACTAAATTTGAGCATAGACATGTGTTCAGGCCATGATTCTTATCAAACGTGTGAAGTTTGGGGCAGATTGGACATTCCATGCCTGAGTTACAGCAAATTCCTATTTAATTGCAATAATAGCATGCTTTAGCACTTAGCTAAGAGTTTGCTAGCATGTTTTAGCATGTTTGTAGTATGTTGTTAGCATGTTTAACACTTGCTGGCACTTTTTTATATGTTATTAGGAGTCCATAACAGTGTTAAACATGTCACTTCCTGTTGCCAGCAGGTGGCGCTATGACTGTAACTGAATATAAGCATGGTCATGTGTTCAGGACAGAACGCTTATCAAAAGTGTGAAGTTTGGTGCAGATTGGACATTGCCTTCTTGAGTAACAACAACATCCTGTTTCATTGAATTAGCATGCTTTAGCACTTAGCTAAGTATTGCTAGCATGTTTTAACATGTTTCTAGCATGTTTAGAAGTCAATGGCATTTTTAACATGTTGCTAGAATGGCATCAACGTGTTAAACATGACACTTCCTGTTACCAGTAGGTGGCGCTATTACTATAACTGAATATTCTCATGTAGATGTGTTCAGGACAGAACGCTTATCAAAAGTGTGAAGTTTGGGGCAGATTGGACATTCCATGCCTGAGTTACAGCAAATTCCTATTTAATTGCAATAATAGCATGCTTTAGCACTTAGCTAAGAGTTTGCTAGCATGTTTTAGCATGCTTCTAGTATGTTGTTAGCATGTTTAGCACTTGCTGGCACTTTTTTATATGTTATTAGGAGTCCATAACAGTGTTAAACATGTCACTTCCTGTTGCCAGCAGGTGGCGCTATGACTATAACTGAATATGAGCATGGTCATGTGTTCAGGACAGAACTCTTATCAAAAGTGTGAAGTTTGGGGCAGATTGGACATTCCATGCCTGAGTTACAGCAACTTCCTGTTTCATGGCGAAACATCGAAATTTGTCAGGCCGCCGAGGACCCGCACTTCGACGAAAACTCAAGATCTTCGCAATTTAACGTCGCAAAGGCCTGAAGATTACACTCACCAAATTTGAAGATGATCAGATTAAAACTGTAGGAGGAGTTCGTTAAAGTACGAGGCCTGAAAATGGCAAAAACTGCACAAAAATCTGAGAGGAAGTTCAAAATGGCTGACTTCCTGTTGTGTTTAGGGCTACGCTCCAAGAGACTTTTTTGTATGTATTAGGTAATTACATGTATGTACCGAATTTCGTGCACGTACGTGGAACGATGCGGGAGGCGCACTCCGTTGAACTTTTATAGGTGGCGCTATCGAGCCATTTTGCCCCGTCCAATTCTGAAACCTATATCAGATGTAAATTTTCGCCAGTTCTGACGCGTGTGCAAAGTTTCGTGAGTTTTCGAGCATGTTTAGGCCCTCAAAAATGCAATTCAATGCGGAGAAGAAGAATAATAATAATTAAAGCTGCAAGCAGCGATGAAAGGGCCCTCGCACCCGTGCCATCAACACTCGGTGGCTTTAGGAAGACAGAGCATGGTTGGGAAATGTACATTTAAGGAGGTATATATAGTAAGAGTATGTCAAAGTCAGTTACAAAATGTTTTGTATAATGGTGATAATAGCATGCTTCATGACTCAGCTAAGTGTTGCTAGCATGTTTAGTGTGTTTCTAGCATGCTTAGTACACAATAATTATGTGGTTAGTACTGCATTACTGTGTTAACCATGTCAGTTTCTGTTGCCAGTAGGTGGCGTTATGACTATAACTGAATATGAGCTTGGATGTGTGTTCAGGACAGAACTCTTATCAAACGTGTGAAGTTTGGTGCAAATTGGACATTGCCTTCTTGAGTAACAACAAAGTCATGTTTCATTGAATTAGCATGCTTTAGCACTTAGCTAAGCATTGTTAGCATGTTTTAACATGTTTCTAGCATGTTTAGAACTCAATGGCATTTTTAACATGTTGCTAGAACGGCATCAACGTGTTAAACATGTCACTTCCTGTTGCCAGTTGGTGGCGCTATTACTATAATTGAACATTCTCATGTAGATGTGTTCAGGCCATGACTCTTATCAAAAGTGTGAAGTTTGGGGCAGATTGGACATTCCATGCCTGAGTTACAGCAAATTCCTATTTAATTGCAATAATAGCATGCTTTAGCACTTGGCTAAGAGTTTGCTAGCATGTTTTAGCATGTTTCTAGTATGTTGTTAGCATGTTTAACACTTGCTGGCACTCTTTTATATGTTATTAGGAGTCCATAACAGTGTTAAACATGTCACTTCCTGTTGCCAGCAGGTGGCGCTATGACTGTAACTGAATATAAGCATGGTCATGTGTTCAGGACAGAACGCTTATCAAAAGTGTGAAGTTTGGGGCAGATTGGACATTCCATGCCTGAGTTACAGCAAATTCATATTTAATTGCAGTAATATCATTCTTTAGCACTTAGCTAAGTGTTTGCTAGTATGTTTTAGCATGTCTATAGTATGTTGGTAGGATGTTTAGCACCTACTGGCATTTTTTTATATGTTATTAGGAGTCAAGAACAGTGTTAAACGTCACTTCCTGTTGCCAGCAGGTGGCGCTATTACTATAACTGAATATTCTCATGTAGATATGTTCAGGACAGAACGCTTATCAAAAGTGTGAAGTTTGGGGCAGATTGGACATTCCATGCCTGAGTTACAGCAAATTCCTATTTAATTGCAATAATAGCATGCTTTAGCACTTAGCTAAGAGTTTGCTAGCATGTTTTAGCATGCTTCTAGTATGTTGTTAGCATGTTTAGCACTTGCTGGCACTTTTTTATATGTTATTAGGAGTCCATAACAGTGTTAAACATGTCACTTCCTGTTGCCAGCAGGTGGCGCTATGACTATAACTGAATATGAGCATGGTCATGTGTTCAGGACAGAACGTTTATTAAAAGTGTGAAGTTTGGCGCAGATTGGACATTGCCTTCTTGAGTAACAACAACATCCTGTTTCATTGAATTAGCATGCTTTAGCACTTAGCTAAGTATTGCTAGTATGTTTTAACATGTTTCTAGCATGTTTAGAAGTCAATGGCATTTTTAACATGTTGCTAGAATGGCATCAACGTGTTAAACATGACACTTCCTGTTACCAGTAGGTGGCGCTATTACTATAACTGAATATTCTCATGTAGATATGTTCAGGACAGAACGCTTATCAAAAGTGTGAAGTTTGGGGCAGATTGGACATTCCATGCCTGAGTTACAGCAAATTCCTATTTAATTGCAATAATAGCATGCTTTAGCACTTAGCTAAGAGTTTGCTAGCATGTTTTAGCATGCTTCTAGTATGTTGTTAGCATGTTTAGCACTTGCTGGCACTTTTTTATATGTTATTAGGAGTCCATAACAGTGTTAAACATGTCACTTCCTGTTGCCAGCAGGTGGCGCTATGACTATAACTGAATATGAGCATGGTCATGTGTTCAGGACAGAACGTTTATTAAAAGTGTGAAGTTTGGCGCAGATTGGACATTGCCTTCTTGAGTAACAACAACATCCTGTTTCATTGAATTAGCATGCTTTAGCACTTAGCTAAGTATTGCTAGTATGTTTTAACATGTTTCTAGCATGTTTAGAAGTCAATGGCATTTTTAACATGTTGCTAGAATGGCATCAACGTGTTAAACATGACACTTCCTGTTACCAGTAGGTGGCGCTATTACTATAACTGAATATTCTCATGTAGATATGTTCAGGACAGAACGCTTATCAAAAGTGTGAAGTTTGGGGCAGATTGGACATTCCATGCCTGAGTTACAGCAAATTCCTATTTAATTGCAATAATAGCATGCTTTAGCACTTAGCTAAGAGTTTGCTAGCATGTTTTAGCATGCTTCTAGTATGTTGTTAGCATGTTTAGCACTTGCTGGCACTTTTTTATATGTTATTAGGAGTCCATAACAGTGTTAAACATGTCACTTCCTGTTGCCAGCAGGTGGCGCTATGACTATAACTGAATATGAGCATGGTCATGTGTTCAGGACAGAACTCTTATCAAACGTATGAAGTTTGGGGCAGATTGGACATTCCATGCCTGAGTTACAGCAACTTCCTGTTTCATGGCGAAACATCAAAATTTGTCAGGCCGCCGAGGACCCGCCCTTCGACGAAAACTCAAGATCTTCGCAATTTAACGTCGCAAAGGCCTTAAGATTACACTCACCAAATTTGAAGATGATCAGATTAAAACTGTAGGAGGAGTTCGTTAAAGTATGAGGCCTGAAAATGTCAAAAACTGCACAAAAATCTGGGAGGAAGTTCAAAATGGCTGACTTCCTGTTGGGTTTAGGGCTATGCTCCAAGAGACTTTTTTGTAGGTATTAGGTCATTACATGTATGTACCGAATTTCGTGCACGTACGTGGAACGTTGCGGGAGGCGCACTCCGTTGAACTTTTATAGGTGGCGCTATCGAGCCGTTTTGCCCCGTCCAATTCTGAAACCTATATCAGATGTAAATTTTCGCCAGTTCTGACGCGTGTGCAAAGTTTCGTGAGTTTTCGCGCATGTTTAGGCCCTCAAAAATGCAATTCAATGCGGAGAAGAAGAATAATAATAATAATAATAATAATAATAATAAACAGAGCAATTCCAAGAGGGTCCTCACACCATCGGTGCTCGGGCCCTAATAATAATAATAATAATAATAAACAGAGCAATTCCAAGAGGGTCCTCACACCATCGGTGCTCGGGCCCTAATAATAATAAACAGAGCAATTCCAAGAGGGTCCTCACACCATCGGTGCTCGGGCCCTAATAAACAGAGCAATTCCAAGAGGGTCCTCACACCATCGGTGCTCGGGCCCTAAATATAGCTGCGAGCAGCGATTACGGGCCCAAGCCGGTGGCACCGCAACCCCGGTGCCTTTAGTCACCTAAAGGCACCGGGGTGGCAGTACCGCCGGCTTTGGCCCTTCATCGCACCTCGCAGCTATATTTATATATATATATATATATATATATATATATATATATATATATATATATATATATATATATATATATATATATAAAAGACCAAAAATATTGCTTGACTTACCTTATTCTGATTTTATGATACACTCAAAATATTCCACAACAAATCCTTTAAATTTAATGTAAAAATAAAAATGAAAGAAAGCAGTGTTGGGCTCACGCAACCCTCTCATTAGAATCAAAATGTTTCAACATTTGCGATGTATTTGGATGCTAAACTATTCTTTATTATAGGCTTTGTTCTTCACTCGTGTTCCAATATCGACGCAAAAATGTGCTTGGAAACACCACAGTGGAGCGGTGCTTACTGTGAATGTATGAATTGTACTACTGACTATTTAGAGCAGTGTAATTGTTATATGTTAGGTTGACTATTTTATTATTATATTTTATGAAGGCCATAATGAACAGGCTGCGATGTCAAGATTACAATGCTGGAATGTGTGTGTGTGTGTGTGTTCATGTTTTTCTATCCCGGTGGGGACTTCAACCTGAATGCATACAGACTCATGGGGACTCGTGTCACAGTGGGGACCTAAATAGAGGTCCCCATGGGTAAACAAGCTTATAAATCATACAGAATGAGTTTTTTTGGAAATGTAAAAATGCAGAAAGTTTTCTGTGATAGGTAGGTTTAGGGGTAGGGTTAGTGTGAGGAGATAGCATATACAGTTTATGCAGTATAAAAAAATTAAGGCTATGGAGAGTCCCCACAAAGATAGTAAACCGTGTGTGTGTGTGTGTGTGTGTGTGTGTGTGTGTGTGTTTGTGTATGTGTGTGTGTTTGGCGTGGGCGCGTTTGAACAGTGGACACATAAAAACATACTCCGTCATTATACAGGACGATATTCAAACTGCAAAGTGTTAACTTATATTTGTGTACAGTCGCAATAAAACACAACATTGTGCTTTTGTAAAATAATTTCAAGCAATCCACCCCCTGAAAGGCGCTCATTTTAAAATTAAACTAAAATGCTCACGGCTGCACGGGCATTCATAATGGTGCGCGTCCACGGCGAGGAATGAGCGAGGAATGTTTTTCAGTTAATTCCTACTTCCATAGGAATTCTTTTGAAATGCTTGCTCAACCACTATCAATGTCAGTGCGGACGAACATATTTTACTTTCGTTTTTAAGTTGGCGATTCAAAAGCCCCCAGTGGTGTCACACGTCGATTAACCGGTGGTAAAATATTCTCAAAGTCACATATTACCTAGTATATTTTTATATAGATACAATAGGCCTACCTGATTTTGAACACAAGAGGGCAGTATAGCCCTATGTATAAGCAGGAGTAACTAAAAACTCAGAGTCTGAAATATCCAAAAAATCCACATTCAGACCAAAATATCTGACTTCCAGATGGCCGGAGCTAATGAATGTTAATTAGAAAGTTGTCCGGCTTGATGAGTACAATATAAAACTTTTTTTTTTTTTACTGTAGTTAAAACTAACCCGCCCACTTTTGTCAAAAGCATGTTGAAAGTGACACACTTCCTGCTGCCAGTTGGTGGCGCTATAACTTTGACTCACAATAGTTACATCCAGGTGATCGGCCTCTTACCACGAACACACTGCTGAAGTTTCATCAAGATCAGTTAATGTATGCATAAGTTATTCCACTTCGTGTTTCTCTTTTCTCTACCATAAATTCGTTTCCTCGCCACGGCCAAACCGTTCGAGATATCAAAAATCCGTCCGAAATTTAGAATCCTCAATGTCTTGACTTCATGCACACCGAGTTTGGTGGGGATTGGATGAATTCTCTAGGAGGAGTACTTCGCATTCCACAGCAAGTGTTTTCCAAACAACCCATAATAGCCGACTTCCTGTTGGGCTGGCGTAAAACTTGACCGGGGGAAAGTTGTTCGGCCCGATGAGATCTATATGTGTACCGAGTTTCATATTAATTCATGCAAGCATGTTTGATCTATGGACCAAGTTTTGGGACACCGTTCAAGGGGGCGCTGTTGAGCCCCCCTGCCACGCCCGGGTACCAGCTTCAGCCCGGCCCTGATGGCAGGGGGTTCTGACTTGTGTGCAAAGTTTCAAGAGTTTTTGAGCACGTTAAGGACCCCAAAAGCCCCTGAAACCTTGATTAACAATATAAAAGCAATAGTCAAATCCCCCCCTCCCCTCACACACACAGAGACACAGAGAGAGGGAGAGAAAATTCTTCAGAAAATCCACATTCAAACCAAAATATCTCTCTTCCTGTTGGTCAGAGATCATTAATGTAAATTAGAAAGTTGTCCGTCTTGATGAGAACAATACACATACCAAGTTTTGTTGCTGTTGATAAAACTAACCCCCCCACTTATGACTAAAGGTGGCGCTACTGAGCCCCTCACCACGCCCGTTTCTGAAACTTTGCACAAGTCTACGGGCTAATAAATGTGATGTGTCTGTCGAGTTTCATCCAATTTCAAGTATGTTAAGAGTCTCAAAAGCATCAAAAAAGAATATTAAAGTTTGAAGCGTTGCCATGGCAACAGTATTAAAGATATCAAAAATCCTTTCACAGGTCTACATCTGCCGTGTGTTTACATTATACAAATAAAGTTTGAAGCAAATCGGGTAAAAATAAGAGGGTGATTTCAAAGCATTTTGAAAGTGACACACTTCCTGCTGCCAGTTGGTGGCGCTATAACTTTGACTCACAATAGTCACATCCATGTGATCGGCCTCTTACAACGAACACACTGCTGAAGTTTAATCAAGATCAGTTAATGTATGCAGAAGTTATAACACACTTCCTGTTTCCATTATTCGCCATAAATTCGTGTCCTCGCCACGGCCAAACCGTTCGAGATATCAAAAATCCGTCCGCAATTTAGCATCCTCAATGTCTTGACTTCATGCTGACTGAGTTTGGAGGCGAATGGATGAATTCCCTAGGAGGAGTACATTAAATTCCACAGCATGCGTTTCCAAACAACCCATAATAGCCGACTTCCTGTTGCGCTGGCGTAAAAAGTAAAAGTACGAAAGTTGTTTGGCCCGATGAGATCTATATGTGTATTGAGTTTCATATTATTACATGCAAGCGTGTCTGATTTATGGACCAAGTTTTTGGACCCCGTTCAAGGGGGTGCTGTTGAGCCCCCTTGCCACGCCCGGGTACCAGCTTCAGCCCGGCCCTGATGTCCGCAGGTTCTGACCTGTGTGCAAAATTTCAAGAGTTTTCGAGCATGTTAAAGGCCCCAAAAGTGCCCGAAAGGTTGACAGAAAAATAAGAATAATAATAATAATAATAATAATAATAAATAATCCTACCGGAAACAATAGGGCCTTCGCCCTTTCAGGGCTTGGGCCCTAATAATAATAATAATAATAATAAAATATAGCTGCGAGCAGCGATTACGGGCCCAAGCCGGTGGCACCGCAACCCCGGTGCCTTTAGTTAACTAAAGGCACCAGGGTGGCAGTACCGCCGGCTTTGGCCCTTCATCGCTGCTCGCAGCTATATTTATATATATATTTACACATATATAAATATATAAAAGACAGAAAATATTACTTGACTTACCTTATTCTGATTTTATGATACATTCAAAATATTTCACAACAAATCTTTTAAATTTAATGTAAAAATAAAAATGAAAGTAAGCAGTGTTGGGCTCACGTATGCCTCTCATCAGAATCAAAATGTTTCAACATTTGCGATGTATTTGGATGCTAAACTATTCTTTATTATAGGCGTTGTTCTTCACTCGTGTTCCAATATCGACGGAAAAAATCATCCTCTTCACACGCGCAAAAATGTGCTTGGAAACATCACAGTGGAGCGGTGCTTACTGTGAATGTACGAATTGTACTACTGACTATTTAGAGCAGTGTAATTTTTATATGTTAGGTTGACAATTTTATTATTATATTTTATTAAGTCTATAATGGACAGGCTTTGATGTCAAGATAGCAATGCTGGAGTGTGTGTGTGTGTGTGTGTGTGTGTGTGTGTGTGTGTGTGTGTGTGTGTGTGTGTGTGTGTGTGTGTGTGTGTGTGTGTGTGTGGTGTGTGTGTGTGTGTGTGTGTGTGTGTGTGTGTTTATGTTTTTCTATCCCGGTGGGGACTTTAGCCTGAATGCACACAGACTCATGGGGACTCGTGTCACAGTGGGGACCTAAATAGAGGTCCCCATGGGTAAACAAGATTATAAATCATACAGAATGAGTTTTTTTTTTAAATGTAAAAATGCAGAAAGTTTTCTGGGATAGGTAGGTTTAGGGGTAGGGTTAGTGTGAGGAGATAGAATATACAGTTTGTACAGTATAAACACCATTAAGTCTATGGAGAGTCCCCAGATAGTAAACCGTGTGTGTGTGTGTGTGTGTGGCATGGACACAATTGAACAGTGGACACAAAAAAACATACTCCGTCATTATACAGGACGACATTCAAACTGCAAAGTGTAAACTTATATTTGTGTACAGTCGCAATAAAACACAACATTGTGCTTTTGTAAAATAATTTCAAGCAATCCACCCCCCGAAAGGCACTAATTTTAAAATTAAACTAAAATGCTCATGGCTGCCACGGTCATTCATAACGGTGCGCGTCCACGGCGAGGAACGAGCAGAACAGAGTGAATGTTTTTCAGTTGATTCCTACTTCCATAGGAATTCATTTGAAATGCTCGCTCAACCACTATCAATGTCAGTGCGGACGGACATATTTTACTTTCGTTTTTAAGTTTGCGATTCAAAAGCCCCCAGCGGTGTCACACGTCAATTAACCGGTGGTAAAATATTCTCACCGTCACATACCTGGTATATTTTTATGTAGATACAATAGGCCTACCTGATTTTGAACACAAGAGGGCAGTATTATGTATGACTTGACTTTTATGGGACTAAATAGTACAATTACTATTTTTAAACTTATAATTATTAAATTGAAAAAAAAAAAAAACAGAATAAAATGGGTTTAGTTGTGATATTTGTATACTTTTATATAGAAATAAATGGTATATAATTACATTTTTAGAAAATTTGAGGCTTTTAGTTTTTCCTTTTTGGACATTACTTTAATCCCTCGCCATAGCAAAACCGTTTGAGATATTTATTATCCGTTCTCAATTTAGCATATTTAATGTATTTTCATCATGTTGAAAAAGTTTGGTGGGAATAAAATAAATAGTTTAAGAGGAGTGGCTAAAAATTCAGAGGCTGATTTTGCAAAAAAAATCCACATTCAGACCAAAATATCTGACTTCCTTTTGCTCTGAGCTAATGAATGTAAATTAGAAAGTTGTCCGGCTTGATGAGAACAATATAAAAACTTTTTTTTTTTTTACTGTATTTAAAACTAACCCCCCCACTTTTGTCAAAAGCATGTTGAAAGTGACACACTTCCTGCTGCCAGTTGGTGGCGCTATAACTTTGACTCACAATAGTTACCTCCATCTGATCGGCCTCTTACCATGAATAAACTGCTGAAGTTTCATCAAGATCAGGTAATGTATGCAGAAGTTATTTCACTTCGTGTTTCTCTTTTCTCGCCATAAATTCGATTCCTCGCCACGGCCAAACCGTTCGAGATATCAAAAATCCGTCCGCAATTTAGCATCCTCAATGTCTTTACTTCATGCTGACTGAGTTTGGAGGTGATTGAATGAATTCTCTAGGAGGAGTACATCACATTCCACAGCAAGCGTTTTCCAAACAACCCATAATAGCCGACTTCCTGTTGGGCTGGCGTGAAACTTGACAGAGGGAAAGTTGTTCGGCCCCATGAAATCTATATGTGTACCGAGTTTCATATTAATTCATGCAAGCGTGTTTGATATATGGACCAAGTTTTCAGACCCTGTTCAAGAGGGCGCTGTTGAGCCCCCCTGCCACGCCCGTTTCTGAAACTTTTCACATGTCTACTGGCTAATAAGTGTTATGTGTCTGTCGAGTTTCATCCAATTTCAAGCATGTTAAGAGTCTCAAACGCATCCAAAAAGAATATTAAAATTTGATGCATTGCCACGGCAACAGTATCTAAGATATCAATAATCCTTTCACAGGTCTACATCTGCCGTGTGTTTACATTATACACATAAAGTTTGAAGCAAATCGGGTAAAATTAAGAGGGTGACTTCAAAGCATTTTGAAAGTGACACACTTCCTGCTGCCAGTTGGTGGCGCTATAACTTTGACTCACAATAGTCACATCCTTGTGATCGGCCTCTTACAACGAACACACTGCTGAAGTTTAATCAAGATCAGTTAATGTATGCAGAAGTTATAACACACTTCCTGTTTCATTTTTTCGCCATAAATTTGTTTCCTCGCCACGGCCAAACCGTTCGAGATATCAAAAATCCGTCCGCAATTTAGCATCCTCAATGTCTTGACTTCATGCACACCGAGTTTGGAGGCGAATCGATGAATTCCCTAGGAGGAGTACATTAAATTCCACAGCATGCGTTTCCAAACAACGCTAAATAGCCAACTTCCTGTTTGGCTGGCGTAAAACTTAGAGCACGAAAGTTGTTCGGCCCGATGAGATCTATATGTGTACTGAGTTTCATATTATTACATGCAAGCGTGTTTGATTTATGGACATGTGTTTGGATCCCGTTCCAGGGGGCGCTGTCGAGCCCCCCTGCCACGCCCGGGTACCAGCTTCAGTCCGGCCCTGATGGCCGCGGGTTCTGACGTGTGTGCAAAATTTCAAGAGTTTTCGAGCATGTTAAGGGCCCCAAAAGTGCCTGAAAGGTTGACAAAATAATAATAATAATAATAATAATAATAATAATCCTACCGGAAACAATAGGGCCTTCGCCCTTTCAGGGCTTGGGCCCTTATAATAATAATAATAATAATCCTACCGAAAACAATAGGGCCTTCGCCCTTTCAGGGCTTGGGCCCTAATAATAATAATAAATATAGCTGCGAGCAGCGATTACGGGCCCAAGCCGGTGGCACCGCAAACCTGGTGCCAGGGTGGCGGTACCGCCGGCTTTGGCCCTCCATCGCTGCTCGCAGCTATATTTATATTTATATATATATATACACACACACACACACACACACACACATACATATATATATATATATATATATATATATATATATATATATATATATATATATATATATATATATATATATATATATACACACACACATATATATAAATAAATTTAAGGGACAAGACACAGGTAATTTTACTTGCCTGACCTGATTAGAACAAAGAAAAAAAAAAAAAAAAATAAGTAGGGGATCACTAAATCGAGAGAATATTCTGATTTTATGATACACTCAAAATATTCCACAACAAATCCTTTAAATGTAATGATATTCCGAACGGAACAAGAATAAAAAATAAAAAATAAACTATAAACAAAGCCAAAACGAAAAAAATAAATATAATAAAAAAAATTAATTTCAAGCAATCCATGGCATGATTTATTTATTTTTTGGACTAAAACATTCTGGCTTTTTTTAAACTCAAACATAATTCTTAAATTGAATAATAATAATAATAAAAGAATAAAATGGGTTTAGTTCTGATTTCGTTAAAATCGCTCGCTCTCCGTACCTAACTTTTCCTGAATACAATCACAATTGAAACTGTGACATTGATTTCATACAACAGGATATTAACAGTTAAAATGAAGTCATTTACATTTTAGATACAATATTGACTGTTTTTGTTCTGTTTCAGCAGCGAAAATAGTTAAACAAAGATCACAGAAGAACGCATCTCACAGGAACGTGTTTTCTCATAACTGAATGATTCAGCATTTTGAACGAATTGGTTGACTCAAAGATTGAATGATCAATCCATAAACATCTGTTTATGTTTATGGATTGGATGTTTATGGATCCATGTTTATGGATCTGTATATGTTTATGGATTTCGAATCGTTTGAACGAATTAATCAATGACTCGCTCATTAAGACGGTCACTTGGCGACATCTAATGGTGGTTTAGTGTTGTTTAAAAGCATAATTCTTTCCAACGTGTGTGTGATTTGTGTGTGCACCATTATAAATGTCCGTGCGGACGTCCGTATTTTTCTTTCACTTTTATATTAGCGTTTTAAAAGCACCCCCTCGTGTCACACACGTCGATTAACCGGTGGGAAAATATCCTCAGACACATACCTAATAAATGTATATTTAAATACATTATTGGCCTAGCTGGTAAAAAGTTTTATATATTATTTCGATGTCCTTTTGGACACAAGAGGGCAGTATAGCCCTATGTATGACTTGATTTTTTTTTTTTACTTTACTGTTTTAAAATTTAGAATAAAATTAGAATAAAATTCTTTTTAAAAACAGAATAAAATGGGTTTAGTTGTTATATTTGTATACTTTTATATAGAAATAAATGGTATAAAATTACATTTTTAGAAGATTTGAGGCTTTTAGTGCCTTTTGGAGGCTGATTTTGCAAAAAATCCACATTCAAACCAAAATATCTGACTTCCTGATGGTCGGAGCTAATGACTTTAAATTAGAAAGTTGTCCGGGTCGATGAGATCAACATACGTACTGAGTTGTGCTACTGTAGGTAAAACGACCCCCCCCCACTTTTGTCAAAAGCATTTTGAAAGTGACACATTTCCTGCTGCCAGTTGGTGGCGCTTTAACTTTGACAAACAATAGTTACATCCATCTGATCGGCCTCTTACCATGAACAAACTGCTGAAGTTTTATAAAGATCAGTTAATGTATGCATTAGTTATAACACTTCGTGTTTCTCTTTTCTCGCCATTAATTCGTTTCCTCGCTACGGCCAAACCGTTCGAGATATCAAAAATCCGTCCGCAATTTAGCATCCTCAATGTCTTGACTTCACGCTGACTGAGTTTGGAGGCGAATCGATGTATTTCCTAGGAGGAGTACATTAAATTCCACAGCAAGCGTTTCCAAACAACCCTAAATAGCCGACTTCCTGTTGGGCTGGCGTAAAACTTAGAGCACGAAAGTAGTTCGGCCCGATGAGATCTATATGTGTACCGAGTTTCAAATGAATTCATGCAAGCGTGTTTGATATATGGACCAAGTTTTAGAACCCCGTTCAAGGGGGCGCTGTTGAGCCCCCCTGTCACGCCCGGCTACCAGATTCAGCCCCGCCCTGATGGCCGCGGATTCTGACCTGTGTGCAAAGTTTCAAGACTTTTCGAGCACGTTTAGGGACCCAAAAGCCCCAGAAACCTTGAAAAACAAATGAAAAAGTAAATCTCACTCAACTGACAAATCACACCCACCCCTCACACACTCAGAGACAGAGAGAGAGAGAAAATTCTCCAAAAAATCACATTCAAACCAAAATATCTGACTTTCTGTTGCTTTGAGCTAATAAGTGTAAATTAGAAAGTTGTCCGGCTCGATAAGAACAATATACATACCAAGTTTTGTGATTCTAGGTAAAACTAAGCCCCCATTTTTGACTAAAGGTGGCGCTACTGAGCCCCTCACCACGCCCGTTTCTGAAACTTTGCCCATGTCTACTGGATAATAAGTGTGACGTGTCTGTCGAGTTTCATGCAATTTCAAGTATGTTAAGAGTCTCAAAAGCATCAAAAAAGAATATTAAAGTTTGATGCGTTGCCATGGCAACAGTATCTAAGATATCAATAATCCTTTCACAGGTCTACATCTGCCGTGTGTCTACATTATACACATAAAGTTTGAAGCAAATCGGGTAAAAATAAGAGAGTGATTTCAAAGCATTTTGAAAGTGACACACTTCCTGCTGCCAGTTGGTGGCGCTATAACTTTGACTCACAATAGTCACATCCTTGTGTTCGGCCTCTCACAACGAACACACTGCTGAAGTTTCATCAAGATCAGATAATGTATGCTGAAGTTATAACACACTTCCTGTGTCCCTTATTCGCCATAAATTTGTTTCCTTGCCACGGCCAAACCGTTCGAGATATCAAAAATCTGTCCGCAATTTAGCATCCTCAATGTCTTGACTTCATGCTGACCGAGTTTGGAGGCGATTGGATGAATTCTCTAGGAGGAGTACATTAAATTCCACAGCATGCGTTTCAAAACAACCCATAATAGCCGACTTCCTGTTGGGCTGGCGTAAAAAGTAAAAGTACGAAAGTTGTTCAGCCCGATGAGATCTATATGTGTACCGAGTTTCATATTATTACATGCAAGCGTGTCTGATTTATGGACCAAGTTTTCGGACCCCGTTCAAGGGGGCGCTGTCGAGCCCCCCTGCCACGCCCGGGTACCAGCTTCAGCCCGGCCCTGATGGCCGCAGGTTCTGACGTGTGTGCAAAATTTCAAGAGTTTTTGAGCATGTTAAGGGCCCCAAAAGTGGCAAAAAGGCAAAAAAAAAAAAAAATGAAAAAAAAAAAAAAATAATAATAATCCTTACGAAAAAAATAGGGCCTCCGCCCTTTCAGGGCTTGGGCCCTAATAATTCTACCGGAAACAATAGGGCCTTCGCCCTTTCAGGGCTTGGGCCCTAATAATCCTACCGGAAACAAAAGGGCCTTCGCCCTTTCAGGGCTTGGGCCCTAATAATCCTTACGAAAACAATAGGGCTCTGCGCCCTTTCAGGGCTTGGGCCCTAATAATCCTACCGGAAACAATAGGGCCTTCGCCCTTTCAGGGCTTGGGCCCTAAATATAGCTGCGAGCAGCGATTACGGGCCCAAGCCGGTGGCACCGCAACCCCGGAGCCTTTAGTTACCTAAAGGCACCGGGGATGGCGGTGCCGCCGGCTTTGGAGGGCCAACATATATATATATACACACACACACACACGCATACATATACATATACATATACATATATATATGTATATATATATATAAGACAGAAAATATTACTTGTCTTACCTTATTCTGATTTTATGATACACTCAAAATATTCCACAACAAATCCTTTAAATTTAATGTAAAAATAAAAACGAAAGTAAGCAGTGTTGGTCTCACGTAACCCTCTCATTAGAATCAAAATGTTTCAATATTTGCGATGTATTTGGATGCTAAACTATTCTTTATTATAGGTTTTGTACTTCACTCGTGTTCCAATATCGATGGAAAAAATCATCCTCTTCACACGCACAAAAATGTGCTTGGAAACATCACAGTGGAGCTCTGCTTTCTGTGAATGGTACAAATTGTACTACTGACTATTTAAACAGAGCAGTGTAATTCGTTTATGTTAGGTTGACTATTTTTATTATTATATTGTATTAGGGCTATAATGAACAGGCTGCGATGTCAAGATTGCAATTCTGGAATGTGTGTGTGTGTGTGACGCGGTTGCGGTTGAACAGTGGACACAAAAACATAAATAAAATGTTTTAGTTAATTCCTACATCCATAGGAACACATTGAAAATGCTCGCTCTACTCCGCACCATTATCAATGTCTGTGCGGACGTCTGTATTTTACTAGTATATAGTATACTATAGTTAGCGATTTAAAAGCACCCGCTCGTGTCACACGTCGATTAACCGATGGGAAAATATCCTCACAGTCATATACCTAATAAATTTATATTTAAATACAATAGGCCTACCTAGTAAAACGTTTTATATACTAGTTTGATATCCTTTTGGACACAAGAGGGCAGTATAGCCCTATGTTTGCTTTTTTGTTGAACCAAATAGCACTAAATAGCCTGTTTTTAACTTTTTCATACTTCTTGAATTGCAAAAACAGAATAAAATAGGTTTAGTTCTAATATTTGTATAATTTTATATAAAAATACATGGTGTATAATTACATTTTTAGAAGTTATGAGATGTTTCCTGCTTCCTTTTTGACATTAATTTAATCCCTCGCCATAGCAAAACCGTTTGAGATATTCAATATCCGTTTACAATTTAGCATCATTAATATATTTTTATCATGTTGAAAAAGTTTGGTGGGAATAAAATAAACCTTTTAGGAGGAGTACCTAAAAACTCAGAGGCTGATTTAACAAAAAATCCACATTCAGACCAAAATATCTGACTTCCTGTTGGTTGCAGCTAATGCCTGTAAATTAGAAAGTTGTCCGGCTCGATGAGACCAATATACGTACTGATTTTTGTAATTGTGGGTAAAACTAACCCCCCCACTTTTGTCAAAAACATTTTGAAAGTGACACACTTCCTGCTGCCAGTTGGTGGCGCTATAACTTTGACTCACAATAGTCACATCCATCTGATCGGCCTCTTACCACGAACACACTGCTGAAGTTTCATCAAGATCAGTTAATGTGTGCAGAAGTTATAACACTTCGTGTTTCTCTTTTCTCGCCATAAATTCGTGTCCTTGCCAAGGCCAAAGCGTTTGAGATATCAAAAATCCGTCTGCTGCATAATTGCTGACTTCCTGTTGGGCTGGCGTAAAATTTAGAGCACGAAAGTTGTTCGGCCCGATGAGATCTATATGTGTACCGAGTTTCATATCATTACATGCAAGTGTGTTTGATTTATGGACAAGTGTTCGGATCCCGTTCCAGGGGGCGCTGTTGAGCCCCCCTGCCACGCCCGGGTACCAGTTTCAGCCTGGCCCTGATGGCCGCGGGTTCTGACCTGTGTGCAAAGTTTCAAGAGTTTTCGAGCACGTTAAAGGCCCCAAAAGCCCCTGAAACCTTGAAAAACAAAGATTAAATGGAATAGACCCCCCACACACACACACATAGAGACGGAGAGAGAGAGAAAATTCTCCAGAAAATCCTCATTCAAACCAAAATATATGACTTCCTGTTGGTCAAAGCCAATTACTATAAATTAGAAACTTGTCCAGCTTGATGAGAACAATATACGTACCAAGTTTTGTGATTCTAGGAAAAACTAAGCCCCCATTTTTGACTAAAGGTGGCGCTACTGAGCCATTCCACAACACCCGTTTCTGAAACTTTGCACATGTCTACTGGCTAATAAAAGTGATGTGTCTGTCGAGTTTCATGCAATTTCAAGCATGCTTAGAGTCTCAAAAGCATCAAAAAAGAATATTAATGTTTGATGCGTTGCCATGGCAACAGTATTAAAGATATCAAAAATCCTTTCACAGGTCTACATCTGCCGTATGTTTACATTATACACATAAAATTTGAAGCAAATGGGGTAAAATTAAGAGGGTGATTTCAAAGCATTTTGAAAGTGACACACTTCCTGCTGCCAGTTGGTGGCGCTATAACTTTGACTCACAATAGTCACATCCATGTGATCGGCCTTTTACCACGAACACACTGCTGAAGTTTCATCAAGATCAGTTAATGTGTGCAGAAGTTATAACACACTTCCTGTTTCCATTATTCGCCATAAATTCGTTTCCTCGCCACGGGCAAACCGTTCGAGATATCAAAAATCCCCTGGCAATTTTTCATCCTCAATGTCTTGTCTTCATGCACACCGAGTTTGGTGGCGATCAGATGAATTCTCTAGGAGGAGTATTTCAAATTCCAGAGCATACGTTTTTCAAACAACCCATAATAGCCGACTTCCTGTTGGGCGGAGCTAATAACATATAGTGCGGAAGTTGTTCGGCCTGATGAGATCTATATGTGTACCGAGTTACATACTAATACGTTCTTGTATGTGTCCAAGATTTCAGATTCTGTTCCAGGGGGCGCTGTCGAGCCCCCCTGCCACGCCCGGGTACCAGCTTCAGCGCGGCCCTGATGGCCGCGGGTTCTGACCTGTGTGCAAAGTTTCAAGAGTTTTTGAGCATGTTAAGGGGCCCAAAAGTGCCCGAGAAGTAGAAAAAAATAATAATAATAACAAATAATCCTACCGAAAACAATAGGGCTCTTCGCCCTTTCAGGGCTTGGGCCCTAATAATCCTACCGAAAACAATAGGTGTATATGTATGTATGTATATATATATATATATATATATATATATATATATATATATAATCAAAAGTTTGGGGTCAGTAAGATTTTTAATGTTTTTAGGAGAAGTCTCTTCTGCTCACCAAGGCTGCATTTATTGATTAAAAATACAAACAAAAACAGTAATATTGTGAAATATTATTCCAATTTAAAACAGCTGTTTTCAATTTTTAAATATTTTACATAGTAATTCATTTCTGTGATCAAAGTTGAGTTTTCAGCATCATTACTCCTGTCTTCAGTGTCACATGATCCTTCAGAAATCATACTAATATGATGATTGATGCTCAATAAATATTCATTATTATTTTCAATGTTGAAAACAGTTGTGTACAGATTTTTTTTTTTTCAAAATGCTTTGATGAATGTAAAGTTCAAAAGAACAGCATATATTTCAAATATATATATTTTTAACATTATAAATGTCTTTACTGTAACTGTTGATCAGTTTAACTCATCCTTCATAAATAAAAGTACTGATTTATTTTATTTCCCCAAAAAATAAAATTTTAATTATTACTAACCCAAAACTTTTGAGCGGTAGTGTTTAACGTTACAAAAGCTTTAGATTTCAGATAAATGCTGTTCTTTTGAACTTTCTATTCATCAAAGACTGTACACAACTGTTTTCGACATTTAAAATAATAATGAATGTTTCTTGAGTATCAATCATCATATTAGAATAATTTCTGAAGGATCATGTGACAGTGACGACTGGAGTAATGATGCTGAAAACTCAGCTTTGATCACAGGAATAAATAACAGTTTAAAATATATTAAAATAGAAAGCAGCTATTTTAAATTGGAATAATATTTTACAATATTACTGTTTTTGTTTGTATTTTTAATCAAATAAATGCAGCCTTGGTGAGCAGAAGAAACTTCTCTGTTATGTGCGCGCCACAGACTGCACGCACGTCCGCTTAGAGTTCCGCCTTTTGCCTTCCGTCAATTTTACGTTATTAGAAAAATATTTTTTTAGAGAATCGATTTTTTGACATTTGTGAATCGATTCATAATCGTCCACGTCCGCATCGCGATGCATCTAAGAATAAAATTTTTCTCCCACCCCTAGATTTCATACAACAGGTTAATAAACAGTTACAATTAAGTCACTTACATTTTAGATGCAATGTTGACTGTTTTTGTTCTGTTTCAGCAGCGAAAATAGTTAAACAAAGATCACGGCAGAACCATCACGCATCACGTGTTTTCTCATAACTGAACGATTCAGCATTTTTAACGAATCGGTTGACTCAAAGATTGAATGATCAATCCATAAACATCTGTCTTAATCATGATCGACTCATTCGAACAAATCGTTTGAACGAATGAATCAATGACTCGCTTATTAAGATGGATGCCTGGCGACACCTAATGGCGGTTTAGTGTTGTTTAAAAGCATCATTCTTTCCCACATGTGTGTGATTTGTGTGTGCAACATTATCATTATTTTTCTTACACTATTATATTAGCGATTTAAAAGCACCCACTCGTGTCACACGTCGATTAACCGGTGGGAAAATATCCTCAGACACATACCTAATAAATGTATATTTAAATACAATATTGGCCTACCTGGTAAAAAGTTTTATATACTATTTTGATGTCCCTTTGGACACAAGAGGGCAGTATAGCCCTATGTTTGCTTTTTTGTTGAACCAAATAGCACTAAATAGCCTGTTTTAACTTTTTCATTCTTCTTGAATTGCAAAAACAGAATAAAATGGGTTTAGTTGTGATATTTGTATACTTTTATATAGAAATAAATGGTATATAATTACATTTTTAGAAGATTTTTAGTGTTTCCTTTTTGGACATTATTTAATCCCTCGCCATAGCAAAACCGTTTGAGATATTTATTATCCATTCACAATTTAGCATATTTAATGTAGTTTCATCATGTTGAAAAAGTTTGGTACGAATAAAATAAATAGTTTAAGAGGTGTAGCGAATACGACTTTGGGTAAATTTGAATTAGCTCAAGAATATAGGGAATTTTGGAAATATTAATAATTATGACTCATGGTCATAATTCATAAGTCGCATGTACATTTATTTTATCAATTATAGAGATTAACTGGTTCTGTAACTGATCTAATCGTTATTCGTCCAGCGAATAAAGGTGAGATTATCACAGTTAAGAAGGGTTATCTCTTTACAAACTCCAAGAAAGTTTTATCTCCTGGCCACGGACATCAAACCTTCTGAGTTTATTAATTAAAACTACTGAATGTAGTCTAATATCGAGCTTGTAGCTTAAGATCTTTTGTTTCATTGACTTTAGAATGGTGGGTTTTCAAACACAGAGACAGTGAAAAGTATAAATGGATTTTAATAAATGTGACTAAAGATTATATGAGCTACGAATAGAAACGTACGTAAAAATGCAAACAATAAACACAAACAAACATTTAAACAATAATAACATACGTGATAAGAATAAAATGAAATGAAAGAAAGAAAGAGAGAAATAGAGAGAAGGGAAAAGCTAGTAATTGTTACATACAGAAACCTAAAAGCCGGACCCCAGGAAAGCAGCTTTTATCAGATAAATATACTTGCAAGTCTGTTCTCTGTTTGGTTGATGCTGAAAGCGCGGACGAGGTCCTGTTTCGACTGCGTCTTCCGGTGTCGCGGGAAGCTTGAAAAGGCTCACTGAAATGTAACGTTACCGAGAAAGTTCGTCTTCATCTTCCGTGAAGGAAAAGGCAAATATAACTTAGTTGCAAAGGAACGGCTGCTACGACTCGAACATGTGTTTGTCCGAGGCCTTCCGGGATGTTCCTCGGGGAAGCGTCGCGCCGGTAGAAGAGGAGGAAGGATGAGAGCGAGGTGAGAGAGAGAGAGGTGAGAGAGCCCGCTGTGTTTTGAAGGAGCTCAAGTCACACCCCCTTGCGTGCGTGACCCAATCGCCTGGGAGGACGTATTGTGGTCATGTCCTTTCATTTGGAAAGGTACACGCCTCTTCTAACTAATGCTGGCGGAATAAACTTCGTTCATAAACATTTATAAAACTGGTATTAATCAAATAATGCATCCTCTAATATTCTGTGCTAAATATTCAACACCGTTGTGTTCTTCTGAACAAAACAATACCGCGAATGACAATTCTGTTAGTCAACAACACAAAGAAACAGGATTTCTCGTGATTACATGCATATTAAACTGATTACATATCAATAAAGCTTATAGATATCGTATTTCGGGTATAAGGATCATAAGCACAGCAAGAAATACATTTTAAACATTTTAAAAAGGTAATTTTGACCACAAGTGGTCGGGCATGATAAGGAGTCTGTGTTTTGTGTGTGTGTATGCAGAGTCATGCACACGTGGAACCGCGTGGCGAACTTTTTCCTTCCTTTTCAGTGTGAATATCTTCTTGAGTTGATGAGATTAACTCAGGGGACCTGACCGAGCATCTGCTAACACTGTTGTTTTGTTTTGAGGGGTTAATCAGTACCTTTTGTTTGTTGATTAGATTTGATTAATCAACAAAAAGGCAGACCTGATCATCTGCTTTCCGTTACAGTCCCCCCTTGATGAGTTGATAGGGCGTGTATGGGCCTAGTTGACTCATCACGGTAACAATGGTCAGATGGCAGGTGATTGCTAGGCTGATGACTCAGCTCAAATGAGGTTGAGGGGGGTCGATAGTGTGGGATCCCCCCTTTTCGGGGTTCCATAGGAAACCGCCGGACACGGCTTTGTGAGCTAGGCTGTGGATGTTCACATTTCGTTGAGGTAATGTGCTCTTTCGACGTTGCTGGGTTTAAGTCGAATGTACACTTTCGGAGTGTGAGTCCTGCTGTGGTAATCAGGACTCGGGGCTGCTCTCTCTCCATGCGATGCCGGATGCCGGATCTGGTGATGTCCGATTGTGGCTGCTTTCTAGCGAACCACCACAGCATCCTGTTGGAGGAAAAAGAGAGAGAGAGAGAAAGGGAGGATAAACTTCAGAGATGGATGTCCTTGGTTGGCTAGGGCATCTTGTTGCTTCGCTGAGGTTGGTATGCCACATGCTTTGGTGTGCCATGCGTGGGTTTGGTGCTGCGGTGTTCAGCACATGATGTGTTCTCGGCACGCCTGACCCCCCTTTGTGCGCTGTGGCCTTACAAGCTGTGGCGCTGTGATGGCACAGGTGCACAATGCGTACTGAAGTCTTGTGAACGCAGCTTGTGCGTGGTGGCAGACAGTTGTCTGAGGCACTGGCTGCCAGTGAGCTCAGATGGCTTGCGAGGGTGGTGGAGGGGTAAGTGGCGGCATAGAAAAAGTCTGTTCGTCAGAGGCCCGCATGACCTTTTTAACACAGCGGAGGTAGCGTAAGCAGCTCTGAGGCGTGCAGTGTAGTTGGTAAAGTTCGTTTTGGGCTGTGTAGTCACTGCAATCGTGAGGGTGGTTGGTCTGTGTGTGGCGCAGACATTGGTCTGGTTACTCAACTGCAGTTCAGTCCAGGACCTTGAAGCAGCAGGTGTCAGTGTTCGTTTTCTGTGTCTGTGTCAGACGTGGCTGCACTGTCTTCATCTGTTGTGTAAGAAGACTCTGGCTCACCAGTGTTCTGGGGAGAGTGGTTCCAGGTTCGACGGTCTGGGCTTGGAGTTCTGGACGGCGGATGATGCTGGTTCCAGAATCTTTCTGAGCGCTCGGTCCGACGCGTTGGATGAGCACCGTCACAGTCGTGCTGCCACCTGCTGTCTGGCTTTGAGCAGTGTTCAGAGACGGAGTAGATTGTGTGTGTTTTTACAGTCTTTTCATCTATAGCCCTTTGCTTGGTGTAAGCCTTGTGGACTAAGTCTCTGAGTTTTCGAGTGGACATTGTTCGTGGGCAGACAAGCACGTCAAGATGTCCACTCACGCTGCTATGTAGATTCCGCAGAAACAACGTTCTAAAGTTCACATCTTCTTCCATACCTGGGGTGTCGGTTGCTCCGAAAAATGTTTGTCGGAGTCGGCCATAATAGGAGTTTGGGTGTTCAAGTCGGGCCTGTTTCACATCGAGGGCCGTGATAAACCCTTGGTCAGATTCTGGGTCAGAGAATTCATGGATCAAAGCTTGTCGCAGTTGCTTGTAATCTGCCTTGACAGGGTTTGGTTGGCGATCAAGGAACTTACGCACATCTCTATTTGCAGTTATTCGTAGCAGATACAATGCATCCCAAGCGGTCACGTTGGCGACAGTTTGCAAGTGAAAATCAATGTCTTGTAAGTAAGCAAAAATGTCATGGTTTCCTGCAGGATCTGGGTTGAACGTAGGAATGTTGCGGGCTAGCTTGTCAAGGCTTTTGGGAGGAGAGCTGTTGCTGGGGGCCCAATCCGTCTGGAGAGGAGTCTGACCCTTTACAGCTCCGCCCCCTTCAGCTTTTGGTGTTTGGCTGACCGGGAGAAACTCTGTGATGCGTGTTTCTCCGTTCCAGACACTCTGCAATCTGTAAGCATGTTTTAGTTCTGCATGAACAGTGTCAAGTTCATCTTGGAGCTCGTGTCTCTGCTGAGTGAGCTGATGGATTTTAGTCTCTGCTCTCTCAAGGAGAGCTTCAGCCTGTTGGAGCCTTTCGTTGAGTTCTTTTCTGGTTTTTCTCTCCAACTGTTCTCTTTGGTCTGTGTGTCGATGAAGATCGTCTAGGGCATTTTGAAGTCTTTCAACTTCCTGTTGCAGCGTCGTGTCCGTCTCGTCCTCATCCTCGGTCAGGAAGAGTAGCGGGTCTAGACGGCTTTGTGTGTGTGCCAGGTCCTCCAGGGCCTCTGTGGCCTGGAGCTGTAGTGCGGCTGTCTTTTGCTGCAGGTCGGCGTTGGTCCTTTCGCTGGCCCGGGCCTTGATGACGAGGTTGAGTGCGAGTTCTCCGAAGATTTTAGCCAGCTGCTCATGGTCGTACTTCTGGGTTGGATCGTAGGTCTCAAACTGGTCCAGGTACTGTGGGTCAGCGGCGTCCTGGGGCAGAACCATTGCTGTCATTTCTCGCAGCCATGTTTCGAGAGTGTGCCAGCGGACTGGGTGACTGGATGAGCTCGACATCTTTGCTTACTGTGGTGAGAGAAGCACAGCACACACAAAAAGAGACAAAATGCAAGTTTGTTTTAGGGTCAAATGAGCTATACTCATACGGGCTAGGCCGTTTATGAGAATTTCGGGGCTAACTGATGCCGACAGTTAGCGGAGCCAATTTCGTGGGTATGGATAAACCCACAATACAGATTTTGACAGGCGGTAGCCTGGGGGTCGTCTAATGACGCCGGCTTTGATCGTTACTCTATTCACTTTCCTGGGGTCTCTCTTAGGTTCTGTCTGTCAGTGAAATGAGAGAAACCAATCACAACAGAAATGGAGAAAAATTAAAATAAAAACAAAGTTGAAGGTAGGGAAGATCAAAGGGAAACACAACACAAGGAAGTGAATTGATCTGCAATGAAATGTCACAAGCAATAACACGGGGAGTGTTATAAAATAAAAATAAAGAGGCCTAAGCCTATAAACACTGACTGAGTCCTGCCAATAGATACACAATAAGGGATTAAGATGTTAGACTCAATGTAAATTAAGGCTTTCTGGTTTCATCAAATTGAGTACATATGTATGCAGGAGTCCAAGGCAAAGGCTTTACTAAAATAGTGATACAACAAAAGGGAAATTATGATAACTGATGGTGATTTGTCAGAATAACCTACCCCCCCCCCCCCCCCCCCCCTTGGAGAAAAGAGGGAAGAGAAAAAAAAGAGAAAATTATCAATGAAAGAAAATGTGAATAACAACACAGGCTTGAGACGCAGGCAGAGGGATAGGCCCCGGCAGTGGGTTTGTGCCACTAGGGTGAGGGCCGTATGTCTTCTCAGTGGTCTTCCCTGGCTGATTAGACACAATTTTGAATTAAAATTCAAACTAGTTTGAATTGGAATTCAACTAAGCATGCAAGGGGAGGTTCAAAATAATAAAAATAAGGAAGGAAAGAAAATTAGAATGATGACAGTGATGTATCAATACTAAAATTAATTAAACTGAAATTCAGAATGACTTCCTATAATCCCTACAATAACACTGAAGTTATTAGTATTGATTATAAAAATAATCAAACGAAAAGGGTAGCAATGAGACACTTCAATTGTAGACTGGGGGTTAAACAGATATTGATAAGTCGACCCAAGATGGCCACACGGTGGCGTGCTTCTTCCTAGGTGGACCTATCAATGAACTGAGTGAATCAAATCTAAGTTTTTAATTTGAAAAGTTTTCTTTTTTTCCGAACTTAACTTAAAGTGTGACAGTCAAAAACAGAAAAAGGAATTGTCTAACTCCAAATAATATCAGCATAAGCTAAGCTTGAATGCAGTTAAGTATTTGAGAGAGAAAATGAATGCAGAGAGAAAAAGAAATTGAAAGCAGGTATTATCTTATAACGCCACGAGATGGCGTAGTTGCGCTCGCGCAGGCTGACGTCAGTGGGAGGCGACACTCACGCAGGATGACGTCGGTGGGGCGCGCGTGATTTGAGAACTGCCACACACCTAGAGGCTGCCCTCTAGTGTCGGTGACGTGATTCAGCAATTTAGACAGCAGATTTTTTTTTATCTGTGGAAATCACGAGTATTTCGCGCTCTGTTGCATGCGGAAAATTACACGAGTTTCATAACATGTGACTAACAGGAATTACACATCTATTTAATTACACATTATATATGAAACGGTTTAAATAAAACAGGCATTAAAACTTCCGTTTTTAATTAATCGAGCTGTGAGTAAACAGGCATTAGACTTCGGTTTACTTACACATTATACATGAAACGGTTTGAATAAACAGGGATTATCTTCTGTTTATTTCAGCTGTGAACAGGAATTTTTTCTTCTGTTTACTTACAGCTATGAACAGGAATTAAACATCTGCTCATTACAGGAACAGGAATTATTGCATCTGCTCCTCTCCCATAAGCATTAATCAAAATAGCACTTTATGATAATGCGTAGGTTTACGAAATTGGATCGCGAGGCCAATTTCTGACCAGGAGCTTATCGTTAACGTATTGTATATAATAAGGCCTATTACGACTGAAAAACTGAGTCACTGCTCAGGTCAGATTTACGTCTTCGTCCTAAAAGAGATCCTTTCGTCTTCATTTAGTCGGTTTAAATCGTATTACATGAACTAACTGTAAAGAGTTTTGCTTCGTCTTTACAGAGACAAAAGTAATATCATGAACTGCAGTTTTAGCACTTAACAGTGATTAAAAATGCTTAGACATTTTTGAAACTGTTAATTTGAAGAGCTGAGCTGGCTTTGTGCCTAACGTCAGCTGAGTGAGTTCGCTTTATAGCGACTTACCTCACAATTCAAAACGCGCGTGTAACGTTACAATTATTAATACCAATAATACACATTCACTGAAACTGAATTTTGCCCACCAAATAAAGTTTGAAACTGCCTAAAATAACTCCACCAAAATGTAGCGAATACGACTTTGGGTAAATTTGAATTAGCTCAAGAATATAGGGAATTTTGGAAATATTAATAATTATGACTCATGGTCATAATTCATAAGTCGCATGTACATTTATTTTATCAATTATAGAGATTAACTGGTTCTGTAACTGATCTAATCGTTATTCGTCCAGCGAATAAAGGTGAGATTATCACAGTTAAGAAGGGTTATCTCTTTACAAACTCCAAGAAAGTTTGATCTCCTGGCCACGGACATCAAACCTTCTGAGTTTATTAATTAAAACTACTGAATGTAGTCTAATATCGAGCTTGTAGCTTAAGATCTTTTGTTTCATTGACTTTAGAATGGTGGGTTTTCAAACACAGAGACAGTGAAAAGTATAAATGGATTTTAATAAATGTGACTAAAGATTATATGAGCTACGAATAGAAACGTACGTAAAAATGCAAACAATAAACACAAACAAACATTTAAACAATAATAACATACGTGATAAGAATAAAATGAAATGAAAGAAAGAAAGAGAGAAATAGAGAGAAGGGAAAAGCTAGTAATTGTTACATACAGAAACCTAAAAGCCGGACCCCAGGAAAGCAGCTTTTATCAGATAAATATACTTGCAAGTCTGTTCTCTGTTTGGTTGATGCTGAAAGCGCGGACGAGGTCCTGTTTCGACTGCGTCTTCCGGTGTCGTGGGAAGCTTGAAAAGGCTCACTGAAATGTAACGTTACCGAGAAAGTTCGTCTTCATCTTCCGTGAAGGAAGAGGCAAATATAACTTAGTTGCAAAGGAACGGCTGCTACGACTCGAACATGTGTTTGTCCGAGGCCTTCCGGGATGTTCCTCGGGGAAGCGTCGCGCCGGTAGAAGAGGAGGAAGGATGAGAGCGAGGTGAGAGAGAGAGAGGTGAGAGAGCCCGCTGTGTTTTGAAGGAGCTCAAGTCACGCCCCCTTGCGTGCGTGACCCAATCGCCTGGGAGGACGTATTGTGGTCATGTCCTTTCATTTGGAAAGGTACACGCCTCTTCTAACTAATGCTGGCGGAATAAACTTCGTTCATAAACATTTATAAAACTGGTATTAATCAAATAATGCATCCTCTAATATTCTGTGCTAAATATTCAACACCGTTGTGTTCTTCTGAACAAAACAATACCGCGAATGACAATTCTGTTAGTCAACAACACAAAGAAACAGGATTTCTCGTGATTACATGCATATTAAACTGATTACATATCAATAAAGCTTATAGATATCGTATTTCGGGTATAAGGATCATAAGCACAGCAAGAAATACATTTTAAACATTTTAAAAAGGTAATTTTGACCACAAGTGGTCGGGCATGATAAGGAGTCTGTGTTTTGTGTGTGTGTATGCAGAGTCGTGCACACGTGGAACCGCGTGGCGAACTTTGTCCTTCCTTTTCAGTGTGAATATCTTCTTGAGTTGATGAGATTAACTCAGGGGACCTGACCGAGCATCTGCTAACACTGTTGTTTTGTTTTGAGGGGTTAATCAGTACCTTTTGTTTGTTGATTAGATTTGATTAATCAACAAAAAGGCAGACCTGATCATCTGCTTTCCGTTACAGAGGAGTGGCTAAAAATTCAGAGGCTGATTTTGCAAAAAAATTCACATTCAGACCAAAATATCTGACTTCCTGATGGCCAGAGCTATTGAATGTAAATTAGAAAGTTGTCCGGCTTGATGAGATCAATATACAAACTGTTTTTGCTTTACTGTAGTTAAAACTAACCCCCCCACTTTTGTCAAAAGCATGTTGAAAGTGACACACTTCCTGCTGCCAGTTGGTGGCGCTATAACTTTGACTCACAATAGCTACATCCATCTGATCGGCCTATTACCACGAACACACTGCTGAAGTTTCATCAAGATCAGTTAATGTATGCAGAAGTTATTCCACTTCCGTGTTTCTCTTTTCTCGCCATAAATTCGATTCCTCGCCACAGCCAAACCGTTCGAGATATCAAAAATCCATCCACAATTTAGCATCCTCAAAGTCTTGACTACATGCACACCGAGTTTGAAGGGGACACGGTGAATTTTCTAGGAGGAGTATTTCACATTCCACAGCAAGCGTTTTCCAAACAACCCATAATAGCCGACTTCCTGTTGGGCTGGCGTAAAACTTGACTGGGGTAAAGTTGTTCGGCCCGATGAGATCTATATGTGTACCGAGTTTCATATTAATTCATGCGAGTGTGTTTGATATATGGATCAAGTTTTAGAACCCCGTTCAAGGGGGCGCTGTTGAGCCCCCCAGCCACGCCCGGGTACCAGCTTCAGCCCGGCCCTGATGGCCGTGGGTTCTGACCTGTGTGCAAAGTTTCAAGAGTTTTTGAGCACGTTAAGGACCCCAAAAGCCCCTGAAACCTTGATTAACAATATAAAAGCAATAGTCAAATCCCCCCCTCCCCTCACACACACACAGACACAGAGAGAGGGAGAGAAAATTCTTCAGAAAATCCACATTCAAACCAAAATATCTCTCTTCCTGTTGGTCGGAGATGGTTCATGTAAATTAGAAAGTTGTCCGTCTTGATGAGAACAATACACATACCAAGTTTTGTTGCTGTTGATAAAACTAACCCCCCCACTTATGACTAAAGGTGGCGCTACTGAGCCCCTCACCACGCCCGTTTCTGAAACTTTGCACATGTCTACTGGATAATAAATGTGATGTGTCTGTCGAGTTTCATGCAATTTCAAGTATGTTAAGAGTCTCAAAAGCATAAAAAAAGAATATTAAAGTTTGATGCGCTGCCACGGCAACAGTATCTAAGATATCAATAATCCTTTCACAGGTTTACATCTGCCGTGTGTCTACATTGTACACATAAAGTTTGAAGCAAATCTGGTAAAAATAAGACAGTGATTTCAAAGCATTTTAATAGTGATGTACTTCCTGCTGCCTGTTGGTGGCGCTATAACTTTGACTCACAATAGTCACATCTGTGCGATCGGCCTCTTACAACGAGCACACTGCTGAAGTTTCATCAAGATCAGTTAATGTATGCAGAAGTTATAACACACTTCCTGTTTCATTTTTTCGCCATAAATTCGTTTCCTCGCCACGGCCAAACCGTTCGAGATATCAAAAATCCGTCCGCAATTTAGCATCCTCAATGTCTTGACTTCATGCACACCGAGTTTGGAGGCGAATCGATGAATTCCCTAGGAGGAGTACATTAAATTCCACAGCATGCGTTTCCAAACAACCCTAAATAGCCGACTTCCTGTTGGGCTGGCGTAAAACTTAGAGCACGAAAGTTGTTCGGCCCGATGAGATCTATATGTGTACCGAGTTTCATATTATTACATGCAAGCGTGTCTGATTTATGGACAAGTGTTCGGATCCCGTTCCAGGGGGCGCTGTCGAGCCCCTCTGCCACGCCCGGGTACCAGCTTCAGTCCGGCCCTGATGGCCGCGGGTTCTGACCTGTGTGCAAAATTTCAAGAGTTTTCGAGCATGTTAAGGGCCCCAAAAGTGGCCGAAAGGTTGACAAAATAATAATAATAATAATAATAATAATAATAATAATAATCCTACCGAAAACAATAGGGCCTTCGCCCTTTCAGGGCTTGGGCCCTAATAATAATCCTACCGAAAACAATAGGGCCTTCGCCCTTTCAGGGCTTGGGCCCTAATAATCCTACTGGAAACAATAGGGCTCTTCGCCCTTTCAGGGCTTGGGCCCTAATAATAAATATAGCTGCGAGCAGCGATTACGGGCCCAAGCCGGTGGCACCGCAACCCCGGAGCCTTTAGTTACCTAAAGGCACCGGGGATGGCGGTGCCGCCGGCTTTGGCCCTCCATCGCTGCTCGCAGCTATATATATATATATATATATATATATATATATATATATATATATATATATATATATATATATATATATATATATATATACACACACACACATATATACATTATATATATATATATATATATATATATATATATATATATATATAAACACACACACACATACATATACATATACATACATATATATATATATATATATATATATATATATATATATATATATATATATATATATATATAAGACAGAAAATATTACTTGTCTTACCTTATTCTGATTTTATGATACACTCAAAATATTCCACAACAAATCCTTTAAATTTAATGTAAAAATAAAAACGAAAGTAAGCAGTGTTGGTCTCACGTAACCCTCTCATTAGAATCAAAATGTTTCAATATTTGCGATGTATTTGGATGCTAAACTATTCTTTATTGTAGGCTTTGTACTTCACTCGTGTTCCAATATCGATGGAAAAAATCATCCTCTTCACACGCGCAAAAATGTGCTTGGAAACATCACAGTGGAGCTCTGCTTTCTGTGAATGGTACAAATTGTACTACTGACTATTTAAACAGAGCAGTGTAATTTGTTTATGTTAGGTTGACTATTTTTATTATTATATTGTATTAGGGCTATAATGAACAGGCTGCGATGTCAAGATTGCAATTCTGGAATGTGTGTGTGTGTGTGTGTGTGTGACACGGTTGCGATTGAACAGTGGACACAAAAACATAAATAAAATGTTTTAGTTTATTCCTACATCCATAGGAATACATTGAAAATGCCCGCTCTACTCCGCACCATTATCAATGTCTGTGCAGATGTCTGTATTTTACTAGTATATAGTATACTATAGTTAGCGATTTAAAAGCCCTCAGCGGTGTCACACGTCGATTAACCGGTGGGAAAATTTTATCACAGTCACATCCCTTATATATTTATATATAAATACAATAGGCCTACCTGAAAGAGAATTTTACTTGCCCGACCAGAGTATAGCCTGATAAGAATGTCAATAACAAAAAAATAACTTGGGAGTCACTAAAATGAGAGATTATTCTAATTTCATTACATTCATTTTAAGTTGCAATCAGCAGTTAAAAATGAATGTATTACTGATCAATGGTAACAAGGTTGCACTGCTGAGGCTCATGCTGCTTCTCCAGGAGAATTGTAAACAAATGAGCGCAGCACACAAAAAAGCAAACCAGTTAACAACATACTGACTATAAAAATTACAAATATGGAGTTTTTATATTTCCCTTTCGAAAGGGAACTCTACACTACGTCAGAATGACGCTATGGGGAACGCCTCAGGCGTGACAGGTGTCTGAAATAAATATCAACTCACGTCAATTATGTTGACCGGCGACAGCCCGTGAATCATCAGCTTGATTGATTAACGCGCAACCTGGATGTATAAAGGGAAGCCTTGCATACATGACAACATCTTTTCGTCTTCAGGGACTGTTTGTCTGTATTGAGAATATCGCTGAAGCGCGCGGGAGGCTCTCGAGAGAGCCTCTTGTGCAAACTGTGAGCGTTTTTTATTTAAAAATGCTCCGCTTTCGCGGACCCTTTTCTCGAGGGAGGAGGGTTCAGCATCTGAGCTGTGGTGCGTGCGATCTGTGAAACAAGACTGTTTGGGTACGAGGCGTTCACAGTTAGTTCCTGAGGGTGCTGGCAGTGTTCATTAAGAAATATCTCAGCGCACGTGAGAGAGAAAAAATCCGTGCGCTGTCGGATGTTTCAACCTCGCACCTGTTGACTTTCTTCTCGAGGGATGAAAGCCAAATATTTTTTAACGGCTCGTTTCTCGCGCTTGCCGAGGCAGTGTGTAGATTACGAGAACGTATAAATGTTAAAACAGTATTGTCTGGTGATTATGGCTGCATTTAATTCTATGAATTAAAATGGTGGAAATATTCTGACTTAAGAAGTTAGATATTTAGTAATTTAGCCTATCATCCAGATCCAGTGTTATCCGTTATCCAGTGTTTTTGGCTGCATTTTAATTGAAAAATGAGCAGTGAACAAAAAGAGCAGGTGTAATTCTGGTCTTTTTGTAAAATGTGAAATTAACATATTTATGTTTCTTTTCAGACCACATCTCCTGTTTTAGAGTCTGGGGCAAAATGTTATGGGTAAGAAAGTAAATCTAAAGATTTTTCGATGGTCAGGTAGTAGGTCTTAACAGGCCTCCTTGAACAGACAGTCCCCATTTTGCAACCGGACAGTGCTTGGGCCTCCCTGAGGTGAGCTCCCAGGAATTGACTGTCAAGGAGTAATGTGGTTATCAGGTTATAGGCCTCACTAGGCCTTCCTGAATATGAGCTTCCACATACTATGGTTAAATGAGCTCCCACATATTATGGTTATCAGGTCATAGGCCTCACTAGGCCTTCCTGAATATGAGCTCCCACATACTGTGGTTATCAAGTTATAGGCCTCTCCAGGCCTTCTTGAATATAGCTCCCATATAATGTGGTTATCAGGTCATAGGCCTCACTAGGCCTTCCTGAAAATGAGCTCCCACATACTGTGGTTGAATATGAGCTCCCACATTCTGTGGTTATCAAGTTATAGGCCTCACCAGGCCTTCTTGAATATGAGCTCCCACATACTGTGATATGAGCTCCCACATTCTGTGGTTATCAAGTTATAGGCTTCACCAAGCCTTCTTGAATATGAGCTCCCACAGAACTGTGGTTATCAGGTCATAGGCCTCACCAGGCCTTCCTGAGTATGAGCTCCCACATACTGTGGTTGAATATGAGCTCCCACATACTGTGGTTATCAGGTCAGAGGCCTCACCAGGCCTTCCTGAATATGAGCTCCCACATTCTGTGGTTATCAGGTCAGAGGCCTCACCAGGCCTTCCTGTATATGAGCTCCCACATACTGTGGTTAGCAGGTCAGAGGCCTCACTAGGCCTTCCTGAGTATGAGCTCCCACTTACTGTGGTTGAATAAGAGCTCCCACATACTGTGGTTATCAAGTTATAGGCCTCACCAGGCCTTCTTGAAAATGAGCTCCCACATACTGTGGTTATCAGGTCATAGGCCTCACTAGGCCTTCCTGAGTATGAGCTCCCACATACTGTAGTTGCCAGGTTATAGGCCTCACCAGGCCTTCCTGGTTATGAGCTTCCACATGTCAGGTTACAGGCCTCACCGGCCTTCCTGAATGTGAGCTCCCACATACTGTGGTAATCAGGTTACAGGCCTCATCAGGCCTTCCTGGTTATGAGCTCCCACATACTGTGGTCGCCAGGTTACAGGCCTCATCCGGCCTTCCTGGTTATGAGCTCCCACATACTGGGATATCAGGTTACTGGCCTTACTAGGCCTTCCTGAATATGAGCTCCCATACACGGTGGTCGCCACGTTACAGGCCTCGCCAGGCCTTCCTGGTTATGAGCTCCCACATACTGTGGCGCCAGGTTACAGGCCTCACCGGCCTTCCTGGTGATGGGCTTCTACATGTCAGGTTGCAGGCCTCACCCGGCCTTCCTGAATGTGAGCTCCCACATACTGTGGTCATCAGGTTACAGGCCTTACTAGGCCTTCCTGAATATGAGCTCCCACACACTGTGGTTATCAAGTTATAGGCCTCACTAGGCCTTCTTGAATATGAGCTCCCACATGCTGTGGTTGTCAGGTCACAGGCCTCACTAGGCCTTCCTGAGCATGAGCTCCCACATACTGTGGTTGAATATGAGCTCCCACATACTGTGGTTGCCAGGTTATAGGCCTCACCAGGCCTTCCTGGTTACGAGCCTCCACATGTTAGGTTACAGGCCTCACTGGCCTTCCTGAATGTGAGCTCCCACATGCTGTGGTGAATATGAGCTCCCATGTTATATGGTTATCAGGTCAGAGGCCTCACTAGGCCTTCCTGATTTGAGCTCCCACATGCTGTGGTCGCCAGGTTAGAGGCCTCACCGGCCTTCCTGAGTATGAGCTCCCCCCATGCTGTGGTTGTATATGAGCTCCCACATACTATAGTCGCCAGGTTATGGGCCTTACCAGGCCTTCTTGGTTAAGAGCCTCCACATGTCAGGTTACAGGCCTCACCGGCCTTCCTGAATGTGAGCTCCTACATACTGTGGTCATCAGGTTACAGGCCTCATCTGGCCTTCCTGGTTATGAGCTCCCACATTCTGTGGTTATCAGGTCAGAGGCCTCACCAGGCCTTCCTGAGTATGAGCTCCCACATACTGTGGTTGTATATGAGCTCCCACATACTGTAGTCGCCAGGTTATAGGCCTCACCAGGCCTTCTTGGTTAGGAGCCTTCACATGTCAGGTTACAGGCCTCGCCGGCCTTCCTGAATGTGAGCTCCTACATGCTGTGAGCTTCCACTTACTGTGATTATCAAGTTATAGGCCTCACCAGGCCTTCTTGAATTTGAGCTCCCACGTGGGGTGGTCGTTAGGTCACAGGCCTCACCGGCCTTCCTGAGTTTTAACCTTCCACAATTAGTGGTCACCAGGCTTTAGGCCTCTGCGGCCTTCCTGGTTATGAGTTCTTTCATGTCAGGTGGCAGGCCTCACCAGGCCTTACTGAATGAGAACTCCCACGTATTGTGTCTATCAGGTTGCAGGCTTCTTCTGGCTTTCCTGATTATAGGTTCCCACGTACGGTGGTTCCCTGGTTAGAGGCCTCACCAGGCCTTCCTGGGTTTGAGCTTTTACATGTCAGGTTTCAGGCCTCATCCGGCCTTCCCGAATGTGGGCTCACACATACTGTGTTTTTAGAGTGATGAAGTACGAGCAAACCTTTACTTCATTCCTTTTTGGTACATACGTTCCGTACCTTTTTTAAACCATGCTTATGGTAAGTCACACGACTTATGTCTTGTGTATTTTCTAAATCCATTTTCTATGGTAAGGGTCATGCGCGTATCGCTTCTGTCCCTTCCTATGTGGCTCAGACCCTGGTCTTTCACTTCGGGTCCCATTCTAGATACTTCCTGTCGTCACTTTATTACGACAGATGTTTTTCTCTAGCTAACTTCCACATTCTGATGAGCTCCCACACACTGTGGTCACCGTGTTACAGGCCTCACCGGCCTTCCCGAGTATGAGCTCCCACATGCTGTGGTCGCCAGGTTAGAGGCCTCATCAGGCCTTCTTGGGTTCAGAATGGCTAAGTACATGCACTTTCTTTCATGTACTTTCTATTTCCATTTTTTATGGTAAGGGTTGTGCGCTGTACGCTTTATTCCCTTTCTGAAAGTGAGCTCCCACATTCTGTGGTCGCCAGGTTAGAGGCCTCACCTGCCTTCCTGATATGAGCTCCCACATGATGTGGTCGCCAGGTTAGAGGCCTCACCGGCCTTCCTAATAGGAGCTCCCACATGCTGTGGTCACCAGGTTAGAGGCCTCACCGGCCTTCCTGATATGAGCTCCCACATGTTGTGATCGCCAGGTTAGAGGCCTCTCCGGCCTTCCTGATAGGAGCTCCCACATGCTGTGGTCGCCAGGTTAGAAGCCTCACCGGCCTTCCTAATATGAGCTCCCACATGTTGTGGTTGCCAGGTCAGAGGCCTCACCGGCCTTCCTGAAGGTAAGCTCCCACATATTGTGGTTGAATACAAGCTCCCCCATGTTGTGGTTGCCAGGTTAGAGGTCCTACCAGGCCTTCCTGGAGGTAGCTCCCTTTAGGCCCTCACAGGCCTCCTCAGTGTTTTGAAACACAAACACTGGGTAGATCCATGGATCGAGTAGAGAGACTCCCCTCGCTGGCAAGGGTTGTAAAAGCACTATGCTGAGTCATACTGTCCAGGGTTTCCCGTCTCTGAGATCCGGGCTGAGTGGTTCACTGCCTGTTTTGCAGTCCCTCGGGTTGGATGCCTTCTTTAGGCAAGTGTCCAGAGGCTCTGTCTTCAGACAGACAGGAAGTGGCCAGACTCTAGTGTCTTATGTAGTGACACCAGGTCAGGCCTGCCTGGTGGTATTTCAGGTGGCACGCTCCCCTGAATAGTGACTGGCTGGGAGTCCATTGGGCCCCCTAGCCACACTCCCTAGAAGGGACCCCTTCTTTTGGAAGCTGTGGTCCTAAGCCTTTGAGCTGGCCCAGATATACCCCCCATTAACTATGTTCTGGCGGTTTCTTGGTTCATTAGCTTGGGTGATGACCGGTAGGGAGTGCTGTCACTGACAGCCCGATGTGACCTAAGGGTGAGTGGTTCCAGTGTTTTCTGAATTACTGGTTCGGACAGTTGTCACTGCCTTTGGGCATGCACTCCCCTCAGCATGGTGGCGTTGGTATATCGTTCCCCATAGCGTCATTCTGACGTAGTGTAGAGTTCCCTTTCGAAAGGGAACGTCTCAGGTTACGACTGTAACCTATGTTCCCTGAGAACAGGGAACGAGACACTACGTCTTCCTGCCATGCCTCGGGGCCTGCCTGCAACAGTCCCTTCAGACGATAGGATGTTGTCATGTATGCAAGGCTTCCCTTTATACATCCAGGTTGCGCGTTAATCAATCAAGCTGATGATTCACGGGCTGTCGCCGGTCAACATAATTGACGTGAGTTGATATTTATTTCAGACACCTGTCACGCCTGAGGCGTTCCCCATAGCGTCATTCTGACGTAGTGTCTCGTTCCCTGTTCTCAGGGAACATAGGTTACAGTCGTAACCTGAGACGATTTTATAACATATGATAGAGTTAAGCAACCTCACTTGACGAGTAGGCAACTATTTCCTGAATACAATCACGATTGAAACTGTGACATTGATTTCATACAACAGGTTAATAAACAGTTACAATTAAGTCACTTACATTTTAGATGCAATATTGATTGTTTTTGTTCTGTTTCAGCAGCAAAAATAGTTAAACAAAGATCACAGCAGAACCATTGCGCATCTCACAGCAACTTGTTTTCTCATTACTGAATGATTCAGCATTTTGAAACGAATCGGTTGACTTAAAGACTCAATGGTCAATCCATAAACATCTGTCTCAATCATGAATGACTCAGTCATTGGAACGAATCGTTTGAACGAATGAATCAATGACTCGCTCATTAAGATGGTCGCCTGGCGACACCTAATGGCGGTTTAGTGTTATGTTTAAAAGTATCATTTTTTCCAACGTGCACCATTATCAATGTCCGTGCGGACGTCGGAATTTTACTTTCACTTTTATATTAGCGATTTAAAAGCACCCGCTCGTGTCACACGTCGATTAACCGATGGGAAAATATCCTCACAGTCATATACCTAATAAATTTATATTTAAATACAATAGGCCTACCTAGTAAAACGTTTTATATACTATTTTGATATCCTTTTGGACACAAGAGGGCAGTATAGCCCTATATTTGCTTTTTTGTTGAAGCAAATAGCACTAAATAGCCTGTTTTTAACTTTTTCATACTTCTTGAATTGCAAAAACAGAATAAAATAGGTTTAGTTCTAATATTTGTATAATTTTATATAAAAATAAATGGTGTATAATTACATTTTTAGAAGTTATGAGATGTTTCCTGCTTCCTTTTGACATTAATTTAATCCCTCGCCATAGCAAAACCGTTTGAGATATTCAATATCCGTTTACAATTTAGCATCATTAATATATTTTTATCATGTTGAAAAAGTTTGGTGGGAATAAAATAAACCTTTTAGGAGGAGTAACTAAAAACTCAGAGGCTAATTTAACAAAAAATCCATATTCAGACCAAAATATCTGACTTCCTGTTGGTTGCAGCTAATGCCTGTAAATTAGAAAGTTGTCCGGCTCGATGAGACCAATATACGTACTGATTTTTGTAATTGTGGGTAAAACTAACCCCCCCACTTTTGTCAAAAACATTTTGAAAGTGACACACTTCCTGCTGCCAGTTGGTGGCGCTATAACTTTGACTCACAATAGTCACATCCATCTGATCGGCCTCTTACCACTAACAAACTGCGGAAGTTTCATCAAGATCAGTTAATGTGTGCAGAAGTTATAACACTTCGTGTTTCTCTTTTCTCGCCATAAATTTGTGTCCTCGCCACGGCCAAACCGTTTGAGATATCAAAAATCCGTCCGCAATTTAGCATCCTCAATGTCTTGACTTCATGCACACCGAGTTTGGTGGCAATTTAATTAATTCTCTAGGAGA